>NC_089721.1:39431658-40083533 GCF_031753505.1 Anomalospiza imberbis | reverse complement strand
AGTCATAAAAAGAACAAAAAAAAATCGTTCAAAATTTAAATAATTAGTTAAAACTTAACCCTATCTATCAATTTTTTGTTATCCATAATAAATTCAGTGTGAATAAAATGTATTCATCATAAACAACAGTACAACAACTGTTAGCAAGAATCTAATTTAAAGAAAACCTCAGCTAAATCCTTCCTTGCTTCCACTCCTTTTTCAGTCAAGAAGATTAAAACAAGAGGCAAGTAGCAGATTTCTGTATTAGTGGATCAGCTACTCAAATACCTGTTTATTTACTTCAGACTTATGAGATCTGATGGAGGGTTGTATCTCTCTGACATCTGTCTGTGAAAGTCCAGCTTACTTAGACAGTACTGAATGGGCCTTTCTTTATTATCTACTCTCTTGGTAAATGGTACTAGATGACTAAACAAAAAAGAAAAACAGATGATCAAGATAAAATAAAATCATTAAGCATGAGCTAGAAAATGTTCAAAACTAACAAAGGTCAATGCAGTATGCTAAGATATTATTTATCATGTTATAAAATTAGTGCATCTGGATCACATCCAAAGGTCTGAATTGCAAGACAGTGTCATTTCTGCTGACCTTGGAAGCACAGCTTAGTTTTCAGAATTCAGAAGTATGACAGTTTAATATCAATACTGAATAATTCTGTTGAGTGAAGGTGCAGATATAGTAGATTGTTGTTTGTCTCTGAACATAAATGTGATACACTCATCTATTTCTACAGCCTCTTCAAACCTCAAAAAATAGCGCATTCTTGCTTACTATATCAATTTCCTCAAATTACACTTTTGCTGATTCAATGCACCAACCTTATAGAAAGGCAGTTATGCTAACACGTACATCTCTATTGGCTTCCTTAAACATTGAAATAAAATAAATAGATAAATAAGTTTTCTTTTAACAGAAGGTTTTTTATCAAGGCAAACTCACTAACTGTTTAAGCTCACCAGACAGTGTGATTTATCTGTCTTGCTCCAGAATGAATATTGCAAAGCAAATTAAAAAATAAGGAAAATTATCAATAACCTATCAGTTTCATCTTTTGTCTGTCAGCTGATTTTTAATGCTGATGAAAAATTGAAAGAATATAAAAGAATCATTTTCCATTGCTGCTTGGATCATACACGTCTACTTCAGTCTAAGGAATGCTGGTCTACTGTCTAGGAGGTTTTGTCAGCAGACACAGTGAAGCCCAGTACAGGTCTTCCAATAAGGTGTAATCAGAACAGATAGAAAAATACTATAGCAAAAGATGGCTTTGGGTGAGGGCATCCTTATACCTCATAGGAGAGTATGTGAAGCAGTATCCTGTGGATTGTCTTTTCTCTGTATTTTAGACTTGGCATATTGTATAGCACAGCACCACAAAATCTGCCAGAGCTCTTGGGCGAAATTCCAAGAAATCTGTCTGGTTTTACTCTTTTTAGTGCCATTTTTCTTTCTTAACATGATTTGCTGCTGGTAACATTAATGCTAAATTCATTATATTGGTGGAACTATCTAATATATATTGAGAGGCTGGGAGCTACTTTTCTCTTGCAGAATGACAGCATCAAGAATACAATCAGCATTTTCAGAGGCTATCACCTCACTCAGTGCAGGTTGTGGTGTGCACCTTTGAGAGACAGAAGGCAGGCTAAAAATGCCTTACATCTAGGACAGTCATTATTACAGAAAATATCCATCATGATATTGTGGCAGGATTGCATTTCATAACATTTGTGAGACCCAGAGGACATGCTGGCTCCAAGGCTGAGAGTGAGATTTCCATTTGCCTGCTGACTTTGAGCAACCTGAGATATGCCAATATATTGCTAAGTGGCCACAGTAAGATTTAAAAGTGTGGTTTGACAGAACATGAAATCACACAATGTGAAAAGAAATAATTGTTTTGGAAAATTTCAATATCTCCGTGTGTCTTTGTACAAAAAAAAAAAAAATTTCTTTTTTTAAGTAGATTTGTCTAGAAAATATTACTTAAAAAGTGGGCTATCACAGGAATTGCTCTGACTAGGCTAATGAAAAGACTGGAAGTAAGGACTGTAACTATAAAAGACTAAAACCAATACATCAAAGCCCAGTCAAAGGCATGCCTAGCACACAGGTTAGCTGCCAATAATCCTACTAGTTCACTACTGCAAGGCAGGTCCTGAGAGAGCTTGTGGGGAAGACATGAATAAAGCAGAAGAATGATGAGTGCAGCAGTCATAGCAGTCATTACTGGGCAGCAGGGCCCCAGGACAGGGGTTGCTGCTTTTGTGCTACTGGTGCAAAGGCAGTGGAGTGACAAAGCAACAGTAGAACACGTTTAGGCCTCCATCAGTTGTTTAGGCTTGAAGACTAACCTTATTTCTTGTGCAGTTTGGTCAGGTTATCAAGATGTAGGAGTCTGGCTTCTGCCAGAATGCTATCTGACATTCAATGGTCCAAAATTGTGACTGACAGTAAGTTTATTCATAGAAGTTCTTATTATTTTCTGCCAGAGTGAGATTATAGGTATACCTCTAGGACAACTGGAAGCCAGACAGAGAGATTTACATTACATGGACAAAAGAAATTTCTTTTTCTGTATTGTCAAATGGCTGCTGTGCTGCAAGCCTGCTGATATTTTGATCAATAGTGCACCCTTGACACGTTAAGTCTTTTGTGATGAAGGATGCAAAATCTCTTTGAGTGCTAAAGATCAGTCTTTCCTACTCAGTTTTACAGCGTAACATAACATAACTACTTAGCAAACATCTCTGCAAAAAATGCATCTCTGCATTTTTGACTGCTATCAAGCACCAGGTTATCATGAAAATAAATGTCCAAGTTTCAACAAAAAAGTACAAGCAGCTATCATTTTGAGAAGAAGGTGGAGAAAGGGTTTTGGAGAAAATAAGTTGTCTATATTCATGAAGAAGCCACTTCTGCATCACATCTACTCAAATTCCTTTTCTTATTGTATCCAGACATATTTCCAAGCATTTAGTTCTTGCTCTCAAAATCATTTGCATGAACAACTTTAACATTTTCTCTCACAGGCACTATTTTAAGGACCTCTCTCAATTCAGATCAGATTGCTCCCCATTATTGCTATCAGGAAGGTAACAGGTTTCCAGTTTAACATGTTAGTGAAGAATAGCTAAAAAAGCATATATGAATAGGAATATTAAGGCTTATGTTTATGCTCTGTATTCCTGGTAAACATGGCACATTTAATTTCTCCTTAGTTGGCATAGACCTTGTTCTCCTGTACCTCTAGGCTTCCCTACCTCCCAGGCCAACAAAACATCCACACTCTTGCTGATACAATATGTATATAAAATATCAGTGTTTTAAAGAACTAGAAGACTTTTCCCTCAGCATTTCAGAGCATGAATATGAGGCAGAGTAGGCAACATTCTCAGAAAGATGTGCTAGGATTTGACAGCCACGCTCTCCACCGTGCTTTGCTCCATGAAGAAGAATTAAAACACTGTAAAGTTTCTTCTGCTGGAAGAGCTGTATTGTTGGCTTGCATTGGGAGAACTGTTTAAACTGTGATATCATTCTCTGTCTGCTTAGGCACTGCATAAATGCAAATATACTAACAGAGCTTTTTTTTTTTTTTTTTTTTTTTTTTTAGGAACAGGTTTATATCCACTGGTAAATGAATGAGAATTACATAAACAACTTTATGCATACAGACAGAGTGTGATAAAAGAAGCCAAGTGCCATTGATAAATCTTTGTAGTAATGCTGAGACCAATGGTAAACACTAGGAAATATAATTTGGATTCCATAATCTTTAATTCTGCTGAGGCTTTGGGCAAGCGTGCCAACCATGATGAGCAAATACTTGATTTTGCTCTGTTTTAATCACAGACAAATTGCAAGATTACACATTTAAAATAATTAACTGCAGAAATGTAACAGAACTATGAAATACAGTCTTACTGAGCAAAGATAGGTCCAGAAAACCTCTGCACAGAGTAACGATAGATTAATTATTTTAAAAATTATTGATAATCTACTCATCTGTTTAGACTGTGTTTTTCTACTTACTGTTATACCCTTTTGTTACATTTGCCATTATCAACATTAAGGAAAGTAAAGGCAAAGCTGTTCTAACATGTATTTGAATGTATAGCTTTCTAATTGTCAATAGCTCTTAGCTATTGAAGTATACATTCTTTTCCTCTATTTTTGCTAGCAACTCAATTTGTTTTAAAATAGATTCTCTAATTTCATTCAGTTTCATGAAGTTATGTACCTTTTGGATACTTAGACAGATGATTTATAAACTGCATGACTAAAACAATCTTGAGTGATAAGAACAATTTTGTTGTTCATTATTTAGCTTCCTTCAATTAATTGTGGTTATTTTCCAATATACTGTATTTCATTCAAAGAAATAAATACAGCTCCGGAAAAGATAATGCTATGTTTATCCATTATGACAGTTTGAGTCTAAATTTTACATTGCTTCTCTCTTTGGTCCTGGAGAAGTTGTCCCAAAAGCTCTGTAGAGGAAGGATACATTCACAGAATTATTGGTAGATTTTCATTTGTCACACAAATCCAGGAACTGGTAATGAATTTCAGTATTGCATGTTTGATTCTTACACACAATCCAAATATGTGTGAAATGTATATCACTGCTCCCTGGGTTAAAACTGTAAGTAAATATACCGTTATTTGCCACTTGAACTGCTTTACAACAAAAGGCGTTTTAACATTCATCTTAAACCAATACAAACTTATGCTCTCTTGCTTCTGCCAGAACATTTCTGCAATGAAAGGGACAGTTGGATTCAGAAATTTGGCTGGCTCAATACAGATTATTTTTTATTTCCTTAGGTATCAGTTTCATTGGTTGCCTGATTGCACTGACCGTGAAACATCATGACCTCAAATGCTGCAGCATGAGGCAGGTTATGTGAATTCAGGAGCCGTGCAAACATAAGACTGGCTCTGTTAGCATTAGTGACAAATAATTTAAATTTACACTGTATCATTAAAGGTCTGAATTCCCACTCTGTGTGAGCTGTGATTCAGTAAACCCCAATTATCATTCTTTTGAAATTATGTGAAGGTGGAAGGGCTAATCCTTCAATATCAGTTAGCTATGATAATGCTTATCATATTGATAAACATTTGCAGCAATAGAAACAAAACACACACAAAAAAGCAGGCTGTTTTAAAACACAGGGAAAGAGAATTATTCTGTTGAGAAACATATTATCTAGTCAGAAATTTGCTGCCTCATCTGAACACTGAAAGCAGTTCTAGAATAAAGATATACTTTCTCATCTCAGAAACTGTTTTGAGGAGTAGCCCCTAACAAACCTTTTGTGATGAAAATACAAAGCAAGGTTCTTCCTTCTACATCTGGTTTGAAGTCCAGAATCACTGCTCTCCATCATCCTAAATATCAAAAATGTTCAGCAATTGCCATGACTGCCCTCTTTCCTCCACAGACAACTACTGCTATACTATTAAGTAAATGACAGTAACAGATCATGTATGGTTTCCTAAAGCAGAAAAAAACTGTAATTTGATTTAGTAACTTCAGAGCAGTTTTCAAATGTTTACCTTTAAGATTAGTGTTTGTGTAACTGAAGTAACAGTTTAAGTCTACTTTAAATCTTAATAAGAATTTTTATTTAAATCCAAAGTTAATTCTAGAATTATCCCTAATTCTATTACTATAAAATACTCACATTAATAAGTGAATAGTTTGTTGTGTAATTTACATCATATAAAACCTGCTAAAAAGAGAAACAATACATTAATTATTTATATTATTATCATCTAGAAAATTACCATTTATTTTCATCAAGTTATCAAGTGTTCGGTTTCATGACATCAAAAATATCATCAATGGCAAAGAGATGGTTTTACAGGACATCAGTAAGCTACACATGAAATAGAAGGCAGTAGCCACAGTTCATAATATGCACAATTTTACTGAAACTGGAAGCAGAAAAATACAGAACACCGTAATTCAGCCTTGGTGTTTTTGCTCTACAGTTCAAATGCAGAAGTGTGAATATTGTCTTAATCTGCAATTCTATCACAAACCTCCACAATACCTTACAAACTATTCTCATTCAAGCTTGAAATATTGTAGAAGTTGTTGAAGGTACCTTCTATTGCTATTGGTAAATAATTAAATTATTTCTTATCCACTTTATATGCAAAAATAAAGCTTCACCCAAAAGGCAGAAAAAGGTTTAAATGTTTCCTGAAAGTAGAGCAGGTATGAGCCACTTACTAGTGGTTACCCTACACCACCTAGATTTTTCTAGCACCTGTCTCATTTGTCAGTACATAGAGCAGGGCCTTCAAGACCTTTACCATACAAGCCTTGCTCTTGTAGGAGCCTCGTGTCTCTAAAGCACTCAGCAAGTGTCTCATAAAAATGTCTCATAATTTACTTTTCTTCATTACAAAGTTCTGAGCCCCTGCTTGATCATTTAAAACTCTGTCATTCAGTTGTCCCACCTTTCTCTGAGGTCCTGGTCTACCAGATCTATATATTCATTCTCATCTGCTCCTTTTCAGTTGCTGCACTACTTTAAGAATAAGATTTTTCATGTCCATTTTCTCTGTCTCTTAAGGCTTCAAAGTTTCTGCTGGTGGTTTCTAGAAATCAAATAAAGAAAGCTATGAAAATCAAAACAGAAAGCTCAAAACTGGCTTCCTTTCTGAAAGGGAGACCTTGGTCCTAATAATTATGAAGTCAAAGATGCAGCACGTTACTGCAATGAAAATACTTGAATGGCTTCCTTCTGTGATGACAACAATGAGCAGGCAAATTATACTCATTTCTTACAAATGCAAGAGAAAACGATACAATGTGGATTTCTGTACGCAGTTCAGACACCTGTATTCCTTGTTGCCACCACACAGAGACCCAGAAGAGTTTAGTACCTTGCTAATGCTGGTAATGGAGCAGACACCGTCATCTTGACAATCATGTGATTGCTCGTGATGAAGTTTGTATGCTGTGAAGAAAAAAGCTGTAGAAGTCAATCCTTTCACCATTGTCTCCAGCAGAGAGGAGAATAGGAGATAATTTCCTCCCCTTTGTTAATGTCTTTTTCCTCACAAAAGAAAGAAAGAGATGAATGGGCTAAGGAGCCGGTTGATCACTGACTGAAGAAAGGCGACATCACCAAAAGAAAAGCTAAGATACAATGTCAGGATGTTATCATAACTATTTAGTGATTCCTGCTTAATGTCATTTCATAATAATCTGAGGACCACTTGAGTTGAGGATAGTTGTGATGCTTGATAGCACACATTTTTATGAGTATTTGTTTACAGTATAATCTGCTGTGGTGGTGAAGGACACTACACTTAATAAATCTTTACATGACAAAGATCAATATTTTCTCAAAAATCTCAGCACCATTCCTTATTTAATGAGGAAAAATAAAATTCAGTAATAAGAATGGTCATATATCCTGTCTCTTCTATAACTTTTAAAACAACTAGCATATATCAATCACATGTTAGAGAAAAACAATGATAAATAAGCTTTGGTCTTGCAGAATTAATAAAAATGGGTAACTAGGTAGAAGACAGACATCTAATTCATGACCTTCTGTTGGAGAAGTTTCACAGTTTGCTTAACATTATTAAAATACCTTTTCCCAAGGGAAGTATAGGCTAATAAATGCCCACCACTGTGAAAGATGGTGCTTCTCCTTTTTTAAATTACTTGAAATCAAAGAAGAAGGATCAAAATTATAGGAAACAATGTCTTACTTGTTCTGCTGTCAACAGAACGTCTGCTCTTTCTCCTTTCCTTTTTGGCTTTCAAACTAAACTTCTAAAACGCTGTAACTGTGTAACTGTGTAACCATGTGACAAAATTCCTCCTTCATGCAACTCCCACAGGAATTGTGGGGCCATCTTCAGCAGAACTGCATAAATAATGCTGGAATCTTTGTTTTTCTTTCTAAATTGTAACATGAAATAGTGGAGTAATGCAACCAAGTGTTGTGCCTCCCTAAAATGTAGATCATGTTCTGCATGGCGTCATATGACCCTGAAGCACCAGGTGCTTCAACACTTGTTGCATGTTCCAGATTGTAAAGTTGTTGGTTTGGGGGTTTTGTTCCTTTGCAAGGTAATACATCAGCAGCCTCCAGAGACCTTGCACAGGGACACTGCTGCCCAGTAATCTCTAGTGGGCTATCTATTTCCCTGCTGCCAGAGTTGGATATATTACAAATCAGTTTAAACTCAAAAATGGGCTGGTGGGAAGTAGCAAGGTACTCGACACAGTAACAGGCATTCTTTATGTTTTATACTTTAATACGCTATCCTCATCTTCATAAAGTTTATTATTTTTTCTGTATTACTGTTCAGGTATTCACTACTTTATAGTGCCCACGAAAATGCACACATTTACTGCAAAAGTTTCCACTGAAATCTCAGCCAGCTAAGCAGCACTAAGGCTGCCAATGCCTCCTTCAACCCCAAACAGCCCAAAGCAGCAGCCACAGGGTGTGGAAAGCACTTCCCTTCTCTAAGGGGGGCTTGGGGAAGATGGGGGTATGCTATTTATCACTTTGCTTAGTGTAATATTGTTAATTGTTTAGTCAGAATTAATCTTTAGCATGTTTGTGAGATACATGTGAGGGCATCATAAAAGCTAGATATTTTAGGAATTACTAGGGTAATTTAGGAGCACAAGAAGGATTAGATTGACCAGAAAAAAAAGAGCTGGTACAATCTGCCATAATATTTGGGGGTTTTCCCACTTTTGTGTGTCTTTTACTTCTAATAATATAATTTTCTTTATAGCTGGGCTGCCTACAGAATTTTTTTTGTTATCTTGCACAGACCTCAAACATTAATGACAATTTTCATAACCTCTTTTCTTATAGTCAACTGTATTGACAAAGAGAAAAAGGTATTTCTCAAAAAGTAAAGTTGATTTGTAATATTCTTTTCACAATATAATTTTCAGTTGAATTGGAAAGAGATCAAAGGAAAAAATAAGAACCAGAATATCATCTGAAAATACACTATACTATTTTTTCTGCAATTTGAAGCTTTATTTTCAATAGGCAGGAAGCAACAATAGATATATGCAAATTTTGTTCCATATTGTCAACATTACTCCAGGAAAAGTATGTTTGTAGCTACACTGTGATTCAATTAATTTGTATACTAAACATTAGAAATATCTACCATATTCTTAGAGTTGTTTGCATTTGAAGTTACAGTGAGTTACCTCTTCAAATAAAGATCTAGGACTACTGCAGGTAGTCCTAGAACAGGTATTTTCTATTAAGGTGGGTCATGAAAATGCACATTCCCATATACTCACATATACTCCAAGGCATCATTTCCAAACATGGTAAAATATTCATTGTCAAATGTAGTTCTGGACCATCCCGGCTGCTTTGGCCATTGCTGCACAATGTGAGAGAGAATTGTGGATATGCCTGGCTTCTTCCTTCAAGCACATGGTTTCAAACTTGTGGATTGAAAACATGCATAAGAGCAGTAATGATGTTCCATAATAATTAGATTTTTTTTACCCCAAAGGTAAGTCCTGAAAAATATCAAAACGTCTCTAATATATTTAATCTTTGCATTAATATAGGTGACTGATATTTGGTCAGTTTTTTAAGCTTCAGAGGCTAAGACAGATGTTCATGCCTGTATTTTAAACAAATATATCACAGTAAAACATAAGCTAAGTTTGGTTGACAATTATTTCTCTTACTAGGCTTACAAAAACAAAATAGACTTTCTGAAGTAGATACTACTAATTTTATACTTGCAACTGGCTTTTTTTAAAAGTATGTTTGCTGCCCTGATAAGGATTTTTGTTACTTTTTTCTTTTTAATATTCATTAATATTAGTTAATTAGAGAACTAAACTGATATTTCCATCTAACTTTATATGACATATCTGAGACACTGGTCTTTGCTTTGATGTTGTTAAACAGAACTTTATCTCCACTCATTTGTTGTTGCTTTATTCTCCTTAGACTATATCTGCACTTAAATATTTGCAGCTCCCAGAATGGTTTCCCAGTTGTGGATAATTTGGAGAATAATTAGAATAATGCTATATCCTCTATCTTTAATTAAATACTTCCCTTCTGTTATGCTTTCTAGAGATGGAATTTAATACTTTTGGGATACCTAGAGGTGCAGAAAACTGACTATACCTGTTTTGTGGGTGCAAATCAAGTATTACATAACAGTAGTGATGACTGTTTCCTAAGAATGGAATGATTCTGAAAGAACCCCCCTCCTCCAAAATATTCAGAATTTCTTTCCTTAGCTCAGCCTATACTTTACTCCTAGAGCCAGTGCTACACTGTTTACAGGAGCTTCTCTGTCTGTGCTTCATCTCTGCTTTGTGCTAGCAAGCTTTTATTTTGAGAATAAAGCACATGTATAGCAGATATTTTTAAAATTTTTTTTCTTGTGTATTTATTCTCATTTTCTTAGGGAGTGGCCAAATAGTTAAAAGACATGACTGAGTGTACAAATAGAAACCACATATCCAGTAGTTTAGCAAAGAAAGAAAGCATTCTTTCACTTTGTAAAAATACATTGATACATTGCATAATGATGAGATTCATCATGAATGAACAGCCTTGTCCAATAATTTTTTTTTTTGCTTTTTGGTATTTAACATTTTGATTTGAGCATTCTTTGTTATAGAATGGCATATTATTAGTCTGTAATAACTTCAGGAAGCTTTCATAACACACATTTAGCCAGACTTAACAACATGTGGCTTGTTACATCTTACTTCTAAGATCTTTTAAGGTAACTTTTTGATTTTTTGTCATGCCATGCTCAGTAAATTAACACAAGTTGTGGAGCTCTCTGCCCCTTGGAATCCAGGTGCTTCAACCTATCCAAGATTTAGGCAGGACTGTTCAATTCAAAGTTCTCCAATAGAAAAGGGCTTTTCTACAGCTGGTGGGCAAGCTGGCCATCCATTAGGAAAAAATAATTCAGCACTCAAGGAAAACATCCTTTACACAGGTTAAGACATATGGTTCATGAAAAAGCTTGGAAAAGGTGTCAACCCTTGGTGAGGGGGATCATACAGTTCTGAATGGACTGGTAAGTATGGTTAGCACTGTTTGTAGAAACACAAAAGGTCTTCCATGGGTTTGAAAGAGAGATTTGTGAATCTTCACAGATGTGCATTCTGCACTGTTTTATTCTATGCTTCTGTTGTTTAGTGCATCTATAATAGATTAATATAATGTTTAAGTTACTTAGACTATCAGGATAACAGAAGTAATCGATTGTCAGCTTCTGTGTTAACTTTCTGCAGATATGTAATTTCAGCATTCTGATTTTAAAAGAGAAGCGCCACACCACTTATCCCTTTCTAAATGATGTACTGTTAAACGAAGACATTAACTAAACATACATTTAAAACAATGCACTCTAAATGCACCTGGAGACAAGTTCTGTATACAAAAGAATATATATATATATAGAGGTACATATATATATATAAAAATATATATATATATATATGTACAAGAACCTTATAAAAATCAAATTGCTGCAGCACTTCAGTTCTGACAATGCAAGAGGTTTTGCTAATTGCCTCATACTCCACCCTATTATGTAGTGTTTCAAGATCAATATACATCAGAATGTTTTAAAATCTACATTAGGTCAATGCAGTCTAATTCTTAAGCCATGAGCATTTAACATTAAGTTATATACAAAAAAACAGCAAGTAAATTCAATGTAGGTGAAAGCAATGTCTTATTTTCCTTCACTAGTTCCTAATACTTTAGAGAAGAATGACCTGACTGCTTGGAAAGTGGATTGATTTTTGAAGTCTGGAGCCTTATAACTTCAATAAATGAAAAGACTGGCAAGTATTGCAGCATAATACTAATAGTAGGCAATGAGGCACTGCTAAACCATTTCCTGGTTGATTTTTCATATGTATTTAAATAAAAATGATTGATCTGACATAGAGGAAGCATCAAAATTAAGTGATTTTAATATTACATCTTTGTCAAACGTAGGTTATTGAATCCAGAACAAACAAAAAAAAAAGGAGTGTATGCTCAGATGAGCTAGATTCCTTAATAAAATGAAACTAAGAATTGTCTCTCCCTACGTCCATTTGTATCAAATCAGATTCCTAAGAATACATATACTTAGCATTTGTGAAAAAAGCAAACTAGGACAGGAAGGATCCAGCACAAGGGCAATGGAACTGATAAAGGGTCTGGAGCACAAGTCTGATAAGGAGAAGCTGAGGCATCTGGGGCTGTTCAGCCTCGAGAAAAGGAGGCTCAGGAGGGACCTTATTACCCTTTACAACTCCCTGTAAGGAGGTTGTGGCCAGATGGCGGCCAGTGACTTCTCCCTGACAAGTGACAGGACAAGAAAAAGCAGCCTCAATAGTGCCAGAGGTTTAGACTGTAAATAGAGGATAATTTCTTTCCTGAAAGGGCAGTCAGGCATTGGAACAGGCTGCCCAGGGAAGAGGTGGAATTGCCTGTCTGGAAGTGTTCAAAAGGCCTGTGGATATAACATTTGTTCTCTTAGCCACATGACAACTATGTGGTACACTCTGTCAGCCTAAAGATATGCCCCTTTGTCCTATTTTTATATGACCTTGTGAATAGTCGCTCTCCAGCTCTCTTGTAGACCCACTTTAGGTACTGGAAGGTGCTGTAAGGTCTCACTGGAGCCTTCTCCAGGAACACCTCTCTCAGCCTGACTTCATAGGTTAGATCTTCAGGCCTTTGTGGCCATCCTTGACAGATCCAGGAGGTCCATGTTCTTATGCTCGGGGTCCCAGCACTGAGTGCTCCAGGTGAGGCTTCATGATAGCTGAGCACAGGGGAAGAATCATCTCCTTAGACCTGCTGGCTACTCTTTCAGTGTAGCCCAGCACATGTTTAGCTTTCTGGGCAGCAAGTTCACATTGCTGGGTTATGACAAGCTTCTCATCCACCAACACCCCAAGTCCTTCTTCCCAGAGCTGCTCTTAGTAAAGAAACGTTGGCTGTCAGTCATCTCCTTATTTTCTATGTACCTTACCATAGTTTTGAGAAGGGTCTGCTCTGTGATCTTATTGGGTGCTGAGTTGACACTCACTGGCCTGTAGTTCCCTGAGTCTTCCTTATTTCTCCTTTTAAAAATGAGATTGATATTTCCCCTTT
Organism: Anomalospiza imberbis; assembly: GCF_031753505.1. Lineage (NCBI taxonomy): Eukaryota > Metazoa > Chordata > Aves > Passeriformes > Viduidae > Anomalospiza > Anomalospiza imberbis. Next base: position 40,070,361 of record NC_089721.1, on the reverse strand, counting down.
TGCAGTCATGGGAAGTCCACCTGACCATCATGACTTCTAAAATACAGTGGCTTAGCCTCCTTCTCCACCACTTCCCTCAGGACCTGGGAATGCATCTCATCAGAACCCATGGAATTGTGCACATCCAGTTTCCTTAGATGTTCTTGAATCTGATCTTCTCCTACTGTGGGTGGTTCTTCATTTTACATATCCCTGCCTTTGCCTTCTGTGACTTGGGCAGGGAGGCTGGAGTCACTTGCCAATAAAGACTAAGGCAAAAAAGTCATTAAGTAGCTCAGCTTTCTCTATGTCCCAGGTAATCTCCTATATTCTTCTGGAGAGGCCCCCACATTTTTCCTATTCTTTATTTTACCACTTACGTACCTATAGAAGCTTTTATTTTTGCCCTTTTGTCCCTGGCTAAGTTTAATACTAACAGTGCTTTATCTTCCCTAGCTGACTCCTGGGTACTCAGACTAAGTCTCCGTATTTCTCCCAGAATACCTGTCTTTACTTCCACCCTCTATAGGCTTCCTTTTAGTATTTGAGTTTCCAGAAACCCCTTGTTCATCCATGCAGGTCTCCTGTGGGCTTGCCTGACTTCCTTTCTGTTGGGATGCATTGCTTGGAAGAGGTGGTCCCTGACTATTAACCAGCTTCCCCATGCCCCTCTCACGGGCTTTATCCCATGATAAAGCAGACCCTTGAACAGGCCAAGTCAGCTATCCTGAAGTTCATGGTGGTGGACTTGCTGTGCTCCCTCCTCATTGCCTGAAGCATCTTGGACTCCACCATGAAATGAAGGCCTTGAGCTTCACATTCCCAACCAGCCCTCTCCTTGTTGAGGTTGAGGTGAGAATAAGGTCCACCATAGCACCTCTCCTCACTGGCTCCTCTATGACTTTGAGAAAGAAGTATTCACCAAGGCATTCCAGGAACCTCCCCGGAGTGCCTGTGCTCTGCTGTGTTGCTCCTCCAACAGATGTTGGGCTGGTTGAAGCTCCCTGTGAGGACCAGGGCTTGTGAACGTGAGGAGTCCCTCCTCTCTGTTTGTTGAGGGACTCATCTCCTTTGTCTTCCTGGTCAGGCAGCCTGTTGCAGAACCCCTTTGCAATGCCACCTGCCCCTGCCCTCCCTTTAATCCTGATCTATAAGTCTTTGGTTGGCTCCTCATCCACCCCCAGGTGGAGTTGAATGCATTCCAATAGCACAAGACACTTGTGTACACAGAGGCATTTAAGTTGCCCTCTCCACCACCAGAAGCAAACTTACAGGCCAGAGTGGCTGGAATTCCTTTGTGCTGCCCTTCAGGAACTTTCTTACTGACCTCCAATCCCTCTTTAGGCTCTGAGAATCCCCTGTTGGCCCTGGCATCAAAATAGTAAGGGATGAACAGAACTGAGGCTCCCCTCCCCTCAGCAACTATAGTAGCTCTTAATGTCCATACCCAGTGACTGCAGCAGTCCTTACTACTCTTCAAAGATGGAATCCAACACTTCAACTTTTTGTCTAGTGGGAGAAATGGAAAATCATGAATAATCAAACTTTGAAATATGTTCTCTAAGTTATTAGAAAAAGCGCTAAAAATGGGAAAACAGCAATGATACAAGCTTCTTGGCTCCTGAAAAGATCAACTGAAATATATTGACCAAATTTTTGTGTACTATTACAGTTTTAACTATTGGAAACAGGTAGGGTAGAAAAGGGGATGATATTCTTGGCAAAAGAAAATAGTGATGTTAATACATACATCTTGACTTTAAGGCAGAGGTGTACGTCTCAATGACAGTCATTTATAAAGAAGCACACACAATGATAGAACATGTTCCCAGGATGTGCCTAATTCTCAATGGCAGCAAATCCATCTTAAGTAGTTCCTCGAAATATTGGGTAGATGCAGACACTAGGGATGCACGTTTTCAGACCGAGCAGATTAAATCTGTAATAATTAGGAGCTAGAAGCTACCAAACAGAGGGCACAACCTGAATGGCCTTCCATGAACCGGCCATTTCAGCTGTGACTTAATCCTGTTAGAACACGCGCTACTTTGCATGAAAGCACCGCGGAACACTCTACTTCTTCATACCAGAAAAGTCTGACCCAAGCTGGAGCTTAGCAGAGGCTCACAGACGTGCCTGATTGTGCTAGCGGGCAACAGAGATCCCAGAGAAGAGGGGACGCGGCTCTGCCGAAAAACGCGGATGCCGGAGTCGTTCAAAACCGGAGGTCTCCCCACGCCCCACACCCTTTCCTCCAGTACTCTGCCGCCTCGAGGCGCGGGCAGAACGGCGGAGTCCCCAGGCAGCCCTCCCTGCCTTCCTCTCGTTTCCTCCTCCAGCCTCCTCGCTTCCACGGCGGAGGCTGCCACACACCGACCGCCGACGGGGCGGCGGCGGCAGCAGCGGGGATATCGGTGCACGGCGCCTCCGAGCGGCCGCGGGGCAGCTCCCGCCGCGCCGAGCCGGGGGCGGGCAGCGGGGCTGCCCCTGCTCACGGAGAGCGGAGGGGCGGCGGCCGCGGCTCGCCCCGGGTCTCGAACGCTGGGGCGGTGCGACCGGCGGGGGCGGAGCCGCGCCCGTGACGCGGCGCTCCGGCGGCGGCGGACGGGCGGGGGCTCTCTCGGTGCGGAGCTTGTGCGCTGCGGCCCCAAGAGCTCCGGCGGCAGCGGCGGCGGCAGCAGCGCTCCGGCCGGGGAAGGAGGTGCCAGACTGCGGCGTCGCGTGCGGGCAACGAGGGGGAGCGGAGCGGCTGCTGAGGCGGCCGCAGGAGGAGGAGAAGGAAGAGGAAGGGAGCGGGGAGCAGCGCCGCTTGGTCGGCCCGGCGGTGCTGCTCGCCGCCACTTCCCCGCTGGGCGCTCTCCTGTCCGCGAACTCGATCCGCTACCGGAAACTCGTCTCTCCTCTCAGTCCCGCCGGCGGGGTCTCGACACGGCTTTCGGCCCCGGCGAGGCGGGCGGGGGGCAACTTCTCGCACTTCTCCGGAGAAGGATTTGGGCCGCCCCGCTCCGGCGGCGGCAGCGCCTGCGGTCCCCGCCGCGGCGGCAGAACTTTCGCCTCCGACTGCGGGGCGGCGAGAGGGGCCCGGGTGCGCCGGCCGCGGTGGGAGCAGCGCGGCGGCGGCGCCGGCCCGGCAGCCGCGGAGATGAAGCTGAGCCGGCAGTTCACGGTGTTCGGTAGTGCGGTCTTCTGCGTGGTGATCTTCTCCCTGTATCTGATGCTGGACCGCGGCCACTTCGACCACCCGAAGAGCCCCCGGCGGGAGGGCACCTTCCCCAAGGTGAGCGGGGCGGCGGGCGGAGGTGGAGGGGAGAGCGGCCGTGCCGCCACCACCGTCCCCTGGACGTGCCGCTGCCGGAGCGCCGAGGCGCGGCGGGGACGAGGCGCGGCGTCTGCGGGGCTGGCGGGGCGGGGGCCGAGCGGGACCGCCTGCGGGCGGCGCTGCTGCCGACCCGGCCGGGGCCGCGGCGGGAGCGGGCACAGCCGGGCGCGGGGTCTGGCGGGGCTTGCCCGGCGGGACGGGACGGTGCCGCCCTACGGCTGTGGCCGCTCCGCGGGTGGCGGAGCGGGGTGAGGGGCGTGCGCGGGCAGGACGGGGAGAGCTGACAACTTGGGATGTCAGCTGTGTCAACAACAGGTAGATTTAGAGAAATGCTGACTTGGTCGCTGCTTTCCGCTGAGCCGTGCTTTGGAGCCGTAGGTGGCTGACCCGACAGTTCCTCATTGACGCAGTACTTCAGTTCTTCACTTTCCTGTGTTCACTGCGTAAAGAGAAGTTTAAAAGCTGTGTGTCGTGGTTGTGTTCTAATAAGGAATGTTTGCCCGTGAGAAGAAACGTGAATTTCAGAGAGGACGTGGTTTGCTGTGCAGAACGGCACAATACTGCTCGCTATACACAGCTGTGTGTTCTTAGAGACAAAAAGCCTAGCAAAACCCCACAACATAGAATACAAAGTTATAACCTATTATGCTTGTACGGTACTTATTTTTATTTTCATTGGAAACAAACAGAATGAAAGTATGTTTTAATACTGAAGTTTTAAGACTTCAAATGAATAAAAGAACTCTAATAACTTAGTTAAAAAGTAACAATTATCTCTGTGTTAGAAACTATTGTTTCATTCAATGCAAAAGTAATAATTGATATAGTTTTTAATAGTAAAGACAAAGGCCTCAACTTAAATGTAAAGAAAGAGAGGAGATCTGTTCTGCATTTATTCTTTCAAGTTACAGTTCAGGGGTCAGCCTTCAGTTTTTGCTGGAAGGAAGAGAACAAGAGGAAGAGAAGAGGAGCAAGACAAGGCTGGTTAGAGCAGCTGTGTCTATTCAATGTGTAACTCCAACAGGAGGGTAATGCCACATGCCACTCTTGTAACAGCTATGTAATAGTGCTGCTTTGGGGATATGGGCAGTATTTTATGTGAGGAAATCACTTAATGTATCATTCTGCCAACGGGGTTTAATACAGGTATTTATTAAAGTAAGGAACAGGAAAGCTTATCCATGGGTGTTGTTTTTTTATTTTTAGTGTTAGATTTTGGATTGAAATACTTGAGTGAACAAGGAAGATTTATTATACGTGTTTTCTCTTCCATTGTCAGTGTCTTGCAGTTGTCTGTTCCTGTCCTACTCTGTAATCCTGGTCAGAGGTGTAACATGGTCTTACCTCTTGTGACCATGGGTTTGGTGCCTTAATCTATTTTCAGGCCTATTCGTTCCAGGTGATGTAGTCAGCTAGGGACAAATTTTTCTCCTTTCATCCTCCTCCCTCCCCTTGGTCTTTCAGTGTTTACTCTTTTTGTCTTTTCCATGCCTAGATTTCTTTGAAGCTTCTGATTCTCACTGGAGAAACTTCTGCCTTTCACTGGTCCTTCCTTTGTGTAAAGCAGTTACCTTTTCCTTTCTTACTGCTTTGTCTTTTGAGGAAGTTACAGATGAAATTCAAATTATTCACTTTGTTACAACTGTGAAACCTCTGACACCTAGTAAATGCTTTCAGAGTTTTATAACAAGTTTGAAATAAATGCAAAAGATAAAGAGTGGAATAGAAGCCTCTAGAAATATATGAAAGAAACACTTTAATACTACTACCTCAGCTGACAAAAAGTTGTTTGTGTCAGTGCAGTGTTGCCAGAGCTCAAAGTACTCTAAGTGAAACTAGTCACAGATGTAAAACCTTCAGGCTGTTTTTGGTTGAAAAAAGCTATGGTAGCAGATTGTCAGTTTAAGAATGCATTTTCTTTTCTGATGACAAAGGTCAGAATTTTTTAGCTTAGAAAAAGGTGTTAAGATTTTTTTTTTCTTTCAGATGTTATTGGTTTGATTCACTTCATACCTCTCTGATTTGGCAACGTGCTTTGCTGTTTCTCTGTGCAGTTCTGGTAACAGCACACGTCACCTTTCATGTCCCGGAAGTTGCACATTGATTAGTTTGTTCTTTCTGACCTACGTGGCTTACAATTAGGTCACAGAAGCGGGTACTTCTGGAAGCAGTCCCTTGTTTTGCTTATAAGCATTTGCTGTCTAGGTATTCTGTTTGAATTCTACCAGAACAAGAGATGGGATTTTTCAGCTGGTAGTGCCTGTTGAGCTGTATTTACCTGAAGTGTCATGGTAATTAGTGCCACTAGTAAAATAAGTTATTAGAACTGCTGCTCCATTTTCATTACCACATTTTTTCCAAAGCAAGGTGCCTTCTCTTTGTGTGGTCTCAAGGTAAGTTGCATCAGACTTAGTCCTCTTTAAGGCTTCTCAGTGTAGGCCAATGGGGTCAAGAGAATGTCCTCACAGAACTTGCTTACTAGTTTGAGAGTTCAGGACACAAACAAAAATGTCTTGCAGAAATAATTGGTGGGCAAGAACTCCCAAGATGGATAAATATTCATAGATATATGGCTTTATGTTCTCTTTGACCAAATATTTAAATGCTTTTCGCTGTGGTACTAAACAAAACCAGGCTTGGGACACAGCAATAACTTTATGTCTTTTTTGGTGTTTGTGTTGCAAAAGCTGGCATCAGTAGTCAGTTTCACTGTGAGTTTTTGCCATACCTATCTATGCTAGGGTGGCATCAAGGCAACTATAATAAAACTTCAGTGAAAGTGATTTATAGCCTTGTCATCATTGGTGGTGCATTTAAATCTTAATAGCAGAAGATCTCTGGGTTGCCATAGAATGGAAACCACTGTTAATATGGGGAAAAATAGGTACCTATAATACATGTTGATCAAGGCTTACTGACCTCTCCTCTGTAATTCCTGCAGGTATCTTTGTGGATCCTGCCTGTTTGTCAGGTGTATGTTATTCTGGTGATTACTGTATCACAATTATTATCCGAGTCTGTTCCTAGCCATGGGATGCTCCTGTCTCAGGTCACATATCAGAATATTATGAGCCCTAGTGTCTTGTCTCAAGGCTAGGAAGCATATTACAACATTGTGCAGAGATGAGCTCAAGGTGCAGGAAGAGTCTTAGGTGCATTTTTAGGTTATTATAGTAGCAGTTGTCTGTTCAGTTCATTGGGTAAGATTATTCTAATTTAATATAGTGGGAAAAGGGTTGAGTGTATTGTTTTTGGTATCAATAATACAATATTCTCCTGGAAATTTTGTGTGACTGCAGAGTTGAGGAAGTTTCAAAGTGGTATTTAGTTCTATGACATTGCCTGTGCAGAAGGTGTCATGTATGAGGTGTGGGCTAAATTAAAAACTACTAAGTGAAAGCTACATTCAAATCAAGTCTGAGAAGACATCCATAAGCAGCTTACCTTATTGAACTTGTGTTATTGTATACAGATGAATAACAAATACTGATAAACCCATATGAATATATTCTGAATTTTGGACTCATATAGAAGAATAAAATAGTGTAGCGGCTTTGTGGGCTGTTTATTTTGATTCTAGAGTCTCACCAAAGCATGCATGTCACATACTAAAAATACACTTAAAAAAAAAAGGTGGAGGGTTTGTTTGTAATAGTGTCTTACATCAGAAATATATGATTTTTATGTAGTCTTATGATGAAAGTTTATTTTGAGTGAATTTTATGGCTAAGCAAGGGGCAAACAGCATCACGTTGAATCATTCTCTGTCACTACCTGACAGGTAATGCTTTGAACTTGAGCTTTTTCCTCTAAATACTTTTTCACATGGTTTGGTTTAGCTTTTATAGGACAATATCACTGCACTGTGTTAAATGTTGTTTCTGTAAATACATTTTTGAAAGTCAAGACTGCTATGATTTTAGTAGGTAAATGGACCAGCACCAAGGAATGTTTCATTTTGCCTTTATTCTTTTAACTTTATTAAAAGGCAAAGTAGAAACATACAGCAACTACCATGCTTACCATTTTCTTTTTCCTAAACAACTGTTACTTGAATAAGATTTCCTTGCCCCCTCTGTGTTTTTTCCCCACCTCTCTCTTTGACCACCATTATTTAAAGCATACTGTCATCTCATGTGTGTAAACTGCTTTTATGAACTTGATTTATTTTTTTTTTTTTGGTTCCTGTCTCCTTCCAGCAAATCATTAAGTGTCCTGGCAGTTGGTACTGCTAAAGGTTCTTGTTGGATTCTTGCTTTCAAGGCATCTACACAGTGCATCAGATACTCCAGCATAAATATCACAAGTGGTGGTTGTTCCTGTATGGGGTATTATTTCATCTGAGTTAGCCAATAATTTGACAGTAGTACTGCTTGGCCAAAATAGGAATCAAAATAGGGCAGAGCAGTAGTGGCAGGAAATTAGGACCAAATACATGGCAGAAACACCAGAGTTCTTTGATCTGTGTGGTGAGCTTTGCTCCAGGGTTCTGCTGAAGTAGCCCCTCCCCTACTGTAAGGCAGCTCTGCCTTCTGTCAGCTCTGAGTCCCCACTGGGCTGTGGGCTTGGCAGGTGCCATGCCCCACAGATACACACCTCTTCCAGTTAGAGCTTTGCTGCATACCTTGCCATAGTGAAGTACCTGAAATCAATTAGTCACATGCAGTATAAATACATGTGTTTTGATGCTGCATGTTCTTAGTAACTAGTGTGTTTTCATGAGCTCATTTGGGAGCTTTCTGACCTTTATTATACAACAAGGAACAGGACTTTCTGTTTGTAGAAGTATCAGAAGCAGCCTGGTCAGGTATTTTAGGAAATGTTTGTCTGTCTAAAATGTGAATAGTGGTAATTAAGGTTGTGCATCATTTTGAAGTACTCATTTTTTGACCTCTGAGCACTGAAAAACTGTGGGCACAGTGACTTTTACTAGCATTAGTATGAGTTTTACATCAGAGGAGACTGAGAGTTGAGTGAAGAAATCCACAGAAGGAATCAATTTTTCTGGTTTTGAAACATGTTGACTTGTTTAAAAACAAAAAATTCCTATTAACAACACTTAGTAACTAAACAATCTAAAAGCCTTTGAATGTCATGGAAATGATCTTGAGTGCAAATATTGAAAATCTAGGATTACTTCTGCTGAGTTTTTAGTACTTTGCAAAGGAGGAGCAGCTGCCTTTGTGAACATAATTACAGGTCAGTGACAAGTCTTTGTTTTCCTAATGTTCACAGAGTGTGTTTGTTTTTGTTGCATGCACATTGTGTGTAAAGTTCTGGCTAAGCAGCAGTCAAGCAGAAGCTATTAGCCTCCTTCAATTATAGTCTTTAAATCTGGTGTGAAATGTTGAACAAAACGTATTTTACAGAATACATAGTCTACAAAACAGTAACTTAACTATAATTGAGCACATCCTTCTGCTACCTAGAGTCATTGCCGAATTTAACTGTATAAGCTAAACAGAGAGAGGTTTTCTAGTTTGTTCTTACTTAAGCTTTTCTTGGTCTAACACATTTAGTTTTGACTTGTTCAAATGAAAATAACCATTATTAAAGTTTCTACTCGTAATGGCAGATAAGTTGTTCTTCACTTTTGTACTGCTAGACATTTAAATAAACATTCAGCATAGGGTAGGGAGGAGAATCAGCAAGGAGATGAACACAAAATGTATCCGTAACAGTAGCAGTGAATGTTTTTCAGTTTAATTGACTTTAAACTGAGTATTTCTGTATTTCTTTTTCCTTGCCTTCAGGTCACTGATGATGGTGTCAAAACTAGTCCCTAACAGCATGCCTTATATTTGTCTCTGTACATGGCATGAAACATAAGTCCAGCGTAATAGTACTTTAAACATTGTTTTTATTGCTGGCTCAGGTGATAAAGCAAAATGTGAAAGTCTATCAACTTCTTAAAATCTATTTGTCAGGCTGTTGAATCTTTGGATCAGAACTTTCTCATTTGAACAGACTTTTGTAGTTATTTAATTCAGAAGATTTCCAGTGCCTCTGTAAAGTGAGCTTTCTTAGAATAGTACTTTAAGGGTAGGAAATGACTAACAAGGTTTCTTATGTTCTTTTCATTGTCACAAATGCACATAAGCCCTCTGCACAGATCAGCAAAGCCTTCAAACCTTGATTTGTCCTTTAATTGATACATTGTATGTTTGTTTTTTGTACTGCATCCTGCCTTGCAAAGAGAATACATGCTGAAACCATGTATTGTAATATTAAACTTTGATGTTACATTGGGTTGTATTTTTAACTTTTACCTGCCTGTTTTTTCTGTGCAGGAGGTTAACATTTAATTGCGTATTTAGTATGTTCTGTTCACTGTACAGTGCTCTGACAGTGAACAAAGAATGCCTCCTGCTGTTACCATCTTGATAAGCTGGCATCTCATCAGAGTTTATATCAAGATTTTGGCAAAGATAGCTCATGATTTCTAGAGATGTACCTGGATATAGTCACTGGCAAGACTGGTGAAGAAAACTGTTATGATGACTGCCATTCAGTGCAGCCAGAAAATGAGACTTTAACTCCAGCTTCCTCACTGCTTGCTGTAGTGAATGTGTATAGGCAATGACGTCAAATTACACAACCTTTGGAGAGTTCTGTCCATTGTGGTGCTCCATTTTCTACACCACAGTTCTTTGGTACAACAGAGCCTCTACTTCAGGACACCGACAGCTCCTTTGTGGTCTCCTTTTTCTTCATGTGGGTGAGAAAGGGAATGGGTTCTGGCTTGTTTTGAACCCAGCACTCAGTGGTTGCTGGCTGAGTCTGGATGCAAATACCCAAATTCCAGCTGATACAACATCAGAAGTCTCTAATCTGGATTTCTCCTCTGCCTACCTGTTTCTATGACATCTCACCTGTGGCCCTGTCCTACTCCCTCTTCAATTATTTGAGCTGATTATTTTTCCTGATGAAGTGATCACTACTGGTCTGTTGAAAGCCATTGCATTTTAGAGGAGTTTTCATTTTCACTCAAAAAATGAAAATTCCAACTAGCATCCTTTCTGCATTGTACAGTGTTTAGATAGGAGAAACTGAACACTCTCTACTTCCTCAGAATGAAACATGTTGAATTATCACTGTGTTACTGGGCTTCCCTCCATGTGTTGGGTGTCACTCTGCTCCTTTCTGTAGAGTCCTTACTGCAAATCAGACTGGTGTCAGGAGCAGAGAAGCACAAGCAGAGGGCAGTGGGAAAGCAGACTGCTCTGGAGGATTTGGGGCATGAAAACTGCTGAAGGATTTAGAGTGACTGAAACAGGAGCTGTTTATGTACCTGATTCATGTGTTGATAGTGGCAGGTTTCTCAGGCAGCTAACAGGTGTGGACTCTTCTTGTTCCAAATGGGCAGAAGGTGTGTGGATCTGTGTTGCCTTCACAGAAGGCAAGAAAATTGAGAGAATTTTGTTGGTTAAGACCAACCCTGTGTAATCACAGGGGTGGAGAACAGGTGTGCTGCTCATGTGATGCCATTCTCCTACCAAAGCAGCTGTAGCTACTTTTGATATATTTATTGGCACTTTGCGCTTCTAGTAGAAGTGCTTCCTATGCTGTGAAGTTACAGGGATTGTCTTTATTGCTTTTTTAAAAAAATTATTTATGCATTCATCAATATATAAAGACAGAGGGAAATGAAAGAAAGAAACTTACACCAAAGTTATTATAAACTTTTTAACCGGTTGTCTAGGCCAGTGAGTGATCCACATTACTTTTAGTTTCCTTATGTTAAAACAAGTATGTAGATTAACAGAGCATCATTTAGTGTTGTTTACTTGTATTAGGATATACTTTGTGTATCTCCAATTTTTGGTGCAGTTAGGCATTTCTCAAAGTCTTGGATCAAGATTACTTCTTTTCTGAGAAGACTTGATGTTGTGAAGTCTGGGATAGTTTTTCTAATATTTATGACTTGTGCACCTACTAAAATTTTTCTATTTGGTGTCTACAAAGCCATGCAGAACCCAGCATTTCAGACAGAATTGGTTAATGTAAAATTGATACAGCTCAGATTAAAAAGAAATTAAAAAAATCTCCCTGCTAACCCTCTAATGTGTGGAAAAAATTGAAATTTTAATTGTAAAGAATACTGTTGGAGCATGGTTTTAGTAACAGTGAGGATCTCTGTGTTTTGTCTTTTAATTAGACCTATTTACTGTCCCCTGTAACATGCTTCTAAACTTTTTCTGGTAAGACAAGGTCTATTTCTAGCAATTAATAAGATAAAGCAGGTTTAGAGTAACTTCAGTTTGGTACTGTTTGGCCTTGATATTTGAAGTCAGTTACCTTCCTTTAAAAATGTTGAAACTGAATTTATTTTCCTCTGTTAAATTCATTGTTTCAAAGAGTTTGCAGTGTTTTCTATATTCAGCTCATATTTTAAAATAATTTAACTATTGAATGAGCACTATCTATTTAAAATGAATAAGGAGAAAAGGTGAATGCACAAGAAAATAGACCTAGCTTTTGCATATTTGGGATCTGTTGCATCCCGGGTTTGGGTTTAGATTAGGTGTTCTGATATATGTTAGTTAGCTGGTTCTGTGTACCACTGTGCACCCCCATGTTCTCCCCGCGGTGGTCCGCTCCGGGTCACTTACCATTGGAGCATCACCATGCCAGTCCTGTAACCAGCCCCCCGTTTGCTCCTGAGAGTTCTGTGTCTGTTACCCCACCCCTGCATTCCCATTTGTCCCGGAACCCAGCACACACCCCTGTCGTGTTCCCATCGGTTACCGTGCTCCACGTCACTCCCCCGTTGTCTGTCCCCATTGGGCGAGGGGGGCTTCCACCCCCGTCGGCCCACCCCCTATAAAATCCCATGTGCTACTTTGTTCGGGGCCGTCTTGCCCATGCTGGTTTGGGAACAGCTGCATTATTCACCGCTGCTCCATCACGTGAGCAGGGTGCGCCATCTTCTCTCACCCTTTGTCTCGTCTCAGCGTCTGGCTATGGCGCGGCAGACCCACGCAGAGGCACAGCCCTGGAGCTCCGCACACAGGCAGCAGCCCCCGTCCGGCCGAGAAGCAGCGCGCTAGCCGGACATCCCCGTAGCCCAGGACCGGGGGAAGAAAAGTGAAACGCTGCAGGGATCCATGTGAAATTTTCACCTTGAGAATGGATTCCTGACATGAATTATTTTTATACTGAGTGAAGGCTGGGATCCATTTCTAGTCTGAGACACTGTTGTTTCTTAAAGTTAATTCTCATGGATCTGACATTTCACAACAAAAAGCAAAAACATTTTGATGATCTCAAAAATTTAATTTCCTGCAGTTTTAGCTTTGGTATTGCATGAGGTCTTGGTTACATGTTCTTAACCATAGCTTTTTATTTCATGTTTTGCATTCAAGTTGAATCGGCATATGGCATGTTTAAAACCTTTGGAAGAGAGGCATGATGTGTATCACAGTCTACAGAAAAGAAAGCAGACTTTTCTATATTAGTGCCCTCTGTTAGGTTGCACAGTGGGAGGTCTTCTTAAGAATTTCTTTCTCCAAATAACAGAAGATTTACCCCCAAAGTTAAAGTATCATGCTTTAACTGACTTCTGAAAGTAATTGTCCTAGGTAGGCTGAAATCTTGCAGCTTACAAATTATTGCTGGGTGTATGTAGCAACATATGAAGTTGTTGATGTTTGAAGGTCATCTGGTAAAAAATTGCTATTTGTAGACAGAGAACTTGGTTTACAAAGAAAAATATTTTGTCACATAATAAACAGTAAACTGGTAGAATTGTTACATATTTTTCAAGGTTTAACATACAATAAGTTAAATGAAAAGTATGTCTTAAAGATATGAGATATGACATGACCTCCAAATTTGGAGGAAGTTTATATCTGTCTTCTAGAGACTGGCATTATATGCTGGTGGAAGAATCAGTCAAACATGCATTTTATAAGGTTTTTATGTATTTCCTTTTTGGTTTTTTCCACTGTGTCTATTGTTGTCCTGGAAGAGCATATCATTGGCTAGATCATGTAAACCAGATTGGTGGTGTGTCCTGTGACCAGGTAGTTAGCTGTTGCTAAGCAATGTGAAACTCTTTTTGTGGAAGAAGGTGTAAAACATACATGAAGGAGAATAAAAATTTTAAACAGTTGTCTGATTTTACAGTTGTAGAGGCAGTGTCAATAGTGGTGGGATAGGTGTGAGCAGTGCTTTAGCTGCTTGCACACTTGATAACTCTGAACGGTAGTCATATGCAGTGAAGCCGGGAATAATTTGTATGGATGGCAGCTGTACTGTAACTTCCTAGGAATCTAAAGATCAGAGCCTCTGTTGGGCAGCTTGTAAAGCCCTTATCAAGTATTATTTTATATATGTTATTTTTAGATTGAGTGGCATACTAGGCTATTAGGCTTCATGTAGAGAAGCCCTTCTTACTTTCAAAACATTACAGGTATTTCAAGGGAAAACACTAATTTTACATAGAAATATGTACATTATCTTTAACATAGCATTTGAAAGTTTTTAGTCTGTTTCTTTTGTGCCACCAGGTGGCATAGGACTACAGTCTGTTTATTTTTTTTTTTCTTTCCAGCATTCCATCATCTGCATATTGATTTCTTCTTGTTTTCAGTTCATCAATTTTATAAGTTTCGAGATTCTATCTTTAAATTGTTGGGATTTTACGATGTTGCTCCTACATCTCATTTAGCTTAATCTGGTTCTGTCATCAAAATACATTTTTGTCTTTTTTGGAAACAGTAGCTGTCTGCCTCTGTTGCATTTTAAAGCCTGTTACTGTTTTCAGCATGTATTAATCTAAGAAACAGAAATAACAAGAAGTGGATCAGCACTTTTCACAGCCCATAAAACACAGAGACAAACCAATAGCATTAAAGAAATACTAAAACATATTGTCTAAAAATTACGAAGAACTTCCATAAAGGTAGAATTATAGTAATGACAGTTTAGAATCCAAAAACATGACTGGTAACTCTTGGTAAGGATTTGTTTTTTTGTTTTTTTGTTTTCCATTCCTGAGGACTTTGCAAAGCCAAGAATGTACACATCATTTTAGAAAGGAGACCTTATCCTTTGCAAACTACAGTTGCTGAAAAGAAAAAGGCAAATATTTCAAGTATATTGCTGTTGAAAGGGAAAAAAGTGTCATGTACAGATGTTGTTTCTAATATTATACTACAGTCCTAAGAAAATAAGGCAGTGGTGCTGGGAAAAAGTCATTAAAATCATAAGTCACAGAGTAGCTGTCTACTGAATCAATGGTATTTGTGTTGAATGTAATGGTAAAATGTAGATGCCTGAAACTGAAGCAGGTTTTGCTGTAATGACAGCTGCTTTCAAAAATATCTAATCATGTGTTGTGTATTTTTGGATCTCATTTCAATGTTAATAATAGAAAGTGACTGGTTTTTTTGTTCTCTTGTCACTTCTTGTTACATTAAAGTAATTCTGAGGAAATAAAGAAATTTCTGTAAATGTGAAAGATATCCCTAAGGTCATATTAAATAATCTTGCTTTTTTTGATTCTGTAAAAGCTAGCACCTTCATGCCTGATAAAAAGCATCCCTCAAATAATTTGGAAGGAGTGGCTAGTACATGAGAGGGCAGTAGCGTTTTGGGGTGTCTTGATTGGCTGTGCTCCCTCCTGCATTCCAACAGTACAGTGATTAGATACTATTAAATTGCTTTGTGGGATCTGTCTCTTCCTTCCAAGTTGCACTGGAAGATGCGTTGGCTTCTTTCAATTCACACTAGTGCTGTTCTGCAGCCTTCCTCTTATGGAACTCTGTAGAATATCTAGAAAATCCTGTTGTTTGGCAATTGGAGATGACCTTCTGACTGAAAATGCCATTAGCTTGATCTCTCTTTTACAGGATTTTCTTGATGATTGTAATAGTCCAATTATACAGATTATTCCTGTGATCAGGCTGTTAAGGGATCTCTTATGCCCATGAAGTTCTTTTGTTAATTTCTCTCCAACTTTCACTGAAAATCAGAAAAGTGGTATTTATATTTTGCATGTATGGGAAAAACCTGAAATGTTTACAATATTCTCTTAATCCCATCACGATGTGACTGACTTGTAAAAAATTGCTTTCTGTTTGATGTTCTGATAAATGAAAAGATCAGATTTTTGGAAATGAAAGATGTGAAAAAAGTTGAATTAGATATAATTGCTACTTGACACTGAGACTTTAGAGAGTATCTTTGTATCACTGATTAAATCTAGTGCTGTGAATTCAAGTTCAGAGGAAAAATTTATCTTTTGCTATTTTCTCTTGTACTGGAAAGAGGAACTTCTGTGTTGCATCAATTCCTTATTTGTCTTTATGTAAAATATAGAGATATATTTGAATTTTCTTTGTGATCACATACTATTGTGAATTTTTTTTGTTATTGTTGGGGTTTTTTTGAGTCTGTCAAGAATTTTCCTGAGAAATAATTAAACTTTACTTTTT
Source organism: Anomalospiza imberbis (assembly GCF_031753505.1). NCBI lineage: Eukaryota > Metazoa > Chordata > Aves > Passeriformes > Viduidae > Anomalospiza > Anomalospiza imberbis. The sequence goes on along the minus strand of NC_089721.1, from coordinate 40,054,623 downwards.
TTTTTTTTTCTCTCCCCTAGGGCCAGCTTTCAATATTGCAAGAAAAAATAGATCATTTAGAACGCCTGTTGGCAGAAAATAATGAGATTATTTCGAACATACGAGATTCTGTGATCAATCTGAGTGAATCAGTAAAGGATGGACAAAAAAATCCAGAGGCTGTAAACTTTGGTCAAGGATCTGTTTCTGAGTTGGTCCCTTCTGCTTCAGTTTTGCTTGCAGTTGATTCAGAGGATTGTTTGTTTGCTTCGAAAAGTGGAAGCCACAGTTCAGGTGTACAGGTAAGCAGTATGCTTTTCTCTCTGATTCAGCTGGAGTTTTAGCTGTCAGTATGTGTTTTATTCTGAAAATGTCAAGTTGCTGCTAAAATCTTGGTACTAAGAGATAATAGAGTTGTTGACTTGACTGCTGTGTTTAACAGATGCTCTGAAACTGTTCCTTTATAACTTTTTTAAAGGTTCTCTGGAAATTTAATAATGATTATGAAGAGCCAACATTTGAGAAAGCTTAAAAGTTATTTTAAAAAAATTTAAAAATCCCCATGGTGATTATTGCCCCACCAGTTCTTTGGAAACAATTTATTTGAGAATCTCTTTGAGTTTCCCCAAACACTTCTAAAACTGATGAAAAATAACCTGGAAATTGTGGATAGGCTTGGTTTAAATAGATTTTACTTTTAGGGGGCATATGTGTAGATGTAGCTTGATGGGGAGGTAAAGAATGTTCAAGAATTAGTAATTTCAAAAAAATCTTGGGTCCTTTTGAATGTCATTTCTGTCTTTCAGCATTCCTGTGTGTCTCCAGTTTGTACAGGCACTTTGATCAGAAAGGGGGAGCATATACCATGTTGACTGGTTGGCATAAACTGTGGAGGTTGAAGTTTTTAAAGTCAAACACTTCAAGTTGAATTTATTTTGCTTTCTGGTGATGCTTGTGAGTTCATGGACTCTTCCATATTCAGTTTTAATGGAGTGATTCAGGAGCACTGAGAATACTCCGTGAAGTTTGTGATCTGTACTGTTTTTGTGAGTCTTGTGGGAGTACTATAAATATTCATAGTACTCTAAAACAAAGATTAAATTTCAAGTCCAGCTTTCTCATTTCAGAATTTGAAGTATTTCTATTGCAGGAAAAAGACAATGGACTTCAGACAAATAAATACAATAATTAGAACAATTGCAGCCTCTGATGTATCATGCTTAATACCTTTAAACTCTTCAGGGATAGGCACTACCTTAATGTTTTTTATAGAAAAAATAGACTTTTTAAAGGCAATATCTGAACACCACTTTGTGTGTCTGATAGGCATTAAGACTTCTGTGCAGGGAAGTGAAACATCTGGACCAGTGGTTACAGCTTACAAGTTAGAGGATTATTAACAGGTTATTCACCGTACAATCTGTTACCATGTTAGGTGATCTACTTTTTTCTGTGCATTAAAAATAAGATCTAGTAAATTAATTTTGAGATAAAATATGTTGTCTTAAATTCTTGGGCATGTTATGAATGGAAGGTAAAACATATTTTCTAAAACTGCTGTTTGTTTTTTGCTTCACGCTTGCAGGATATAGTTATATCACCCAACTACCTACTACCTACCTAATGGGAGTCTGATGTAGCTAAACTAATTTTGGATAATTTTCTTTACTTTTATGTACATTTGCATGTACATAAGAAGCAAACATACTGTTCCCCTACTCACACTTTCCTTACTTCCTTGTGCAGGGAGGAGGGCTTTAATGTTCTTTATGTCATTGCATTGCACGCTCTGCTCAGCAGGTTATTCACTGCCATCATTAAGTCACTTTAATAGTGCTACTATACATAGTTAGTTTCCCATCCTGTGAGTTTGAACTGCATTTCAGTTATGGAATCTAAGACCTTGACTTTAGTAGAATTACTCTAACACCACAAGCATTAACAAGCTGATCTAAATCAGTGATCGAAATAGTAAAACTAAAAACAGTTTTACTATTTAATACTCTACCAACCCTGATGTATTCTGCATGCTCAATTTATTTGAGACAGTTTCAATAATATTTTGAGCACTTTTTGAAAGAAATATGTGTTAATTACTGCTGTTTGTAAACATTAACTTAAACCCACAGTTTTTTACATTACTTCTGCCATGTCTGTCTCTCAGGAGGGTGTATGAGAGACTAGAAAGTAGTAAGAGCTAATATAGGTGAGATTAAGTGTTTGGATAAAAAATAACTTTACAGAATGAAGGCAAAAGAGTCTTCACTGAATGAATCATGAAAGTTGATTATAGTCTCCCATAATGGAGAAACCATTGTAAGAAGGTATTCAAATATGGATTAAGAAACCTTGTGATGGTACAGTGAGAAATATTGCTAGATTTGCTACTCAAAGACATGTGATTTCATAAAATAGAAAAACCAAATTGCTAACAACATGAGACCAAAAGATTCTCAGATTGGACAGCTGAAGGATGTTCTTTTCATGGAGGAATTATAAATCAAGAAATTGTTTACTTGCTACTTGTGCTGTTTGTAAGTAGGTAGAAAACTGTAACAGAACTGGAAGCTGAAAATAAAGCTGACTTGAAAATGCTATAATTTAAGTCAGGTAAAAGACTAGTGTGTACTTTTTTCCCAAAAGATAAATAGAGACAGGTAATAAACTCACAAAAATGAAGATGACTGGATTAAATATGGATATGACCTGATGCTTTTTCCATGTAGTAGTTCAAGAAGTATCTGGCATTTGTGCTTAGAGAAGATGGAAATCTCAATAGTCATCATGCTGAGCTGGAGGGTCTTTTAAATAATACAGTGAGATGTTTCCCCTCTTGTCCATTTCTATACTGAAGCATCTAACATCAGGCTCAGAAATGTTCCTCTTTTTGAAAATGAGACATCAGTCACTCTTTGAAAAGGTTGCTTGAAGAGGCACAATACAAGCTTTTATTTCTTTTGAGCAGTAGTTTAGTATTCACTGTTAAGATGTGTCATGGTTTGACGCTGGCGCGATGCCAGCGCCTCCATGAAAATGTACCTTTTTAAATAATTGCTGTGAGATGTGATCAGGAACAGAGCAGAGCAGGCCCAAACTTTGTAACAAAGGAAAGAACTTTATTAAACTACTACTACTATAAAAACTACAAACACTAAATCCTGGATGAAGACTTTCCAAAACACCCCCCCTCCTCCCACCTAATTTCTAAACAAACTCAACGGTGAGACACCACCCAGGATCCTGATCAAGTTGCTACCCTTCAGATATTCAAATACTCAATCTTTCAAGGGAGACAGGAGTCTCTCTTGTGCCACAGACTCCCCAGGAAACACAATTGCCACCCTTGTGTTTCCATGTCACACATGGCAACCGCCCGGAGAAAATCTGCCAAGGTGACACTCTCCTTTCCATGTCACAGTGCTCTCACCACCGTGCATGGACAGACTGCTCATAGGGCTCCTTTAAGGATGCTTTGCCGTGGACCAAAAGAGACAACAGTTCAGTTTCTCATCTTGGGACTACATTCCTCCCCACTTTCCCCTGGGGCTTAGGGTTCAAGAACAGAGGTCTTCTTCTCCTCTTCTTCTTCCTTGAAGATAGAGGGCTTCTCCACACCTTCTCCAACTCTCCTCTGTTCTCTCCACTCTTCTGCTGGTAATCACTGAAACAGGTCTCTTGACCCACCAATGCACCCCCCTAAGTGCATCTTCTGTTAGGAGAATTTGGTTCAGTCTATGGCTAACACGAAAAGTCCAGCCACAAGCCACTCCATCATCTCCTTCCAACTCGAGAATTTCTTCTTCCATCATCTCGGATCCCAGACTGTCTCTCTTCTACTTCAAATCAAGGAGGAGTAATATTTTACAAAGCCTTCATTTCTCAGGAAAGGGTTAAAAGCTCAGACTCCCTGGACGGCTGATATCTCTGCCCAGCAGCCGATTCCCAAGGCCAAGGCTGGGCACCTTCCCCCCCACTCCTTCTCCTCCGCGCCGGCAAAGTTACAGGTGCCGTCCGGACTCTCTATCTCTTCCCTCTGGGTGGGGGGGGGATGACAAAGACATCTCCGCTTCTCTCCACCCTTCCGTCCACAGGAGCTGGCTCGGTTCCAGTCCTTCTACCCCTCGGCTCACCTCGACCAGGCCTCATGGCTTCCCCTCCCCCACCCAGCCCCATGGCTGGGCAGGGGAGATCTGCACAGCACCCTGACCAGAACCAAAGAGAGAGAGCTCTTGGGAGTTCTTGCTTTTAACCCCCTGTGTTCTCAGAGGCGTATCCCTATCTTCAGTGGTCACTTCAGGTGCCAATATCCAAACTTGACCACTGATTGGTTTGACCCAACTTCCTGAAAAAAATCACTTCCATGTCAAACCATGACAAGATGTTACAGTGTTTTCATGAGATTTATATAATTTCAGCAGTTTGAGTCCTTCAGTATAGAGGAAGAATAAACCCATATAGAAAAAAGATAACTGATGACCTTCCCAATGTTTTAATAAAAAGCTTGTAGCAACATGGCTGTCTTCTGAAGCAGTCACAATGAAGACAGGCAGTATCCTTTTTGAATTTCTACTGTCTACTGTTTATAAAAAGTCCTTTATTGCTATGTCAGTATTTTATACTTAGATGTGAATCTAAAATATCTCCATGAAATACTGTCTTTAACCTCTTTTGCCTTTTACTAACTGGCTTGGAATTTATTCTTCATTTGCAATCATGTAACTTGTTCAAGTGATGATGCAATTTGCAATTAATCCTTTGCACAGTTCCTACTGAGGGTGGTGTTGTATGAAAGAGAAAAAAGATTTAACTTCTGTCTTTTAGATTTCTTTTTGTAAGTGTAGGGATTTCAGCCTGATCTGGCTTTAGTTGATTTCAGTGGAGGCCCAGCTGAGGCTCTGCTAGATGCAGGATTACTGTGTTGTATTCCCTTCTTACATTACTTAGTTTCCTTCATACCTTAAGCTAAGGGCCTGTGGTGGATTGACCTTTTCTGGCTGTCAGATTCCAACCCATCCAAGGTCAACCCACTGCTCTTCCTTTAAGCACCAGAATCAGTGTCTTGAGGATTAAGAGATAAGGAGTGGTATGGCCAAAATTTGGACTGAACATTGCCAGAGTGAAATAACTATGGGGATTCTTTTGTTGTTTTTATGAGATGAAAGGGCAAGGAGTGGAGATTTACCTTGTATGTGGGTATGTGTAAAAAATTCCCTTTCTCAGGATTTTTATGTCACTTTGATTTTAGTATGGGAAATGTTGGGGATTTTTTGTTTATGTAAATGAAGTTTGTAAAGAATATGTGATGAATATATATTTTATTGACTGTTCTTAAGTAAGTGTTTCACAGAAGTGAGGGTGGAATGCTCCGGGTGCAGATGTCCAGGTGTTGGCAGTGAGGGTCTCCGGTATCTGTGAGGAGAGGCCAGTCCTGCCCTGTGCCAGACACATCTCCAGACCCATCATAGGGTACAGCCTCCATCAGCAAAACATGTCAGTACCTCTGGCAGAATGGGTTTTAGGAAAGGGTAAAATGCTGCCTGACAGTCTAAAGGCTAAAAACGGGAGAAACCATCCTGTGAACACCATGGTCCTTAATGAAGGAAGCCGAGAAGGCATTCTAGTCACTGGAGCAGGCTGAGAAGACCATAGTGGAGGAAGTGTTTCCCTGAAACCTGTGACAGGACCTCATGCCAGAATAGGTGGATATTTTCAGGAGGAACTGGAGCCTGTGGGGGATCCACACTGGAGGAGTTCCTGACATGCTGTGTCTTGTGGCTCTCATGCTGGAGCAGGCAAAATGTGTGAGAAGGAGAGAACGTCAGAGAGGAAACATTATGGCCTTATCTCTCACTATCCCACTCTATTTCAATTGGCAACAGATTAATTTAATGTTTCCAAAGTCAGGTCTGTTTTTCCTGTAATGAAAATTAGTAAGTGACCTCCCTGTTTTTATCTTCACCCATAATATTTTATATTTTTCCCCATGTTCTGTTGATAAGGAAAAATGAGAGAACAGCTGGGTGGAGGCCAAAGTCAACTATTGCAACTAGGCCTTAATTTCTTTATTCAGATATTTGTTGCAGATGTCTGTAGTTTTTTTAAGTTTTCCTAGCAGGACAGAAAGCACCTTACCACTGGGAAGGTTTAACTCTTGTAGTGTTCAAGTAATGAATGACTGCAGTAGGAGTCCTTTTTTTGTGTAAATAAATTGGTTTTTGTAGAAAGTTTGTCAGGTGTACAATTGTATTCTAACATGGGTTGGAACTGATTAAAGTTTAGTTATTAAACTAGATTGTCAGGAATTGCTTGTCTGATGTAAATTCATGTTTGTATGTTGTTTTCTTTCTTAAAAGCAAACAAAAGCCTTACAAAAACAATTTTCTTGAATCTCATATTAGTAGACTCTCTTTGAAGCTATATGGTGTTCCTTAAGTTTCATAGGAACTTGTTTGGGTATTTCTAGTGTTGCTTTATTTATCTGTGACCTTTTTGTTTTCATTGACAAGTGACATGTGTCTTGTACAATTAGTGTACTGGGGAACAGGAAATGTACAAAAGGCTTTGTTATAGCAAATTGGCTATAGTTGTCAGCATTTTTGTTGGTAACTTCTTTCAGTTCCTTTTTGCGATTTTGATGTTTGCCTCTATCTCTCTTATGCTGTCATTCCTTCTTGCTCAGTTTATTTCCTTCATTTCCTGCATTCCCCTGTTTAGTGTACTCTGTTATTTTGTATAATCCTATTCATATCCTCCTGCCCAATGCCACTGTGAGCTGCCATAATTTTTGTGACTTATGGCTCTTAATCCTACTGTTTATCTAATCAATGTCAGTTTCCTCAGTACAGAGCCTGCCAAATTCTCCTCTTCCTGGCAGCTATGTCTTTGGTGTCCTAGTGTGATTTGAAACTTGCTCTCATTTGTCAGTTTTCTATTCATTTGGCACATCATCCATCCCTCTGTAATGAACAAGCAGATCCATTTTACGTGAAAACAACTTTGTTTTTTAATAGCATAACTGTTTCATGTTTTATATTCCTTTAATTTCTCTGTTTTAGATGCTGGATGTCTATGACATTCTTCCTTTTGATAATCCAGATGGTGGTGTTTGGAAACAAGGCTTTGATATCACATACAATGAAAATGAATGGGACAGTGAACCACTTCAAGTTTTTGTTGTGCCTCACTCACACAATGATCCAGGTAATATGTTAACTGAATTGATTTGAGGATCTAGAGGCTTTTGGATTAGGAAATGCATTGCTATTTCTGTTAAGATTTGGGTTCTTTTGAAGCATACTAGTTAATATGTTAGATTTAAATCTTGCAAGGCAGTGAAACAGATGTATGATTTAAGTGCCACTGACTTCCAATGACAACTGTTATGATACAAGTTGTATGTCTACTGAATTTATTAACTGGAGCAGAACTTCAGTGTTGAAATTGAAAAATGATGGATTTCTCATAATACATTCAGTTTATACATTGCTGCATTAAATATCATGAATTCTTACTCTGATTTTTTGGACTGTCATAGATATTTAATCTTTAGCCTGTGCTAAAGAAATGTACTTTTAGAAGATGTGACAATGGCAAATCTGAAGTTTTTGACACCTTCTTTACTTTTTTTGTTCATGCCCCAACCTATAGTGGGATAATGAAAAGTCTAGATTTAAACAGAAATCTAGCTATACCTACATAATTTTATTTCCACCCTAGGGTGTTTACAGTGTAATAAACAAAATGGAGAAGTGTTCCTTTATTTTGGAATGACTTCTTGGTAAAATTTACCAAGAAGCAAATTATACTGCTACACTGTGGTCCTGGTACATGTACACTGATCATGGGAGGCTGGTAGTACTGGTTGTTGTCATAGAAAGCCACAATTTAAGTGATATTAAATTTTACTCCTGTATATCTCTCTAAAATTTTATTTGTTGCATGAAGTACTGTGGCTCTAAGTGAAGGAATGGTAGTTAGAACATAAATGGCCTTTATTTGCAAGCATGTAGCATTCTTAAAGAAAATGAATGTTGGAATGTGGAATTACTATATTACTGTCCAGTTATGACAGGTAAATTATGGCAGTATGGATATGATCAAAATATTCAGAGCAAATAATCACAGTATAGACCTAGATCTGCCTATTTATTGAACTGTGTTTGAACCCGTGTCCATTTATTTTCTCTCTGGTTGTAGTTCTCCTAAAGACTTCCCTAGAAAGAAGGAACTTTGTACAGGCACATAATGAATCAAAGCAATCCTAAAGCGATATACAAAACTTATAATTCTCTGGGGTCTACTAGAATGGGGTGTGGAGTTTATCTGTCTCCCGTTTTCTGCTGAAGCTGTTGGGATCATCCTAACTGGTACAGGACTGATGGCAGTCCACTAGAGGCCAGTTGCTTGGTGTCACATCTGCCCTCCTGGAATGTCTTTACCTGAATTGAGCAAACACCCTGTGTACAGTGTAGGCTGAGGTAACTTCTCAGGCACATGAGGCTTAGGAGCTGCAGGGTAATGTCCTGAGGTAAGCTGTGAAGAGATTTGCTGATAATTTCACCAGTGTCAATTCAAGTAATGAGGTACTTTTTCTGCAGGTTTGGGTCATTTCAATGTACATGAAAGATATTTAGCAAGAAATGGGATCAGTAAAGTTATAACTATATCAGCTGCAGAAGCTTTAAATTCTCATTAGATTTTATCTTTTCTCATCTGAGACTGCTTCCTCTTTAACTTTTCATATAACCAGGTATGCTAGTGAGAATGTGTATCTCAAAGGCAAAGAAAAGGACTTGAAACAACTTTGTCTAGGGGGTGGCATCCCTGCCCATGGTGTGGGGCTAGAGATTGCATGGTCCCTTCCAATCCATGTCACTCTGTGAATCTGTGAAACACAATCAATAGGGAAGGTGGTGGGTTTAAGTTTCACCTTCTTTTTTGGAGGGATGACTGAATGTACCAGTGCTCTGGAACAGTTTGTGATGCTAAATCTGGGTTAACTGCTTCTGTGTGAGTTTAACCATGACCTGCAAACTTGGGGTCTCTGTGCTTCTCTCTGCAGTAGCTAAAGTGTTTCCCTTTAGGGAAATGGGTTGAGAGTGGGTCTCATTCAGGCTTCTGATCAGTGGTGGCACAATTGTTTTAGTTGCTGGCAGTTGATAAAGATTTGAGCACCTCAGTAGCATGTCCTAATCTTAAACCATGGAGAGAAATTTGGTTGTTGTGTGAGATGATAGCTATCACAGATAGGTGGCAGTTCCATCAGGAGCAGATTAAGAGTGAGTGTATGACTTGCTGTGCTGGCAGAGCCCTTATGTTGGCTCTCACCTGCTTCAGCTGTGGTGTTTTGTGGCTGCCTGAAGTGGAGGAGGCAGCTGAAATGCAAAGGGGAGAGCTCGGATCAGGGCTGGCGAGATTGTCAGCCAGCACACATGGACTTGAAATACGAGGTTTGGATATGACTGGAGAGATGGAAAGACACCTCTGCTATCTGTTGATCTATAATAATTTTGGTAATGACTACTCATAAAATTATTTAAGAATTGAGACTTGTGAGCTTTCTAAAATATGTGTGTACCAGTATTTCACTGCTGAATATGGTGGTTACAGACCTAGTATAAGCTGCACTTAAGTGGAATTGAAAGTGACTGAAGTAGATTTTTCTCTTGCTTCTCAACCCATATGGAAATGTATGGGCACAAAGGTCAGAACTAAACACTACTTTTTAATATTTCATCAATTATCTGTGACATTGGTAATTTTGCCTTACTACCACTTGCATTAATCACCTTTTGTTGTTAAGACGGTCTCCATTTCTCAGGAGGAAATCTATATAGACCTAAGTCAGTGTTAAGATCTAAGAAAACTTAACCATAAAACTTGATGCTGTTAATACACCATGGAGTTTCATGTATGTTTTCTGTTAGCTGAGTCTGGATGTATTTTTCTGGGGACTTCTTCACCAGCACAGAGATTGCTTAAGCTGTTGTCTGACCCACCAAAATACAAGAAATGGGGAGCTCGCAAGTTTTTCTTGACATGCTGAATGAGGGAAATTAGAGCTTTATTCCTGGCTTATTTTTCAATATTTCTCTGTTTGCAGAAGAGGTGCAGTTCCTTTGAAAATCAAAAGAGCTATTACAGAAAGGACACTTTTGTCTGCTCATTAGTAGAAATTTCCTTTCCGTCTTAGCTATGATGGCAGCAGATTTGATATGTACAAAAACAAAAATAAATCTTGCATAAGACTTAAATGTAAGAAGTCTAATTATAATTTTGGTAGTACCTCACAGATCATGGCAGATTTTACTTTTTGTAAAATGTGCAATCATTCAAATTTTTAGTTATGCTTATGAAATTAGGATAAACCATTCTTATTTTACCTTGAGCAGAGATCTTCTACAAGTTAAGGTATGCTGTTGGAAAAGTAAATACACTGTCATACATTTTTAATTTCTGTGTATTTTCATCTACCTAAATTATTTTATTTTGGTACATATTTTGCGGGAACAAGAAGCTCATCTATTTAATTCCTTTTGAATCTGAATGAATGCTCTAACACAGGAGTGTTTTGGGGGACTTTCTCTGATTTGACTTTGTAAAACAGAAAAATGAGAAACAATATAATACAGCTTTTAGTTTTAACTTGAGATTGCCTTACCATCAGGTTTTTAAAGTTTTATTTTACAGTCCTGGCTATGAGTCATTCATCTTTGTTGAAAAGATACTTTTTGGTGAAATTAGCACTGAAGTGTTATGTCAGAAACATCCATAACATATTAACTTGTATGCCAGTTCTATATTTTACATTGTAGAATGATGCAGTACTTCTAAATTAAAAAAAATAAAATCAGGTGTATTAAAAATAATAATGTGTGATATATTGTCTGCTTTAAAATAAGGGACTTTTTAAAATGCTGAATCTACAAAGGAGCTAATGCCAAGTTATTTTTATATGTAATCGTACTTACTAAGATGTAGGTTAAAACTTAGCTTTTGGATTTGTTTCTGGTATTTGCCTTATTGTTATTGCCTGAATATGATCAATTAAACACACATGCACACCATGCTTAAGTTCTTTAGAGCTCATCTTTTAGAGGTAAGAAGTCATGGCTACGTGTCCTTTTGTTTGTTTGTGTGGTTTGGTTTTTTTTTTTTTTTTTTTTTTTTTTTTTTTTTTTTTTTTTGAAAACCTTTTACTCTTGCATTTTGTAGGGCTTGGATGTCATTAAGAACAAGGATATCCTCAAAGTAAAGACAATTTCTTTACTTCCTCAGCTATCAAAACAGTCTTCTCACAGGAAATAGTTAGTTGAGAATCAAGCATAAATGTAAAAAAAAAAAAATTACTGATAATTTTTACGAACTTGGGTGTACATTTTAAAGACCAAGAACTGAAGTTCCACTAATATATTTGCAAAGAGAATGCTTTTATTTTCTGGAAAGCTAGAATTTTTTTTAAAGGCACATTTCCTCTTAAACATTCGAGGGTGACTTGTGGAAGTAAGCAATTGAAAAGCCTATTTTGTTTTATTTAATCAGTTATTTTAAACCAAAAGACAAAAATGCAAATGTAAAAAACCACCCCAGGAGTCTTGCAGGCATATGTAAGGTGTACCTAAATACTTTTGATAGAAATGGATGTGTGATCCTTGTCATGATCAAATTGTTAAGTGCTTTTGCTTAATAAAGTTACTTTTGGAATAACACTAATTTGTCAGCTTCTGTTCTCATTTTGTCCTGAAAGTTTCCTTTTATCTCTTCATCTGTGTCAACCATGCTAACATACAAAAGTTCCTTTCTCTAGTGCAAGGGGCTGATAGAGCTTCAAAAAAGATTTTGAGCTTGAAAGTGTAGACAGGAATAGTGGCAAATCAGTTAATAAAATGTTTCAGGATTTTTTGCAGAACAATGAGTTGTGTTGATATTCAGACATGATTCTTGGAGTCTGCTGTCAAGCCAAGTAAAATTACATTACAGTGGGGGAAAAATCGATTAAACAAGCAGCTGCATAAGGATGATAAATCTCATGGAGGTGGGGGGAGATAGCAAGTTTCCACACTTTTGAGGACAAACATGAGAGAGAGAATCAAAAGGCAAGCAGCTCAGCAGTGTATACTGTCTGTTGTTATCACATAGGCTGGCAGAAAATGAAAATATCTAGCAAAGTCCTTAATATGTATTAAGTTAAGCCTAGCATAATAATATGAAAGACGTACAATTTCTTCTTTTGTTTACAGGGTTGTTAAACTTTGGAATGGTGGAGTCACCATACCTGGAGGTGTTAAAGGAAAAACTGCATGTGGCACTCAGTGTCATGGTATGATTTATAAGGTGGTGGTTAGTCAGAGGTTGGACTTGATAATTTCAGAGGTCTTTTACAACCTCAATGATTCTGTGATCTTGTGATTTTTATGTTGACAAAGAGCTTTATGTACATTTAAACCACCAAGTGTTATTTTGCTGTTAATAGCATATTTAGTCTTGATAATTGCAGCTTTAAATCATTGCAATTTTTCCATATGTAAACTGCCTTTGTATTGAAAGTTTCCTGTTCAAAATGGTAAACCTTTTCTTCCAGCCTGGGAACAAATTCTTAGTTTGTGGACAAGCACAAGAATGAACTTCAGTTGTAGATTTTCATCTTCTATTAGGGACTGAGGTGTGAAATAATACTCTAGCTAGCAATTATACATTGATTTATCCATTATTTTGTTTAGCTTTTGATTTGTTTTTTAAATTTTTATTGTATGTCTCCATGCAAAATTGAAGAGTCTCTGTAAGTCATTTGGTTTAGAGCAGCACACTTCAGGAAGGATGTGAAGGCACTGGGATGCACCCAGAGGAGGACACAGAACTCGTAGAAGGCTGTTTAGTAAGGAGCAGCAGAGGAAACTGGGTTTGTCCATTTTGGAGAAAAGGAGGCTGAGGAGTGACATCACTGCTCTCTGCAGCTTCCTGGGGAGGTTGTTTCAGAAGCAGTTGGATAATGCCGTTAACAACATTTTCTTTGGTCAGCCTGGAAATGGTCAGGCTACTGGACTAGGTGATCATTATAGGCCCTTTTCAATGCAGAATGTTCTGTTCAATTCATAAATAAGTAGATGTATGGTAATTAATTACATTTCAGAGGGCTTTCTGTTGGCTTTCAGCTAAATCTACGAATACCTCTAAAAATTTCCTAGGACTCTCTGGAGTGTATTCAGTTCAGTGTGTTAACCACGTTACAATCTTCCTTAGCTTAATAAAATGAGTATGTTAAAACAAAACAATCATTTCATTATAACACTGTTCTTCCTACATCATACTGTATTCTTTTGTCAGTTACTTTGACATTTAACTCAATGTTTCAGTTAGGCTGGTTTAATAATGTTTTTAAGAATGTTTCAGAAGACTAATGTAAACTTGCTTTTATTGTTTCAATATAAAATATTTCATAATAGTTTATTATGATGATATATTTCTGTGCAGAAAAATCATAGGATATCTTTAATTTATCCTCCTTTAGTTGTGTGCTAGGATGGTACTGTCTCTTGCAGAAGAAATTTCTGATATGAAGCTATAAACTGGTAGTTTAATACATGTGGATATTTTTAATGTAATTATCAGTAAAATATTCCTTTGATTTGTTGAAAAGTAAATGAGAATTGAGAAAGAATAATTTGCTCTGTGATCTCGATTTTTTGAGCAGAAGCATCTGTTAAGAAAAAAAAAACCAACCAGACTGAAGTAGGAAGATGTCAAAAAGAAATTTGATTACAAATTCAGATTATTCATCACATTTTTTTTTGTCCTTTAAACTATTGCATAGCAGTAATTTACTGTCAACTGTTTTTTTGTATGAAGCTATTTCCATTCCTCTAAAGAAAGTATGTTTTAATTTTATGCTTTAAGCCCTCATATTAACTACTGTGAAAAAATGCATTTTCCCCTTTTAAGATAGATTAGACCTCACTTGTCTATCTGTACAGAAACTTATGTGAAAAGTGATGAGTCCTCTAAATGCTAAAAATCTGTAAAAGGAAAAAAAGAATGACCTAGAACTTTTCCTCTGGAGTGTTATAGTTTTATTTCTTCTTTTGTGAATTAAAAACAGTATCTCTGCATCTAAGAGGAATGTTTGGGGTTTTGTATCCCTAAAAGAATGTATAATATATCCTTTCTGAGTCAATAGTCAGACTTTGTTTAATTATAAATTATTTTTTAAACTAAATTTGAGAATTATTTTTTAGTAATAAAAGTTTTTGCATTTATGTAACTTCCTTGAAACAATAAAATGTCATTGCATAACAGCCAAATCCTGTATCCTGTAAGCAAACTGGCACTGTTAGAAAGACAGTGGCTCTGCAGAAATGAATTGGTAAATCAGAGTGGAATTACTTGTGTAATGTTTATCTGGAGTGCTGTCTTCACATAGTGTGGAAGCTTTCACAAAATCTTAAAATGGGCATACATGACAAAAGCTGATAGGAGTAGGAATGTGACACTATAGAGTAAGTAGTAAGTAGACAGACTTAATTTTTTCAGCTATAATTACAGGTTCTTTGAAGATGCATCTAATGCAAGGTATTATGAAGAGGTTAAAACATTTTATGTAAGACTGTAAAGTCTGAAAATGTGGTTAAAATTTCTTTTTCCTTTGCATCTCATTGAAGCACAATTATTTGAGTCTATGTATTCTGTTAATCAAATTTTCTACTATGCAAAGCATAGAAAAACTAGAAAGTGAAAAGTCTAATAATTTCCATATGTTTATACACTTAGGAAATAAAACGTAATCTTTTGTAAAAAGAAACTCCTTGGAAATTTAGCACTTCAAGCTGTCCATAACACATAAAGCTTTTTAAGAAGTCTTTACTTAGCTTTTTCTGGGGAGTGAAAAGGAGCCAGTTCTCTCAGGGACTGTTCTCTAAAGAGACTAAGAAGCCAGTTCTCTAAAGAGGCTTCATTTATATTTTCTTTTTCCTAGGTTGGCTGAAGACTTTTGATGATTACTTCAGAGATCAGACACAGCATATTTTAAATAACATGGTTATAAAACTGCAAGAAGACAACCGAAGGAAATTTATATGGTCTGAGATTTCCTACTTTTCAAAATGGTGGGATGGAATAGATAGCCAAAAAAAAGATGCTGTTAAAAGGTTTGAGTACTGAACTTTTATTGTTTTGAGATTTTGTGTATTTGACTACACTGTAAACTTGAGATTTCACTTGTGTTGTGGAATTGCTAGAATAATGGACTAACTGCTTCAGGTCCGACTTTTTGGGATTGGTTTGGTTTTCTCCCAGCTGCAAAATAAGAATCTACTCAAGGAAGTGGAGACAAATTACTGAGTCAAATTACTGAGTTGCCTAAAAATTTGACTAAAAGTTCCCATATACAACCATGAACATGTCATTAAAATTGTAAGGGAGTAGCAATTATAATCTTTATTTGAAATCACACTAAGAAATTGGCAATAAAATAAATACATCTGTCAAACTAGCTACTGATATATGGTATTTTTTCTTGTTTTAACACATGAAGATTTTATGCGATTTTTGTTTGAATAAAAATTTGTGAGTTTCTTTTGTGTTTAAGTACAAAGGGTTTTTATAAACATGGAACTGCTTTAATGGTAAAGTAGTACATACTCTACACCATTGCTCTTCTTAGTAATTTTTAAAATCATGAATCAAAATGGAATATAGAAGTAAAAGGTTTGCCTAGGCATTGGGACACAGAAGCAGGCTGTTTGGATAAGCTTGCAGTTTGGATCTTTTTCCTTATTTTTACTTGACTTTTTTTCTTATTTTTACTTGACAGTTCTTAGCTCATCCTTGTGATACCCTCCTTCTCATGCCCCTTTTTGAGATGCATGTGTTGCAGTATGCATTAAGTCTGTGAGACCTTCACAGACTGAAAGCTTAGGTAAAGGTGGAAATTTTGGGATCTAGATAAAAAAAACTACTTATTAAAAAAAATTATGTGTAGTGGGTGACTATTATAGCACAGCTGTGTGGTTTTTTTGGCATTAAAAATATCTCTTGGAACACAGTAAACAGTAAATGACAGTCACTAGGGAACTATGTCTTCTCTTCAGAGGAGTCGGGTATTGTTTAAGCTGCACTTGAGACTGGAGAAGACATGGAGAAGCTGCACTGGATATTATTTTTGTTGCATGATTTTCATTACTCCTATTGGTATCATCTGTGATGGGACTAAGTTTTGCTGAGTTCACTGTGGTTTTATTCTTGAATTCATTAAACACTTCCATGCTGGTGAACAACTGTAGGGACAACCTGGTGCTGGGAGTGTGATCTTTGTGTTCACTGACAATAGAGGGGCTGGGTTGTCTTGTGACCTGTTTCAATAAGGCATTTTGATGAGTGAGATGTTCTGAAGCATTTATAAACACAAACTTCCAATCTATGAGCTCTCTAAAACTCTAAAAAGAATATAAGATCAAAGGTGGGGAGATATTTCAAGCAGTGAAATGTGCAGTGTCTAAGCATCTTGCTCAGTTGGCCTTCAGTGCTGTGGTGCATTTATTTTATTTTTGTAATCTGTGCAGGAAACAGCTTTCTTCCTGATTTTTTAAAAAAAATCTAATATAGCACATGCAGTAGAACTGGTTTTCTTTGCACAAGGACATGAAATACTTCACTGTTCAGCAGTTCATTTTTTCCCTGTTTGAATAAAGAAATATAGCCCAGTGATGGAAGTAGCAAAAACAATTTAGATTTTAGAATAACATTGCTGATGATTACCTGTTGAGTATACAGAAATTGATTTTAAGAGTGTGTTTTCATATGGAAGATTCTGAATATGATTTATGTATTTTTCAGGTTAATAAAAGATGGACAGTTTGAAATAGTAACAGGAGGATGGGTCATGCCTGATGAAGCATCTTCTCATTATTTTGCTTTAATTGACCAGCTGATAGAAGGACACCAGTGGCTAGAAAAGAACCTTGGTATGTACATTAATCTAAAATTTAACTATGTAAATACAAGAAGTCAGTAAGAAAATGCTTTTTTGTTAAATTTCTGAGGTGCTTAGAAGGCTCTTTTTACTCAGCTTTCCTGAAAGATTAAATTAGACCACTTACAGGAAGCTGGATCAAGTCTGATATTTGCCATTCATATTTGCAGATAAAAGTTCCTGGACTAAGTATATTTGAACAATTTTATGCCACAGCATTTTGTCTTGATCAATGTAAGACATGCATATAATATTGGCTTAACCAAATATTAACACTAGATCATGCTGAATTTTAGATCCCATGTCTGGTCTAAACAGTCTTTAATTGCCTTTTCTGTCTTTTGAATATCGTGACAAATTCTTAAAACTACTTAAAAATTGATACTGCTTTTATGTATTTGGATCTATTTTGCCTGCTCTGTATTCATTGTGTGTTCATTAGATTCAATTCTGTAAGGATTTCAAAACAACAACAAAAAAAATTATATGTAGCAGCAGTAGTAGTAGTAGTTATAAAGCCCAAACCCATAGTAGTGTTAGAATTGAGGAAAAACTGACTGCAGTTACATAGGCTGAACTGTTTTTCTGCCTTTGGGATGTTCTTTTGTTTAGTTCCATAAGAGGACAGAAACCTTTTTATATAGAAAATATTTGTACAGTGATTTTAATAATAAATTGACATTATTTCACCCAATTAACTGAAATTATTTTGGAAAGCTGTTTCACTGTTGTTCTTAGATTGCAATTTCCATAAACACAGCTTGACATAATTGGAGGGGGGAAGGGGAGACCTAATAAAAGGGTAATGCATTCCTTACTGTGCTTTTTTTGGAAATACAGTAGTGCCAAAGGAACCATGTTGATGAATTAACAAGAGTTAGATGTAGCTTCCTTATTTATTAGCATGAAGTTCAGTGAAAAGAGTATTAATAAACATGATTCTCTTGATCAACAAACTAATAAATTAAAAAAAATAGTTCTGAAGCCAAAAAAGATTAACATTATTAAATAACAGTGAAATTTCAACAAGATATTGCATTTATCTATCCACATCCATTCATTTTCTTTCAACTTTCTTTTTTAATTTTAATATCTCTAAACTACTTTAAGTGAGAGGATGTGTATCAATTAATGATTCCAAATAAAGATGTTTGATGTAAATTTGAAACAGTGTAGCAACAAGTACTATTTTAAAGTTCTAAATTTTTTTTAGAATGCCTTACTTACATGACATTTTGTTTGTTGATTTGTTTAACTGTTTAATTCTAGTTTTTTAATTCCAGGGTTCTGCAGGAGGTTTAGCACTTAGCTGGGTATATCATCTTGGAAATGTTATCTTTAGTATTCTCATTTGAATTATTGGAACAACTTTCTTTAAGTGAAAAGTAAAGCTTTTTCTTTTGTCAACAGGAGTAAAACCAAAGTCGGGATGGGCAATTGATCCATTTGGGCATTCACCAACAATGGCCTACCTTCTGAAGCGCACAGGATTTTCCAAAATGCTTATTCAGAGAGTTCATTATTCAGTTAAAAAACATTTTGCAACACAAAAGACACTAGAATTTTTTTGGAGACAGAACTGGGGTATGTGTTCTTTCTTTTATGACAATTTATTTTGTTAATTTACACAGGTAAAATATGTAGAGAACTTGAATAAGTACTGTGGAAATACTTGCAGACAAGATTTAGCAGAGTTTGTCTAGACCTGAAAATTTTTAACTTGCAATTCTGTTAAAAAAAATCCTTTCATCTAGCTTAAATTTATGAGATTTTTTTCTTTCTATTTCCCCCCTCTTTGAATAATAAAAGGGGAAATGAGAATATTTGTGAGTCAGGAAAGGCACTAAATGTAAAACTGATATAATTGCCATTGTTCTTCTGATCTTCCTTTGTTTTCACTTTTATTTTTGCTTTTACCTTCTCTTGTTTTTTCCATTCCCTTGTATTCCTTAAAAAAGTAAAAGGGGTGAAAAATTCTTTTACTTGATTTTACTTTTCTTCTTCCTCCTACTCCTTTATTTCCTACTATGTGGAAATAAAGTGTGAGAGGAGGAACATTTCAACTGATTCAAATATTGTGCTAATGAGGCAATGAGAGGCGAGTGGTTGGCTTTTGGTTTGGTTTTTTCTTTGTTTTGATGTTTGTTTTATTTTAAGTTGTTGTTTTAATCCACTGAAGGTTTAAAATATGTTTATTATTATTGTGTTTTATTACTTCTAAAATTCTGAAAATCACAGGTTTTATCTGGGTGAAACACACCTAACATTTGTTCCTGTCTTTCCCAATCAGTTGGTGCTTCACTAGAACATTCCAATCTTGGTTGTAACTCTGTTTTATCCTCTTTATACATGTAAGGTACATACAAAAATAGACTCAAGATATGGATATTCAAAATAAGAAATTGTCTTGGTGTGGTATCTTTCCAGTACAATCCTTGTACTGAGAACATAGGAGTGATTTACTTCTGGCAAACCTGGAAGGGTTTATTTTAAAGTTTTACTCTATTTAATTCCAGACTTGGGATCCAGTACAGATATTCTTTGTCATATGATGCCTTTCTATAGCTATGATGTTCCTCATACTTGTGGCCCAGATCCAAAAATCTGCTGCCAGTTTGATTTCAAACGACTTCCTGGAGGAAGAATAAGTTGCCCTTGGAGAGTCCCACCAGAAGCCATTCATGCTGGAAATGTTCAACACAGGTATAGCTTTTACATACTCCTCAAGGGAATAACCTTAAAAAAAATGTAATTATGCTGGCCAAAGATGACATCAGGCATAGTTTGGTCAATTTAGTTCTGTTGTGGTTCAACCCCAGTGAGCAGATCAGCTCCACTAAGCTCACTGCTGCCCTGGTGGGATGTGGAAGAGAATCAGAAGAGTAAAATGAGAAAACTCATGGGTTGAGATACAGGAGAGGCCTTGGCTCTGTGCAAGCCCTGCTCAGAAATAACAAAATCATCTCTCTGTTGCCAACCGTGTCATCAGAGCAAATCCAGATCACACCCCCATGCTGGCCACTGTGACTCTACCCCAGCAAAAACCAGGTCAAATTTTTAAAATAAGCTTGTCATGGGTAACAATACCTATTACATAGCCTAGTGTTTGCTTCTTAGTTGGGAACATAACTATCAGTGAAATTAAAGGCAAAGTTATAGTTAAGGAAGGGGCATTTTTAAAAATTTTCTGTTCATGATACATGAGTCCATCTCTGAATGACAGTTAGAACACAGTCATCTGGTTGGACTCATGTTACTGGTTTACTGTGGTTTTTGTGAATTTTATGGATAGTGATCTGTCCCCTGCAAGTGGAACGCGTCAGGGGCAGTGTGATGTAGTGTGCTGTAACTACAAACAGTGGGATATTTCCTGTGGCATATCCTTGAAAAAATTGGCATCTTGTGGCCTAAGTTTCTTGAAGTGTAAACCGTAAGTTAATCTGATTCCTGTTTCTTTGTACTCAAAGTGAAAATTCCTGTTTCTTTGTGCCCAGGGTGGAAATTACTATTCCAGTTTTACTTTCCAAACAGAAACACTGTTGTTTTGCCACAGTTAAGAATCAAATTTACACTTCTACAGAACTGCTTCTCAGTTTTGGGGGCTGGAGTTAGGGAGTTGGGGAGGGAGAGTAAAGGAAGAAAAAAAAAATAAAAAAAAATAAAAGGAAGTGAGTTTAACTGCCAAAGATGTTTTGAGAAAATTGTATTCTGTGGTCCTGTTGCTATCTTCAGGCTTCACACTACACCAGGTTTCTAGAGTTAAAAGTTGAGGCACCTGTTTATGATTTGTGCAAATTGCTGAGCGTAACAAATGTATTAAGGAGAGCAGGGTGACTTTTTGGTCCTTGATGCTGAAGTTTTAAAGTGATGATGTGATTATGATGCACTGCTTGTCTACATGTCAAGTATGGATCACTTTTTTCCTGAGTATAAATTCTGACAAACAACATAATAACTTCACTTAAACAAAATTCAGTTAGAAAATATTACTGAAGATAAAACCAATATTAAACAGAATACATTAACTGCTGTATTTAAAGGTAGCAACTAGAATGATGATAGGAAAAAGGGGGGTTTAATAAAGTAGAGAAACGAAAGATGATGGTGACATGAGAAACATAGAGAAATTGTGACACATCCAATGCCAATTGCACGTGAAGGGAAATTCATATGTCATTAAATCAAAGTTTTAAAAAAGAAAAATCTTTAATATATATCTGAATTAACTGAGACAAATATTTGCAGAAAAGCAACAGCTTGTATAACAAATACCTGGAACATAGAGGCTATAAATATAATTTAGAGTGTCTTCTTGAAATAGTTTGAGGGTCTTGTTTTTTAATTATTCTTAATCCCTGCACTTCCTAGATGCAACCTTTGCATAACAATCTAAATTAGATCTTGTAAAAGAAATGGGTTTTCACATGTCAAAGGATATTTAAGAATGAGGTAAATGGGGCAGGGATGTAGTGAACATATGATCAAGTAGAAGTAATTATTGTCTCAATATGTTGTCTGAAACTTAATATTTTGTATTAGCTTGTTTCAGATAAAAGCAGTTTTGATGTCTAACAGGGAGTTGAAACATCAGTATGCTGTATGATACCTATGGAAAAAGTAAAACTAACACATGGTCTTTGAGTTGGAAGCCTGGATTATTTACATTTGGAACACTCGAACCACACTTTTAGTGTCTAGTTTCAAATAAATCCACTGAAACACAGGAAGTAATGTTTTGATGCAGAATGCTAAAACATGCTATGTGTGTTGTTTTGAAAAAGCTGGAATACTGTAGACAACCAAAAATGTTATTGATCTGACCTCTGTAATTACATGTTTCACAGTTGTTATGATGAGGAGATGTCTGAGTTCCAGAATTGAAGTCTATATTTACATCATAAGTTTTCCAAGGTTATAGGTTTGCAGCACTCTAATTAATCTGCCTCTTATCTGTGATTGCTTTAAGACTAGAAAAATAAAGGACATTCAAGGATTGGAATAAAGTTGATTAATTTAGAGACCAGGTTTAGATCACTGACCTCCTTTCATGCCAAAGCTAAAACAAAAGTAATAAAACCCAAATCTTGAATACTCAGCTGGGACTGTTGCTTTTGATTTCAATAGTATTTTGGCCTTACATATATATTAAAGAGTTGCTGAATTGAAAACTTCAGGCTAGTAGTTGGATTTTTCATTGCCTTGCCACTTAAGCTGTGACCTGGTAAGAAGGAATGAAGCAGCAACCTAATTGAAAACCTGTACTTGTTTAATTACACTTCATAACAGCTTAGTTTGTAAAGACTACTACTAGACTTGCTCTGATTCGCAGCTGCATTCTTATCCATTTGTTTGAATGCTGAAGTGTGAAGCTTTTCATACTAGGAAAAAAAGCAGCTGTTGGTTGTTGTTGTTGGGGTTTTTTTTTTGTTTGTTTGTTTGGTGTTTTATTTTTTGTATTCTTTTTTTTCTGGGTTTTTTTTTCCTTGAACAGAAATGAGTTGTTAGCAGAAGTACATTTTGTTTCTTGCTTTCCCATGCATGAAATAGGAGAGAATCTTTGCTGCAAGTTATGTGCTTCAGAGAAGAAGTAGAGAATGGACTTTCCTCTTCACCAGCTGTGGTTCAAAAGCCCAGTTTTGCCCTTTAGCTTTTTTATCTTTATGGTCACATTTTATGGTCATGTGGTGGTTAATGTTTGTGATTGCCTACCTCAGGTGGCTATTGCTCCTCTTTCTTTGACATAGAAAGGGTCAAAACCAGCCATGTTTATTGTTTTGGTATTCTTTACTCAAATACTTTGTGAAAGGTCTCAAGCATTCAGTAATAATCTGAAAGCTTGAAAACAAAAACTTTATCATGGCTTATCTCCTTTGTGATTTTCAGATTTTCATTCAGGTAGGTAGGGTAAACATATAAAAATGTACCTAATTCTGTTTAACTGGTGAACAATAAAAGGAAAAAAAAAATGTGACTCGATGGAATCTTTTTTTTTTTCCTCCAGAGGTATTTTTTTGTCTTCACTGTGCTCTGTCTGGAGCTTTCTGCTGGCACTTCCACAATCCTGTGTGAATTAATGGTATAGGAAATTATTTGAGAGAAACTTAAAAGGATATACCTGAATCAATGTTCTTCAGTTTTTTTACAATTAAAAGTGGTTTGCAATGCAGGAAAATCTTGCTGTTCCCTTTAAAACACATAATAATCCCACAGTTATCAGTACTTTAAGAAAGGGAGAGCAACAATACTGATGAATTTTGCTGGATATTTGGAAAGAAACCAGAGGAGGACTTTGAAGAGAGATGCTGAAGTCAAATATCCTTTTAACTGTAACCTGTATTTTTCAAGAGATTCAACACTAAAGTATGTTTTCAACCATAGCCTATATGTGGAAAATTTGAGTTAGACAGGCTCCTTAGAAGGAAGCATTACCAAGTCTTGTGTTGTGCCAATTGTTCTGGTAGCTGTGTGGTGAGGAAACATCTGTGTTTAAATCCTACAACCTGTTGAAAGTCATGGAATGTATTGATTGGCAATCTGAACTATAAATCCACTAATAGACAGGAGACAGGCGGAAGACACTAGCTGGGTAAATTCTAGTCTCGTTAGAACTCTATATCCTTAACTAAAGTTAATATTTTGGCCCCTTTCTCCCTCCAGAATACAGTCAGACCTTGTTTTTATGCAGTATTTCTGCAATCAGTTAAATAAGTAAGCTCTGACATGCTGCTCAAGGAAAAGGAGCTTGCAAATATATTGGACTAGAAATTCTGCATAAATGTTTAAATAGCAATTCTTCAAGAGTGTCAGTTGAAAGGTGATTTTGCTAGATCATCTGTTTAAAAGACATGAAGAAACAAAAGAACCTCATTAGAATCTGAATTTTCTGGTATTTTGTCTTAAAGCCTTGGAATTTGTATTTCTGTTTTCTTACATATGTTGCTATGGTTTTTATTTCCTATGAGAATTATTTACAAAATTTTAATTAAAGGGTATTAGCATCTGAAGATGCTGATAATAATTGTGACTTGGAGGGGGAGAGTTGAAAATGGACTTTTTCAGTAACCTGGATACCAGGCTTGTGATTCTTAATATATTGCTGCTGTGGAACTGATAGTTTACTCATCCTAGAATTAATAGGTGCCAAAGTATAATTCTGCAGTTTTTTCTGTATGCATCTGTGAGTATTTTGTTTCTGAGTTGTTAGGGTTTCTTTTTTTTTTGTTTTAAGTCCAAAAGCATAAAAGCAGTGGATTTAATTTTTTAATTTTTCAGGACTCAAAGATTCAAGAGGGATGGCTCTAAGACATGTAAGAACCTGGCTGAAGGGAGAACAGTGATTTTTAGCAGCAAGCTTCCTCCTGCCTTTTTTTTTTTTTTTTTTTTTTTTTCTCCCCAAGGCTGGAGGTCCTCAGAGATTAATCTGTGGGCAGTTTTTCTGCCAAGGAATGTGCCAGAGGGGATGGAAAGAGCTTGCTTATTATTGTAAATAGGGGCTGGAGAGGATTAGGATTGTTTTCTAAATATAAACCAGGTAAATATAATTTGAACTCAAGGTTAGCTTTGGCACAGGCACAAATTGATCCAGACAGCCCTCCTGCTTGAGGTGAAGCTTGATAAGCTTATTGAAGGATTTAATTAGCATGGTATTTGCAACAATCGTGCGTTGAATATGGTGTCCCAGTGGGGGGAATTGCATCCAGCTTTTTGTTACAAAGTGAGATAGCAGAGTTTTGTATGTCTTGTTTAGGGTCATCCTAATGCACAACTTGGTATCTAAGAATTGTCTTGCCAGATGCTGGCTTTTTCCCCTCTGTCTTCTGAATGGCTCTTCTTTTTTCCTCTCCTCAAGGGCTTGGATTATATTAGATCAATACAGGAAGAAGTCAAAGCTCTTCCGTACAAAAGTCCTGTTAGCTCCACTTGGGGATGATTTCCGCTACACTGAGAGCTCCGAATGGGACCAGCAGTACCAGAATTACCAGAAGCTGTTTGATTATATGAATTCTCGTCCTGAGTGGCATGTTAAGGTAACCACAACACATTTTCTGTTTTGTGGAAAAAACAGTATTTCCTAATATTTTAACATTCTTAATGGAAAAATAATTGTGGTTAGGTTTGGGTTTTTTTCAAATGTGAATCTTTATATATAATTTAACAGCAGATTGATGTGTCTTGGTAACTTACTTTTTTTTTTTTAAGTTTACTGCCTTCTCTCCCCCCAAACCAAAAACTTTGTTGTTAATAATATCAGCTTGAAATCTATAGTTTCCAAACTAGATTAATTTGGAGAACAGCTAGTAGGTTTAAATGTTTTCTTAGCCTGTTTACACAGGCTTCAGGCATTGTTACTTAGGACTCATAGACTTTGTTAATTCAGACTATTGTATTTTCTTCTTAGAAGTTCAATAAGATTTTACTGCTTTTTTTGTGTCCTCTTGGTTTTACATTCCAAAACAAACCAAAAAATCTTAAGAGATGCCATTGCTGGCACAATGTTGTTGAATGCAACAAAATCTGAGACTGACCTGGCTACAAAATGACTGAATATATTAACACAATTATCAGAGGAGGTACCACTTCAAATCAACAATTATGTGTGAGAGGTAAAACATAAATTCTTATGCTCTAATGTGTACTTCTTGTAGTACAAGAAGGCCCTAGGGACCTCTTGTACTATAGATGTTCTCTGTATTCTGACAGCGTGACAGTAACAAATGGGGGCCACAACCTTGGGTTTTTTGAGTGTCACCTGAGAGTGCACTTTTTCTTGATTTCACATTTAGGCTTTTTTTTTAAAGCCTTGGTCTGGTATCTTTCATATGGTTTTTGTGTGCATCCATTTTTCCCTATCTTTCCTGAGACCTCCCCTGATTCTTCCAACTGTGCATTTTGAGTAGTGTCTGTAGTATGTTATTACTTTCTGCTGACTTCTGGACTTGTATGCTGCATAAGAAAGATGATTTCTTGGGATTATATCTTATCTGAAAACTAGATTTTATGTGTTTCCTATGGGGTGTGGGTGACATGATGTATGCTGAAGGACCACTATATCTTAGTGGAGAGAGACAGACCAGGAGAGTACTCTTCAAATTTCTTAAAACTAAAGCCCGTCTTTTAAAACTTAAGCTTGCTGGAGCTTGCTGCTATCACTAGCTTTACTTCTGTCAAAAATGTATGCTACTCTTTGGATACTAGCAGCAACATATTTTCTGTAGTTTTTACTAATCTGGGCTGGATGATTTTGTCTCTGGGGCAAAAACTGAAGGCTCTAGCTCTGAAGTCATTCTTCAAAAGCCAGTGCTGTTCTGAGACCTCTGAAAGATTCTGCTCAGCCCATTGACAACGATTCTAGCAGTCTACTTCATTAGGCTTTGTCTGCCCATCTGGTGTCACATTAACCCTTGGCTCCCTCATGGAAGTATCTGACACTTTTTCTGGTTTTTAATACCCAGCTAAAAAGATACAAAATCCTCTGAGTCTGCCACTTCATACCTAGGGTATTTTGATCAGTTGGAACACTGTTGGCATCAGAGCATTTCTCCTTTCCATTCTGTTCAGGTACTTAGGTTTTCCTATCTCTATTTTTGTTGTTCTTTTTCTTCTTTCTTAGTTGTTACCTGTCTCTTGTTTTGTTTTGTTTTTGTTTTTTTTTTTTTTGTTTTTTTTTTTTTTTTTTTTTTTTTTTTTGTTTTTGTTTTTTTTTTGGGGTTTTTTTGTGTTTTTCTGGTTTTGTTTGATTTTTTGTTTTGTTTGAAACTGATGTCATTTATTCTTGAAAATATGAGCTTAAATGGAGACACATTTTCTTTCTTTCACACTCTTCTGCACTTTCCCTAGTGGAAAGTAACTCCAAAGGCAAGTAAAAGGACATGCTCAGCTATGTAAGAATCTAGATTATATAAAGGAAGAGTTCACATTTCTTCCTGAATTGCTGAGATGCCTAGGAAATTACTGCTTACACAAGGGAGTGCCTACTCTGCCTTTCTAATCTGGAGGGAGATTTACTCTTTCAGACAGCTCTTAGTGATGTTTATCTAGCAGATATGTCTGTTAGAATTGAGATTCTCCTGCCAGCCACTCTTCTGTTCTAAAAGTGTGTGGTACGTCACTGTAGAACACACCTATTTTGCTCTTGAGGAATTCCATCTCCCATTCATAGATTTCCTTTGCATCTATTTTGCATAAATTAAGCTGAGTCTTCTAGTATGCCAAAAAATTTACCAGGTTATTCTACTGTTTCCATTCACCTGACTTTGATGCTTCTCTGGTGAGGTTTTACCCATCTGATTCAATGCAGAAGTAAGATCATCTCTGAGTCTTCTCTTGGTGCGTTGTTTTTGTTTTTTGTTTTATACCTGTAGGTACCTATGATAGTGAAGGAGAAGACCAAGTATTTTAAAAGTGCCTGCTAAGGCAAAGTTTACTAATGGTGGGATTTCAGGGGCAATATTTATCTTTCTCTGCTTTACTGCCATTTAAAGTGGCAAGTTACTATATTGTCTCCACCTAACAAATACTTGGATGATCCGAATGACTTAGAAGTGAAAATGTTTGGGTTTTTTTAAATGATTAAAAAGTGTGAATTTGTTGTTACAGTAATAGTCTGATAGTCCTTATATTCCAAGTCACTTTTAACAAAGATTTTTACTAAAACTTGGTTTTGGTGTTGTAAATTGTAGCATGCTACATTGTATACTTGTTGTTAAACCTAAAAATAATAAGAAGCAAAGTTACTTGATATTATAATTATAGTTTATGGTGAGGATATTTCTAGTAACATAATGCAGTCTTTTATCCTGTTCCAGTTTCCATTAATTTTTTTTCACTTTCATTTTAAATCCATTTTGCTATCTATTCTTCTTTAACAACATTTCTCAATATTAACAACACTGACATCAATAATTTATTTTTTCTTTTCTTTGTTCCCCTGAATCCTAAGAATACCGGTTTTTGACCTACCCTGTAAGGATCTGCTATTAGTATGCCTAAGCATTTTAAAAAATGACCAGAAGACAATTAATTTATTTTTTTTCTCCCACATGTTATATCTGTAAATACACTTTCTTTGTACAGAGTTTAAGGAAATGCTGATTCTTTTTTTTTGATCAACAGTCATCTTTTGGGTTAAGCAAGATCTGGAACACAAGAGAGCTAGTTTTGAAAACACAGAATTAGGAGAAGTACATTTTTGTTGTATTACAAAAATTTCTTAGCCCAGACAGCTACTTGGATAATATTGAGGTGTTCCTTATCTCGTTTATTACTGACTTACTTGTAAGATGTGAAACAATGCTTCACTTGTTTGTTGACATTTAGATATTATATTTTAGAAATCTATTTAAATAATAATCATAAAAAATAATATTATGTTAGTTGTAGAATGGCTTTGGTTGGAGGAGACCTTTAAAACTGTCTCATCCAACTGCCCTGTTATGAGCAGAGACATCTTCAAAGATGGCCCCAGAGTCCCATCCAATCCAGCCTTTAATGTTTCCAGAGATGGATCATCCACAGCCTCTGTGGGCACCTTGGGTGTATCGCCTCCCTCGTGTTAAAAGTTGTCTTTATATCTAGTCGGAATCTATCATCTTTTAGTTTAAAACCTCTTTGTTTTAGCACAAGAGGTCCAACTAAAAGCCTTTCCCCATCTTTCTTGCAAGACCCCTTTCTGTACTGAAAGGCTCCAGCAAGGTCTCCCCAGAGCCTTCTCCTCTCCAGGCTAAACAAACACACCTCTCTCAGCCTTTCCTCATAGGGAAGGTGTTTCTCTGATCACTTTTGTGACTCTGCTCTGGACATGCTCCAACAGATCCATCTCTTTCTTGTACTGAATTGATATGCTTTTTTGAAAATACTTCTTGTATTGAGTTTTGTAATGCTATCCAGCTTGTCTGAAAAGTGTGCAGGGGAACTTTAAAAATTTTTGGATAGGTTTTCTGCTATAAATCTGCTGGAAGAGTGATGTGTTTCTGAAATGTATATGGAACCAAGCATATTCATTGTCTTTGTATTTTCTGCATAATGAAAATGGAACTTTGTTACAGCAATTTTAATTTTCATTCAGGCCCAGTTTGGAACTTTATCTGATTACTTTGAAGCTCTGCTCAAAGAAAGCAATTTGGGTGAAAAGAGCAGCAATTCACTTTTTCCTGTTTTAAGTGGAGACTTCTTCACCTATGCAGACAGAGATCATCATTACTGGAGTGGGTACTTTACATCACGACCCTTTTATAAACGCCTGGACAGAGTATTGGAATCCTACATAAGGTAAATCGTGCCATCCAGTACTTTCATAATGTGTTTCTTGGCACACAGGAGAGATTATTGTGTAAGTATTTGTTATGGTTTAACCTCAGTCAGGCCCTTGCTCACTCCCCCACCAGTAGGATCTTGAGGAGAATTGGAAATGTCAAAGCTACAACATTCACGAATTGAGACAAAGGCAGTTTGATAAGGAAAGCAAAAGCCACATATGCGAAAAAACAGAGTAAGGAATTATGGCTGTAGTGTGAATTTTTTAGAGAGAAGTAAAAACGTTCTCAGAAGAAGCTGAGAAATAGCCAGGAATATTGGGTACTAAGTGATCTAAGACTACTATTCTTCTGAAAACTGTCTGCATCTTCTTTAAAGAAAAAAATTGTTGCTGAATTTTGGTAATGGAGTATTTAAGTAGTTCTCCCTTGTAGCAGACATAAGATGATTTAACTCTGTTATAGAGCTCCAGAAGGAAATGTAGGGCATATGGATATGATGTAAATCCTGAACATTTCACCTGTAGTCTTCCTGAAGGATTACAATTCTTTGCTGTAGTGGATGCTGCAGTAGTGGAACACGCAAGAGAGATGTGGAAAATGGCATTTCCAAGCAAACTAGTGTTTTGGAGGCAGATGCAAGTACCTTTCAGAAGAGAAACTGTATCTAGGAGAACTTGTTTTATTTCTTCCAAGGAATTCAGTTTTTACTGTGGTAAAGTGGATGATTCATCACAGGAATCTTTAATTTTCAGTGAAAATAACGTTGTTTAATACTGCTGTTGGAGAAGTCAAGATGCACAAGAGAACAGGAAAAGAAGGACAGATAATATTCTTATAAATTGAATTATCTACTTAATTTTTTTGGTTTTTTTTTTCAGTTTAGATTAATTTCCTTTCTGTTTCTTAAAGTGCACCAAGCATTTAATTTCCTTCAACTTCAGCATAGTCTATTTTTTCAAGATATTTAGGTGTGGTTATTTAATTGTTATTTTTCTGTTTTTTTATTACATTCATTACAGAAAACTTCATATAAATTTGTTTGTAGTATTTAAAACTTTACATTATTAAAGAGATTCCTTAATTTAAAACTTCCAGTTGCCTTCAACTTCTGAAAAAGTTATCGGTAAAGAATCTCTGGAGAAACACTAATCTGTCAATGTTCTTATGTATTAAAGTACAGTTTTAAAAAGTACCTGGGAAGTTTTTAGTTTTTCATTATCCTCTGTAAATAACATGTACAGAAAAAATGTATAGATGTGCTCTCATCATTTGAATATCAGGTTTTTTTGTCAGTTTTGTTTTCAGAAACCATGAGAATCTTCGTGAAGGTCACATTAGCTATGAAAACAGCAGGAGTAGGGTTTTTATATATATATTTTTTCTTTAAAGTCAAAGGAAATACAGTACGATCATATTTAATCTTCAAACTCATGATAATTATTTCCATAGTATGTTTGAGCTAACATCCATTTATCTATCTGGTGTATGTCCATATTTGTGAGAGAAGGAGCCATGAACAGAAGGTAAATATGTGTGTGTGTGTGTTCTTTACCAAGAATGAATGTTATTAACTTCCAGCAGTGTCAGAATTAAGCAGCACTTCACTGTACATAATAGCCAGGAGATAGTGTTAAGCCTCAGAACCCAATATGAAAACTAACCATTTCAGTAAGAAAAGAGTTGATTGTTTAAGGTTTTTCCTTAAACCTCCTCCTTGTTTAAGGTTTTTCCTTAAACCTTAAACCTCCTCCTTTCCTTTCAAAAGAGTTTCTGGGGGGTTGTGTAGTAAAGAAGTATAAGAAAGCTTAAGGATTTTATAATGGAGATTGACAGTGATTTGAGTCATTATTGACTTTTTAATTTTAAGTGAGAGATGCATGGATGGATTGAAGTAGTTTAAAGGGTGATAAAATATGTGACCAGAAGTTTATTTAATGTAATGTAAAGATACAAAGAACAGCATCATAGCTTGAGACAAGTTAGGGACACAGTTTTTGGTTTTATTAGTTACTGATGTAAACAGGGAAAAATTACAGTAAATCTGCAAAAAGAAAAGTAATTTACAAGGTGAATACTACAGTGATACTTGTAACTATACAGATGGATAGAAAATACTACATCTTGAGAGTTCAAAATCTCTTGGAAAAATTATTTATTTAGGTTAAATATAAACTGGACCTGGACTAGGTAAGCTAGTATAGGCATCAGGGAGATATACTATAACTTACAGTGAAGCGGAAAATTTCTGAAAAATGTATTGGGTCATCTGCAGTAGTTTGAAACAGAAGTGAGAAAACCAAGGCTTTATACAGATTTTATGGAAAGGTATTAGATGCTTACCTATAAGCTGAAGTGTTTTCTAATACAGTGTTGTATTTCTGAGTGTCTTTCATCATTGATCATTGAACCTTTTTAGTGTTTAGAAAAATATTGAGATATGAAATGAAAATTTTGCATCTGAGAGATGTCCCTATTAATACAAAAGAAAATTAAATTAAAATTAGTTGTGGGGAAGAAAATCTCACCTTATTTTAAAGACTAAAATTTGCTGTGTTCTCTTCTTTATAGCTAAGTTAGGTCAGTGTTTAGTGGCTGACTCGATTTTTTAAAAAAAGATAAAATGCTTTTGGACAGGGTTTATTCACTAGATGAATGAGCATCTGATGACCTTTTTTCAACTAAAATATTTTCATATTTCTTTCAAATTAAGCTGCAGTAGGACAAAGTGGGAGGGATTCATAGAAGTAAGAATTTGCACTAAGCAACATTTAAATTACAGTGATTAAGGTTAATCTACCACTGCTAATTAAATATAGGGGTTATAACTTTTTAACACCTTGATTTTGTATGTAGCTTCTGAGCAATTACCTAACTGGTAAGAGCAAAATCTCCACCTGCTCATGAAATATTGACAATATGAGAATAGTTTAGGCTGTTACATGTACACTTCACCTTTCAGTTTACTTGAGTATATTGTAGTTGCAGTTTTATATAATTGTTACATATGTGTTGTATAAAGATGAAGAGAAAATTTAATCTAAAGGAATTTTTCATGTTAACAATTAATACCATGCATAGTCTGAGAACTAAGTGTTTTTTTTTGATTTTTAAATTTTATATAGTTTAAAAATGAACACATGTCCTCACTAACAACTTGGGTAAATAAAATAGTTAACTTATTTTCCTTTTCTTTTTAATTTATTACTTGCATGCATAGAAGTTTACATTACAAGAAAATATGTTGTGATTTCTTTGCTTTTTGTGTCAATAACCTGTATCATCTTTGTTCCTTCAAGTACTTGAGAAATGTTCATTAATCACTAATAAATTCTGAAAAATAATCTGACACTTTTCAGACTTGCAAAAAGAGAATTATAACATTTTAGGAGAAGATAGGAAAAAAGTTAACAGATGTTTTCCCAGAATTTATGCAGGCATTTTTGTCAGTTAAATATCCATAATAACTGGCAATTATAGGGATATTTTTTGTAAAATAAATTTATATTCTTATAAAGCAAGTGATAATCTAGTGCTAATATTTTAGTGCTAGGCTTTTGCAGCAGATGTAGACAAGAAAGGCTCTGCATTCTGTTGAATGTTAGGGTTTTGGAATCCAGTGTTCTCTCCATTCAGGTGAATGTGTAGTAAGCAGATGCAGGACATGGTTAAGCCTTTAGAAGAATTTAGTTTGTTCAAAGTGCAAATGACAGAATAGATATTCGATAGTATACAGATTAGTATATTTATTTAAAACAAATTTATTTGATTAATAAGTTGTTTTTTGAAATGGGAATTATATGTTTCTTGTAAGGCACTCTATACATGCTATGAGGTTTTGAGACCAAATCCATATACCTCTCACACATTTATGAGTGTGTATTTTAGTTTGCAATGTCATATTTTCATTTTAAAGTCTATTTTCCGAAGTCTTTCCAAAGTCTTTCCACAGAAGTCTTGCAGGAAGATACAGTGTGAAGATAGGCTAAAATGTGCAAGAACAAGGTTTATAGATCTTATGAAAGTATTTACCATTTATTCTTTAGATCAAATGTGTATTGCTTTTAACATTTTAACCCTGTATAAATACTTGATTATTATCTACAATTCCAGGGCAGCTGAAATTCTCTACTCCTTGGCTTTAGTACAGTCCAGTAAATCTGAGAAGATGAGTGTATTTCTTTCTGTGGATAACTATAAATTGCTGACAGAAGCTAGGAGGAACCTTGGACTCTTCCAGCATCATGATGCTATTACAGGAACAGCCAAAGATTGGGTAGTTGTGGATTATGGCACCAGGTAATTTATTATAAATACACAAACTTAAATCTTAATCTCCTTTTGCATTTTTAAAACTGAAGTGTTTATTTCAGACATACAGATTTGATACAGCAACATACTCCACTGAAAGGGTAGAGGTGCTCTGCACGAGAAGTAGATTTGATTACCCATGGTCTTAATTTATGCAGTATTTTTTAACCATCTGAGTAAGAATTTGATGTCCAAACAAAATTTTGATGTTTCAAAAGGTAGATGCATTACTGACATTTTGTTAATAACACAATTTTTCTGCAGTAAGTAGGAGAAATTTTAAATTTGTCTGTCATAATCAATAATCAAAGTTATGCTAATTTAAGCATATATTCCATGGAAAATCCCACACCCTCTGTAGCCTACCTGTCTTAAAAGTGGGAAATCTTTTTCATGTTTAAAATCTTCTATTTAACTTGTCTGTCATTGTTTATTGTTTCATCTGGGGAGTATTTCTCAGTATTGAGAAATTATTCTGCCAGCATCTTCATAGAATTTTTTGGAGAACATTGCATGATATATGTATGTCTGTGTAGACATATGCTTTAATTATGGGTTTGTTCAGAAAATTACTTCATATTGGAATGTTAAGAACTAGTAAATTTGATTAATTGAAGTTATGATGGTAGATTGATGCTATAGCATGTTCATTACAATTGTTTTAAATGCATCTAAAATACTTTATTGTTTAAAACTATTTCATGACTACTATTTTTAAATTCTGTATTTTTAATCCACAAAATTATAAGTATTTACAATGCACGTAATTATGAGAGAGTGAAATAAATAAAGGCATTTTTTACTTTACAAATAAAATTATCTAGCTCTCTATCTTTAGAAATTTGTGGACATCTTGGTAGTTTATATAGTTTGTAGTTTATATTTTTTGTGTTTCTGATTGTTCTCTTAATCCTATATAAACACAGTCTTGACTTTCTAGCCAGTGTATCAGGCTTGTCTCCACGATAGAAACTGAAAATCAAATATACAAATTGCAAACTTTCCTAAGATTAGCATTTTGAAAAGCTACTTGGTATTCTGAGGATACACCTTTGGTAGCACAGCATACAGGAGGAGATGTTCCTCAATTTCAGTATGTGAGACAGGAATATAATTCCGAATATTTCTGCATTTTTCAGGCTGGCCACCCATTGCAACTAACTGTTCTTATTTTTATGCTATATTGATGCTAAATTTTTTATTTATTTTTCTGCAACTCATATTTTTGAGTTCTTTAATGTTTTTAAATTTTACTGTTAC
The DNA here is from genome assembly GCF_031753505.1 of Anomalospiza imberbis. NCBI lineage: Eukaryota > Metazoa > Chordata > Aves > Passeriformes > Viduidae > Anomalospiza > Anomalospiza imberbis. The sequence continues at coordinate 40,019,859 of NC_089721.1, read as the reverse complement.
AGCATATAATAAAACCAATTGAAAATTAACTAAGATTTTAAATGTTTTAACAGGCTTTTCCATTCAATAATGAATTTGAAGAAAGTAATAATTGACTCTGTTCATATTCTCATCCTAAAAGACAAAAGTGCTTATAACTATGACACAGCAACTCCACTCCTGAAGATGGTGAGCTCTCTTCCTTGACTTTTTCCAAAAATTAAATGTGAGCTATGTCTTTTGAATTCAGTTTGAGTAGCCCTGGGAAACATCAGAACTAAATATGCACCTAATGCCTTCTCAGAAATGTGCTACTTATCACTCTTCACATTAACTGAAGATATTAGAAATTAAAAAGTGAACATGTCAGCAGTTGATGCTGAAAAAAAGCCTGCATGGCTAAAGGAAAGGGACTTATTTTGTTCCCCTTTGTAAGTTAGATAGTAAAAGCAGGTATTCTAAATTTCTTGTGGGCATAAATTTGTTTGTGACTTAAGTGGCATACATATGTAAATGAATATATAACAGTATGCAGTCCTGAAATTTGACTTCGCTTCACAGAGGAACTTAAGAAATGTGGGAAGAAGAAAATTCCTATCCCTAACAGAAGTCTGACCTTAGTTTGCAAGGTCAGATGAAGACAGTGCCCTTTTTACTTTGCTGAAATTATTTGAAACAGTTCAATGAAATGGATGATAAAGTCAGCAATGGATCCTCATGTATAATTTTGAGACCTATTTTACAGTGAAGAACGCCTTGAAGAAACACACTTGCTAATATTGCTTCCTTTCAGAATTCTTAGTTTCTTCACTTTCTGAACAAAAGTGCTCTTCTGTGACAGCTATGAATTTTTAGGAAGTCTACTTAGTGCATTTACCCTGAAGATAGACAAAATGAGATGTTTTAAGTTCTTTGCGCATAAACACAGCAGGGTTAAGACAGTCTTTATGATATAATTATCTCACACTTCTGACATAACAAACATTACATACATTCTACTGGTTTAGTTGTGCCAGGTGTGTCATATCTTGAACTACTCTTCCAGTCACATGTATACATAAAAAATTTTGTTAACATAGTTCTTTATACTTTTTATTGCTTTTATGCAAATATATATGTATATATATATATATATATATATATATATATATATATATATGCTGCATGTGTATGCTATGTGCTTGTGTGTCACAAATACATAATTTTTCTCCTCTTCCGAAAATGAACGTGCACTTTCATAAGGTAGGACTATTTTGAAGGCATTTATGGGATGAAGGTTTTACTTCTGCTCTGAATTATATTGGAAGATGTTGCGATGTTACATTTTACTAGACTTTAGTTGTTCTTGTTCTTCATCAGTCTGGATTAATACCACTGCATTATAGAAGTACTAATTGCTGTTTAGACTCTATATTGCCTAGGAGCATACTAATTTAATAAGATGTTATTACCACCCTGAAAGCAGAAATTGAAAAGGAAGTTGTTGTTTCAATGAGCTTACTGTTTCTATATAAAACAAAAAAAAAGGTGATTACTAAAGCAGATTAAGATTTATCTGTATGCCACACAATATCCACAGCATATCATTAATCTAGTATCTGTGCTGTGCATTGGATATAGCAACAAAAGCTTTTTAATGTGGGATTTGTAGACTGCTAACAGGAGAACTTCAGGATACTTACAGAACACTTTTGCAAACCTTGAGCAAGTTGGAAGTTCAAAGACATTCATTTTGGTGTACAGATTGTGGTATTTTGGTGGCTGATGGAAGCTGACATCAAGAATTGCTCAGAGATGGGCATCCAGAATGAATGTCCAGAGAGTTGAGAAAGAAAATGCTGAAGACTCTAAGACTGAAAGTGGCTGTTGTTTTTGAGGGGTGAAGAAGTCAAAAACACTTAGAGGAACAGGCCACAAGACTGTAGCAGCAGCATTCCAGCAGGTAGCAGGTAACACCAGGGAAAAGTTCCCTTTCTTGGAGGCAGAAAAAAGGAGGTTGGGAATAAGGCACTGTTGAAGAACTCTGGAATGACATCACTTTTTCTACTCTTCTTAATTATTAGTTGCATACAAAAGCATCATGGTTTTCTTAGTTGGTAACTTTAGTTGGTAGCTGATTACTTTGTGCTTCTTGTGTTAAGTTTTACAAACTCTACACTAGGTAAACAAACAACCACTTGGAAAGCAATACACTGATAAAGAGAAGACACTTAAAGATCCCAGAATGACCCAGATTTGGTTGGATCGTGGATGAGGTTCAAACTGTAAAAATAAAGCTGCAGCCATTACACAGTTCCTCTACATTAGTCTTAGTTCTTTCAGTGCAGAAAGAAAATTTAAATGTAAGTGACAATGGCTGTATTTGAAAAACATGATTTTAAGGATATTTTGAGGAACTGAGAGCTCTGCACTTCAATTTCAAAGTCTGTGGTGGTCACCATTGTAAGAACTGACTGTAATGTACTATGAATTGGCAGTTTGGCTGTTCTCTTAGGCTATGCAACAGTGACAGCAATGTCATGTCTCTACCTTTCCTCAGGGGAAGTGAGTCCTGTACCATGCCACACCCCAAATTATGTTTTTAGAAATTTTTCCTTTTGTACAATATAAGGTAACAATGAGAGCTCACAGGAGACTACACAGTGAATCCTTGTGGTAAATGCACAGGAGTAAATTGTTTCAGAGTGAATTTATAGCAGGAGAAATTTAATAAAACTATGTGATAAGTATTTGCAAAATTTGAAGGAAGTTGCTGATTATGAAGTCTTGTATGCAAAAATGAAAACACAGGTGTAATAATTTGATAAAGGAATCTAATAAGGTCTTTAATGAAAACAAATATTTCCCAGTGAATTAGTCAAAGTAAAGGTCTTTCTTTTGTCAGTGTGAAGTACTAGTTTATTAAATTTTTTGGTTTGTCATCCTCAGTAACAGGCTAAAATAAGATTTGGTTTCTGGTGTTGTTAATGTGGTTTTGTACTCCACAAAATGCATATAATAGACAAAGCTCATATATTACCCATTGAAGTGTATTCAAAAGCAAATTCAAAGACGTTCTCTTGTAGGATGATGTTCAGGCTTCTCAAGATTCTTTGCCACGCAAGACAGTTATAAAGCTGACATTGCAACCAAGGTAAATAATTTATATATTACTCAGTGACTGAGATTCTTCTAGCAATATATGTGTTTTCTCTACCTAGTAAGTAGTTTTTTATGCCATTTCCTTTTTTTTTTTCTTTTTTTTTTTTTTTTTCCAATTTTTGCTCAAAATAGAGCTAAATGTTTTTAAAAAATAAAGAAAATTAATTCTGGGAAAATTCTGGGAGATTATGCTAATATTATTATGTCTAATTGAAAGAGGACACAACATGTTAAAACTATAGGCATTTCTCACATACCACAGCTAAAGTAAGTGTTCTGTTTCTGTGTGCTTTTACAGCATTGTAATACTAAATAGACTGTGCTTGAGAGAAGCAACAGAAGATTCTAATTAAGCAGAATTACAGGTGCCTCAATTAATTCTGTGAACAAAATGTTAAGTTTTTATAAGGCCTAAAAATCACAGTTTATAAATACTGAATTGTCTTTAAAAATCAAGTAGAAGATAAACTAGGATACTGTTCTCTCTTAACTCTAACTTTCCATTATATTAAGAGGAGTTACTTTTTTATTTATATGTAGTTGTAGCGTATTCAGCTGAAACTGGCTTCCTGCTATGCCCATAAACACTCAGTATGCCAACCGAAATAATGTACACATTCATTTAAAGTGGCTAAACCAAATAAAGTGAATAAGATGTCTGGGTATGAGAACTGTTGTCTGTGTAAATCAAATAATGCATTGTTTTTGTTTACAGAACAGAAGAGTTAAGATTCATTTAAAAAGCAGTAAATTCTATTTTTGCTGATGTTAGTATCTGATTTCTCTAATTCTAGTGGCAAGCTAATAAGACTTACTTTCCTAATTGATGCAGATGTCCAGCTATTTAGCTAACTGCTCCTGTTAAAAATATAGTTAAAGTCTTTGAAAAAATGAGTAAAGTTTAGTTCTTGTGACCATTTAGGGGAAGCTGTCTTCAGTCTTCCAGCACTAAATATACATAATGTGTCTAGTGTACACTTTTCTCTATAGAATGCTTTTTTTAAATAGGACTTCTCTTATTGGAGTGCTATATAGGTGCTAATAGATTATCTTAAACTTGTCCAAAATGACCAAGAACTCAGGTGTCTATTTATTTAACTAAAATGTTTTAGCTAGGATTGTATATGTAGTATATAAGCACTTGGTTGGAGGCAAGTTATGATGCAGATTTTCTTTGCAGTTGAGGATAGCTTTATTGCCTTTGCTTTCCTTACCTAGGTCAGCTGTTGAAATTTTCCTTGTGTCCTTTTCATCTCCTAATACACCTTTTGTTTGCATACAGTGTTCCACTTTAGTCTCTGCATAATATGCTAAGTAATTTTTCCCTTTTGGATCTTAATTCATTTCAGACATTTGCTTTTTCCCCCCTCTGACTTGTAAATTAAATAGATATACATGACATTTCCAGTAATATTATTCTAGCAGACTACTGCTGCTATTCTCTAAACTGGTCTAACTTACTAAGAAAATAGTACTAGTAGAAAATTGCTAACTTCATGTTGTCTGGTATTGTGAAGATACTGTACAGTCATATAAAGTATGCTGTGTTCCAAAGACTGCAATCAGAAATATGGGAAAAAGAATGGAGATGTGAAAAATGAGACAGAAAGGGCAAAGAAAGATTATAAGAGAATATTGATATTACTGACTAAACCCTGGGGGTTTTTACATCCTTTTTTGGAAACACTTTGAAAGTAATGCATAAGTGTACAGTACCTCATGTTTTATTTGTTGCTAAAACTTTCATTTGAATATATCTTTGTTAAACTGTTTTTGCTTATAAAAATTAGCTTAGTCTATTTAGGCTTTTAACTTTATCTCTGGTTGTAGTCTGAATCTTCACTAACTTTATTATCTTTTGGAAAAGTGGTATGTAAGCTGACACTTTAACTACTGGTTAAATCTAGTATGTGAATATTATGATTGCATGTGAATTTTATTGTAGCATTTAATGAGAAATGTTATTTTCAGTAGAAGCTTAAACTCAACTCAATAAATCTATTATTAAGAATTACTATGCTTAAACTTCAAACTTTAAAGTTTTTAAGAAGGAAACTCTTTTTTTTCCATTTAAAATGTTGGGGCATCAGCAGATTTTAAAAACTGATTTTCACCAAAACTTTGTTATTTGCTTATCTTCTGTTCTTAATAGTCTTTATTATTAATCTGTGTGTAATTGAATCTCTAGATTTCTTTCCACTAATGTGTTCTAATATGTCATTATATGGCATAGAAATTAAATCAGTGTAACTGACAAGATGTTACTTTTCTTTGATTGCTATTTAGCTTTTTGTGGTTTTGCATTTCTGTGTCAGAATTTTAAAAAAATTATCTGTATTCTATCTTGGTTATTCTTACATAAGTGTGGTTCATATCACCTGTGCTTTTAGAGTGACACTGCTGATGGGAAACTCGTAAGGGCTTTTATTTTTTTTTTTTTTCCTTATTTTACTGATTGCAAATATAACCAGCTTTCTACAGGACCATGGTTTGCAGTGTGCTTCTTGCCTGTTTCATCCATCCCTTCTTTTGGGTATATTTTAGTTAAGTGCTCTCTTCACTGCTCATGAAAGTTGTAGTCGGTAGTGAAAACTGATCTGACAGACTGTACAGGAAAGCTAGGACAACTCTATTACATGGAAGAAAAAGAAAGCAGGAAGAACTCTGTCTTTCAGTTGTTAATGGTCTAGTGTGAAGTATCTCCATATTGTGCAGCTGAGAATTGTTTTTCAAACTGCTTCTAAGCAGCTGCCACCTGTAACCTATTTGGTGTTGTTTCTGCCCCCACCTGAGCATCTCTTCTCTGTAGTGTTGTTGTGATATCTTTATGAATCCATAAGTGTATTTTTAAAGTAATGTGTTAATTTTGATGAAGTAGGTGTACAGGGTATTTTAGGTCTCAACGTGACTCCGTGACCTTAGGATGACTAAATGGTCTTATGATCAGGCTTTTGAATACTGAAATTATGGAGTCTTTAATTACACTAAATCCATTTTAATTGATAAATGAAGTTGCATGCTTTTTAAAAAAATATTTCATTTAGCTGAAAAAAGGAGCTTTCATAAGATAATATCCAACTGGATACGGAGCTACTTCATTCTTGTTCTAAAGTTTAAAATTACTGCATGTCTTGGAGACAAAGCCCATTGAGTGTGCTGATAAATTGGATGCTGGCTCATACTCTGTTACTGCCTCGCTATTTAGTATAATAATAGGTTTTCAGGAACAGTCTACCAGAGGTCATACTTTCTGAATGGCAAAAGACTTGCCCTCACTGGACTTGGTGGGTGGTGGGTGTGTTTGAACCTCCTGTCATCCAGTTTAGGCTGTCAGCAGCAGATGAAGGGCACACTGACTGTGATGGGAAGGGTTTTCCAGCTATTTCTCTCAATGCTGTTTTCTGGAGACAGCATTGCAGGGGCATGCTACACGACCAAATGACTGGATTGACTGTCTGCACCATCTTGGATCTTGTAGTGGTCTTGTTTGGCACAGTATGGTGAACCTTAGTGAAAAGGCCTAACAATGGCAATTAGGTTTTATCTCTTCTTCCCCCTTCTTAACTCCAGAACCTTCATGTACCTAGTTGGGCAGTTTCAAAACTGAGCTCCACTGCACTCTATCCTATCTGAACTGAAGCTACTATGGTACTGAAAAATTTTTAAAAATCATCAATTTAGGATTTTTTTGTGCTGAACCAGCTCTTCTTATAATTTAACCACAAATAACTTTTGTCAACTAATCTTAAAAGAACAATATTATATGATTACCTTCTTATCAGGCCAGTTTTATAGCTTAGCAGACACTATTTCCACTAGCTGAAATATTTGGGTTGCCTAGGGGGTTAATGATAGGAGGATATAAATTATTTCTTCAAAGATCTATCAAAGCAGTTTAGTGATATCCACCTTGTAAAATAATGTTTCCTTTTTTCAAATAGAGGATAGAAAGTAATCTTGGCTGTTATCCTTACTTTGTTATCCTTGAGCAGGTTTTGGCATGAAGTTGTATTTAATAAAGTTTTGGCATAAGTTGTGTTTATACCATGAGGTCCAAAATGCATGGTATTTTTTGAGAAAGAAAATCCCAGTTTACTTCTATAATTTTTCAACTTGATAATCTTTTCAAAAATTACTTGGCAGAGTATTCACTGCTTTCTCAACGCAGCACTTTAATGCAGAAATTAAAGCTATATTGCTAACTTTAATGTGTGATAGAGAATAATGTACCAAAGTCAAAAATTCTTGACAGAGCGGTACTGTATTTGGTTGGATGACTACAGCAAGAATAATTTGAGAAGGAAACTTTGTTAGTCACATGCCATAGCTGTGTCTTTGTGAGCTTAGAATGTGACTGGATCACTGTAATATTCTTTATTTGGCAACTTTTGCTTTGGTGGTGATTTTTTTTTTGTTTCCTTTTATTCCCCCTTTAGACCTATGTTGCCAATTTTGGTACAATCTATCTACACTTTAGTACAATGTAGTTACAACGGGAGGACCCTCCAACAGCATTTGACATTTTAATAATAATCATGTTAAATGGCTTTTATGCTTGCATGATTTCAGAGGCATATGTATTCCTAGTTATACTCCAAAACCGCTGGGAAAAAAAGGACAGTGGAAGAAAAGGTATTTTCAAATCTCAGTGAAGAAAAAAAAAAACAAGTTTTAAGAAAACAGAAAAGAATACTGCAACATTTAAGATGTGTTCATATAAATATTTGTGGCAATTCATGCATTGTTAATATACACACCTGTTCCCCAGAGAAGAAAACAGATCTTGAAAAAACAAGCAAACCAATACTTTTAAGTTTTAATTGGATGAAATAGTGATTGCAAAATGCACAACCTTGTGTGTTTAAATGAAACCTCTGTATTAGTATCTTTCAGGGAGGTGGGCAGGATGAATACTCATTCAGTCAAGCCTTAATACTCACTGCTTCTATAGGAAACAGTGCTTAATTAAGCCTTCTATTAAGCACACAGTAGTGCAAGGAGGTGAAAAATTAGCAAATACTTTAGCGGTGATATATGAAGAGCCTGCACTTTAGTATCCATTCTCTGGCTGCTTAGGTTTGATACAGCCTAATGGTGTTTTGAAAATTACTTTAAAGTGTTAATCTCAGTGTTCAGCTGCCTGATCAATTTACTAGATTGCAGATGACCTGTAACCGCCAGGAACATGTTTTGTTTGTAGTAAACTCAAGGTCATTTTGGCTAAATTTATTGGGTATTTTAAAAGCATTCTCCTTGGTTTTCATGATGGAAGAGCTGTTGCAGAGGCAATGAAATGCTTGGCTGACTCAGGATAACTCAGACGTCTGAATCTTGAAATGTTACTAAATGTGAACTTGAAATAACTATTTCAGTAAAAATCATTCTGGTAAAAGTGATGTTCATTCAAATTGAACAAAAAGGCATGATACATTCATTCTGTTTTTTAGGTGGAACTTAGCTGTGCAACTATCTTTATGACCAAACCAGCAAACTCTCCATTGACTGTGTCTAATGGGACAGGAAGTGAGGGGTATGGAAGAGTTTCACAGCACCTTGATCTCTTTATTCTCATTCTTTGTGTAAGGTCATAATAGTTTTTCAGAGGTTTCCATATTTTCTGTGCAAATTTTCTATTTTTTGTGTTAAAAATAATTGAAAAATATTCTTCATACAGGCTTATCTCAGAACTGACTCCAGGTACTTGTAATTGACATCTCTTTAAAAGTTTCTCTATGAATTCTAAAAACAAAACAACAAATAAGCTCGATGAGATAAATGCCTGGTTTTGTTTAAGGGTTTTAAAATTGAATGGTGGAACATTTTTTGATGTGCAATATATTGCCATTATGAAGAAGAAAAAAGCAACTTTGATTTGCAATTAATTGTACTTTAAAGCTTTTTGTGGAATTAATTTTTATTTTTTTTAAACTCGGTTTTAGAAAGCTATGCTTCTGAATTCAAGTTAGTCTAAAAGTTGTTACATTTCAAACTTTTAAAAATTAATTTTTAGTGTATAAAAATTCTTATACAGCAAAATTCTTTTCCTTTTTTTCTCTTACTGTGGATGAACCAATGACAGTCTGTTCTAAATGTTTCTGTCTACTGACTGTCTTTGAAATTGCCATTGCAAAATTAAACCAGTAAATAAGTTCATAGTTTGTAGGATTCATAGCATCTTTGCTGTTTTTCTAAATTGCACAAATTAATCCTTTCATTTCAATGCACAGAATATCAGCATCTTTTGTTGGGGTTTGCAGTGCCAGTGCAATCAGACAGTGAAGGTGTTTGATACTTCAGTAGCTATAAAAAATTACAACATTAAACTAAAATATGACAATTAGGTCTTACAGTGATTTTCTGGTTTCCTCTGAGAACACTGTAGTAGAAGTATGAAATGCAGAAGGAACAGGTGAACTAAACATACTCTAGGGGAAGGAAAAACCCTGAGGTTGTTTTCAAAACACAGAAAGTGATCATTATGAAGGAATATGGTAGTGAATGATTGAATACAGCTGAAAGATCTGCATCATATGCATGTACTTGTTGAAGAAGTTTTGGGAGTAGGATATACATATTTTCAGTATGTTAGTACATTTGTATATTATTTCTTTTTTTTCCAGGCACTGGCACCTTCAGCCTTTTTACTGGAGTTACCTTGAGGCAATATTGTAGTTAGTCCAAGGCTCTCAAGGCACAGACTGAAGTGATATGGAATACTTAAAAGTCTTTCTGCTCTTCTGAATCAGATTTTTTTCCCTTCTAAATGCAGATTTATAAAGCCTGCACCACAAGAGGAACAAGGAAAAGATTTTAGTGAAGGTACTTCCTGATCCTGAAAAAGTCAGGGGGCTTCAAGCCCATCTTGGACCTCTGAACATCTCACAACTTTGTGGTAAAAGAAAAATTTAAAATAGTGCCTTTGGACTTAATCTTTTTTAACCTTAATTGGAGAGTAGTTATGTGCTCCAGATTAGGATATATGTGCCACTACAATCCATCTAAATCATAGGAAGTATGTGTATCTGGCATATGTAGTAGGTACATAACATTTAAAAGTCTTGTCTTAGGTTGATGTTGATTTTTTTCGTGTTCTCAAAATATATAGTTCTTGCTGTGCCGTTGTCTGTGTTTTTTGTTAATGCTGTTTTCTTGAGGGTGTTCCATGATTTGTTCTTGAGAAAGCCACACAAAGGTCTTGTTTCCTGTGAGAGTGGAGGGATGGATTATGTGCCTATTGTCTGCCTAATTCTGCCTTTTGCATGAGCAATGGATATTATAAAGATTTCTCTGTAGAGTTATAAAGGAGAGAATTCATAGAAATGCATGTTCTCTCACCTTTATTACTGAGTATGAAGTTCAGATTTGGGGTTGTCATTAGGAAGGGTAATCCTGCAGTGATTCTGAAATGTCGAGCTCAGATTATTTTTTTATAAGCACAGAATCACTGGTTTTATTTATTTGTATGTTAACTAGAACTGTCAGACATTACTACTCTTAGAAATAATATGTAATTTTGGCATAGCTCTATATCTAAACGACACGTTTCTTTTCAAATGCTATTATAATTGTGGCGTTGTATTGTGTTAGTTGCAACTCTACTGAAGTAGGTTCTTGTGAATTTACTTATTTATTGATAGTATCTCTTTATTTTTTGATGTCACGAGTTTAATAGTGTAATGAAAAGCTGATCCCTGGATAATAGGTTCTGTTTCCACATTTTTACGCCTTGTGAAAGCAACACAAATTTCTGTTGTATGCTGGTAATTTGAGGTTAAGATTACCATCCTACTAACTCTTATGCAGGATATTATTCATAAACTGCAAATGATGTCTTATTTAAGAAGAGGGAAAAATCCTAATATTTCTCTTCATATATGATAACATTTTATTATATATATTCAAGATTAATATTCTACTCTAGAATGAACAGTTTACTTGGATTATAATTTGCTGCTTTGATGCAAACTGATTTTGTTTTCCTTTTACATCTGTGATAGTATTGATGAATTTATAAGATGCTTATCGGGATGTGATATAGAGGACTATGTTACCATTATTTATTTTATATTGTTAGGTGAACTGATAAATCTCCTTAGACTTTATCCAGTAAATTAAAAGACCCTTGGGGGAAGGTATTGAATCTTCTCTTGCGGAAGAACCTGTTTTTCTCTGACTTAATAGAAAGCTGTTTGTTTAACTTGATTTTTAATAAACGACCCATATTCCTACTGCTCCAGATTTTGTGTTTACATCTGACACTATATCTGAGAGCATAGGTCCTAATCATATACAAAAGACTTCTCAATTTAATTGTCTAGGATTGTATAGTTATGAATTTGAATGGCTTCAGTATCTGCTGTATCTCAGAGGAAGTATGTTCAATCTCTAGAAACTATTGAAACTACTTTAATATAATTAGGTGTGTTGATGCAGTTTAAGCACAATTCACTGTAGTTTCATATGTTGCTTTGACCTTAGCTTTGTGCTACGTTCACTCAGTTAATAGATAGACTTGCTGGTTGCCTAGCTGCTTTCTAAATGTTCATTGATAAATGTTCATTGGTAAATATTGGATATCACATATTGTTCAATTTTTATCCTTTGGTATCAATCTGAGCAGGGTGGAATTTTTTTGTGCAAAGTAAGGCCAAAAAACAAGTAAGGATTTATTTAGGCAAGATATTAAAGTCACAAGTTATTTTATTTTATATCTTTCATGCCAACAGAATAGAATGTAAATAGGTTATAAAAGTTGATGTCAAACTGGCAACAACCACTCTATATAGGATTAGTATTTAAAACTCTCTTGGTAAACTGGTGACATTATTTCATAATCAAAGAAGCAGGCAAGTGGAAGTATTGCACATCACATGGAAAAATAATGTGTAGACTGACCAAATGGACATTAGTGAAGCAGAAGAAGACTAGGTACAACAGAAGATGGAACTGAGAGAGTTACTTGAATGGTGTCAAAGGCACTTTTGCTCTGGGATCATTTAAGTGGAAATGTTCTTTGTAAAATGCAGCTGAAATACTCAGGAGTGTTGAAGTGCTATACTCAAGAGTGATGAAGGCTTCATCAAAAGTATGGAGTGAGAAGCTGAAAAGGGTTAATAGAAAAACAAGAGCACTAAGTCATAGAAAGCAACCAAACAGATGTTGAAAGAGTATCATCTATTTAGTTTGAAAAGACTGATAATAAGGAAGATAAGTGTATAAATGCCTGCAAGGTTTGTTACAGTCATTATATAGCCATTATACATTATACATAGAAATCTATGTCTTCCTACATGGAAAGCCGGAAGACATAATTAGAGGAAATGTCTAAAATAATTTAAAATTTAATTTTATATTAGAAAAACTGGTACTTGAGCTGCAGAACAATATAATCAGATTTGGACTTTTTCAAGAATTGCAATTGTAGCATTTATCAAAGTTTGCCCTACTGATTTCTCATTTTGTCCAAGAGGTAAAGCTACAGCAACCTCCTAGTCTAACAGGGGGGTTTATTAATATCTAGATTTTCCTTTGTCTCCTCAGTTTACTCTTGGGAATCATAGCGAAAAAGGGGTATTTTGTAATACCTAACATGACCTAACGTTATAGAACAGTCTGTTTTGTGCATAGACCTCTGTTTGACTAGGTGGAATAAAAGAGAAAAAGGGATTGGTTTAAGACATGTAAGACCTTCCAGTGATCTTAAAGGCTGCATGATGTTTGTATAAGAACTGGTAGCTCTAATGAGAGGATATCTCTGCTTGGAGTTGTGCACAAGCACAGCAATTTATTGTTGGCTGTACAGGAAAACAGATTTTTCTGTTCAGGACAAAAAGGTTTTTTTCTTTGACAAATGTTATTTTGTGACTTGGCAAATCTGTTGTAAAAGCTGGATGCTTTTCTATCACTTTTGATGAAAGATTAAGTGCTGGTATTTTAACTGTTTTATGCATTAAATATTTACAAAGTGATGTTTGAGGGGGTTGTGGAGGTCTTTTTTTGCTGATTTTTTTTTTTTTTTTACTATTACTGTAGATAGGTGCGTTTCACATGTGGTGAGGAGTGTTGAGCAGTGCAGTAACTACTAGTACTAACTGTGTAGATTGGTAGCAGCAGATCAGTTCTCTGTGGGAATGTAAAGGGTCAAGAAATTTCCTCATACTGGAAAACCCTGCATTTTCCTTTTGCCTCTCTACACCCCTCCCTCTCCTCATCCTCCAGAAATTCTGTTTCTAAAAGAAATATCCTCAGTCCCTAACATCAGATTTCTGTAAATTAGTTGGTATGATTTAACATTGGAAGTGCACTTCCCCTTCTGGAAAAAAACCCAGAAAAACCTCTGATGTACCTAATGGGTATTGCTGATTTTGTTCCCTTTTGAAATATGAACTAGGAATAATATTATTTTTGTATTATTGAACAAATATCCATGCATATTTGTTCCAAAATACATTAAGTAATTCCTCAGGGCCTATGGGGTTTTATATCAAAATTAACTGACAAATTGATTTTGATACTTTTTGTTTCTTTTTTTTCTTAAATTAGTTTCCCACTATTGAAAGAAGGTTGTGGATCAGATGTCACTGATAATAGTTTGAGGTACACAGAGACATAGAGTTCAGTATTTGCAATAACATGCAGTAGAAGAAGTATAATTTGGGTGAAATCATGAGAATACTTTACATTTGAGAAATAAATATTCATTTCATAAAGAGGGAAATAAGGATAGTTTAGAATACCTGCAGAGTCAAATTTTCTTTGAAATTAGCACGAATCAGACTCAAATATTTTCAAAAAGTGGAGGACATTGGTCAGAAGACTTTCATGCATGATGGTTTGAGTAATGTTGTCTAAAACTTTCTCTGTTGCCTAAATTTCTTACAAATGAATTTTGAATGGAACTGGAAAGTGTCTTGAAATGCTGTGAAACACACAGCTTCTGAAGCCCAATTTAGTAACTGACAGAAGAGCTGTAGGAAAAAAGCATTAATCTGCTGCCAAGGAGAGTGTCACAATCATGAGCCTGCACAGTTGGCTTTTGATGAGTTTTGTTCCTAAAGGAATATTAAGAACATAACATAGATTGAGGTATTGGAAAATATCTAATTTTTGTATTAACCAGAGTAGCACTATGAACAGATAATATTCTGAAGATTGTATATATGGCATTTATTTTCAGAACAATTATTTTATAGGTTCTATAATTATATTTTATATGTCATCTTTAGTAATTCCTAGCAGAAAAGCATATAAAATGGATGAGGGGACCTGTACTTAAAATGTCATGTTATTCGTACTCTTGACTGAAGAGGCCTTGACCCTTACATGAGCGACCATTAGAGTTTTGAAAAGAGCTAAGTAACTTGACATAACTTTTTTTTTTTACCTACCAGTTTGAGTAAGTATTCAGTAGAGTAGTCCTTCTTAAGAAAAGGGAATTGTTAATTTAGGTTTTATTCTATGTTTTTTCCCCATGGCCCCCTACAGCAAGGAGAGGGCTTTTTAAATAACAGGGGAGTAATTTTTGTGCTCAAGTTACTTATGATTTTGTTCTGTATTTGTAAAAAAAGAGGAAAATAAGTATCTTGATGTATTCTTGGGCTTCAATGCAAGAATCATAGAAGTCTTTTCTTCAGGGGAGGTTGTACATATTTGCACAATGAACAGATAAATGCCTGATTTAAATAGATGGTCTTGAATCTTTTCCTTCCGTGTACCTCCATCCCCAAAGACACTGTCGTGGTTTGACAAGGAAGTGAAGTTTCTCAGGAAGTTGGGTCAAACCAATCTGTGGTCAGGTTTGGATATTGGCACCTGGAGTGACCACTGAAGGTATGAATACGCCTCTGAGAACACAGGGGGTTAAAAGCAGAGAACTCCCAGGGGAGCTGTCCCTTTGGTTCCTGTCAGAGTGCAGTGCAGAGCTCCCCTGCCCAGACACGGGCTGGGTGGGGGAGGGGAAGCCATGTGGCCTGGTCGAGGTGAGCCGAGGGGGCTGAAGGACTGGAACCGAGCCAGCTCCTGAGTGCAGAAGGGTGGAGAGAAATGGAGATGCCTTTTTTGCCCCCCGCCCCAGAGGAAGGAGACGGAGAGTCCCGACAGCACCTGTAAATTTGATGGCGGAGGAGAAGGAGAAGGGGGGAGAAGGTGCCCAGCCTTGGCCTTGGGAATTGGCTTCTGGGCAGAGAGTTCAGCTGTCCGGAGAGTCTGAACTTTTAACCCTTTCCTGAGAAATGAAGGCTTTGTAAAATACTACTCCTCCTTGATTTGAAGTAGAAGAGAGACAGTCTGGGATCTGGGATGTTGGAAGAGGAAATTTTTGAGTGGGAGGAGATGATGGAGTGGCTTGTGGCTGGATTTTTCTTGTCAGCCATAGACTGAACCAAATTCTCCTGCAACAGAGACTGCATTTTAGGGGGATGCAGTGGTGAGCCAAGAGACCTGTTTCAGTGACTACCAACAGAGGAATGGAGAGAACAGAGGAAAGCTGAAGAGGGTGTTGAGAGGCCCTCTGTCTTCAGAGAAGGAGAAGAGAAGAAGATCTCTGTTCTTGGACCCTTGGCCCCAGGGGAAAATGGGGGGGACTGTTGTCCCAAAAAGGAGAAGCTGTTAGACCCTCGGCCCCAGCGGGAAATAGGGGGGACTGTAGTCCCGAGATGAGAAAGAGAACTGTTGTCTCTTTTGGTCCTTGGCAAAGCATCCTTAAAGGAGCCCTATGAGCAGTCTGTCCATGCACGGTGATGAGAGCACTGAGGCATGGAAAGGAGGGTGTCACACTGGCAGATTTTCTCCAGGCGGTTTCCATGTGTGACATGGAAACACAGGGGTGACAGTTGTGTTTCCTTGGGGGTCTATGATGCAAGAGAGACTTCTCTCTCCTTTGAGGGACTGAGTATTGATTATCTGAAGGGTGGCAACTTGATCAGGAATCCTGGGTGGTGTCTCACTGTGGTTTTATTTGGAAATTGGGTGGGAGGAGGAGGAGTGTTTTGGAAGGTCTTCATCCAGGATTTAGTGTCTGTGTTCTTTATAGTGGTAGTAGTTTAATAAAGTTTTTTTCTCTTTGTTATTAAGCTTGGGCCTGTTCTGCTCCATTCCTGATCACATCTCACAGCAATTAGTTGGGAAGGTGCATTTTTATGGGGGCGCTGGCATTGCGCCAGCATCAAACCATGACAGACATGCATCTGCGTAATGGCAATTCACATTGGCAATTTCACAATGGCAGTTTCTTCGGATTGTCATTTTCTTGGACGTTTGGGGGGTTTCTTTGTTGAAATTCTGCCATACATCAGAAGTCTCGTAGCTTTGATTTTTTAATGGTATTTTTGGAAGCTACCATGGCAAGCAGTGCTTTATGTAGTTTAAATATTAAGCCCTAATTTGTTTCTACCTCATATACATTAGTGTTTTATAATTAAAGATTACTACCTACTGACTCTTCTCCTATCTTTCAAAGCAATTTTTTCTTGTAATTTTAAGATGTGAGACAGTTTTGATTCTATTACCCAGTGAGGTGATTTTTTTTTTAGAGAATTTCAGTTTTGTTTACAATTTTAAAGTCCTAGTCAATCGAAGTCCATCAAGAGTCAAGAACTCGGGATACATTTCTAGCTGAATTGTGGTTTCTAACTCACCAGCCTCTCTGGTAACTCTTAACATATGTAGTTACTTAAATTCCTTTTCTCTATAGTGTAAAGCATTTAAATCTGTTTTCATTACTCCTCTCTTGTTTCTTTCAGAACTCACATGCATCTGTTCTCGTTTGTTCTCCACTGGAAGACCAGTGATATAGTATATAATTTAGCTTCATGGCTTGTATCTTTTCTCAGTTTTGGGTTGCATTTTGTTGCATTTTTTTTTTTTTTTTGACGCTTAGGTGGTTTTTACCTTGGCCTTTATAAGAGAAGAGTGAAAGAAACTAATCAGCTTTGAAAGTTTTGTTCATGTAACTTTACATTAAAATTGTGGTTATGGGTACAAAGGACTGACTCTGAAACCATTTATAATGGAAAATGCTCCAATCCATCTCAGAAGGTTTACTGTAGAAATTTTAGTGAAATTGATCTATCTGATCTAGAGGTCTGCAAGGAATTGGTTCTCCAGATGTATTTGAATAAAGTTATTCTGCTGAACAATGAACACTGTTGTCTTGAACTGTAAATCCCAAGTGCCTTGAAAGGTAGTTTTTGAATAAGCCCTTATCAGTGATGATGCTCTGACATTTACTAGTAGTGAGTTATGGTTTCTCATCTTAGTTGAATGCATCCCTTGAGGAGGAAGGATGAATGAACTTCAAAAGGAAGTGGTAATTATGGTAATTGTGTTGCAGGTGTTACCAGTAAATATGTGTATCAACATATATGCCTATATGTTTATGCACATTGGAGAAACAGAAAACAGTGACCTTTTGAAATACTGAAGCTCTTCTGTTTAAGAAAAAATATTATTTTAGGAGGCAGAGATTAAAGTTGTTAGAGTTCTAAATAAATAATCTTTATTCGTATTTTTGTCTGTAAATAAAGCTACAGCAATTTACATATGTTCTTAATTTAATAATTAAAGTATTTGAAGTAAGAAGTGGGGAGGTGGGAGGGGAGGGGTGTGTTCCAGCTCTTGCTGAAAATGTTCCACAAGTTAAATCTTGTACTACAGGAAAGACTGGTTGAAATATTCTTGTATATATACATTTAATAGAGTTTATTTATGTTATTAATAGTAGATTACCTAGGGAAATTGCTCATGCTTGTGTGACTAAAAGATACCTGTTCTGAGTTTCAGAGACCCAAAAAAGTATGGGGTAAAAGAATGCACGGTATATCTTACCAAAAGTATCTGAAAAGGTGTCAGGATTTGCTTTTCTTAAATTTCAAATATTTGTGAGGCATCCAATTTAGGATTAAGAGCTCAAATCTACAATAACTTCAATTTTTGAATGGATTGGGAGCAGTTAACTCCTGCTTCCTGTGCAGAGGTGACATATGTGGTCTCCATATAAGTGGTGTAGTCATGGTTTTTATATCAATTTAAGGGTGGGAGTTGAATGGTACTTCTGAAGTAATGTGATTTAATTACATTAGTCAGTGCTATTGTATATGCATAAAAATTATGTCTTGCTTTGTATAACTACTACAGTCCTCCTGAAATAGTATGTCAAAACAAAATATTAGTATCTAGTCAAAACTTCTGCATTTTAAGTGCTGAAAATCTGCCCTGTCATTGCTAGCTTTCTTTATCTTATTACTCTGCGCACACATAATGAACTTAAAGTACATTGATTCAAGAAGTTAAAAAATGTATATATTTTGGTACAACAATAGATTTGTTTAATCCAATACAATTTTTTTAAAATGAGCCTGATGAAATATAATAATAATAATAATAATAATAGTAATAATAATACTGCAGTTCATAAGGTCTTTTGTTATAAGTAAATTTGTCATGCAACTAATTAAAGTTGTGAAATATGTTTGTATCTACGGGAAGGTGAACAAAGTTTCTGGAAATATTTGTTGCACTAATATGTTCTTTGCTTGGCAGATAATTTAAATGTAATGAGGATGTGCAGCATTACTGAAAAATTATTATATGCATAAGGTCTTATGGAGGCATAAGAATTGAGAAAATTCAATTGTATAAGAAGAATAAAGAAAAAAAGATGTGGTGTTCTGTTGATGGATGAGAATGAGGATTTATTTTGAGCTTGGTGTTCAATCATCTCTCAATTTGTATTGTTTCTGACAGAGTTCATAACACTCTTTTTTCAGAGTACATGAGGAGTTCTTAAAAAAAATTGATGTAATTTCTTTTCTCTTCCTAATTTGTAATGGGTTGAGACTGAGAGCAGGGTTGGTTTAGCTAGGTTTTTTGATTCCACGAATGCCATAAAAAAAACCCACCAAAACAACAACAACAACAACAACAACAACAAAAACCCAAACAAATAAAACGCCAATTGAGATGAACCAAAACATTTAAATTAAAATCTTTCTCTGAAAGAAGACAGCTCCACATAAGCAGAAGTGTAAATTGCCCTACCCAAGTCTAGGGGAGGTTCTCAGAAAGTCTTGCACTTTCTTTAAGAAAGTTCTTAAACACTCTGAAAGCTAACCCAGAATATGGTTAACTATTACATTGTCTAGTAATCTAGGAGTCTTCAGCATGAAACAGGGCAAAAGAAAGCATCCAAAAGCATTTTTGGTTGTGATCACAAATGCACGTTGAAAATCATTGGTATAGTTTGAGGTCATGATTTAAACAATACTTCAGCACAGGAATTTAAAGAGTTAAAAGGAAAATATTTTTAATGGGAAGCTCATTTGATATATGGCAAGTAATCCAAAGGTTCTTGATATAAAAAGCTAATAAGACCTCTGATTTTGTTTATTCAACTAATGAGAAGTTGGAGTTGACCTTTCATTTCATACTGATTGTGAAATAATAGGGTAGCAGTGAAGTGCTGTGAAATTTACTAGCCAAGTTTGATGCAGGCAAACAAAGTAAGCCACCAAAGTAAGGGGGAAATGGTGGCCTTGTCAGGATTCTGAATGAGATTTGTAGGTTGGGTGGATGGAGACAATTCTGGGTGAAGTGGTTTTGTCTGTGAAGGGGGTAATTGAATTTGAGGTTTAAGATGTGAAAGCAAAAGAAATAAATAAAACCATGGACAAAACCCTGAAGAATTTGCATAGAAAACACAGAGCAGAGAAGAAGGAGAATCTGCTAAGAAGAAATGTGGAAGGAGTGATTTGATAAGTAAGAAATGGATCTCATGGGAACTGATGTAAGATCAGATCCCATGAAGAAGTAAACTGCTTTACAGTGGAGAGTGTTAAGGAGGTTGAAGATAGAGAATTGGTTCTGCTGTAAAGCAGACACCAGAAGTTTTGGCAAGAGCAGCTTTGTTGTAAAAGACTTCTTCTAAAGGATGATATGAACAGAGGGAAACTTCAAAAGGCAAGAAGTACAATGATAGTCCTACAGATGTATGAACCACAAATATTCTATACCTTCTATACTACAAATGTTTTTCTATACCTTACAATACATGAACCTGTAATAATAATAGAAAAATATATAGACTAATAAAGGCAGTCTTCAGCTCAGGGCTGATTCTTTTGGTTAATAGCATAATCTGTGTTCAAATGGAAGACTATGGAAAAAAATAGTTTTTCCATATGTACCTATTAAGAAGACATGCATATATTTGCCATAGTAAATGGTGCTAAATTATAATTTAAATAATTTTATATTTCCCTTATAGGAGAGAGAAACTACTTTCTTTAGTGAATATATATATATATGTAGAGCCAGTTTTCTTCACTCATTTTTTTCTAAGCTATGTTAAAAAGAGGCAGTTGTGGATGAGAATTTGATAGTTCAGCTTGAAAAATGCATTTACAATGCCCTTAAGTATCTTGATTGTGCTTGTAACTGTTAATAGCAATTCTTTAGCAATTATAATGGGAAATCGATGTATTTATTGTAAGGAATTTTCAAAATTTCTTGGACAAGTAATAGCCTTAAGAAAAGAAGATCTGCAAATAATTGATGTTAAATATCCATTGTTTGTTGGTTATGTTTTGTATATTTATTTGTTGTGGTATGTACCTGTTGTTCTAATGTTGTTTTAATCCTCTGTATGTAAAATTTATGTGCAGTAACATTAAACCTGAAGGAGGAAGCTTGGTTGCCAGAAGATAATTTAGTAAATATGTTTTTTTCAGATACCTTTTGGTACATAATCCTACAGAACAAGAGCGATTTTCAGTGGTTTCAGTCAATGTGAATTCACCCAGAGTTAAATTATTGTCTCCTTTGGGAAAACCTGTTACTGTCCAGATTAGTGCTGTTTGGGATGGAGCAACTACAGTATCACATGAAGCTTATCAGGTACCCTACTTTAAGTTAAAAGCATTAAAATATGTTTTTGATAGCTACTGTAGCTTCATAGTTGAATAAAGTGGAAAGTGTACTTCATATATTGGCCATTCTTTTCTTCTTAGGCAATACTATTAATTCAGTCACTATAAGTAAAAACACCACAAAACCCGACCAAAGAACCCCCTAAAAACTCAACATACATGTGTTTAGCATTAATGTCTCCTAAACTGGTAAGGTGTTAAAGTTTTGTGATATAATTTACTACATTTAAAGGATCAGTTTCAGCTGCATGACTGGAAATACTGGATGTGTGCCTTTTCCCCTCGCTTTCTCAATTGAGCTGCTTCATCCTTCAGGTGCCAATCTGTACAACAGACAAACACGTCTGTATGTTCTCAAGCACTCCAGCTGTAAGGTCTTATACATGAAATGGCTTAAGCATTTACATTTAGATGTCTGCTTCTCTTCCAAATACTCGAGCTGGACAGATATCTTCAAGCCCACCTCCTATTTCTTGTTTGAAGCAAAACTTCTAAGAATTTTTGGGTTGTACATCATTGTAGAAAATTGTCTTCAATGATCACATGACATATCAGAAATTTATTTAATTAAATTTTTAATGAAATAGGAATAGTGCATGACTGTAATAGTAATACTGTATTGCTTTCAGGCTTACGTTTTGATTCCTTTTTACCTAGGAACTTAGTTCAGGATAATATTTCTGTGGAGGTAATTCAATAACTATCTCTCAGTTGTGTTCCAAAGGGATAATTATTGTGAGTAAACCTTGCTAAGTAGCTCAACCCCACATACTTGCTTGCTCACTGACCCAGTGGGGGTGGAGGAAAAGATTGGATGGGCAGTGGTGAGAAAGCTCGTGGGTAAAGCTGAAGCCGTGCACACAAGAAAAGCAAAACAAGAAATTCATTCACTGTGTCCCAAGTCTGAGGAGGTGCTCAGCCATCCCCAGCAGAGCATGGCTTCATCACATGGAACAGTGACTTGGGAAAACAAACACCATCACTCCGAACATCCCCCCTTCCTTTTTCTTCTCACAGTTTTTATTGCTGAGCATCATGTCACATGGTCTGGAATATCCCTCTGGTCATTTGGGGTCAGCTGTCCTGGCTGTGTCCCCTCCCAACTCCTTGTGCACCCCCAGCCTCCTCCTAGTGGAGCAGCAGACAGGGCCCTGATGTTGCTTAAACCCTGCTCGGCTGAGATATTTATCCTTGTGTTATCAGAGTGGTTAATACTGAAACCAAGCACCAAAAGTTCTATTATGAAGAAATTTAAGTTTATCCCAGCCAAAAACAGCACAATAATTAGTACTTTTATTGCCTGAAGAAGAGGAAATGAAGTTACTTGTCTGGACTTCAAATTCTAAACAAATTGTGTTGGAGATGTACCTTGTGTACTACTCTTCTATGCAGATTATAGCTCCTAAAAAAAACGGAGACTGAAAATGAGATATTTGCTTTATACTTAGTTATTTAAATTCATGCATTTTTAAATTTAAATTTCAAAATCAAGTGATAAGTAGAGTCTGTGATAAGTGAGTCTGAGTCTTCATCCAGTACACATGCATCTTCAATGAAAAGCAAATATACTCAGAACTGCATACCACAACTAACATTCTTAACAAAATTCAAAATTGTTATTGCATAAATATAATGGTAATCTTGATGCTAACCAAATTAGTAATGCAGATATTTTTGTTTGATAATTCTTCATATTTATTTATGGACTGTGGGAAAACTCAGCCATCCTAAAATTATTCAAGCAAAAGGAATTACTCTGAACACAAATTCTGTATAAAAATTGATATTTTGCTATATTTAGTAATGGTTACTTATTTGCTCCCAACAGATGTCTTTTGTGGCACATCTACCACCTCTTGGGATTGGAGTTTACCAGCTTCTGGAGGATGAAAGCTCAGAAGCAGTTTTAGCTGACTATAACATATATGTAAAGAATAGCAGGCAGGAGAAGCCAGATAGAGTTTTCAAGATAAAAGAGATGCAGCATTCTGTGGATAATATAATCTTAGAAAATGCGTACATGAAACTATGGTTTTCTGGAATGTCTGGATTACTGGAGGTATGTTATATTTTATTTCAAAACACTATATTTTACTTTTTTGTGCTGCTTTATGGAAACCTAACATGAATCTCTGTCCTTTTAGAAAATAAACACCAAGGAGGATGGTAAAAATCATCAAATGAAGGTGGAGTTTGCTTGGTATGGAACTACCAGTAACCGAGATAAAAGTGGAGCTTATCTCTTCTTACCAGATGGAGATGCCAAGGTAAACTTCCTGTTTGCAAAGAAATTCTAATATTGAAGTAACTTTAAGTGTTTGGCAAATACAGATTGAAAGAGCTAGTTATCCCCAAAACTGAAATAAAAGCTGTGTATGGCTAGACATAATGCCATGGGCTATTGAAATGATTGGCAGAAGTTCATACTTCCTAATCCTACATCAGAGCAAAAACACAAAAGAAATTGTGAAAATCTAGAGAATATTTATGATTCCCCCGCCAAAAAAAAAAATAAGATGCAATCCTTGCCAGAAATTCAGTGAAATGTCACCATTCATTATCGATGAAATAAGTTCATTTTTACTTCCTATGAGGAAAATATGTACTGATTCATTTCTACATCTTGACTTTTCTGATTTTTATATTTTTTAAATTGTGAACGTGTTGCTTCTGTTTCAGAGCTACTTTTTAAGCTGATATTAGCATACTTAGTTTAATATAGTAACTAAGATACTGAGTCCCAGTTGGTGAATATAAAGACAGAGTAGTAAGGAACTGCTCTGATTTAGTTCTCTAGGGTTATCTGTATTTTTAGCTGTGTAATTATTGGAGAGCAACAGCATAGTCCTATTAGTTTTCAAATTGGAAACTGGGAGATGGCAGCGTTCTTACAGTGACTTCATTACCATATGGAGTCTACTACTTCCCTTTTGGAACTGGAAGGGTGATATTTCAGAAGGCAAACGATAAAATAATGAACACTTATGAAGCTAGCTAGTTGGCAGCATATTTCTTCTGAGTTTCTCTTGTGAAAACTCAAGTTGCATACATAAGGCAAACTACGAGCTCTATGCTTACCATTTTAGGAAATATGCAAGAGTAATCATTCTACTTTTTGGCAGGAGGGAAAGGTGTTTGGCTTTCTTTCTATTTTCTTTTTTTCTTTTCCTATTTCTCCCTTTTATCTGTGTAAATCAATCTGGAAGGAAACAGAACAATTTCCTTTTCTTTTAGCAGTCTTTCCTAGAAGCACACCTTTTGAAGTCTGTAATTTGACAGGTTTGAGCTGTTTAGTGTATTTAGTCCCATAATAATTTACTTCAGATATGTTCATTAGATTTTCCTTATCATTCATATTAAATGCCGTTTCATATTTCTTCATTTTATTATGTTTTTGTCTGTGAATACTTGAATAATATCACTTACGGTTTTTAATTTTTACCTTTCACTAGCTGTGTGGTGACACTTTAACTAATTTCATTTTATATTCTATTTTATATTTTGCTTTTGAAAATAATCACTAAATCTAGGAGTTACATAATTTGAACTATACATTTAAGTAATTTCCTTTATGAAAATAATCTGGACAAATTGAGGTAGCAAAATGGTATGGTTTAAACAGAAAAAAAATCTGTCAATGTCTGCAAGCACAATTAGAAAAGAAAAATGAAATGAAACTTCATTTTAAGTTAACATTAAAAGGGTGCTGTTCAACTTTTGTAATATTTTATACAATAAAATGAAATTGCTATACTTCTGAAAATTCTGCTTCATTAATATTTTGCTTCACCATAAGGCTCATTTGGCTTGCATTTTAATAACACTAATTAAATTGTCCCACTGGGAATAACAGAATAATTCTATGGTAGTTTTTAAACCAGTTTGAGCTAATGCTTTCTGTCTTAAAAGAAATGCCATCTGTTCAGGGCTCTTAATGTAATGCGGATTGACTAACTTTCTAAGTCCTTGTGTGAATTGGCAGGATAGATGGCAGGCAATTTTCTTGATTTTTGGCTAGGTGTTTTGTTGTTTTGATTTTTTTCTTACCTCCTTTACCCTATGTTTTACAGCAAAATTTGCAAAGAATAATTGCTTTTTATGTTGGACTATTTTCCTTTGGTATTAATAGAGTTATATGTTTTCTTTGCCTGTGTTAACTGATTAATTTTATGTCTCATAAATCTTTTGGTTACTTTATTTTCAGTTCTGCAATACTCAGAAATTATTTTTCTTCATCTTGTTTAATTATTTGTCTAACCATAATGCTGAACTACAACAGTGCAAAGT
Source organism: Anomalospiza imberbis (assembly GCF_031753505.1). Lineage (NCBI taxonomy): Eukaryota > Metazoa > Chordata > Aves > Passeriformes > Viduidae > Anomalospiza > Anomalospiza imberbis. The sequence continues at coordinate 39,994,531 of NC_089721.1, read as the reverse complement.
CCAGAACAGAGGCACAGAGTGGGGGCTCCATCCTGCAGGTCTAGAGAGATAGGACAGTTCCCCTACCATGCCTTTTTTTTTCCTGCAAAATTAATACAGAAAACAAGGCACCAGGGAAAAAGGCAGCATCTTAATTTTTTTAAATGGCAGTACAATCTAACTAATTGATAATGTTAACAAAGTTTGAAAGGAAGGGATTTCCTTGGGCCTCACAATAAATAAAAACAAAGTTCATAAAGACAAAACATGTTTTTTAACTCCTGTGATTTTGTGAAGAATGTCCAACTTGTGGTTTTTTTTGGGTTTTTTTTTTTTTTTTGTAGATCTGTGGGGGAAAAAAACCCACAGTATTCAATAAACTTTGAAACAGTTAAATGTCTGTATTTTCCTTTGTGTATTCAAGACAAGACAATACATGAGGACTTCTTACTAGCCCTGCTTGGTATCAATAGGGAATAGGGCAAAGCAGTTTTTCCAAAGCATCAGATGCTAAATGTTTGTGGGATCAATGTGAGTAGCTGATTTTTTTGTTTTACAAATAAGTTTTTTCAGTATAAAAGTGATGGTTTTTGGTACACCCAGACTAGGAAATTTTGATTCTCCCTCAGGCAGCTGGTTCTGTGAGTCTGTGTATGTACTAGTTTCCATAGGTACTTATGTACTAACAGAGTATATAAGAAGACAGATTTTTTTTTTTTTCCTTGCAGGATCTCTAGTGCTAGAGCTGAAATACAAGATACTAGATCAGTCTAACCTCAAACCCTGACAAACAAGGGGTAATCTGCTATTGAGAAACATCTTTTCCTGCAGGTTTTGTCTTGTGATTATTTTTTTTTTTTTTTTAATTTTAGACCAATGCAGGACATTTCATGTGTTGTTGAAAACTTTCCCGTGGGCAAGTTTTTGGCACCCAGACCTTCACTTCACCAGTGTGCTTCACTGGTGCCAGAAGTTTCCTGGCCACACTAAAATGGTTAGGAGTGCTTTACTTGTCTACAAGGGGATAAGTTAATTGCCCATGCTTCCTGCCTCCAGGCTGTAACATACCATGCCATTTTCTATACAAGCCAGTAAATATTTTGCTGAAGGTGTGTCTCCAGTTATTTCCACCCTTTGGCACCTGTTTTGATTTTGAGTATTTTAATATACTATAGGAATCCATGAGGTATTGCGTTGTTCCAGGTAGTCTCCCTTAAAATTCCTAGCTAGCTTCTCCCCAGGCCTCCTTCCCACTGTCTTTCCAAAAAAAAAAAAAGATTGTCTTATTTCTCTTGAATAGGAGTACAGAAAGATGGTTTCTGAATCCTTTGACCCATAGTTCTGTTGTCCTGTTTCTGAAACATACTGATTTCCAGGCTCAACAGAAGCTGCCTCATTAGGCTGCTGAATCTTATACAATGGAATTCATTCCACTGGAGCTGAGGGGAGCAGATATTACAGCAGCTATTTATTTTAAATCTTTAGAAAGTGAAGTCTTCAGACTAGCCATTGGATATGAAAGCAACATATTTTTATTCCAATTTAAGGTGTGAGTAATCACAGATTACTTCATGCTGGAAGGTCCTTTAGTCCATGCTTGTTTACAAAGCAGACTTAACACTGAATTGAGACAAGAACTTTGTCAAATCAGTTTTGCAAATATCTATCATTGTTTGTTCTTTCCACATTGCCTTAAGACTTTCACATCAAAAGGACCTTTCTATTTCAGATCTGGGACCAGGAGCCTTTCACAGACCTGTGCATCTCACCAAGGATCTTTACAATGATACTAGAATAATTGCATATTCAATGCATAAAGATGTTTTCCTTTTTAAAAGCAAACGCTTGGTTGATTGAAATGTTTTTGGTGAGGCAAACCTGGGCAATTATCTCTCTATAGGTTCTGAACTCCTGGTATTTCTCCTGGTATCTATCAACTAACCAAGTTCTAGGATTAATGCTTTTCTAGGCACTAAATATGAATTTGAAGGCTCCCTTGTTCTGTCACTGCCATATTTTTACTTCATTTTCCCTGCTTGCCCAATAATCAGGTAAGGTCAGTCATCCTTGAGAACTTGAGTATACATCATATTGCCACTCTTTCTATTAGAAAGAACTTGTCCAATCCCCAAAATTACGTGATAGCATCTTTGTAAGCCACCTTCCTCTTTTGTGCCTTTTCAAGCACTGTGACTGAATTGGAGGCTTGCAAACTCAATACATGTCCTAGCAAAATGAAGAATTACTATTTTTTAAAAATTGATTATTTTCAGGCAATATCTGCAAAATAACAGTTCCTTTTCCATCAGCTCATCTTTCTTTTTAGTTCAGAACAGTCTATAATAAGTTGCATTTATATTCAGAAGAGGAGCTGATTTGACTACATGTGCAGCCTGGAGGCTCAGGTGTGTGAACTTAGTACTTGTGGCAATATCCTAGAATCTGAGAGCTGATATATCCATCTCATTTCAGCTTTCTGTGTATTTTGATAGCTGTTGTCAATATCACACTCATGTTTTGTACTAAAAAAACTCAGTGGAAAAGAGTTCCTCCAAATGTTAGGGTCTAGTATTTTTTTTAATTTTTGATTTTTGAAATTACTTCAGGTAATTTTTTTCTAGTAAGTGCATAGCCTTTTATATTCCTGTCACTTACCCAGCATCTCTCCATTTTGCTGGCTAGCTCCAGCGAGGGTGGAGCAAGAAATACTCCTGCAAACTACACAAGACCTTAAGATCTGTGTTACTTTGATAACATATTTGGCAGTCTGCTGTCTGTGTAAGTGACGTTCTCCTAGGCCACAGGTCATTGGCTTATCCTGATGACCTCAAGTTTCTCAGTTCCTTTTCTGAGAGTACCTTTAGGTGCTGTTTCAGTCTGTCTTTGCTAGCTGGAGTATCTTCATGTTGCTCTGCTCTGCAGGGAGGATTTTGAAGGGTTTGATTACTCCACCATTTGTTTGGTCATCCAGTTCCTCCTCTGTGGGATTTTTAACTTCTAGAAGTCAGATAGTCGCCAATTAAATTAGTTTGTCTTCTCTGCCTATATGTGATAGAAAAGCAAATAAGTATCTTCTGCCAGAAGAGGAGAATTCAGTCTACAGTTACAGATATTGTCAGTTTTTCATGGAAATAAGAGGTCTTAACCTAAGATCTGGTCTTCAAATTTCTTTTTTCAGAACATATTAGCTCATCTGTCTAATATGCCCCCTGAATACTATATTCCTTCTGTATTTCTCACCTAGCAAATGGATTTTTGCATAAAGACAACATTTGTCTGTCTTACTGACAAGATGAGATCCTATGAAGTATTCCATAATTTTTTCATGTGGATTATCAAGAAGTCTAAAACACTATTTTGAGGTTTTTTTTACTGATTAACTGGATAAGATTTTCAGTAGGAAAAAGCCCTTTCTCCCTAAACCAAACAATCTCATCAAGTGTAAGTAACTGTGATTTCTCTTCCAAACTCCTGTACAAAATATTCCTGTAGTTGATGACTGCAGAGTTGCTGCTTGTAGCTCTGGCAAAGCTTTTATTAAAGTAAAGCTTTTATTTCAGTATTCTGAAGCTCTAAGAATAAGTATGTGAATAGAAAAGGCGGGCTTTTTGCCTTTGAAAGTCCCTTTCAGTTTTTTCTTTGATACAATACTTCTTGAAATCTTCCCTGTTATACATTAAGTTATATGCTCAAAGAATATTAGATATTTGCCTGTACTGATCTTCTCTAGTGTGTTTTGTCTGCATGTATGTGAGCTTGATCTCTGCTCATCCTCAAGATGCATTTATTTGTTCTTTGGTATCATTGCTTCAAGAAAGACCGTGCTCTGTCCTTATGGTGTTACTATATACAGAAGTAAGACAGCCACCCTCTGAGAGCTTTCTGCCTAGATCCCTCTGACTAATGTGTGTTTCAAGCATTTGGGATGGGTTTTTTGTGAGTGAGTCTTTATTTACAGCTGTTTCCCTATTGAAGTAGTTGCATGTGTTGTATTTTCATTTTTGACTTGTATGCTCTCAACATTTAACTCATTTTTACCTTTGCAGCCATCTATTTATTTCCATCTGGTGCACACAGTTTAGTGTGGGATCAACAGGTTTTTTTTTAAATGTCACTGTGCCCAGCCAAAACTCTAAATTCTGTGACTACATGGAAAAATTATTTTCTTAATCTCTTAGGTTTGACTGTGAATATGCAACGTTTGTCCTAGTCTGTGGGAGCCATGAGTAGTAAGCCACTGTCCTTACTGACTTTTCATAACGATTCCCAGTCCTACCCTGCATTCCAGAGAGTTCCACTGGCAACTGTGTCTGCTTCTGATGAAGGAAAATCTTTCTTTTCTGTTTTCAAAGGCTATGCAAACTGATCTACACAACAGAGTAGGGGGAGGCTTTCCTTATGCAGTGTGCACCACTGATGGAGGCAGTCAAACCACCTGCCCCAGATTTTGAAAGTACAGTAATTACTGGTTAGCAGTTATAATTTTTCTAGCAAAAGAGCTCAATCCAGATGCAATATCAATACATTCATGTGCTTGTCTGTAGACCTTGTATCCCTTAATCCTCATAAAATACTTGTGAGATGCGTAATGAGACTTAACATAATTTTAGCTAAAAAGAATATAGGACTCTGAAGAGAAGTTGCTGAATTTCAGATTAGGAGTAAATTTTAATCTCCAATGTTTACATCTAGAATGGTTAAAAAACCCCCACTATTTTAATATTTATTAAATACTTTAATTTATTGACACTACATTTATGAAAAACTTCCAAAATACTCACTCTGACTTTCCATTTTCTTTTTGTAGCCTTATATTTTTACAGACCAACCTACCATAAGAGTTGCTCATGGAACGATTTTCTCGGAAGTTGTTTGTTTTTTTCACCATGTGACACATACCATACGGCTGTATAAAGTCCAGGGTAAGAGCTGTGAAATTCTGTCTCTCTTGGCAGTTATTTTACATCACAATGATCTTGGATCCTACCTGCCTTTTTAATTTTTAAATGCACCTCTGCACTAGTGTAGAATTCATGAGACTGAGGTTGTATTGACCCCATTACACTTTGCACTGTGATTTCTCTCTGACTATCACACTAGTCATTGAGGTGGTATACTTAAACTCAACAGATTTGTTGGAAATACTTCTCTAGACTTTACTGACTCATCTGAATGCTGTAACTGTCTACACATTTTGACAATCAGAAAAAAAAATTGAAATACCTTGGAGAGAATGTAAGAATATAGTTTCTTTCATAGTTTCACATTTACTGGTGGAAGTACAATATATATCAGTGCCCTTAATAGAGAAGTCTGGTTTACTTCACAACTTTAGGCTTTAGGTATTTATGACCTCCCTTTGTATGTCCTTTTTCTGCTTGAGAGAGCTCATGACAGAATTGTCTGTGTCTGTTGAGAGGCACCAGAACCAAATGTCAACTTTTTGGCTCTTAGGACATAACATCATACCAGTTTTCCTTTGCTGTCTTCGGTTTTCTTCTTAAGTTGCTTTTCTTAAGTTTTTCTACTGTTCAGCTGTTGATTTCCAAGGAAATTCTAAGTAAACAGTAATTTTGGAAACTCTCTACCCTTCCAGACTTGATTGGAATTGGCCACTGAAAAATGTAAAAAGGTAGAAATCATGGTGCGATTGTGTACAGTTATTTTCATATGGAAACTGGAGTTAACATGCTTCAGTGTGTCTTTCTGTAATTACGAACATTTTCAGTTATTCATCATTTATATTTACTGGAATTATTCTGAAATAAAGAAGAACTGATTAATGTTTTCAGTTGAAGGAACTTAGATGTTTTGCATTACCAACTTTACTGTAAGAATCAAAGTTGTCTTTATGATTTTTAAAATCCTATTTATCATATTTAATTATTTTTCCTAAACACCTTTGAAAAAAAAAGCTATAAGTACTTTGAAAGTCTTGCTTTCTCTTCTTTTTTCTTTTAGGTTTCAAAAATAGTAATGACATCATCTGTTTGATTTTTTTTGTTTGTTTTTTGTTTTGTTTTAGTTCTAGTGTATTTCGATCTAGAACTAAAATTGATTGAGATGCTTCATTTTTGTGACATTTGTACATTTGTTCATTGAAGTTGCTGGAGTTTATACGTATGCCAAAAGCTAATCAGAATTCAGTTCCCAACTCATATAGTAATTCTGAATCAAACTTTAACTTGCACTTAGGAACACAAGCGAAGAGTTTGCATTCATTCTTGAAGAACCTAAGAAAACACAACATATATCTAAGACTATGGTTACTTTGTTTTATGTGACAGATAGTTAAAATCTTCTTATATGTAAAAAGATACTTGCGGTCAAGAGGTACCAGGTTGCCAAGAATGTGGAAATAAAATTACGTTCCTGTATGAGTTTTACCAAACTAAAATTCTCAGCAAGGGAAAAAGCCTGAAAAGCTTTTTTTCCCTTTGTTAGGGTGAGGTTGTTATTTTAAAGTGGATTTTTCTGTAGTACTCCTTTTTCTTTAATTTGCTGCTAAGTGCCTGCTGGAAGTATTTTAGTTCACAGTTCACAGAAAATGAGTTGTCAGTGAAAATCACTTGCTTGTCAATTCCTTACACTTAAATTTATCTTTCCTTGTGAGTGTCCTTTTTTCCTTTGTTTTTTCTGACAATTTTTTAATTCATCACAATATTTCAATACTTACACCATTACATATGTAATATATACACCTTTAAGTCCTTTACCATGCTTCTAGCTTTGACAAGGAAAAATTATGCATAATATATTTTCTATATTGTCTGTTTGTTCTTTGGTGTGTTTTTATCTAAATTTCTTTAAGTAAGCTTTTTCAAAGTTTAAAATTTGATAGCTTTGCATCATTGTTTTGCTGGGGTCTATTTCCTTGGCTTTGTAAGGGGAATTATTTATATAGCATTACTTCAATTAAAATAAGATATTTTCAAATCTTACTAGATATGTGCAGTAACAAAGCACGTGGAAAAAATCACTATGTGTATAAATGCATTTTGATTTCAAATCAGGACCTCATCTCCTGTTGTAACCTACCTACTTGCCAAGGGGTAGCAAGACTGATTGTGTGGCTAATCCAGCTGTTGGATATTACTCCCAACTCCTACATCTTCAGTAATTTTGGGGAAAATAGCTCTTGCCACTTTTGGATTTAAAATTCTGTTTAATCTGTTTAATACTCTGAGTTGACAACTCTGTTCAGTAATTGACCACTGAGTGATTTTTAACTTCTGCTGCCATTGGCATCTGTTTTTGATATTAGCATGATTTTGTTAATCTTTTTATCAGAAGCTTGTCATACTTTATTTTCTTCAAAGTTATATTTTTTTATTATCTCAAATTATGCAGTACAAAAATGATGACAGTCTGAACTAAATTTCTGTATTCTTCTTTAATGTACTCATGCTTTTAAATATTTGGAAAAAATACTTGAATTATTTGGAAAATCTATTACTGGGAGCATCAAAAGTGGAGCATATAAATCCACATTTTCCAGACTCGGTTTGGGAAAATAGAAGTAATTAGCTGAACCAAGTGTTTTTCATTTAGCACTGAAGTTTAATAGCCGTTGGTAAATGTTAACATTTTAACAGTTGCTATACTTCTGCAGGTGGCATTTAGATTTTAAAATAGATGGGGAAACAAATACATATCTGTGTTCTGCTTGGTGCAATTCTTTTTGCAATCATTAGTCCCATTAGACTACAGAAAAGGTAGAAGTGGTGATGCTGAATGATGGTATGATTCCACTCCAGACTGTGACTTGAACTGTTTGAAAAGGTCAGGTTATTGTTAAAGGTATTTAATTTTCAGTACAAGGCACTGTAGGGAAAAGAAAAAAAACCTCACTGAACAGCTTGTCTGAATTTTCAGACACCTAATCCATCTTTTAATAAATATTAACCTTTTCTCTGTCAGCAAAGTTTTGTATCCTGCCTGTGGTTGTAGCAATTCAAATTTCTTAATTCACTGTCTTTAAGGAAGATTGTCACTCATTTGATTAAAGGAGCTGCTCAAAGTTTCCTGCTCAGTTGAACAGTTCTATCAAGAGTATAGTAACTTCATTCTTGTCTGAGAATGGGGACAGCTGCTTAAGAGTGAAGAGGAGAAGTGACTGGACAGGTCTTGCTCTAGCATATTTATTTAAAGACAGCACTTAAAAGTTGTTTACTAGTTTACTGGAACCCGCAGTGATTCTTACCACATATTGCTCCTGTTCCCCTTCAGTGCTCTCTTTCAGACTGTCCAATTTGTACCAAATTAGAAATAGTGCTTTATAATCTGTTGCATAACTGAACTGTCTTCCAATATCTGGTTAGGTATAAGAGAAAATAAAATCTAGACCACTGTGTCCTGGGAGCACAGTCACTCTCATACATGTGGCAATCACTTTTAGAGATTTTAAATGCATCTTTTTCATGTAGGTTTGGAAGGTCAGTCTCTTGAAGTTTCCAATATTGTGGACATAAGAGGAGAATATAATCGTGAACTTGCAATGAGAATTTCATCTGACATAAACAGTCAAAATAGGTTCTATACTGATCTTAATGGATATCAGGTAATTACCATCTTTTAATTATAAAAGCTTAGGGTGTCAGGTTTTGACTGTCTAAATGTAAAGAGCTTATATTAAACAAACTCTCATGTTAAACTGCACTAATCATTTAAAAGGAGAAATGTTTTTTAAAAATGTACCTGCTATAAAATTTGACGTAGACCAGACTGAGAAGTAACTGTGTGCTTTTAAGGAGTTTGTTGAATATTCCTTTAAATTCTTTTTAAGAGAAGAATTATAAATACAAGTTATGACAAGTCACCAGGTAGTTAGTTGCTTGTATATATGCATGACTTCTTTTCCTCTGCTTTGTTTGTTTAGTTAAAACCCATTGGATAACAGAGTGTATAAGGACCACACCTAGTGAACAGGTGCTTGCTGCTGTGTTGGAAATAAATGATGTATTTTTGGATGTATTATGCTTTTTCTATTGGTAATACATCTGAGGAAAGGGCTATTGTCGTAACTTGAACTGTGCAGCACACACAAAAGAGAGAAAAATTGTTTTTCCTTACCTTCCTTTCTTGCTAAAAATAGTTTTCCAAATACAGGGTGACCATGACTCCCTGAGCAAAAGACTACTGGTTTTCCAGTTACTGGTACTACTGCATTTTGCTGGAAACAGTGCATATTTAAATATGAAAATAATTTTAAAAGTACTACTCATTTGTCATGTACCATTCAAGAATTTCAACAGTACTTCAATAAGTTCCCATTATAAGCCAACAATTCCTTTTCTACTACCTTAAATCTATTCACTGCTTGCTTTCTAGAGGAGAAATTTTTTTCTCTCATTTTATAACTGTGATTATTCCTTTTTATAGGTTCCTTTTTTGTAGGTTCCCTTGATGAATCTTTCACTTTTTTTTTTTTTAATATTCTTTGATCTAAAAGTACACTGAAGCTACTATTTCCAAAGTGGTAATTTTAGCCTCAAATCTCAAAGAAGCTAAATAATATTATTGAGTTGAATGAATGCTTTCATGATGGTTGTTCTTCCAAAGCACATGGGATAAATGTCTGAAAATGTCTTTGAAATTTAATTGCATAAAAAGAATGTATGTTTTTGAAGTTTGTGTTCATATTGCAGATCCAGCCTAGACTGACGATGAGCAAGTTGCCTCTTCAAGCAAATATCTATCCTATGACTACCATGGCTTATATCCAAGATGTTGGTGTTCGTTTGACACTTCATTCAGCTCAGTCTTTAGGTGTTGCTAGCTTGAAAAATGGTAAATATAAGATGAAAGATATGACAAAGGTCTCTTCTTCATGGTATTCTGAAATAGTTCATTCAGAGATTACTATACTTACCTACAAGCATTTGAAGAGAGGAAATAAGTTTCTCCCACTCTGACAAGTTTTTGAGTATGTCTGTAACAGAGGAGGAAGAGGTTGGTCCCACATGAGATCCTGTTATCTTCAATGACAGATCTCTCTGTTTGCAAAAATATTGCAAAAAGGACAGAAGAAGCAATAGATTGTCAGAACGAGCTATTTTTCACCCAAGAACTCTGGTGGAACTCAGGAATGAAATAGCAGAACATGCTGCCCGAGTAGGAGAGGACTTAATAAGGATGCTGATCATGTTTTTTGCTCTGTTTGATTGCTTTAGTATAGACAGCACTAGTCTTAAGGTATAAGGTATATACAGCATAGCCTAACTTCCCTGTCAAGGAAAAACAACAGCAGTTTTTTTAAAGATCAGTGTTATTGAAATGAAGGATAAATATGACCCTGGGTAAGAGTGAACATACTTCTGAAGCAAAATGATACCTCACAAATTTAATGGAGTACTTTGACAGAGCTGATGAATATGTTGACAAGAAAAATCAATTCATATTATGAATTCCAAAAGAGACACAGTCTTGCTCCTTGGAGCAGAAAAGGGTATGATGAATGGTCTGAAGGACTGGAAACAGAGGACAGTTACTCATTCTATCAGAATGGGGGAGGTATTCAAATAAAACTAGAGGTAGTGGGCAAAATAAGTTATATAATTTATAACTTAAGCTGTATAATTCTTTGCTGTAATATATGTTGTCAGTTTAAATGTATATGGTTTTAAACAATAATGGAATGAATACTCAGAAGAGAAAGAGTCCATCAGAATCTGTACCAAAATCTACTTCATAGTTTCTTTTAAGAAGAATGTCATAAATACTCTGTTCTTACAAAAGGTGAATACCATGCTGGTTTGTTGGCAGTATTAGCAAACCTAATTCACTTCAGGGCAAGGAATTAACACTGACCTTTACAGTGATGCTTTAATAAACCACAGTGGAAAATACCAGTCTTTTGTTCCAAGCCTAGCAGATACAAGACTCAAACCACATTTTTTCATGCCTCACCTTGCTGGAAACCCAATTCCTGTTGGCCTGATCCTGTGAATGACCCTGACACCACTGATGTTGTTAAGCACTCATTAAATGGGTATTGGAGACTAAATTAGTCTGCAGAGACTCTGTTACCTGATAAGAGTGTCTGTATTTGTCTTTAACAATCTTAGTCTTTGCATCACAAGATAATGCACTATCTAAATCCACAGACACTCCCACTCTCCGCCATCAAATTGGGGAAATTAAGGCTAGCACTGTTCAACATTTTGCAGTTTGTGGCAGCGTGTAGCTACAGTGACGATTGTGATCCAGGGAGGCCACAACAGTAACAGGGAAAACAGATGAGACAAGTCTCTGTTGTTTAGCAGGGGAGTCCATTTTATTCCCACCCCCCCATCCCCCTGTGCCAGGGGGAACAGGGGAGCAGAGGCCTGGGAGCCTGAGCTAAGCCCATAGAGCCCAGAGCCAAGAGCAGAGAGAGGAGGCAGACCCAGGACCGTGGGATTTTATCAGGTGTCCTATGGGAGGAGTTTTAAGATCAGATTACAGCCCAGAACTTGAAGGCTTCACAGCAGTTAAGCATCAGGGAGAAACTGACCTTCTGTGAGCACTTGTTTCAAATCTGTCAGAGGACATTATAGACTTTTCACCCACTCCAGTTAAATAATAGAGCAACAGATGTATCCCATGCATTACATGACATTGATTTCTTGACTGTTTCACCCTTTGACAAACTGTATTATGTTATTTAAGATTCACCAATGTCAAATATTTACTCTGTGCCCGCTAAGAAAAAAAGGAGAATGAATTAATCTGATTTTTTGTCATTAAGTAATATTTCATTAAATTACTAAATTGGCTGCCTTGTCCTGAAAGCATATTGGCTTCCTCAAAACAGAACAAAAATTAAGCTGAAGGTTCAGTGGTTGCTGAGTATCATATGCTTCATTACATTTTTTCTGAAGGTCTTTCAGGAGCTCAGAGGGATCATGAAAGAAAATTCAAAAATCTTACAGTCTAGGCAAGCAAACCTCAGTAGCTATATGCCTCTGTGTGAGACACAAGTGTGTCTAAAGGCATAACCCACCATCTGAAAGTTACATGAACACTACCTTAGATCAAAATAGCAGGTTTTTTCTTACCATTGTCAGCTGATTTCTGTCCTGGATAAACAAAATCTGTTTGTACTCAAGGGAAGGGAGGAACAAGTATTTGAGAAAATTGGGTAAGTGTTTGTAGAACACTGAACTATAAAAAAGACTGCCTTAGTAAGCAGCCTTTTCTAGAAGCTTAAATTGTGAACTTCTTATTCAGGATACAAGCACTTCAGTCTTCAGTTTTATTTAGGAAACATGTACACTTGTTTGAAGATTGAGTGTGCAAAAAACATAACAGCCTTAATTACGTGCCCCAATCTAGTTTCCTTCTGGAGATAGACACGTGAAAAAAACGTGAACTTCATTGTCCAGGTTGTATATAATTTAACATCGTGCTTAAAAAGCTATTTTGAATGGCTGTGCTGCAGTTCAGTGTAAACTCAGAATTTCATGCTCAGTGCTCATGCAGTGTGAAGTTCTTTCCTATTCCCACAAGTGAAGTTTTCCATACAAGAAGTGATTGTGCGAATTTAGAAACTCCTGTTGATACCTTTTTTCCCTTCTGGCTTCAAATGTGAAGCAAAATAATGGAGTACAAGGTGAAGATAGTTCCTCTACAGAAAGTCTCTCCTACTTGGGAGTGATTCTTGTCTTGAATGATTGATTGCCAAGAATCCTTGTTGCAAATAGTTGTTAATAGTAATAATTTTTCATATTAAATTTTTATATAAACTCTGAAAGTAAAAATTGCTGGACATTCTGCAGAAAGGCTTGTGACAATTTTTTGAACGTTATAAACAGCCACAGTCCACTGGTATTAACTATTTTTATAATCAGTCTTGACACTATTGATCAGCCCTAACTCTTCCAAACTGAAGAGAAATATTATGACTTTCTAAAAATAAGATAAATTTTAGGGCAGGTTATTTATGTTTAATAAAACCCTTACCTATTCTTGGTACTAGTATAATCCTAGTTGCTCTTTCAGGTCAGCTGGAAGTGATCATGGATCGTCGGCTTATGCAGGATGACAACCGTGGCCTTGGACAAGGTGTTCAAGATAACAAGATTACAGCTAATGTCTTCCGACTGCTGTTGGAAAGAAGACATGGAACAGATGTGGTAGGATTCACTGTCTGGAATTTTTATGCCAATTAAGATGTAAATATTAATTTCTGTTGCAGCAGCAAAGAACTCAGTAAAGAAATTTTATTCCATAAGCTGTAGAACTAAGGGAATATAGCTTCCAAGGGAGTTTTGTCATCTTGCTTTCATAGTCTGATTGTAAAGACTCCACCTCTCACTATTCCTCACATAAATCCTGCAGTACCTACTTCCTCACTCACACTTCAACATATGAGTGGGTACCATTGTGGAAGTCTCCTTTTTCTTTTTTAATTACTTTTTTACTGAACAAGCTTTAAAAACCTGCTAATTAGAGTAAGTTCTGCTTCTTAGCAATGTTAAGTGACTCTAAACAAAGGTTGACAAATAATTTAAGTTGAATGGGCAGAAAGAGAAAACCCCCTATAAATAAAATTTTCTTAGAGAATAAGATTGAAGTGGAAATATTTGGATGCCAGACATAAAAACCTTTTGATTTCATTATGATTCTAGTGAAGTTGGGACTATTTTGTTGTGAGTTTTTTTTTTTTTTTATTTGCACATATCTCAGTTTGCCTTTTTGTATCCTAGTCTTTTGCATAACCTCAATTTTCTTTCCGCTTTTTCTATTTTCTCTTTTTTTAATCAATTTTGAGAAGGACAAAATCAGAAGTACATCTTCATACTGAGGCAGTAGAATCATGATGACAGCACTGAGTATATTTTAAAACCATTGCATAGCTAAAGATGAGAGGTTGTATACCAAGCTCCTAATGAATATGCAGATAAATTGGAATTAATTCTGGTTTATAATGGCTATCATTAACCACTGTGAGAGGATGATAATGTCATCATTTTCACCATTTAATGATTGACATTGGGGTTTTTTTTCAGGTTGTACATGTCATTATGATTTTCTAGCTCCTCATCACATATAATGCAGGCTGCATATTAACTGTATTTATCAGTGTGATGTGCAGCTACCCAAGCTAACCTGAGGTCAGCAGCAGTCTGACTGTTACAACGTGAAGCATTGCACAGGTTTATCCATCCTTGCAAGAGGAAACCTGCAGAGGTATCTATACTGCCACCCAAAAATTCCTTAGTACCCAGGCTAATTTGTGTTATATTAAATTACAGTGTGGACCTGGTAAGTAAGAATTTTTGGACATGGAAATCTATGTTTACATTAGAAAATAATTTGAAACAACAGAAGCAGATCAACTCAGTTAGTGCCATAATGCTTGTAGTGACATTGTGTGCAGTCTTGGTGCTTTCTATAGAACCATAAAACAACTCACTAAAAGGCACCTCTGGAACACTTCCAGTCCAGTCCCTGCTCAATGCAGTCTATTTTTGTGTCAGAACAGACATAAAAGGTTAGTCATCCATTCTGACCATAATCAAGGTGTGATGGGTTAGGGTGTGTTTGGTGCCATGCCTCCAGGGGAGCTCCTTGGTAACTTTCTTCTAAAAGGAAACTGGTCCACACAGACTGAGATTGCTCTGCAAAGTAATACAGTTCCCCCTTGACTGGGGTTGGCCAAAAGTTCAATTTCAGAACAGCTGCTGCTTCAGACCAAACCACTCAATTGGAAAACATTTTGAAGTTACCTCAATTAGAGTAAAGGCAACCTAAACAGCTCTGGGATTTTCTAGTTAGTGCAGTATTTACATGTGTCTTTGCATATGTTTGCCAACTTGTTTGTGATACAAGTCAGGTATCATCTCAGCAGAATAACAGTGTAATTTCCTATCTTTGTTAAAATCATCTTTCCTACAGATTTGAAAGTTTCTGTACAAGTTACTGAGAATCTTTCAAAGGAGAAGGGGCAGTTACCTATTACAATCAAAAATTTCTGAGGTATTTTGGAAACCTGTGCTCCAACATCTTTCGTTCCCTATAACTCTTCATGCTGAGCTTATAGTGGTTTTAAATGGCTGCAGAGGACTTTAAGGGCAATTGGTTCTTATACAGTCCTGAACGGACTTCAGAGAAAGTGGAATCATAACTGTGGGGAGTAGGCACAGTCCAAGAGGTGCTGATCGAATATACACAAGCCCCAGAAGCCAAGCAAGATGTTTTAAGGAAACATTTTCTTTCTGTTGTTGTATCTGGAATTCCCCTTCCATATATTTAGAATGTTCTAGAATTTTGTTTTTCAAATTTTATATGAACATTCGTAACATTTTCTGATTCATGTTACTATTTCAGTGTTAAAGTAAGGCTATTTCTGTTTCTTGGATGTGCAATCATACTTTTTTTAATCCCAGTTACTCAGAAGGTAGTTGTTATAATAGCTTAAAAATAACCATGTCAGAAAAAATTATAATGAAATTATATGCAGTTTATATATGTAATCAGCTACAGTGTGACTCATACATTGACCCTGATGTTGTTGTCAAATCCTATTATTTACTTCTGGAGCCACTGGAGGAGAAAGTTTTGACCATTTGACATCTTTGGCATTACGAGCTTTTCCTAATGTATGTTCCAAAACATTTCGTTCTATCTTTTCTTAAAAACAATTCTGAAGAACAGGATGCTTGCTGCTCGTTGTGAAACTTCCCCATAAAAAGACAGTATGTGAAGTGTCACACGTGCAGTTCTTTAAAAAGAATTAAAATAATTGTGCATGACTAGTGAAATTACTGTGGAGAGTTTTTGTTATCACAGTATCTACCAAAACTTTCTTTTCATTTATATTTCTAAAATATTTCTTTCCTTCCCCAACCCCACCCTGAACAGTTAATTTTAATGGCAGTGTCACATCACATGAATGTCCAGAAGTGTAAGTGTGCAATTCTTAATAAACATTGGTATACTCAGTCTGTATTCTAATAGGTTCTTAATCCTAACACTACCTGAGTTTTGGATCTTGAATTCTAGTTTATCTAATGAGTCATAAATACTTATTCAGATATAGTCTCTGAAAAAGACTTCAGGTTGATGTGTTTTGCTGAAGCTTTTTTGGTGTTTTTGGGGAAGGAAGAGACTTAGGGGGGGAGGTTTGTGTTTATATTTTCTGTTTGGTTATTGTTTTTTGTTTTTTTTTTCTCCTAAGATGGATACTAAATGTTCATTCACAATGACAGTATTGTTTAAGTGAGCTGTGTTTGTAGTAAGAGCTGGGCAAATCTCATTTCACTTTGTTATACTCATCTCATTTATTGATAGCTATGTTCCTCAGGCTCCAGATTTTTTACTGTATTTTTGATATAATTTCTACTTACATCTTTTTTTTTTACTAGATGTAACTAATTCTTCTTATATGTTAATTTTCTCCTTGCAAGCATTTTCGGCTTGAATATCTCTTTGAATCATCTTCTAAGAGTGTCTTCTCTTTGTTCAGATTTTTAACCAAGAACTGAATTAATGTCATTTTTTAATTGAAGGGATTAATATTTAGCTGAGAATGAAACTGAATACAGTTTATTAATACTTGTCAAAAGAGTAAATATTTGTGTCTTTTTGAAAATACAGAGTACTTTATATTTATTGTAAGTTTTGGAAAAATAAGCATTAATACCCTTTTAATTTCTGAATCCCAGCGCATTATATCAGTATAGAAGTGAAAGAAATAGGATTTATAGGAAGTAGTAATATATTATTTCCTCAAAGATGTCGCTGAAGAAAAGATGCTATGCCAGGCAAACACTTCCTTCTTCAGATTGCTATTTCATACCTTGTCTTGACTTAGTTAATTTGTATAACTGGATTTATAGACTAGACTTGAGGATTCAGTGGTTCAAATGCCTGTTACTTTTGGGCGAGGTTGTTTAGAGGAACAATAATAGCATTAATAAAATCACAAATATGTCAGAGATAACCAAACTCCCTTTCTTCCACCATGTACAACTACTCTTTTTTCTTACTAAATCTCTATAAGTACCCACATTCTCTGAAAATTTATGGTTGGTGATACAGCCATTTTTGTCTGATTATTGTGTTGCATTTGCTCCTTATTGATGTGCTTATTTATAATGCATGTGTGTGTTTCTCACTTAGCTGTATATTATACTGTGCATTGCTATGCTACATGTAGCCATACCTTAGAAACTTATAATTAACTCATAATTAACTTGATGTTTTAAAACAGCAGAAACTTGACATTGGCTTAATTATTAATATTTAGAAGCTTTTTCAAGCCCATGTGTGACAAGTTCAGATACTTTAATAAAATTTTTAATTGTAAGTGCCACAGTGAACTCATCAAATATGTATAAAATTCTTAGGGTTTTGGGGGTTTATGGTTGCCACAGAAGGAAAAAAAAAGACATTTTCCTCTTGTTTTCACACAATATGCAATGCATCTTCTTTAGGGCCTTACCACATATATTTAGTAAGCAGTGAACACTAATTTTGTATTTCATTTGAAGATATATTCAGGTACATGTTACTTTCCAGTTTTGTTTAAAACACTACCTTTAATTCATTATTTCTCCTACTACTCTATAGTTTATATTGTATTTCTTATGGAGGAACTTTGTGTTTGCTAATCAAGAATAATGTCTCCATCTCTTATTTATCTACAAATACCATCTGTTTTCAGGCAAGCACTGTCATTGTTTTTATGTCAGGACACCTTAGAGCTTAATTTCCTTCAAATTTTTTTTTCATGATACAGTGACAAAGATGTGTTGCAAAAAGCTTTTAAATAAAGACTGTTTTGTCTGCAAGATCCATCCCTATGTTCCTGTTATGAAACATTCTCATCCTGTAACAGGGCAGCCATTTGTAGCAGCACATTTGTAGCAGCACAAGGATTGAGGAGTAACAAGTGGGAAAAGTAGGGGTAAAGAGGGCATAAAAGGCTCTGATGAAGTCCAGTGCTTGACCACCGTAGCTCATTCTGGATTATTACATCTGATTTCTGTGCAACCCAACCTTTTCTGAATCTGTGTGAGGCATTAGCCATCTTCAGGTAAGACTAGGAAACAAACAGTAAGAGGCGTGTGTGATGTGTGTGACAGCTATTGGAGAGAGATAAACTACTGGACTGAGGGACCAGTACAACTGGCTTCCAGTTGCTGGCAAGACCTGTATTTTCTCTGTGTGCCTGTAAACAGCAAACTGCAAGCTGACAGGTCACAGGCCAGCTCTTGGAAGAAGGTAATCCAGGTCAGGATTCTGACCTGGTGAATCTTTAGGAAGCCTAAGGTCCATACCTGGATATCAGAAGGGCTTAAAGTCCACCCTGAGGTATCAGTGGTTGTTGAGTGTTCTTGTGAATCAAAAATGTCAAGGTCTTGAACTCCAGACCTGGTCAGCTGGAGGGCACAATGAGGTTTGGATTGTCTGTTCTTTTTCTAGTTACCCAAGTGCTCTGCTCATGTAGGTTCTGGCAAAAGTGCTGTCTCTGCTCACATGTAGGGATGGCCATGTGTTTCCATACATTCCTAACAGGAATAATGCTCTGCATTTCTCCTACATAGTCTTGGAGGAGCTGATAGAACCATGACAGGCTCTATCTATCAGCCTGGAATGAAAGGAATCGCCTCTTGTGGGAGATTATCAAATTTGGCTCTAGCAGACTGGGAAAAATTCCTCCTGTGGATGCAGATTTCCCTAGATATGGTTTCCTGCAACAATCCTAGGTTTCTCATCTGCAGTTTTAGTGCCAAACCAAGGATTGGTACAGAAAACATGTGATTTTAGAGTCACTGAGCCAACACCCAGTCTTGTAGATATTTTATGGTGCCTCAGAATTTTCATTTCTTATATAATCAGCCTCCAGGAGCCTCTTTCAGCTAGTGCAGCAGACATGCATTTCCAATGCATTTTGATTAACAATGAGCAAGTGAATTGATAGAAAATTTTCCATTCCCTGAGGTAAAGAGATTAAATCAGATTTACTCTCTTCTCAGGAGTTGTCTTTTGCTGGTCACTTCAATAGCTATCAAAAGACCTTAAGCACTCTAGACCATGGTTCCAAATTAAAGGACTTGAAACCTATTGGGGAAAAAAAAAAAAGAGCTTTGATGTGCAAAAATGTGGCATAATTGATGGATTTTTAAGTGTAGACAAAAATGTATATATACAAACAATTCTAATCCTCTAATCCTCTGTATTTTTGTCCCCCAGCATTTCAGGAAAGCCAAATTCTCTGGTATAGCAGAAAATAATCTGGCATCAGTATCCTTGCTTATAGTCTTTTTAAGATTCCAGGATATCTCCCTTTTCAGTACTCACATTTGTGACTGTTATTTCTGATTGCAACTTACCCAGGTTTTCCTAAAAGTCTAATTGGTCTAAGCTTGGATTTTTAGCTTCAGAGATTACCTCAAGATTGTTGTGCTGAAGATTTTTGTGGAGCTTTGAGGTCTTAGATGTTCTGAATCCTACAGCACAGAGATCTTCCTATCACCTTATTTAAATTCCATACAGAATTTCCTCTGCAAATACCAGCCATTTTCAAAGTTGCTTGAAGTCTTGGTCACTGTTTTCTTTGACAGATGCCTACATTAAGCTCGCACTCTTGGACACTGAAAAGGAATTATTCAGCTCAGAATAATTAACCTAACTCATATTGGTCATTAATTGCTGTTTGTTGTATTAGAGAAGTAACACCCATTATCTTTCTTCTTTCTTTCTGAAAATCACTAGGAGTTGTTACAGGCATGCAAAAGTCTAGCTCCAGGTATAAACCTCAGAGGAAAGGGAATGAATGATCCATATCTGGAAGACTTTCACAACTTGTCACACTTTGATTATTATTTTTTTATTACAGTGCAACTTTGATGAATTTAAAGCAAGAACATCTGATTTTCACTTGATAACAGCCAGGTAGTCTTGCATGCAAAGCCTGTAACTTAAGTTGAAGCCATTTACTATTTGATGTTAATTTAATGAACTAGATTAGTGTCAGTCTGAAACAAAACCTGAATTTCTCTTCTGAGTTGTGAGCTTTAGGGCAATATGTGTATAGAGCACTGTGCATATTTCTTACTGCTTCCTGCTTTGAGACTCTACCTTCCACAAATGGGGAAGTACTGTAGTTAAGGATTCAGGCTATTTGCATTTGGTGAAAAATGTAAGTAATTTTAAAGCTGAGGCATCTGCCCTTACCTGTCACATATTTTTGTCACGTGTTGTAAACCTGTTATTCACATCATCAGTGATGTTGTCTGTTTCTTGCCTATGAGCAGCATAGCACCATATTACAGAATCAATTTCTCATATAGAAGCAGCATCACATCAAACTTACTGATGGATTGTCAGTCTTTGAATTGTACAGAAAGAAACAATTATTTTTCCCTGTATTTGTCTTTGGAATTCTTTGACTCACATTCTTGATTGCTGTCTTTTGCTAGTTTATAGTTAAGATATTTAAAAATATTTTCTCCATATGCTTTGGTGATAAAAATGCTCTGGAAAGTGTTTTTGCTCCACAGATTAGATTTTTCAGTCCAGAAACATTCTCCTTTGAAGAGTGCTGCCCGTTGATTTTTGGAACCTGTCAAAGAGAAAGTTGATAAAAACTGTTTCCTGACACAACATGAAAGAGAATGAGAAACTTTGTATTTCCAGCAGTAATCCAAGTGGTTTGGTATTGGACTATTTTAGTCTCCATCCCTTGATTTAGCAGGGATGGAGACCAGAATTACACCTGTTTCCAGATTTTATTTGATTGTTCTTACACACTGAGTCAGCATCCACATTTCAGCATATTAGATTAGGTAGTGTGGATGCCAGCGAGGGTTTACTGTAATGATTAAGGTTTCTTCGGTGATGTTGTCACTGCAGAGAAGACTCTGGAGAAGGAGAAAATAGTCAAGATAATGTGATTTGATAAACTGTCTGCCTCAGTTTCCTTTCCTTAGTTTTATATGGGAAATTTTAAATTACTTTTCTGTGTTGAAAAGTTAATTCATTCTCCGTTAGCTAAACTGGTGTCCAATTACCAACTCCTTCAGCTTTACTTTCTTCTCTACAGAATTTGCCATTGATTTCTTCTGTTCAATTACTAAACGATTTCTGAAGAGTCTAATTAGCATTTTCCCCCTCTAATTAAGGACCTTAGTTACTTAATTTAAACTCTTACCAGGAAACATTCCAAGTCTTGGAGGCAGAGTGACTTTTCCCAGAGACAGTGGGCAGCACAGGACATGGAGCGGCAGTGTCAGGGAACTACGGACACCCAGCGGCCGCAGCGCTGAGCTGTTTTGCGGGAATGCTGAAGCAGGGCAGAGAAGGTGTGGGCAGGGAAGCCACTGACAGGGAGGAAAAGGCGAGGCAGGGGAGATGGTCAAGCTGACCCTCTGAGCAAACCCCTGATCCCTCCAAGAAGTCCAAGGTCCCCTTATGTCACACTGCCTGCTTTTATGTGCTGAAGTTGCTCCCACAGCCTGATTTCCTGGGTGTTTTTTCCCAGGCTTACAGGCATCTGCCCCACTGGCAAGTGGTGAGGGATTGCTCATAGCCCAGTCATGGAAGCTTCTCTCCTCTGACCAGCTGCCAGGAAAAGCCTCCCCAGGGACAGGGCTGCCAGCCCCTTTAGGAATCCTTCAATTCATATATAACACATATAGGCATAATTAAAAAATCAGATTTGTCCCTGTCCCCCATCCCTGAAAATGTTCAAGGCTAGGTTGGATGGAACCCTGAGTAATCTGTTGTGGTGGGTGGCATCCCTGCCTGTGGCAGAGGTGTTGGAACAAGTTGACCTTTAAGTTCCTTTCCAACCCAAGCCTTTCTATTATTTCTGTATCAATAAAATAGCTTATTTCTGATAAAAAGGCACTTTTACAGATGAAGCTATTCTGAAAACTTGTTGCAAATTGTGCTCTAATATTATATAGGATTATGGTTTGTGTCTCCTCAAAACTGAAAATTTAGAATTATTCACCTTACTTTTGACAACAAGGGAAGATCCTAAATGAAGCTCCATTTATGTTTACTGCAGTCATTCAAGGGTTTGTGTTTCAACACAGTTTCCAATTGGGTAACTGTATGTGGATGTACTGTAAGATGGTTAAAAAGGCAGGATTTGCTTTGATTTGAGCTCCTTAAGCCAGCACATCATCATCTGGCATTCATCGGATTCTTGCCAGAACTTAATGTTTGTAAGGCAGCCAGAGGAGCTCCACTCACACTTTGAGTAATAAATGCTGCCAGGGAAATTGAGGAAATGATATCACTTTTGAGAGAGCAATACTTTAATTAGATGGAGACTGTGGGACTACATCTTCTGATGCAGCATCAGCAGGGTACTGCTGAAAGCCATCCACGTGGTGAAGTTGTGCATAGAGTAAATATTCTTCCCATTACATTGTTTGTGTGCAAACCCTTCTCATCTCTCTTTCCAGACAGTCCTCTTTAAATTCTGGATCACTAGACTTGAGGGAAAAGACATACTCCAACCCTTGCATGACTGTGATGTACCTAGGGTAGAGTGTGATTTGAAGAGTCCCTTCTCAGTCTTCTGTGAAAGCATTATGTTCACCATGCTTGCAAAACCCTTTTCCCTTGGTCTCCTGTCAGTTTTTAACACCTTCTTTATGCTCCATTCCCATTGCTGTTATACGGATTCAGGGAATGACTGCACTTTTTCTGCTGGTGCAATCATCCAGAATTGACTGTTGTTCCAGATATGGGAATAAAAGATTCAATATAAATTCTCCCCCTAAGTCTTAGTTCCAAGGTGGATAATGCATAAGGACAATGTTCCTGCCTGTGATATCACATTTGGACACAGTGAGAGCAAAAATGAGCCAAGTTGAATCAATTCTGGCTCTAGCATTTGCCAGTCCTTCAAGGCTGTGCTTATCTGCAATATTTTGTTTAAAACAGGATAAAAGAATGAATGGATTATTTTTGTGATTCATGTGTGATTTGTAAGATATTTTAGAAGACCTCATTTTAAGTTCTCAGATGCAAGCAATCAACTTACTTTACATAGGGGAAAAAAAAGGTGAAAGGTAAGAAAATAAATGGCAATTAAATGTTTTGACTGACTTTAGTACTTCTATGGCAACAGAGTGAACAGTGTTCCTTTTGGAGTGAAAAAATAAACTCTTCTTTGAAAGAACATGGATCTGCACATTTTCCCTGTGTATAGAGCATGTATTCAGGCACTTGAATGGAAGACTTTTATATTAAGCTGTGCATAGAGCAAGCTTGCTCATACTCTAATTAGAATAGAAGAAAATCATGGCAATGAAGTCTACCAGTGATACTGAACTTTTCAAGGTAATGAAAAACAAAATTAAGACTAAAATGAGGGATTAGAAGACTCAGTACTGATTAAAGATGCCATAAGATGACAGATGGAATTCAATAGAAATAAATGCAATGAGGCACATGGAGGAACAATCCTTTACAATGATCCACTGTTATCATTTGGGGGTCATAATAGAGTCTTAAAAATACTAAGCCTCAATGCTTAGTAGATACCAAAGAGCCAGAGTGTTACTTACTACTAAGGAAAGCACAAAGAATAAAACAGAAATTACCATCTTTCATTGATTCAGGCCTGGAATATTTTCAGTTTCTTCACTGTCAGCTGTATTTCATGCTACTGCAGAAATATAAATAAATATGCATACATGCAAACACACCCCAAGATAGAAATTACTGTTATGGTTTTCTGTTATAAGCTGAAAAATAATCTTCCCCTTTGCTTTAAGTGTCTCCCATTTGTTTTTTATTTCTGTATTTCCAGCCTACCATAAAATGCTAATGTAACAGTGCTTAAGATACTATATTTTCAATAAACTTTCTGCAAAGTTTTCACTAAATATCACGAACAAACAGGGATTTATCTGATTAAGTATGCAAGGGAAAATTAAGAGCAAAAGAACTTTTCATTTCCATTTTTACTCTTAGCTTCACTGAGATTCTAAAATAGAAATTGCCTTTTTAAAGTTTTTTTGTTTTTTGTTTTTTTGGCTTCTATGGAGCTTTAAATGGTTGTTGTGAATATGTAAGATTTGGTCATGTCAGGTTTGTAAGACAGCCTCTGTAGCCAAGTAAAAACACTGCAAACATGAAACTTTGTAAAGTACAGAATTTGTAAAATACTGGGATAAAATACCTTTAGTTCCTGCTGGCATGACATTGAAATAAAATTTCTGGAAGAAACCTTTTGCAATGCAGACCAAGACAAAGATGTTAGCCGCTATTTCTTCCAGTGAATAGTTTGAGAGAAATAGATATAAAATAGAAAGAGGGATTTGGGATACAGGTTGGAGAAAGCAAGAAATACAGGTCAGAAAAAGATGTGGAAAAGGAGGCCCGCCTTTCCTAATGTGCAAAAGGCTGTCTGCCTCTCCATATAAAAAGAGATACTGAATAAATTGGAGCAACTTGCTAAAGTAGTAACTAATTTCTTTTTTCCAGCCTGTATTGCTCAAACATCAGGGGCTAACACAGAAACACAAGGAATGATGTAAAATTAGGTGTTATCATAATTTTGAAATATTATTGTTTATAAAACCAGGAAGTATATCTATCAGGAGAAGAAAATTAGTGGATGATCAAAATTTTCCAAAAGTAATTGAATGGGCAGTCTAGAAATTAAAATTTTCCATGTAATTATTGGAATCGTGTATAAAGTAAGTGGTTTTAAAAATTTAGACATAATAGTATATTAACTTGAATCATTCTTTTGTATTTTGCAGAATGAAGAGAAGGCACCAGTTAGTTTTCCATCACTTCTTAGCCATATGACTTCTCTCTTCTTAAATCATCCTGTAATTCCCATGACAACAAATGCAGATTCAGGTGTCCCAGAGTTGATAAATACTTATTCTCCACTGGTGTCATCCATGCCTTGTGACATGCATATAGTCAATATGAGGACAATCCAAGCAAAGGTAAGTTCAAACCACTGGTTTTTGCAAACATATGATATAGCTTATTGATATAGTAAAATAATTTATTCTTGTAAAGTACTTTGTGAGCAGGTTTATATGATATGATAAACTGCAGCGTGATTATGAGCTTTTCTTAATTTTGCAAGAACTAGAGACTTGTGTCTGAGCAACAAGAAATGAAGAGATTGTGTTATTTTCACAACATATTAGTATGCATAATGCAAGATTCTGTCTCTGGAGGGGGTACCTTTCAATAGGTTCCCAAATTTTAAGAGAGAACCATTCATATACCTCAGCCTTTTCTGTACTAGAAGAATTAAATTTAAGGTCATTAGAGTTTGTTCTGAGTATGTTTTTTAATAAACAATATAGTTTTAAACCCAAATTTTATTGTTAAAATGTTTTTTAAGCTTAGTTACAAGATCTAATTTAGTTATTCTAACAGCATCTCATGATTGGTTCCTGTGAAAGCATTCTCTGGTAAGCAAACCAAAGCCAAACCAAACAAACAAAACCCAAACATCTAGCCAACACCAAAAAAACCCAAATCAACAAACAAAATACCAACAAAAAGTTCAAACAAAAAAAGTCTCTTTGGTACTCAGTGTTTTTCTCCTTCAAAGGAAAGAAAGGTATGTAACCACCAGAATTTAATTTTCCCTTTGATTAACTGAAGGACTGGGGCTCATTTTGCATTCTTTTCCTGCCAACTGTTCTATAAATTATTTTCAGTTTTTCAGCTCCTTTTAAAATGTGATTATGTTAACTTTATGTTGTATTGCAGTGCTATTCACCAGTGCTGCTACCACAGTGCAATGCCTTCTTAATTCTGCCATACTTAGATACAAACTATTTATCCCTTTTCCTTTAGAGTCTCCATGATAGCTGGGCTTGTCTGTATTAACATGAGATTATATTCTGTTTAATCTGATCTTCATTCTGTCTTAATCTGTATTTTAAAATTTAAACAGTGTTTGCTTTCTCTGTAAGTAGTTCTATCTTGTGTAAGCCCCTTCAGCTGTGACTGATACTTATTTTGAATTTCAAAGTGGAAAATATCTTGATTTTGTGGGTCTTGTGCCTTTGAATAGTTAGGAAGACCCTGATACTAAATTAAATCTTCACGTGACATGAATATTTCACTTTTCACTGTGTATATTTTCATTTACTTCAACCAGCTCAGCATCACAGGTTTACTTCAACATATCAAGTTGAGGGGCAGACCTTCATGAATATCTTCCCTCTCTTTTTGAGGTGTAAATCCATCCCCTTGTTTGTAGGTTCCATGTATGGA
Source organism: Anomalospiza imberbis (assembly GCF_031753505.1). Classification (NCBI taxonomy): domain Eukaryota; kingdom Metazoa; phylum Chordata; class Aves; order Passeriformes; family Viduidae; genus Anomalospiza; species Anomalospiza imberbis. Next base: position 39,968,344 of record NC_089721.1, on the reverse strand, counting down.
AACTGTGAGAACACATTGTTCTCACAGTTGTTCATTGTCTGCTTTTTGAATTCAGTGTTACTATTTTTAAGTCAATTCTCTGGTTTTATCTGGGCTGTTCAGGCCCCACTGTCCCAAGTGATATAGGACTGTTAGGGGCTGTGATCTCTTCCCTGTCCACAGCTATGTGTTTCATTGATTACTGATCAACAGCTCTTGAGCTTGCAGCAAAAATGTGTCCACTTCAAAGTACGAGCTTGCAGCAGTCATAGGATAGGAACACTGTCATTAGAGATACAGAATGTTCTTCCCCACAGCAAAAATGGTACTATGCCTTGCAAATAATTGTGTAAATCTCTCCTCATTTTCTGCTTCCTTTCTCTCGCTTCCAAGAATTTGAATGACAAGTGACATTATTCTGGCTAATTGACACAATGTATTTTTTTTTCAGAAATTTGCACCTCTCCATTGCTTAAACTGTTGGAAAACTTTAACTGATTTTCCATAATCCATTAATTACAGATAAGAGGGCACCAAATTAAAATAATTGTTAAGATTTAAGGTAGAAATCAGAAAGAATATTTTATTTGTTGTAAGATATCTCATCTTGGCATGGAAAAGTCCAACCCATTATGATTGCAACATTTAAAGATTTTTTTCCTTAACAGAACTCGAGCTTTTCAGAAGATGCATATTTTACTTTATATAAATGAAGATCTAGAACACAGTAGATTTCTCCCTTTATACTGAGCATAAATACATAAATTTGCCACATTGCCTAAACTTTTCATTGTGTGTCTATTAGCTTACAGTAATTGAATTTTAAAAGAGTTTAAATGTTTTTTCTTTCTCATCAAAATTTTAGCAGCATTGCCGTGGGTTACTGGTTATGAGAAAGCCTAACATTTTTTTTTTTTTAAATTTTCTTATAAGTTCGTGTTTTAATTCTCAGAGATCAAAATCAAATCAAACTTTGGCAGCTCTTCTGAGAAAGTTTGTTAGAGATTTAATAGCACAGTGCTTAGGGCTTTTTTGTTGAATAACAGCGCTGTGAAGTTTTACAGGGTTAAGAATGTTGTAACTTGTGGAAAATTGAGGAGATTGTTATGGGTTTTCATGCAGTTTGCATGGTCATGTTTAGAAGGTGTATTTGGTGTAAATTAAGTTCATCCTTGCTCAGACACTCATTAACCTTAAATGTATTTAATCTAATTTTCCTAGAGATTATATAAGAACAGGTAAATTAAAGTAGATGTGGAGGTTGTGACAACTTTATCTTTCACCTGCTTTGATAATGGGTTAGAACAGCTTTTTTTTTTTTTTTTACACAGGGTTGCTATGTGCATGGTAGAAGGTGGAGTACTAAATCATAGATATTTATACTGACCAAAACACTTTTACTCAGGGTATCATTAATTGTGTGTCACCTTTTTGTTTTAAATCTTTTGAATCTTAATAAGGATAACATTTAATTCTAAAAAATTGGGAGATGAAATATTCATGCCATCATTTGAAATGCATACATGCATTTTTTATGCAGATTACTAGAAGATAATTTAAGTGAATTAGAGGAACTTTTGATACCCATTACTGGCTTGTCATTTCTAACACTAATTTACCCCATAGGAAGTCAGGCTTTCTCAGTATGAATTTTAATGTTTCACTAATCTGATGTTTAAGCAGACAGTATTATTTTGTGTGCATAAAAATATCTACTTTTAAGTGCAACACTGTCAGATCAGTGACAATGAAAACTAAGTCAGATGTTCATTGTAGGAGGGGGAAGATATCACAGCTAATATCTTCCTTCATGTAGAAAGTGGTACTGCTGTCCCAGTGAACTGGATAAGAACTTCTTTAGCCATCAATGTTAATAAATACTGGAAACTTGGTTTCTTATGCTGAATGTAGGCACTATTCATAAATTAAAAAGTTGATTTTAGGTGGTTATAAGCTATAGTTCACAAAATCTTTTCAAGCTGAGTTTTATTTGTGATTTGTAAACTATGCAAAATTTCTAACTTAGTGTTTTACTAAAAGATTATCCAATTTCTACTCCAAGTATTCAAGAAATTTGGATCTGTTAGATTAAGACCTCTTGTTTGGTACACCTTCAAGAGCTAATGCATCACAGAGTGCCGAATGCTTGTTGGCACTGGTTTCTCCAAGCAATAGATGCATTCTGAAGTACCAGAAATGAACCTAATTAATGGCAGATGCTTTTGTGAAAAAGCATCAGTATAAGAACAAGTAAACCAGAAATAAACAAGAGAAAAATAGCCTGAAGAACTGGCATGGCTTTGGATAGAACCATCTTTGTTATGCTCTTATTATATATATAATAAGATTAAGAGCTGAAGAATGTAAAACAACAATAAATAATGAAATAAAGTAATGCATCATATTAAATAAGTGACTACAGTGAGTCTAGGTGTGCGGCCACAAGAAAGATATTGAGGGGCTTGAACACGTCCAGGGGAGGGCAATGGAGCTGGAGAAGGGTTGGGAGCACAAATTCAGAGAGGAGCAGCTTACTCTTTAATGTCTTTTGAGGCTCAAAAGCATTGTATATCTTAGAGATAAACATAACATTTATTTTAGATGTGTATTTCAGTGTACATTTTTCTGTACACCTTAAGCTGAGTTAGAGAGTAGTGTTGCTACATGAAAGTTTGTTCAGTATATTGCCATTGAATATGTAAAACTGAGTATTGCAGTTAACATATGATTTCTTGTTTGTTTTCTGTTTTGCCATATAATTTTTGTGGGAAACCATTTAATACAGGTAGGATAGCTACACTTCAGGGCTGAGTCATGAGTACATGTGCATCTGTTGACCTTTAAATTCAATGACTTCTATTCTGTAGTGCTTTATATATGTTTCAACTCTTTGCCATTTACTTCTTTCTATGTTTAGCTTTATAAAAATTTTCAAAAAGTTCAATCTAGGCTAAACATTTTCTAAGGAGAAAATGTCTCTATCTGCTGTATGATAAGGATAATTTTTGGTGCCCTAAAATGTCTTCCTGACTGATACTTTGTGAATAATCTTCTATAGTGTTTGTTTGTAGGTAGATACCAAACCATCTGATGAAGCTGCTCTGATTCTTCACAGAAAGGGATTTGATTGTAGATTTTCAAACAGAGACACAGGTCTGCTCTGTTCTACCACTCAGGGAAAGGTATGGTAATAAATCTGTAGGAATTTTTAAATAAAATTTTAAAATAGGTTTGGGATTTTCTTTTGGGTGGAAGAGTAAATATCATTTTATCTGGAAATAAGAAGAGTTCAAATCCAAATATTTCTAGTAATTTTGAATATACTAATTACATTGAAACATAGTGAGTGAATAATGTCTAAAAATATCTCAATTATTGTACAGTATTTAATCTATGACATTTAAAAAGGTTCAAAATCATAAGAATTTGTTTCCTGCAAGGAGCTGTACAATTTTAAGGTATTTACTGCTTTTTCTAAATGTAGTTGTTTTGTTTTGTTTTGTTTTTCCCTCCAGATAAAGGTGCATAAACTCTTCAGCAAATTCAGAGTGGAAAGTCTTACACCCACATCTTTATCTTTGATGCATTCACCTCCAGATGTCCAAAATATAAGTGAAATAAATATGAGTTCTATGGAGATAAATACGTTCCGGATTCGGCTGAGATGAAATCCTGCTTTAACACTCAGATAAAGAATCTACAATTGTATCTCCTCTGAGTTTCATGTGCAATAAGAGGCACATTAATGTTATTCCAGCTTCTGGATACTGTGAGAAAAAGATGCATTCTATAATTTTTTTTTGACCAACACAATGAAAAGCCATGTTGCAAGCAACTTTTTTTTTTTGTTCAGATTTTTCCCCCATAAAATAGCAACATCATTATCAGTTAATACAAGAAATTTCTATGGATGTTAACCTCTCAACAGATTAAATCTCAGGTTAAATGCTAATTAATGATGTTTCTGGTGTTTTAATTTTCATAAACAGGGGATTAGATTTTAAACAGCCTTCTTTTCCTGATTCTTGATGAATTTATGTGTGAATAACTCAGTGTAGAAAGTCCTGATGCAGCTTGGAAATAAAATGGAATAAAATGTTCCTGTGTAATAGCTAATGTCCAAATATTTATATAAATGACAATAATCTCAATTTATTCCGCAATTAATTTCAGTTTATTCAACACAAAGGGGATTATTAATTGTGGTAAGATGAAAGCCTGCAGTACTTGTGATAAGTGATGGTAGATTTTAATACTTCTACCATTCACCTGAGTTATGTAAATAGAAAAACCTGAACCTACAAAGTAATTTTGCAATGGAAACGTTTAATAAAACTCCCATTTTGTTACTTGACACACTGGGATATGTGCAATTATTCCATTACCATGATGAGAAATGTCCATAATTATCATGAATACAAGATTTTTTATAAAACTCATTTAGATACCAGTGTTCTCTGAAATGGGTTTTCTATGTCAAGATTACCATATCAAAATAAATGTGCCTTATTTTTGATATGTCTTGTTACAATTTTGGTGTCTATGTTAATGTTTTTGGGGAAAAGGTAGTTTATATAATACTTAAGCTGTGTATCTCCTATTTGACAATGCTGGCCACACTGATCTATGTACTCCTGCACCAAGTTTGTGCTACCTTATTCTGAACATTTTGACTATTTGAATGTATTAATATGATGTCATGATGTGAAACACCAACAACAAAAGAATTACTGTAGAAGATAAATTCAGCTGCTTTCAAGAAAATTGCAACTTGATGCAAAGAGTTGATAGTAAGCAAGGTATAGTTTGCAAACCCATCAAAACATGTGCTTGCATGTCACGGACTGTGATGACCTGTTAATTCCAAATCATGTGCCTATATTTTAAACATTTTACAAACTTGCAACCTCACTTATATTGCCAGTGTTCATGTTACTGAAGAATGGAGACTTTGCTTTTTCCCATATTAATTCATATTTAGTACTTAAGTCATCAAGTGTGGGAAGTATTTCTCTAAGTAGAGCTGCTTTTTACAGTTAATATATATACAAACATTCGAGTATGGTTCCATTTTATAGTCGTCATTTATTTTTCATAACTTCTTCTTCTATCTCTCACTTATGCTCTACTTTTCCATACCCTGTTGCTTATCCTCAGTACTAATGCATGAAAAGTCATCATAACTGGTAAAAAGATGTGCTAGCTCTAATATTGCCTCCTGTATTTAATTTCATCATTGTTGTTCAACAATTATATCAAATATCAAAGTCTATCAAATTATTTCATGTAGCTACAGGCTATCTAAAAAGAAAGTGAAAGTCATATTTAGATTTTATGCATTGTCACAGCTTGGATCTCTGTTGAGATTGTGTAGATTTTCTTAATTCAATCTATTGTGTGTTTTGTAATAATGGGAATACTTTGGTAGGATCTGGTGCATTACATCAAGAATATAGGAACCACTAACCACAAATGGAAGAATCAGATAAATCCAATAAATGGATGTTTTCATGCAATAAACATGTACTGTAACTTCTTAGAAAAAGTATTTGAAAATGCTGGGTTTTATTGGAACTCAAAGCTTAGTAGACTTGCCAGCAGAAATTTCTCATAACACTTATTTTTTTGCTTCTTCAGAATTAAAATGTTTAAGATAATTTTATGTGTTCTGTGCGGGAAAACATTCAAAATATCGTTTCAGTTTTGCTAGGCAGAAAAGGAAAATCTTGATGCAATAAAATTTTAAAGTATTTTGCCTCTTGGAATTGCTTTGAAAGATTCTTCATATAGTTTCTTTTATTATCAGCTGTACAATCATGGTGCCTGAAACTTCCTTAACCAGCAGATGTAATCCTTGTTCCTTTGCTTTTTTTTTGTATGTAATGACAGCTTTCAGTTCAAGATCCTGTCCTGAAATCCCTTACTAAATCAAAACTCCAGTCAAAGTCTCAAAAAGGATTTTGCTTGAATTAGTTCAGAATGTTGCTGTCTATGAGGTTGTGTTTTCCTTGGTTTGGGTTTTTGTTGGATTTTTGTTTTGCACAAGTCTTATTGAATTCTTATGTTGGGTTTTTTATGAATTGGCTATATAATTAAATTCTATTATTATGGCGTTTTTTCCTGTTTTTATAGCTGCTGGGTTTGTTGCTATTGGTTAAGAGAAGCAAGCATCTTTACCTTGCCGGTATGATTTTAAGTACAATGCTGTGTAAGAAATGGTTTAAAACCTTGTAATTACTTTCCATACAAGAGTTGTACCTGTTCTGATTTTATGGTTTGGGGTTTTTTTACATTCCTTTATCTTAATTTTCTTTGGTTTAATTGCTCATATTGTCTGAAACAAACTGATTTCAGCTGAAGGTTTTTGATATTTTCTCTTGGAAGGTTTTATATCTTATGGGGATATGTAAAATAAGATCTCTAATAAAAGGTAATGTTATTGTGAGATGTGGTCAGTGTCATTAATGCCTTGGCTTTAACAAATTTTAATTTTTCTTTTTAATGAGAGAAACAACAAACATAACTTCTTTGAAAAGGTTCATATGTCAGTATCTGTTGGGAATGACAGTTATCTGCAGTAAGATCAAAGGTACAATCTATTTCACAGCTGCCAAAGAGAAGAGGATAAGATGGTAACTTCAGAGATGTAAACATGTGAGATTGCACAGTGTGGAAAGAAAATGGGCAGCCCTTTTGCAAAGGAAGTTGTGCACTGACTTAATAGAACATTTTAGAAGGTTTCAACTTCTAGAATTTTTTTTACTTTAATTAATGTTTATCTTTGAAACATTTGGGAGCAATGAAATAGAAGCTGTTCTTGTAAATTAACAAACACACCTTGTAAATTAACAAACAAACATTAGAACATAGCAAGTCAAAATAACAGCTCAACTGTAATTAGACTAAACACTTTTTAAAAAATTATATAATGCTAATATAATGTTCTTTAATTGCACAGGGCAAGTTGAACAGGCATAAATATTTTATGTGTTTGCTTCCCAATGGGGTGGTGGAGCTTGAACATAATGACTTGCAAAGACAATAAAGTATAAATTTTAGTCAATGCCTGATGCTTTTTGATGTTTGTCTGGATAGTCTTAACTATAAATATAAAAGCATATACACACACAAAGTAAATATCTATAATTTCAAAGCTGATCTTTCCAGATAAAACCTGAAAGGCAACAATGGGTATGGGTCTAATTTAAAGCAGCCCTTCACCATTTTAAGGTCATCCTATTTTGGAATCAATTATTATCAGCATGTCCATGTGGATAGAACATATTCCATTAATTCCAGTAATCAATATTATATTATTTTACTATATGAAATTATATTAACTGTATTTGATATATGCCTGTGTATTGTGTTTAAAAAAAAACATGCAGGATCTCTCTATACATCGTTACTGATAGTGACACTATTGCTCAGATTAAGTGGGTTATTTGACTTGTAATGTGTTATATATATCTGTGATAAAATATAAAACATGGATTCAGTTGTAGACTTTTTATTTTAGGATAACTATTCTGTCATAATATAATATTTCAAAAATCAGCCAAAGGCATTAATTTTGTCTTTTAAAAGAGGAAACATATAAAAATAATATATGGTCTAGAATAAGCTCAGATGAATGGAGAATTATTAGGATTTTTCAGACAGTTCTGTTCTTGACAAAAATTTGTCTGTCTCAAATTTCTCTGTAAATTAAAATATTAAATTGTTAACTGTAAGTCTTTCAATATACATATTTCAGGAACTAATAGATATTTAAAGTCTGTATTGCATCACTTAATCTTTGTACACCAGAATTTCTGTAGAGCTACAGTTTCCATAATTTCCATTACTCCACTTCCTTTAGGTAAATAATTTAATAGCACTAAGAGTAGTAAGAAAATAATTTTTTTTTTTTAATATCCATAATTTATATAAAATTGTGCTATTTGGACTGTAAAGGCAAAGACATTTTTAATTACACATTTCAGAGCTTCAGGTTTTCAATATAGCACATTCTTCCTCATATGCAGTGTCTGTTAATTTGATACCCAGTCTACAAAAATCATCCATATTATGGGTATTTGTAGACTGGAGATTTTGGTCACAGTTTTACCTCCACCATTGCCACTCCCTTTGCATCAGAGACATCCATCATACAGGAAAGCAAAGGAACAATGGCTTTGTTCCTTTCAAATCATGACCTGCAAACTCTCACGGTCTTCCCTCATAGCTAGTCTATTTTTATTTCTATCTTAATTTACTCCTTTCTTGGCAGGCCAGCTAAAGGTGCGGGCATTTGTAGGCTCCAGCTTCCACACAGCCTTCCAGCTCTGCCCTTTGCAGATGATGGAACTTTCTGGAGCTGGGCTGTCTGCAGTGTCAGCCAGAGCATGGGGTGTGATAGATTCTTCAAGAATTACATATTTAAAGTCTACATCAATGATCATGCCAATGCTGTGCATGCCCTACTAGCTTTCCAGAACTGCCTTGCATCACTGGCCTGCTACTCAGGAATACACATCTTTGTTTCTCAAATTCACCTGAACAAGTTTCTCAAATCCACCTGAACAAGCCATTCTCCCTTTTTCTCTTCCTCAATTTCATGATTATAACACACCATTTCAGGACCTTTTGGTCATCCTGTAACCTACCTTCCAGAAGTCCTGCATATGATCAAAATGAATAATTAACTGTCTTGCAGTTAAAAATGTCTAATAAAGACAAAATAGATCCTAAGTAAGCCATGCTGTCAGAATCACTTGCAGTAGTATAGAGACACACAGCTTTGCAAACACAAGATTACCTTTTTTCACAAAACACTTTAATATCTGTGACAGCGACAAGATGCATTATCTGTGTTCTCTTTTGTTTTGAATGATTTAAAACTATTTATTTTACAAGCTAAAACAAACATTTTGAGTTTAATGGAAGCAATTCAGATTGATAGTGATGTTGTCAAAAAATTGAATATAGCTGTTACAAACATTCGTAATGGAGCATGTTAATGAAAGTCCTTCAACTAGATAAAGAATTAAGATTTGCATGGCAAAAGGGTAATTTGTTTGTTTTGACAGTGACCAAATCAGTCTCATTGCTTTTTCTTATATCAGGAAGTGAAATCTACTGACTTGGCTAGTAGACATGGGAAAGAATCTGCTAAAGCTCAAATGGCAAACTTATTCAAATGGGTTTGACACAGTGATTCACAACCTATTAGCCTAATTGGAATTCAATTACACAAAATGAGTTGGGAATTTTCATTAATTAAATATTGGGCCTTTGAAAGATAAGTCAAGATGGTAATAATTACATTTTCTTGGGTTTTAAAATAGCTGATCAATGTGTAATTGCTGATAGGAAAGGTACCTTACAATTTGAGATTTTGGAAGTTCATTTTAAAGATACACTCTATGCAAAACTCATGATTTGTAGCTCTTGGTAGCTTTTCAGGGAGACACATGAGCTGTAGCTGAAATGGGTAACCTACCTGTAGTTTGGAAAGTTTTATTACTAAAGCTCCTGCAGATTTGAAATGGATCTCTTTTCATTTTCTGAATATTTTTTTTAACTCTTACCCAGATGGTAAGATATTTTGGTTTTAATACATAATATACAAAACAGTGAATCAATATGTGCTAGGCAACAAGGAAAAGTGTTTTGTCCTTGAATGCTGAAGAGCATTCCTTGATGATGATATACATTTAACTGGGGAGAAAAAAACAGCTCTTCCAAGATAGGATTCAAGAGCATTCTTCTAAATCCAAGAAAAAAAGAATATGTGTTTCACTGACCTAGCGAGAGTTTGGTAGAGGTGTAAGTGTGACACAAGCATCACCTAAATAAGCATCAAAAGCTAAAGAAAAGAAGAGGCACTGAGATCCCATTCCACAGGACTTTGTTAAAATCTGTGTGGAATCTTACAGCATCTCTCCTCATTTTCCTATGCTTCAATTAAAGAATTAAAAACACCAAACAAGCCCCCATCTCACCACCCCCAACATGCACCCACACTCTGAGAATGCCATGTCATCTCTGTCATGACTTTTACAGTTTGGCTGTCTATAGAACTCCAGTTCAATTTGCTGTTGCAAACTGTGATCAAAATACAAGTTTTATTGGGCTTTCTAGTCACAGTGTTTTCACAATGGCGCTGCCTAAAGCATTATGTGCCCAAAGCCTGGTGACTGTGGTGACAGGCTGTATTTTGGATATGCAGGTCACCAAGCAACAGGGTTGAAAAGATTCTGGCTGTGTTGTGATGGGAGGTGTGGAACTGTGGGTGGTCAGGGTGTGAGTTTACAGTTCCTCTAAAAGTGAGAGCAATCAGTAATGTAATGCTGCCTTACATGTGGATCAAGTTGAAAACTGAGATTAAAAGAATTTTTAACAATTGACATTGATGCATAGTAACTTGGCACCAGTGTTTTGTTTATGTTCTACACTTGGCTTTAAAAGTAGATACTGGTAAATTGAAATTAATCCAAAGGGCAAGGGGAAAACAATTTTGTGATAATGACAGCTTTGATAGAACAAAGGGATTTCTCATGTCTGAAATTATGCTTCAAACAATGTTTGAAGGCTCTCGTTTGTTTGCTGAAAGGCGTTGTCTTGGTACATGTTGCAGTCTGAATAAGAATCAATGAAGTTTTATTGACCTGTGAAAATACAAGGTTGTCAGTATGAGCAAGTGGGAAGAAATGTGAGAAATATTTTAAAAATTAAAATCCACAATGAGAAATTTCCATGGACAGAAACAGAAGTGAGAAAGCAGACAGCTCTAGAACGCAATTTTCCAGAGAGACATATATGAAAGTTTTGTTGGACTTTGCTTCATACATCACCTGCTTATGGATTTGCCAATTTTCCAGAAGAAACACCAATGTTTATTCTAGTGGTCAAAGCTGGAAAAATTACAGTGGCTGTTCATATACTATCTACCTATTTTTCTTTCACACTGGACATAGGTTTAAGGACACAGAACTTATTTTAAGAACTTATTGAGAGAATCAAGTATATAGTAATTTTCCCTACTGTGTGTATTGCTTTTACTATGGGAGAAAGTCTGCAGTTACTGCAGAGTTTTTTGGTTCGATCAAATTAACAAGTAAACACTTGCTAATCAGCAAATCTGAATTTCTGCTGTTTACATTTTGAATTCAGTCTTTGTTGAATTACTTTGGAAAACAGCAACACATTTCCTGTGAAAAATAATTGCTTTGCTCTGGAAGATCTATGTCTATGGTCCACTGATTAGAAGAAATATAAATATTTAAATTTTTACTGATGGTAAAAAACTGTAAGATGCCTTACACTCAAAGATAGCTGTTTTTTTTAAAGAAAAATGAAAACTAAGTGGATTTATGGAATTGGAAAAATCAACAGGAAATCATGTATTCTAGAAATATTGTTCACTTTCAAACTCATGATATATTGTTCCTGATCACACAGAGAATGCTTGAATGTCAAAAATGTTTGACAGGGGAGAGAAAAATGGATGGTGATCAGAGCATGGCTCCACTGCTCATCACAGGCAGAGGAATCTTTTAAGATTATTTCATTATTTTAAATTGTTGGATATTCTACAGTTCTAGAAACTTCAATCAAGGTAAGATAGAATGAAACAGGGGAAAAGGGAAATTTGGCAGTGGGAAATGTGCAAATAGTGGGACTGAGAGAGCATCTAGCCAAGACGAGGTCACTGGGAGAACAGCAAAGTACATTAGTGTCAACATATTTGTGACTTGGAATTGTATGAGGACTGAAACTTAACGAGAATAAAGAAAAGTTCATAGTGAATACATATTTTCACATCTATTAGAGACCAAGGGAGAAATGTGAACCTACAGTTCCTTGGCAAGGTGAAATATTTGGTGTTTGAATGTGTTTGTAGTAGACTGTGTCAAAAAATCAGAAATATTAAAAGCATTCAGTAATCTCATGTAGGAGGATACTCAATGGCAGCAATCATGCAAACCAATGTGGAAAGGAAAACAGTAACCACAGGAGGCTTTTTCTGTTGTTTTTCTGTGTTCAAGGAGAGCAAACAACTCTTCAGAGTGACTCAGAGATTTGTGTTTTTAGGTGCACTGAAACACTCCCTGCATAGCCCTTTCCAAGGTGCTTATATGGAGAATAATCATTTGGGGCTCAGCTTTATCATTGGAATATGATCTCACATCAAGACATCCAACAGATTTTTCACAGCAGTCCTGGAGCCAAAAGGATGTCTAAAAAAAGAATTTAAATTAAAAGAAATGTAACAGGACATAAAGGCAAATTAAAAAATATATATTTTGGAAGTTGTGATCTAACAATTTAGTGTCAATAACAGCTGTAAGATCAATGCTAGAAGATAGTCTGTGTGTAAGAATTCCAATACATTTGTTTACACACGATGTTTTCCCAGTTGATGCACAGGTGTACAAGTAAGGATGACATTCATGTGCTCTGCAGATATTGATTATAGTACAAGACCACTGGATCTCTGCTCTTCTCAAAGCCTTTTCAAATGTATGTAATCCTCTTTTATAATAACAAAGGGAGAAAACACAATTACAAATCATGTACATTTTGATTTAGTGAATGCAGTGATCTTATTTCAGTTTATGGGTTTGCATGCTATAGGGTGCAAGGGAATATATTTTTGGTTTATATTTTGAATTTCAGGAAATAATTTTATTTAGGACAGATTGTCTGGAAAATAGAATATTTTCTCAACATAAAATATTGTGAGACAACTGTTCATAAATTTAAAATATGGATTTTTATATAATACCTCTGTAATGTTTCACATTCTTGAAAGTTATAAGATCTTTAGATTAATTTGTGCACAAATTAGTTTAAATGTTTTTTTCCTTGAAATTTATATTACTTAATCTATAATTTAAAAGTGGAATCAAGGAATATTGCACTTTCAGTCTCAACTTATACTATCTTTACCTATGTACTAGAATATAGGCAACCAGAGCATTTACAGCTGATTCCTGTTGCCATGACAATGGCTTTAGTCCCTCTTTTGTGCATGGAAGGGCTTGCTTTCTTTCGCCAAGCCTGATGCTCAGCTGTTTCAAATTCCTTACATGAAGAAAGATAAGATAAGGCTAATAGAAGACTAAAAACAAACAAGATAAGAAAACACGTGTGACTGTAAGTATGCCTTCAAATACAATTGAGGGAAAGTTATGAATGTAAAGTTTCTTTAAGCAAAGGCCTACACGTGGTCTAGCTTGTCTGACTATACATCTTTTATTTTTTAAGAAAACTAATACAGTTGAGAAGAGGATGTGTGAATTTTGATACAGTTTTCACCAAAATTTTGGACATAATGAGGTTTGTGTCTGAAGCCAGCAGGTCAAAATAAAATGTCATTTACATTCCTGAACCTCTAAATTCATTGTCTTATCACTTCAGACAAGAGACAGATTTGTTATTGCATCTAATTTTCTCCATTGTTCACTATTTAAATACCTCTGTTCATCTGCACAAGCAATCTTCTAGTGCATCATCACTGCATCAGAAAAAAAACATGTCCGAAATTATTTCCATGCTGTTTACTCCAAGGCTGTAAATGCAATTGTGAGTTTAGGAGAGAAAGTGTCACCATTTCTTCTTTATTGTCTGAAGAGTTTTTTATTTCACAGACCTCTACCTTTTAGCAAATGGTGTAACATTTCACTGGTCTTCACTGAGACTTCACTGAGAAGTCTCTCAGTCTCTTCTCAACAATAGCATTCAGTACATGTAACACTGTTAGTGACCTTTCAGCAGCAAATAATGGGAATTCTTGCAGTTGTAGACCACATCCACATCTTGTCTGTTACCAATTATTCTACTAGCAAGAAAAGACTACTATCCAATTGTTTATTAACAATTGCCAAAACTTTCAGAAGAAAGTTTTACATGTTAAACCATCTGTGTAAACATTTTCACCTAGTTTAGGTATAAATTATCCTAGAAATTGTTTGAGAGTTTATTAATCAGTTCTTGCAGCTATCACCATGAGACACTGGATTCAGAGAGAGAATGTGTAGTGTAAAAATAATGACATTAACCTTCTGTTCACTTCCAACAGAAACAGAAGAATCTGGCTTCCAAATAATTTTTATATTGCTTTATCAGATTGCCTAGAAGGGAAAATAAAAATAAAACCTACAGCTTGCCATAATAAAGCCAGAAAGGCCCTGTGCATTATGATCACATCCACTTGCATTACTTGCATTATAATGAGTCAGTTATGGTTCAAAGATAGTTGGGAGCATTTGTCACATTCATGCAATGTCCTGCAAACTGTTCTGTCATTTCCTGTGTTGGAAAAATGTTATATTGGGACAGCTAGTTATATTTTTCTCTCCAAAATTAAGTCTGATGTAATCCATTACAAACCATGGAATGGAATATGCTATCCCTCAAAGAAATGAGATGCTGGTACCATTGCTCTTTTAGCATTAAGGTTTTCTTGGCTTCTCCTAATTTTAGATTTGTTGTCTCTTACAGGTCCCAATCTTTCATGATGGTGCAGCCTCCATTACTGTCTTTTCAAGCTATGTAAAGCTCATGTGCTGACATTGACAGCTCTGCAGGAGGTTACACTGTGGGGTTGGGTCATTAGGGAAGTGGTCTGAGGAGAATATGTCTGCTTTTCCTTACCCTAAAGAGCATACACTCTGTGGTTTGAGGTTTTTTGTGAGAAGCTTCAGGGCACTTTCCAGAGGGGTCCTTCTTTTTGATATTCACATAAGTCAGTGGTAAGTACAAATTGAAAGTGTTCAGCTATTTCAACCAATCCTTTGTGATTTTAGGATTCTCTAGCTGCAGACTGACAAGACTGTCTGCATTGGTCTTGAAACAGGAATGTGGTATTTAATTTCCTCTCAAGATACCTGATGGAATTTCTAGGGATTTACAAGTGGACACTCTTAACTTTAAGAGCTGTAGGGGTAAGTAAACTGTAGAACCCTACAATTCAGTTTAGGTGTCTCACTAACTTAATTCTCTCTTAATTCATTCTGCTTTTCTGTGTGCTTTACAGTAAGCCTAATTCTGCTAATCTCCTTAATGAAAACCAAAGGAAATCACACTATAAAACTGCTTATTGTTTTCCAAAGGAATATTTTTTAGCAAGAAACAATGTCTTTATGTTATACATTAGATTCAGAATATATTTTTAGATTTTATGAAGAACTCATTGTTGATACAAGTAATAATAATCTAAATAAACATTCTTATACGGCTACTAATTTACATTAAGATAATCAAGATAACAGAAATGCCACACTAAGAGGAAGTCGGTTTCCAGTGAGCCACTACTGTTAAGAGAAAATCTGTTTGACTGTGAATTTTAAGGTTCCTCTCTACACATCAATAAAATTCCATTCTGATTACAGCATAAAAAGTTCTAACACCTCTGTTGGCCTCTCTGGTACCAGAAAACAACTGCACAGAAATTAGAAAGTACTGATGATTTTTGAGATTCAATTGACTCCTCGCTTTCTTGGAGTATCCTACTTTCCAAAATAGAGTAGCTTTTGGCTTTGTAGAACCAGATGTATTTGACATCTATTGCAAACCTTGGGGGTATTTTCTTACTGCCTTTAAAATAATATCTATTAATATTAAGCTCTTAGACTTAATATTAGTGGAGACTTAATTTTTTATCTATTGCAAACCTTGGGGGTATTTTCTTACTGCCTTTTAAAATAATATCTATTAATATTAAGCTCTTAGACTTAATACTTAGTGGAGACTTAATTTTTTATCAGTTCAAGTTAGAACATTGCCTGTTGTAGTTGATAAACCACATCTGTTCCTTAGCTGGGAATACACAGGAATGTTTTAGGGTTGCAGGGGAAAGTGGGTAATATAACTAACAAATGTGTGCAGATGTAGCACAACTGTGGGAGGCATTCTGGCTCAAATGGCTGGGCCAGATATCCATATTTGCAAATTTTCTTACCTCTAGAGGAGTATGCAAAAGAGATACTTGTTTCATGAATATTTTCCTGGGATTGAATTTCAAAATATATAAAATTTTAAAATATAAATAATGTCTCGATGTCCTCACTTCATTTTGTCTTGCAGCTGTTGAAAACAATGAAATACAAAAAATTACATGAGCAGGGCCGGAAATAGCAGCCAGTTTTATGTCTCTCAGGAAGGCTTTTTTATTTGATATTACTATATTATTGAAAACTGTGTTCTATGACAATTTGTGCTGGCCAGCATGATGGTGGTGGTGGACTAGAATAAGTACAATATATATTAGAAAATAAATGTCAGCTAAAATAAATTTATAAATGTACAAGAAGACTCTCCTCTTCTGTAGCCCCAAGTATCCCTTGGCTATCTTCTATATTTACTATGATTTTAGCTGATGTTGCATGGATTGCTGAGATCTGCACTTGTTTTCCAGCTATCCAACTTAGTTGAATGTTTATATTGCAGGTTCTTGAATGTTTATGACTGAGACAATGACAGAATCTGATGACAGTATATTAAGATTTATATAATGGATAATTCTTATTTACCTTCTACTAGACTGAGGAGTAGGGTTTTTCTATAGGTAAAAGGGAAAAATATTGCTAATCTCTGGTGCCAAAGGGATTCCACGCAGAAGGGCCCAGTGCTCAACACTTACCTTTGTCACTAGATCTGATAGTTTGCTTGAGTTGTGGTGAAAAACTATTCTCTAATACACTCAAATGTGAATGACTTCTACAAGTGGCTTTCTCTGAGCTGCTGCCGAGCACAGTTGATCCTGACTTGTTGGGGCATAATTAACACCCAAAAGGTAGCTGCTGCATATCAGCATGGGATCAGCTGCTTATATGTCTGGCCTGCCTTTTTTTGCCAGAGAATGCATAATTAAAAATTGTGACCTTGCGCTGTGATATCCTATGGTTTTCCTTAGATATTTGTTTGAAACTCACTCTATCATCAGTACTGCAATAGATCCCATACTTTTTTTTTTTTTTTTTGCTTTCTTCAGCTTTCCCTAATTTTTAAATTTCTTAGTAGTTCTTTTTTCCTCCACAATTTTATACTAGCCATCAGCTTGTTGTAATAGATCAGATCATCAATAAGATCAAGCTGTTGAAGATAGGGTGCCTGTCTTTTTGCCACAAATAATTCTCCAATATCAGTTTCTGGGGGCTCTACCTAGGAGTTCTTGGGATCTTCCCTGATGTGAACACGTCCAGAGATGATCACTCAGAGCAAGAAAAGAAAAAGAATGGCTGCTCTCTCTTCAGAGATATTTACAATATGTACATACATAATTTACCTGTCTTTCTTCTTCAGAGTCCCAACTCCAGTTTCTTGGACTGAGAGGAAGTGATTGGGAAACCTACTCATTTATAGTTCTATATACATTGGAAATAAGAGCAGAAGGCTTGGATTGCTTCAGGATGGGAGTGTAAAACTCTCTGCTCAACAGTATCTTTACACTTATAACCACAGCACAAATGTATATAAATGGATACAAATACAAGGTTTGGTTTATTTTAACAGTAAGGACAGAGCACAGAGACTTGTATATACATCTATACTCCTATTCCCTGGTAGTTTTTTACTATCTTCAGATCCTCCAAGAGGTGTCTGTTCATTTGTCCAGTCTGTTATCAAAGCTGCCAACAGCAGTTAAATTCTCCTTTAGAAAACAAAAAGAATTATGGTAGTATTTCTCTTCTATTTTATCACCCCCCTCCTCCTTGATTTTCGTAAGATTTTCTCTTAACTGCTTATTTCTAATGAGATGGGAAGTTATTTTGATTTTTTTTTCCTTTTATTTTTCTCCTGTTTCTTTCAATACCTGTGTCTCTTTATCATTAGACAATACCTGAATTTTCAAAAAGAAAAGACCCTAGTACCAAATTAATCATATTCAGAAATTATTACAGAGTTGTTCTATTTCTGTTTGATTCATAACTGGTTATTTCTGAGTTCATCCTTTTAGAGTCATAAATAAGCAAAAGCCCTTGTCTATGATTGATCTATAACCTAGCAAAACATATCTGCTAATGTTCTTTTAGGCATCTAGCTAGCAATTAGTCTCAGGAAAAGATCTGAAAGAAGAGAAAGGGTAATACCTTATTTATCATATGAAACATTCACTAGTTTTCCTGAAGGCTTCCTGCATAATTCATATCAACATTTGAATCACCTGACCAACAGAGACTGCAAAGCTAATGGTTTTTATGATGATGTATTTACTTCCTTGTATGTAGATTAAAGTTTGAGGAAACTGATTTCTTCTGATTGTAACTTGTTTGAAAGCTTTTCTTTTAAACTAGCTCTCCTGGTACAAGAAATTCTCTGTATTTCCTTGAAAATGAAAATACCATTCTCTCTTTTTTCTGATTTGGTGTTATTCCACTGGTATCGAATCATTCTTATTTAAATGTTCTTGGCGTTCAGTAGCTTCCAGCCTGCATAAAGATTAAAATCCTATTGGTATTTCCATAGTCTTTGGATATCTTTGAGACTAAAGTCTCTTCTGTGAAATAATTCTGGCATTTGCTGTCACACTTTGTCCAGACTTCAACTGACGTTTCAACAATTTTAGTACACTTGATGCTTCAGTATCTTCCCTCAAACATATCTTCTCTATTGGTATGTGTAAAATCGGATCCCCTGAATGCAGGTGTGATCTTACATAGGACAAAAGTAAGAGATGAAAAGCGCTTTTCTCCTTGGGACTAAAATCTTGTTTATTTAAGAGCCACCTTGGACCCAGGCGACGCCTCAGGGGGTAACAGAGGCCGAGGTGTCTGGTGGTGTCCAGGAGAGGACAGAGACTGAAGGTTCATCCAGGGGGGGTTTGAGCCCAGGGAAAACAGAGGCAGAGCCAAGGGGCCACATCCATTGGGATACAGGTGAGGAGAGGGAGAGGGGAGGAGCAGACTAGGGAGAGGCCACCACACCCGAGGCTTGGGGGTGGGGGGGAGACCATGTGATACTAAACACCCAGTGCAAAACAACAACTAAATAAACTATTTAGTGCAATACAACATCTCCCCCTTTTCTGTTAAATAAAATTTTTAAAAAGCATAAAATAACAACAAAACAACAGGATTGTTTTAACCATATAAGCCACACCCCCTCCCTCCCCCCCTCAAGAGTCCCCAGTCCTGGAGAAACAATCTGCTCAGCTAGTCCTTGGATTCTTGCTTGACTTATCTGATCAGGCTTTTCACTTCTCGGAGACCTGCATGGATGTTGGGTGCTTTCGATGTTAAATTCAAGGATCAAAGTCCTTCAAATTACTGGCACTCATGTCCATGCAGCAGCAGGAGGAAGTAGGGTCTCCTGCTGCTGCAGTGGACAGGCTTTCTGAGGTGTCTGTGCCAGGGTCACCCAGATGTTTTGGCGTGGCTGAGGGGCAATCCATGCAGCTGTCAGACTGCTCAGCATGAACAGGATGACAGCTCAGACAGGGCTCGTCGTGAGGTTGAGAGGGAGGTAGATTTTCTTTTCTAAAAGGAAAAACAAACATTTTAAAGCACATTGAAGGGTAGGGTTCTGTTGGAGGGTAGCTAAATCTCTTAGGAAGATTCTTCTTCTTCCTGTCATTGTCTTCTCTTTGAGGTGACGGCTGCTTGCTTTTCATCCCCATCTGCTGGAGCTGGATTTTTGGGGACGAAAGGTTTTACCCACTTTTGGGGTATCCATCGTGGGCCTGTGGGGGTGGACATGGACACGTAGCCACGCCCCCAGGTAATGAGCTCACAGGGACCCTTTGTTTCCCAAGTTTCTGTGTCCTTAATGAGGACTGGTGGACGCTCCAGGACCCGGGATCACCTCGTGTTTCCGGACTCGGCTCCATGCCGCAGTCCGGGCGGGGTTGCCAGCGGATTCTCGCCACTGTTTGCGAGAGGCACCAGTAAAGAGTGAAGGAATGTCTGCCTTTCCCACGCTTGCAAGGCTGGAAGTCCTTTATTGCCGCGGGGCACTGTGCCGAGGCGCCACGACCGGCTCCCAGCTTGCGCGTGAGGAAACACGGCCTGGGGCACTCCGAGGCGCGGGATTATATCAGGGAGAGAGCAAGGAGAGCAGGGACCATCCCACCCAATGGGGGCAGGCGCTGTGGCGATGACGTGGACCACGGCATCCAACAGCCCCAGGGCGCTGGGGCGGACGGGGGATGGGAATTCGGAGTGAGGGGCACTGAACCCTCCGGGCAGGACGGGGAGTGGGCACAGGAGTGGCTCTAACATCCAGGCACCCGGAGTGAACAGCCAAGGGGGGGGGAACAGACACAGGGGGTGCGCAGGGGTACACAGAACACGGCTAGCTAACAGATCAGAACCCCTAACCTAAACCCCAAACCGCAATGCAACATTCAACAGCGTGGATGTCACCACAGCAAAAGCTCTGCAAAGCCCTATTTACAATTAATGTTTTAAATTGTTCATTTGAAAACACGAGTCCTCCGGCGGTACTGGATCTGGAATGGCCTGGGCAATGATTTGCCCCTTGGCCAAATAGAAGGTGGCTGAGGGCAGTGTGCCAGGAGAATGACGTTAGATATGTCTCCCTTGATGATCATGGGAGCCACCTCAATCTCCATGGGTGTATGTGCGGTGTCCCCAATAACAAAGTACTCACTGTCCAGACCTGTGCGATCTAACGTCAAGTCCTGTGAGTCCTCCAGGAGGTCCACTCCAGTGACTGTCCACTGGGTAGACCTGAAAACAAAAGCTTTAGTGGTCACAAGCTTGAAGTGCTTGTGAGGCTGCCAGATTCTGTTACATAAGCATTTCTTTTGTTGTCCCGCACCCCGCCTCCCTTCCTGCCCCTTTTCTCTTTTGAGGGAGGTTTTCCCCTTAGGGAAGTCCGCTGCATTTCTGTCTTGGTGTGGGGCAGGCTCACGCTGGTGTCCTAGTTTTTTTGTTTGATGGTTTTCTTTTTCTGCTGCTGGCTTTGAGGTCAGTCTCGGGCAAAGTGTCCTGGCTTTTTGCAGTGGAAGCAGATGACATGTTGGAGCTGCTCCAGTGATATCTGTTGCCTCCTTACTCCTGGACATACAGCTACTACAGTCCTTGAGTTTGTCGGCCTTGCCCACGCCTCCTGTGCAGCAAACAGTTCCACCTTTCTAGCACATGCCTTGATCATCTCTACCAGTGTAGGTGAAGGGTTGAGAGGCAGTCCCAGGAACACCGTGCTGCAGGTCTCATTGGCATTTCTCTGCACCATCTCTTTAACTATCTCCACCTGTGTCGCAGGGTCTGGTACTTGTCTCTCAACTTGTGCATGGAGCCAGTCAACAAACATCAAGAAACTCTCTGAAGCAGACTGTTTAATGTTAAGGTAACTATCCCTAACTTCAACAGTTGGTAGTTGGTTAAAAGCCTTTTCTGCAGCTTTTGAGATTTTATCTAGGATGAATCTAGATAGCACCCAAACTTGGTCCTCAGGGTTAGCCCACTTGCCCTCGCTATATAGATGTTCATATGTGATGTCTCTATTTTCTAAATCTTTTACACCCTGAGTGCTTTGGTGAAGTTCTAGCAGGAGTCTCCTCAGGGATCTCGTCCAGGTGCTTTCCCATAGATCAAACTCTGACTGGGTAAGCAGGCACTGGAAAAGATCTCAGAGGTCAGTTGGAACAAACTCAAGGGATGTTAAAGCAGCTCTTATCATACTTCTAAAGATCTCACTGTGTCTACCAAAATCTAATTGATGTTTACACAATTCTCTCTTGGTTTGGTAGCAGAGAGGCTGGTAGTTTCTAGGGCCACTTCTACCACCAGTATATAGGACAGGAGCTCCTGAGGGAATTCCTTCCTCCCCCCTGGGCTTTTCCCTTTCAGCCCCACCCCCATGGGACCTGGCAGAGGGACTACTCCCCCCGTGGGGACCGGCAGGGGGACCACCCCCCTCCCCCAGCCCCACCCGCATGGGAGCCAGGCAGGGGCCCCCCGCCACCCCTGTGTGACCCGGACGGGGGGGGGGGCGTGGGAAACAGGAACAGGCAGGGGGGTGGAGCTGTGCAGGGAGGCGGAGCAACCATGGGAACCAGGGGCGAGGTTTCAGGATGACATCATGCAGGGCGGGAACATGGAGTGGAGGGGAGTGTCCAGAGGAAGGAAGGGGTTGTGGGACTGGAAGGGGTTGGGGGAGGGGATAAGTGGAGAAAAGGGACTGTGGAAAGGAGAAGGGTAGGGGGAGGGCCAGCCATGTGACTGTCGCCATCTTGGCCCCCGATCATGCTGTCGCTGCCATTTTGGGGATTGGGGGGCCAGAATGCAAAATTGGGGAAGTAGCAACTGGCTTAAAGGGGTACAGGGAAAGTGCTCTGTCAGCCTGCACACAACTGCCAGAGCCAGGGTACTGAGCAGGAGGTGGAAGGCCAGGGAAACAGTGGCTGTGCCAGGTAACCTGTGTTTCTCAGGGTGCCTCGCACATCCCTCTCAGTTCAGGGGTAGAGGATGGAAATACCTCTATTCAGAAACGTATCTTTAATTCTGAACATGTATACCTACTGTAGTTTTTTCTTTAATTTTTATGGGTTTATATTATTTTGGCACCAATCATACTTTTCAGGCTTAGGCATTGCAATACATACACAAGAGACAAGACAAATGGACTGGGAAATTAATTTTAGAATATGGAAACTTATATATGTATATAAAATTATGGGCTATAAAGTAGCTATTACTGAAAAAAATTGTACCTGTCTCTGAAAATGTCAGATTCAGTGCTCAGTAGCAGATAAGAAAAAAATCACAGCACTGGACTATATTCTTAGAAGGAGACATAAGGAAAAAAAAAGCAAACCACACCAAACATACCAGAAAATATTAATGAGAATTTGTACAAATCAACATTATGTCCCTGAATTGAATATTCAATAGTTCTAATTATTTCATCTTTCAAATATTATACTAAAACTAGAAAAAATAATGTGTACAGAACAGTGAAGATTAAAATGGCTTCTATATGAGGAAAGAGTGAAAAGCTTAGACTCATCAACAAAAAACCCCAGAAAAAGCAACAAAACAAACAAACCCCCCCCAAAAAAAACAAAAACCAACAAACCAACCAACCAACAACAACAAATAGAACCCAACAAAAAAACCAAACCAAAAAAAAAAAAAAAAAAAAAAAGAGGTGACATAGCCATAGCACATAGCTTCACAAAGATGTCAGACATATTCAGAAAGGAATCTGGTGGCTGTTAAAAACAAGAACCTGAGCAAATCTGCAGTTCTGGGAATTCCTGGGCCTTAGGTTTTTGGAAGACAGGAGAGTAAATTTGGGTAGGAATTATTTAATAGTGGTCCTGTACTCTTGTTAAAAATAATATATTGGCCATTGTTACAGCACATACAGTCCAAATCTGATCAATCTGATCAATTATCGTGCAAAGTTGTTTACACAAGGTGTAAATAATTTATTTCTCTCCCCAGACAACTCTAAGACTATTCTTATCAATAGCATCCATTTATCCAGAGCTATGCAGAATAATTCTCAGGCAAGAATCTACAGAACTGGTGGTTGTAAGAAAATAGGTGCAGTTCAGATTCATGGATAAAAATTTATAAGTAAGCAGAAGAGAAGTGGTGTAGTATAACCACACTGTGTATCATGTTAGTCAACCTCACTCAGCTGCCATTGAAGTTTGGAATAAGTACAAACAATAGTTTGCAGAACAAAGGTACTGCTCCACATACTTCTGAATCTATGATGTAAAGAAAATGAAAAGCCTAAAAATGCAGGGGGGAAAAAGTGTTTAT
Organism: Anomalospiza imberbis; assembly: GCF_031753505.1. Classification (NCBI taxonomy): domain Eukaryota; kingdom Metazoa; phylum Chordata; class Aves; order Passeriformes; family Viduidae; genus Anomalospiza; species Anomalospiza imberbis. The sequence continues at coordinate 39,944,636 of NC_089721.1, read as the reverse complement.
TTGTAATGCCTGAAAGAATGAGTGATTGTTTTTCTCCCTTCCTGTTTCTGACTATTAATGATTTTAAACTTGGAGACTTGAAAACTATAATCTGAAAAAATGCAGTATGTTTTTCTTGGGTCCTCAGATATCCCCTTAAGTCATACTAGGTAGCTTAACTTAACTCTTGGCAACAGAGGCAGTTTAGACTAACACAGGATTTTTTCCTTTGTCTTTGCCTTGACATGAACATCTATCCCTAGCCTGTCTGTAGGTTATAAATCAGGAATCCTATGCTCTTTAAACCCACATGTCCTGAATCCATGCATGCTCCCATTCCTTAACTGGTGTGTTTGGTATGTAACCAGCAATAATTAAGCAACTGAGCTTATTTACATAATATAGACACCTGGTCATGTCAATATGAGGACAGCAAGAGCCCCATGGAAAAGTTAATAACAGGGAAGAGGCTGCAGCTTTCCCAGGATATACACTCAGCCTTCCCAAAACACTCATCAGGTTTGTGTTCTCTCACTTTTTGAAAATTGTCCTGCTCTCTTTCCACATGCTTGGGAAGAACAGTGGTGTAGAGTGGGCCAAAAGCCAAGCTGTTTTGGCAGTAGCAGATTAGCATGCAATGAAAAGACATCCATATGGCCTTTTATATGTTTTAGCTGGAATGCAGCCATGACCTGATAAAACATGGAATACATGGCACTGGCACATTGCAGCAGCCTACTCCTTCTCTGTTTGCTAAGGTCATGGATGAAAATATTTAAATACCATCAGTTCTAAAACCAATACTTGCAAATTTCCTAATTGCCTTTCTCCAGAACACTAGCTCTTCTTTCTTCAGAGCTCCTTGCCATCTCCCTTTCAGGCAGTTCCTCAATGATTTTTTTGAAGTTCACATATTAATTCCCAGTGCTTACTAACTTTGTGTACTTCCAGGCTGTTTAATTTCATCTATTATGGATGTTTATACACCGATACTTATTTTTCTATCCCCAAATGATGAGAAAAGCTTCTTTGTGGTATGTTAAGCCACAAGTCTGCTATGCTGCTTGAGCACGCATGTCAAGGGATTTAACTACACTGAATATAACCCATTAGTAATTGCTAAAAATCTTCACTAGTAAAGCAAAAGAAGGAAGAGCAAAAAAGCCACTTCTCTATTCTTCATATGAGAGGAAATTAACAAAATATAGTTCATTATAGTTAATGAAATTGCCTACTTGCCACAAAGTAGTCAAGATTAGGGATTGGGACATCAAAAGCCCAGTTCTCTGAACATTTGAATAATTTTGTGGGTAAACTTGAGTGAACAGAACTTAAGCTCTTCCATCCTCCTGCTGACACATGAACTCTGCAATGCCTTGGGGCCCAAAACAAAGCTGGCACAGGAGAGAGAGGCAGATTCCCTCTCCACCTCATCCAGTGAAACAAACTGGCATTGGTTCATGAAAAAAAAAATGCTATGAGTGACTGAAGTGATCCTGGTAGGCTTAGAGGGATTTCGATAGGGCATGTCTGGGGCAAAAAATCCTGTCAAGATTGGTGCAATAGTCTGAATGTATGGTATTTCTTATGCACTGTCTTAGCAACTATGGTATAACTCTACATACGATCAGCAATCTATATTTGTCTGTAGATGACAATTTGCAGCCCCTGTGTAGTTGTTTTTGTAACAAGGACTTGATATTGTTTATATGAGTACTTTCACATTTATCCCTTCATTTTGCTTTACAGCTCCAGCATACTAAGTATGACTTCTGTATTTGCTAAAACTTTTACTAAGGATTGAAAGCCAATGAAAGTCAAATACATAAGCTGCAACTATATTCTGAATGACTCTCTCCTTCTCACCTGTGCTTTATAGAGCAAAATTTCCTTGGAAAAATGTAGATCTTGAACTAGGGCACTAACAAATGGTGATTTCATAATGTATTCCCAAAAGGCCTCGAGGTGAAGTTCAGACACATTTCAAGTAACTGCATGGCATATATACTGTGCATTTGGTTGCTCCTGTAACAAATAAACAGATCACAGACCTTTACATTTGTTCTTTCTGTGTGCCTTCTACAGGAAAATAATCCTTTGTTGGTGATTTTCTATCCCTTTTTTGCCAGAAGCTTAGACTTTCCAAGGTAAGTGATATGTTTTAGCCTACTTTAATGAAGCACATGGCAACATAATTCCTACAGACAGGAGGGAAAAATCTTATATTGATGGAGATGTTTGGGGTTTTTCTATTAATAGGAAGCAGGGTAGGAGTCTGCACGCTTATAAAGAAAGCTAACTTCTTTATACTTCTGGGGAGAAGGTAGTGTACAGGTTTTGAAAGTATCATCATTTGATAAATGTTCAACATAAGCACAAAAATTAACTCTAATTTTCCCATTAGGAAGAGAAGAACAAGTTCAAGACTGTTATACATTAAACAGTGAATTCATGGAGACTATTTGAAGAAGGGAAGACCTTGTAAATGGAAGTTTTACGTGAAACAAAAGAGATTAGTCTTTATATTAATGTTTCAGTTCCATATCATTCAATTATTTGTCAATCATTTAATAAAGGACTGTGAGCCCCAGTCTGAAATTCATGGAATAATGAATGGTTCTATGTAAAACACTAAACACAAAAAAAAATTTCCTTTCTGTGCACATATGTATAAACACATAGAGATGTAGTTATAAGAAAAACCATAGCAGAAACTTCTCAGCTTTGGCTGGTAGTTGTGCAGTTTGTGCTGAAAATAGTACCTTGAAAACTGGGGGATTCTTCTGTGCATAGATGGAATTCTTCAAATTAGAATGCAAGTAATTGGCAAAATCTAAATGAAACTTTTTGTAGGAGGAATGTGGTGGAGGCTGGTTGCATCTTAACTTACATAAATAGTGATAATTTTTTAAAAAGAGCTATTTCTTCTAAGGTTTGAACAGAAAATCAGTTTATGTTCTGCTCCAATTTGTAGAAACTGATTTTAAAATCAGAATACTAACTTTTTAAAACTTTACCAATATATTGTGCAAGAAGGTAAAAATTTTATTTTTAAAGCAGACATATTTTACATTAAAAAATATGCTTGAACAAAAAAAAAGATTCTTACAGAGAAATTTGCTGAAACAAAAATGTAGATACTTCTCATGGACAATTTATAAGATCAGATCTATTGCCTGATAAGGACATGTTAACCTAATTTTTTTATCTTATGTAAAGGATTTCCTGTAGCAGAGTGAGTCAGTGGCACTCTAAGCCCCAAAATAAATGTGATTAATAAAAGATATCATGGTATACTCAATCAAATTTCACTGATTTCAACTTGACATTTAAGTTATAATTTAGAATTTATAGACAAACTTGTCTCATAGCTTATAAATGAGATAATATTCCCTGGATCTTTGTTAATGAAATTACTCACTCTAGGGAAGAAAAATATCTTCTTTCTTATTTCTGCAAGTATTTTAAATACAGAAATAGAGTCAAAAAGAGGTATTGAGAAAGAATATATCTTTTTGTTGATTCAGCAATCTAGATTACATGTAATTGTTTTCCTACCTACCAGCTTCCAGTCTGTAAAGAAGCAGGCAATTTGTATTTATTTTGATTTAATCATGGTTGTTTAATGTGGCTGTTTTTTAAAAGCTGTTAATTTTAATTTTGTGTCCAAAAGCAATGTACAAGAGACCAAAGAGACCATCTCTGCAGAGAAATATGTTGGACACATTTTCTCCTTATGAATGAGCTGATGTGGGTTGCTGATGTCCCAGGTGAGATCCTTCTATGTTGCATGCAGCAGGGAAGAATCCTAGGAAATTTCTGAACCTTTTAGTGCACAGCACTGAGATAGGTGTGGCACCAGCTTATATCCCTGCCTGAAGATGGTAGCTTGCTCTTCACTACCACTTCAAAGGTAAAGAGTTTCTACAGCAGCAAGGGGACTGGCTGCATCCACATTTGGATGGTTTGAGTGCAGAAATTGTCATCCTGGTTTCAGACATAAAGATTAACCTACAGAGGATTAAGGGCTAAAACATTGCGCAGCTGCTGAATCCCACAGGGCCATGAAATGAAGCCAGAACAAAAGGCCAAAGAGCTCAGTAGCTATAAAATCCATAGAGGTACGGAAGATGGAAAAGTGTTACTGGTATTTGCAGTATTTCGTTTTGTGTTTGCAAGAATCAAAAGATATTTTGATTGTTAATCATATTACTACTGAATGTCTAACTGTGATACACAGCACTTAAATTCAACAGGAAGCTGGCTGAAGCCACAGAAAAAGTTCAGGGAGTATTTTTTCATTTCTTGTAATAGTAAAGACTTTGGGTGTGTTGTATTTAAAAATAACAAAACTGCAAAACCCAGTAATTTTATTAAAGTATTAAGAGATTATCAATAACCTAGAAAGATGATCTAACTTTGATTAGGTGTGGAACAAAAGAACTGGGGGAGGGGAAAGGAAGTGAAAGGTCAGCCCAGAAATCCTTTTCTGATTTTGACAAAGAAATTTGGCAGTCATCAGAAATAGTCCAGACCAGAACGAAGTATATAAAATGTGGGCATCGCTCCAGAGTAAAAAGAATTATTTCAATTAATTAATTAATTAATCTGAACTATCTCATGCAAATGAACCTAATTTAGAAAGATAGAGCTCTAAAAATTGCTTGGGAATATCCTGGAGCTAAGACAAAGCTCAGCTTCTATATAAATTTTGCAAGAAATGTAGTGGCATCATTTTGCAAGAGTTTGCAAGGGCTTGTATAAAATGCACAAAATTGTGAATACTGAATAACACCACAGTCAAATTCTCCATTAAAAACTGGAAGGAAATAGGTTATTAAATGATTTTAAGCTGCATGTTGATGTAGAAAAGAGTGTGCTGCCAGAAGTGGTACTTGTTAATAATAATGACCAAAACAGGCCTGGATATCGCACAGCTAATTCTATAAAGCAAAGTGTACAAAGGACAAAGATCTCCCCAAGACAAGAAAGCCTAGGAGTAACAGGGAGCACAGCTGTTGCCATTGATAATACTTTTGCTTCAACAAATATCCCTTAGTGTAATATGCCTTGTAGGAAGTGCACCTAATCTATCTACTCAGCACAGTGATCTGAGAATGCTGCTCTGGACTGTGAACATTAAATGGAAGCCTTGCCACAAAATAACATAAGCTGAAGAAGTTCCTTGAGAAAGCAGCAGTGGTCAGGAACAATTTCAGTTATCTACAGATGACTCCAAAGGGACTATTGGCACAATCCTCTTTTCAGCAGTGTGAAAACTGCTGCTTAAAACTGCAGACCATTTTCAGCTACAAAAATGAGGCATATTCAATGCAGAGGAGCTCTCTAACTGCATAAGGCTTTCAGTCTATATGAGAAGCAAGCATTACCCAAAATGGAGCAAATATCTCAAACTGTTATTTTGATAATAATAGTTAGCAGCGGTCTTGGAGACTGGCACTCTCACTCTTCTCTAGTTTCGCCCCTAGAGAACAAGGAAAGGGCTTCTTGTTGTTTTTTCCATCTTTACAGACTCACAAGAATTCTTAAAATCAGTGAGTACAAAAACATTCCATATATAAGTGATTCCCAACTACTTCATTTGAAGCCTATATCCATCTCTGAAAATCCTTCCATGGTATGTCATTCACTGTAAATATTATCATTTAAAATATCTGAAAGGATGCAGGACACTTGGGGGGAGCTGGAGCCCCTGGGAATATGAGTTATATAATGGAGATAATGGAGAAAAGTCCAAAACCAATACTGCAAGACTTGTTTAGCAGAACTAAAAAAAGCCCATAACCTTAGTCTCTCAGACTTCACATTGCATTGGGAAATCAACTCTTATAGTAAATCACACATAAATTTATTTAGGTTTATTGTTTCACATTTCTGTGCGAAAATACTCCCATTCCCTTGTTCCCATACCAATAACTGGGAGAAGGTGCAGCACAACTTGCTGTCTGCAGAACTCATCAGAGCAAAGACCAGCAGTGGTGAAGTGGTTAAGTTCACACCTGTCTTCAGCTCCAAAATGCTTTGAAGCTCAGAAGCATGGAACATCAGTGAGTAGTGTGTATTACCTGCTTTCTTCTGAGAATAGAAATAAACCTTATTTTGTCAGCAAATGACAAAAATAAGGTTTTTCAGAAGTGCATATAGGCAATGGTGGAAATCTTAGCCAAAGGAACCATAGCCTGAAATCATTTGGAAGCAGGACACAGAGAAAAATTATTCTCTGGGTGAGGAACACAACCATTCCAATGAAATAAGACACATATTGCTCTGGGTTTAAAGTGCACTATAAATGGATTTATGCTGCCAGAATGAAGATGACTGGCACACTAGGGTATATATCTGTGCTAGCACTAAACCAGGTAATTTTGGAGCAGTGTAGGGGAGAAGTAGACTCAGCTTTCAGGGTGAAGAGACTCACATCTTGAGCTCACTCAAGTTACTGGCAGGTTTGCACTGAAGGGAAATATAACAGAATCACGTATACTAAGGCTTGCAGGGGCATGCCTCCGTGTACATCAATTGCATCTTCAAATTCAGTGTAGGCATAGGATAAATGGATAAATAATATAAAGACATTAGATGAAAGCACCCTGTTCTAGACAATGGAAATAGTAAGAAAAGCCTGAACAAATAAAAGCAGCAGAGAGATGCAAGAAGGGATTAGGGTCTCAATGTAGGCAGTATCACAAAATGTAGTGATTCAAAAAGAAGAGGATGGCAGAACAAAATGTTTTGAAGGGAAAAAGCTGGTTCAAACTTCATAAAGGTCAAACCAGCTGGTTCAAACTTCAAAGGTCAAATCAGGTTTTTGCTGTACAAGAGGTTTTTTGGGGGGCTTTTTAAGTGTGGAATTGAAGGAAACAAGTGTAGATAAGCACATGAGCTCTTAGTAATGGAACTGTGACCAAGCTGTGTGGTGTGAAAAACTGGCTGTGAACTTTCTTTGGACACAATTTCTTCATTCAAAATCCTTTGTCTAAAAGCCTGTGGGTTTCCACAAAAATGAGAAAATTTCTAGTATAAATATATTTGACTTTTTTTCTTTACAAGAATTTCTTCCTTTATCCTAATCCAAAAGACAAGGTGAGTCCAAAACTTTATTCATGTGTAATAATGAGTAAAAAAAGAATAAAGTGCTCATCTCAGGCTTTTGCAATACAGTAAGATGAAGAATTCATAGAGGAATACCATCAAATGGAGCAAGGTCAAAGGTATAAAGCTTTCAGTAATATCAAAAGAGTCCAAAATTTTATCCACCCTTTCCCCTGGTTGCTTGACATTTTAATGGTAATAAATCTATATCTAGTTTCCAGGTGCATATTCTAGGAGGAAAAAATGAGCATGCTAGTTTGATCAGAGTAAAAGCTTATGAAGAGCACAGCCTCCTAGTGAATGTACACATTATTGCGCAGAAAAGCCCACAGAAATAAGAAAAAGCAATTGTATGAATCAAAAGCCAGTGAGCCAGTGTATTGTGGTAATAACTGCAGTTATCAATACAGGACAGTTCAATTTGAAGCGAATCTATCAGAACTTTTCTTTCAAATATTATGTGTACATAAATGCAATGTGTTTCTTTCTCCATCTGAATAGATTCTAATCAGTAAAACTTTGAAAAACAAAATTTATGTGAGTAGCTTTAATTCGTCCACACTCATTAAATGCTTAATTAGGTGAAACAAGCTTTTCGTCATATGCCAGAGGTTTAATTTAATTTGCCCAGGATAAGCACTTAACCATATCCATAAAGCTGTGATCTTTATTTTTTTAAAAATTACTTCTGGGTAGCGAAACACAAATTATTAAATTCTGAAAATCTATAGGCAGACTAAAATACAACATTATTTCTGCTAGATCTGAAGGTATTTAATTGAGGTATTTCTGTAAAAATAGAAGAGAAATCATTAAATTTCATGCTATACAATTGCTCATTGAAGTAAAATATCATCAATAATAAGGTAATTTAACCTTCCATTTGCTTTGTGGAGTGTACTTCAGTTGTATGATGATATTTCAGGAAGAACGATCTCTTAAAGATGATGACTCAGAAGACTTTTTCCAGTAATTTAAAATCAAAGATTAACAAATATGTCTTTACAAAGGGGCAGATACTCAGTTTCACTCCCTGAAGGCAAGGAAAGAATTGTTTTTAGTGGAATATTTTTAATGACATTAATTGTGTTTGTTTGCAGTTTTAAGACTGATTAGGAAGCCTTGCTAAACTAAAACAGGCAGCTTGCCTGCTCTCAGGGTTTTTTAGCTTCCTTTGAAAACTAAAATCAAGTTAGAAAATCAGAACCAAGCAGCTGCAAATACAGCTGGTCTTCTTTTCCTACCTGAAAGATAACTTCAAAATTAAACAATTTCTCATATCATTATAGAACAATCCTAACTGGATCCTACTTTTATAAATACTTGTAAAGTCTGACTACTTGATTTTATTTTCTTCTATGAAGATATTGTATCAAAAGGAGTTATCACTAGTAAATGTATATCAGCTAACTAATTTTAGAGAAGAGTCCTGCAGCTGATCAATATGCACGGTTAGATAATTTAAAATAGTTTTGGCAAACCTTTTTTGACAAATAAGCCACCTCAGAAGCAGCACAGTATTTACATGTCTGAAGTTATTGCTATTAAATGACTTATGGCTCTCTAATAGGGATTTTATGAAGTGGTGTTTTCAAATTAAGCTCCGCCTAAGTAATTAGTATCATGATATTAATTTTCTTGCCCCAGTTGCCAAGGAACTGGATGTAGCACAGGCGACCAAGAAAAGTCTTGTCTCTTCCCATCTAATTTTCTTAATACAATTCACTGGGCTTTTTTTGAAGATGGAAAGAGTAATCAAACAGTCAACCAGGCTGCCCAGAAAGAGATGACGTCACCATTCCTTGTGGTATTCAAAAGATCCATAGATGTGGTGGTATATTGGGATGAAGTTTTGTGGTGTACTTAGCAGGTTAATGGTTGGGACTTGACCTTAAAGGTCTTTTCCAACCTAAATGATTCTTGTATCCTATTATTCTATTCTATGTACACTGTAATCAGCCTGAGGAGATCACTGGTTTACAATGTTGCTATTTTTCCCCCAAATACTGGAAAATATTCAGGTCATTAATTACATTTGTAGCCATAGTTAACTTAATTATGTAAGGATAATCAAGCTTCTTGCTTCAGGATACAAACTAATTACCCCAAGGGACATCTGCATTTTATGGATGGCACTGCAATCTGGAAGGTGCATATAAAGCTTCCCCTTCTTTTCAGATACACTGTTAATCACTAGTTGGACCGGAAACTGACTTTTCTTGTGTGAAAAAGCTTTGTTGCATGTAAATTACATGGAACCATGGTCTTTTCTATTGCTGAATAAATGAAACAGTACCATCATCTGTAGAGTTTGAGTCGTTTGTTCCAATTAATGAGGGAAAGAAAGCTGATAAAATGAACAAATATAATGGCCTAGTGCTGTATAAACCTGTTACTGCAATTTAACTGATACCTTATCAACCTTAAATCTCTTATGAATGTGGAAATTCATGTTCTCCATACTGAATTGAGAAGAGAAAACACTATTCTGCCAAACAGTCTGAATGTTTGTACCCCTGACAGGACAGCACTTCAAAGTCAGGCCTCTTTACAGAGATCAGATAAGGTGCACACAGTCTTTTCTGGTGTAATGCTTTATCCTATTTTGAAGAATTTTTCAGAGTTAATGAAGAATTACGAGAAACAGTGCATTCTGTAAAAAGTTATTTCTTGCGGAAGACTATGAAGAACCAAAAGAGTGGCTTATCTGTCCAAAATGATGATGATGATGAAGATGAAGATGAAGAAGATGATGATGGTGATGATGATGATGATGAGGATGATGAGGATGATGATGACAATGATGACCTTTCAGTTGTCTTAGGGGGTTTTCTAAAATGTCTTTCTTCCTCTAGGTTCTCTTTTGTTCTTAAACAGATCCATTTTTAAGGGTTTGACTTCCTAGGAACTGAGCAGTATTAAACAATGTGCTTACATATTTTCTTCTCTGCTAGTAATACACTATTATAGGAGGATGAAAATTAGAACATCATCAGAGAAGTGCATTGCCCATGAAGTGACAGTGAGAAAAGGGAAGAATGGTTAAAGAGTAAAAAATGGGACTGAGAATTGAACTTGGGATTTTTGTCAAATCACTAAACTTCTTTTTATATAACTGTCCTCAGCAAAAAAAAAAAAAAAAAAAAAAAAAAAAAAAAAAAAAAAAAAAGTTCATATTTATTATTTGTGAGTTTCAGTTCTGTAGAGTTTATCAGTATTTTGAGACCAATTGAAAATATTTTGTATGCCAAAAATGTATATTTTTATGAAAGGTCTTCAGAAATAATTTCAAGATGCATATTAAATATGTAATTAAATACAAAATTATGTGCCTCTCTGAGAAGAGAGAGGAACCCAGCCTTCAGGAAAAGTAATGGAAATTAATAAACTTGATGGCTGCAAGTTACCCAGCAGGTGACACTGTTATAATTATCATTTTCAAAGAAGATACTCAATAAGATTCAGTATTCTTCCGGTTTGCAAAGTAATTGCAGAGATTCTATCTGTCAAAAGACATTATATGCCAAAACCTTTAATGCATGTACAGCTTTTAATTGGGCTTTAACTCTGCTTGTCATGGCAAGCTCTAGGAAGCTTTAGCACAGGTCACATACGTTCAAAAGGGTGATGAGGTCAAAGCCTTAGCTCCAGTCACAGAAGACTCAGGGAGCAACGGAACACAAAGCAGACACAGAGCTGCACACCCAGTATTCCCTCTTGACTGGGGAACACTGAGTAATTTTGTCAGCAAAGCTGATCCCTGATTAAATCTCAGAAATGCACCATTTTCATTTATAGCCACAAGGATAGATATCACAGGGTGCACATGGAGAAGTTGAATGCCTCTGCTATCCGTGTCAGAATAAAACACTTGAAGATAATCACCTGACTGAGTCTTGGAGCATCTGTTCTTGTGAGCAATTACTCTGCTCTAGACAGTCACTGGAATCAATGAGTCCCTTATGTATAAAAAAGACCTACTGTTTTAGGCGTAGGAACATCTAGCTCCTCTAAAAAATTGAACTGATTCAGAAAATGATACTTAAGAAGAGGGCAGAACTAACATCCTTCATATTTAGCAGGAAAGACTGTTTTAATGCTGAACTTGGGTTTTCTACCTGGTCACAGACATTCTGCAGGCTTGCCAGGCCAACCAGCATTTTCATGTTTTCCATCTGAATTATTTTGCTTCTATTAGGAGAAAATTATGAAGTTCTCCCTCAAATGTCAATGCCATGATTGCTTTCTCACTGTGCAAGTTAGACAGTGACTTCAGCCACTATTCCTATGTACCACTAATTGGGAAACAGAAGTAAGCAAAATGCAGTGCTTTTGTTTTCCTTGATCTTTCATAGATAATTACTATCATAAGCCTTGTCTTGACCTATTGGTCATTCTAGAAAAGCTTTGTGAAAGATTAAGGAGCCTACCATAACACAGAATTGAGAGGGCAGAAGTCCTCCTTTAACTAAGTTCCTTTAGATACTCTCCAATAAAAATACCAGGACAGTTTTCTGTTTGTAAAATCCTTAACCCATGGTCAAGAGTTTTGAAAACATTTTGATTCCAGATACTGCAAAGCATAATCCAATCTTCCTTTGTTGTCTTACATTCTGTGGTTAAAATGATCTATGCAATTCATTCCATATTACTTCTAGAACTAAAGTGTTGTAAAAGTAAGCTTTGCAAAAGTAAGCTTTGCAAAAGTAAGCTTTGCAAACCCGTTTAGACTTTTAGGGTTTTTTAAATTATGCACTGCACACACATATTAACAGGGTTATTGTTGACCCATAATTCTTTCTTCATCAAAGGCTGATCAGAATTTAATACTAGTGATTTGGAAGGGACAAGTTTTTAGGCCAAGAAGTGTGTATATGAATAAAAACACTTAGCTCCATTTTTAATGTAAGAAAAATAACCCATTTTGTCTCTAGGTATAATAATTAAGTCTCGCAATATATTTATTTCAAGATTTAGATGCTACTGGAAATAATACGTCACCCAACAACTATTAATAAGCCTTTACACATATCCAACAAGCTTATTAATATTTTGTAATCTTTGTTTTCCTATCCTGCACAGGAAACCAATAGCAGGGTTTTTTTGAAAAATAGAAAGCTTAAAAAAATTATCAGCTGTGTCTTGAAGAGATATATAATATTACTGACAGATAATATTATGACAGAATGCTTTGTTATGTTGGCCTAACTCCACCTCCTATAATAAATTTCAGAAATAATATTTTTTACTCATTATATGTATTATCACCTGTTCAGGAAGCTTGCCCATCATCCAGAAAGAGAAGACATAAGGAGAAACAGAGGAGAAAATGAAGCTGACACAGAGGAATCTACATTGGTTAAAGGATTTCCACAGCAAATGCCAGAGTAGAGAACAAGATGGGTCTGTGAGTTAGTGGCTCTTCCTATGGGTCTTCCAATGGTTGAGATGAACAGGAGTTGTAGACAGAGAAAAACGAAACATTGGGAGACCTAGTGATCATCTTAAGAGCTAAAATAAGGAAGGATGGGCTGAGAACAGGAAAGTCATAGATGGTGTATAACAGGAAGTCAAAAATCCTAAAGACTGAAGGATTATTAGAATGGAACTGCAGCAAAAGTCAGGTTAAAATAGCACATTATGAAGAATGCAATTCAGTAATGGCTTTTTTAGGGTGAACTTAGATCTAAGACTCATCATTATTTTAAAATAAGAGGTAATGTGTAGACTAGGGGATGGATTGATCATTGACTTGAAGCCTGGCATCATCATAGATGAATTCGACAGACTATCAGAAAAGACAAAAGCCCAGGAAACTGAAGAGCTTAGCTCCACAAAACAGGTTCATGTCTGGGTACATTTGATATGAGAACAAATGGAGGAATGAGGCTTTGAGGCTGCTGCTCTAAGAAGGGGGGAAGCTACCAGTCCAGAGGTGATAAGGTAGGGAAAGAAATTGAGATGCCCAGTGCCTAAATTATTCTCTTTATGAGAAAAACTAAGGTTGCCTCTATGTCAGTGTATGTTGACACAGCGATCCAGGAATAGCAACAAAGAGGAAGATGAAAGGTCATGAATATCTCAACTCTTCAGAAACAGCAATTAGGAATTGTGTTAGACATGGAGTATGCAGTCCAAGACCTCAGAAAGAAGGGTACAGGACAAAATGCAAAAGGGATGAAGAAAGTAAAGAAGGCAGCTGCATGGAGAAGGGATATGGTGGCAGCAAGCTCAGTTTTGGGACAGTGTCAGCCCAGGCCTTGAAAGAAGAAAGAAAGTGTGCAGGTGATGTCTGGAATCTGTTAGTGTTTGAAAAGGGAAACTGGAATGCAGGGCAGAAAATAGACTGTCAGCTTTGAAAGAAGCAAGGATCAAAAAGGAAAGAAAAAAATGGAGGATATCATGAGAGAGTGGTGAGAGGCACGAGTAAACTGAAAGGAATTGTTAAATAGCCCTCTGAGTACTTATGGAAAAGTGCTATAAAGTCAATATTTGTGGAAGCTTAGCACTCTTCTCCTGTCCTCATCCAGGCAGCTTATGCCTTGTTTCATGCTGCTGAAGTAATTTTTCTCCTTTCAGTATGACACTATGCACTCTTGCAATTGCTTCATATATTTTCTTAGGTTTAGCTTCTACCACAATGCATAAAGACATGCATTTATGTAATGAAAAATTTCTTCTTTATCTGGATTTTAAGTCTGCAAATATCCACAACAGGCCATAAACAACAAAAGAAACTTAGGTTTCTCATTTTCTGCTTAATTATTGTTTCCAGAAATCAGGTCTTTTTAATAGATATATCCTTGAGGATATGAAAAATAATCATTATAGCAGGTTATCTGACACTAACTTGCACTTCAGCCAGCAAATTTAGCTAAACTTTTTTCATATGTTACATTTTCTATATAATACAACATAACATAAGCTTTCAACCTTTCCTTTCAAGACACGGATTTAAATTAAGTTCTGTTTTCTTTTTATTTGGAACTCTTTCCCCTTTTTTCTTTCTTTATTCTTCTCATGGTGCACAGTCTTGAGCATTTCTGAGCATGTACGAAATTGTAATTGACTGTTCTGTACACCACACTAACTTTATCATACTGACATCACTCTGTAAATGACTAGGGTTAAATAAAATAATTAAGATATGAAGCCATGCAAAATATATTTCCTGTTAATTGTGCCCATCTCACCCTGTACAGTGTTTTAGCAGTGAGTCATTGTAATTAATTGACTGTACAATAAATGTACTAAAAGTTGAGCATGGTAATAACACCCTTTGGCTTTGAAAGTATTGGCAGAATGATGTTAGCATAAAAATCAGGTTCCACATCTTCAGCTGTAGATGCTTTAAGGCAGTGGATGCCTTTTGGGTGTAACTCTGAAGGACAGTAGTACAGAGCACAAGGTTCCAGCTGCCAGCTCAGTGCCTGATGGACTGCCAACAGAGTACAGCAGAATGTTCATGAGCTTTGGCACGGTCTTGATCTGAATCAACAACTGTACAAGTTGTTGCTGAAGTTAGTTTATGCCACATTTGCCCAGGACAGGCTGCTTTCCATGATGCAGACATACCCTAAGTTCTATACTGACAAAAGGTTTTCCTTCTGTGTGTAATTTCTAAATATAGCTGGGGCTGCAAGAAATGAGGCACTAAAACTCCTTTAGGGTGGTGTCTGGGCTATGATTTATTCATTTTTGTGACCACAGAGCAATCTGAGACTCTGAATTTCAAAGCTGTTCTTTCCTGTTATCTTTGTAATTTGGCCTCTGATACTAATAAATTTTGCCATGTGCAATCACAGTTTCTGAAAATGTTCACATTTACAAGGCTCTAGTAACCACCTAGCAATCATAATAGCAGAGCCTGTAAAAGACAGGATCTTAAACTCCAGATGCCCAGTACATAATTCTGCTCCAACTTTTATAGGAAGTTACATTGACATTTTCTAAGTTAAATTTCAAATTCATTTTAGCTTCAGATAGTTTTCAGCCAATATGGCAGTTCTGTAAAATATCTTATGTAATTTTTGTCATGTCATACATTAATATTTAAGTCTTTTACCAAAAAGAATAGCAGCTTCTAAGCAGTCTGGAACCTTGGAATTCTGCATGCAGAAATTGAATTTATTGAACAGCAGTAGAAGTGAAGTCCCTTGTAATGTTTTGTCACATTGTCAATGTAATTGTTTCATATTGAATAAACTGTATAAGAAGGCTTGAATAGCACATAGTAGGAAGTCTAAAAAGTGTGGGTTTTTTTTTTTATTACAAAGACTGACACAAACCTCAGTAATCAGAATGAACCTTCTACTGTTTTCAATGAAATTTAGATGAAGCTTTATGATAACAGTCTGTTTTGAAGCTATGATTGTTTATTCTTTATGATGAATGAGAGACACGTACTAATGAATCATCCTCTTGAATGGTAGTGCTATATTTAAATAGAGGGCAATTATTATATATTAAACAACTGGTTCTTTCTCCCTCTTTCATTCAAGTAAGCAGATTTGTTTTATTCTACCAGCCACAGGAAACAGAGAGTAAAATCATCTTTTCTAGGGTTTTTTTTTCCCTACTTCATGTGCCCTTAAACATTTTTAGTCAATCTATGATAAGCATCTTGTACCTCAGACTGTATTTTCTCCACAGAAGATGAAGAAACACATGGATTCTTGTTGGAAAAAACCCAAACTTATGGTCAAGAAAGGTGCCTTCCCAATCAAGCAAACACTGTAATCTCAAGGGCGTCATCTAGTTACATCTGTAGTCTATTTCTGAAAACTGTTTTAATACACTGACAACACTGCATGATGTCCATTCCTCAGTGCTCACAAATGAACTGCAGAAGAAGAGCGCTCGATTGCCTGGGAAACCTGGGGCTGGCACAGTGTGCTCACTACACGCTCCCTCAGCCTTCATCCTGGAACAGAGGTGCACAAAAGCCTTCGTTAACCCAAGGCCTGCCCTACAAAAAACAGGAGTGAGGTGTGAGTCACCTCTGTGGTGGCTGGTGACTGCAGGGGCAGCCAACCTGCCAAGAACCAACACACTGCACAGGCAGCTCTGGTCTGCCTTTGCTATCAGCTGCCTTCAGCAGAGAGCGGGGAGAGTGCAGCAGCACCGGCAATTAGGAGCTCCTTTTCTGGGAGGGGAAGGAGCAATGGGGGTTCTTCATACCTAGAAAGTGTGAAATGTTGCTGTGCCAGCGCCGAAGGGATATGTGTGGCTGCAGAGCCTGAAAGGACCAGGCTGCGGGACAGTGTGTGGAGCTGGGGCAGATCTAGGTGTGTGGCCCGCAGTAAAGACCTGGGCAGGGGAATTCATTTGAGTGGCTTGCAAGGGGGTTCTTTGTGTGAGTGTGTGAGGGAGCAGCACATGAAGACAGAGATCTTTAGTATGGAGGAAATGAGTTGTAGATAAAGAGAAAATGAAAGAGGATCCACAGTAAAAACAGTCGAATATAAATCAGTGGGTGTGACATCACAGCTGGGCACATCCTCTCTGCGGCCCTGCTGAGTGCCAGCTGCAAGGAAGGCCATCGGAGCACTGATTTATACTGTGATTCACCAGCATCAACGACAAAAACATCTGACTGCCTCTGAGCTGTGGGTGTCACTTTGATAATGAAATCCAGTGGTCCTCTTTCAGTCAAAGGTGCTTTCACATGTATCTTTATGAAAGTTGCAGTTTAAAGTTACACTACTGTCAGTTTAATTTCTATCATATTTCTCATCTGAATTTGGGTAATGTCCTTTTTAATGCCATTGTTTCTTTGGGAGACTGATGTGCCTGCACATTAAAGTGAGGGCACAGCATCGGGATCTAAACAGTATCCTGTTAAAACAACCAAACCTGATCAATATCTGCAGAATTTTAGAAGGTCTTACAGCTACACTTTCTAGACATCTTGCTTTAGGAAAACACCATACAGCTTAGTCTGTTCAGAAGGCAAGCAACATTTATAAGCTTCTTGTGAGGGTGATTTAGCTACATCCAAAGAATGTGTAGAAAAGCTATTGGAAGCAGAGTTAGCTTAGGTGTTTCTTTGGTGTCAGAAATTTAACAATGCCTCATGGGATCCTTTCATTTATGTGTATTTTAGATAATTCATGCCTGTGAGAAATAGATATATGAAATATGTTATACTGGTAAGAAATATTCTTGTAAGTTTGCTTCACAGTATTTTGAAACCGCAGCTGGCAGCAGGGAGAAAAAGACCTAATTTGCAAACGAATGGGTGTGGCGGGCTCGGAGATGCTCTGGATATGCTCTGAGATGGGTCCTTCCCCAAGGAGATCCAAGGAACACCCAGGCAATGAATACTTGATAAATATCTCAGATTGAGATAGCCAGAGCCATCAAGAAAATGCATCTCAATGTTGAGTTCCAGTAACCCTCTGATTGGCATACAGCCCTTCCCAGACACAGTTGTTCAACTCAGGGCAGAGAAAAGAGACTTTATGAATATGTGAGACTTTGAATGGAAAGAAAAGCTGGATCGCTGAAATCCCCGCCTTGAGTAAAATAAACTGTATAAAAACCGCTTGAGCAGGATGGATGGTGTGAACATAGGGGACCCTATGCTGTAGTGGTCAAACCTGTGTCTCACCCAGCACCAATCCCGGGCTCGGCACTGGCCCTTTTTTTTTTTTTTTTTGATGGTGGCTTTTAGTTGTTATTCTCTAAATTTATATTTGGACCATTTAATAAATTTTCTTTAATTAATAATTTGGAGCATTCATTTATAACAATCTTGGTGGAGAATACAGGCATCAGATTTGGGGGTCCAGGGAAACCCTATTTTTGTCCGGGCAGCGCCTTGCCGATTTCAGCAGCCAGACAGGATTGGGAAGCCCTGTAGAACCAATCAGATTTTGAATTCAGAGCTAGAACCACTATCAAAAAGGGGATAAAATGGGCCCAGAACACTCAGGAACTCAGAGCATAATCTCCGAGGCCATGGTTAATTTTTCACTCATAAAAATCTATGTGCATGAAGAATCCATGTAGGAAAAGGATCATAAGTATCACATGGTTGAATGAGGGGTGATTGAGCACGTGTGTGAGACATGACGCTGTCATGGGGTGAGAGCAAACTCCAAAACCGCAGTTCCACTATCCCACGAGGGAAGTGGTCGGTCATGGGGGAAGCGGACGGAACCGGGTAAACTCACATCACGTAATAAAGCCTGCACCTCGGGGAGTTCAGGGGTTCGATCACAGGCAGAATGGGGAGGGAGGGTACGTTCTTGGGTGTTTGGGAACTGGTAAACCTCTTCGGTCCAGGACTTTGGAAGTCCAGAAAAGAAAAAGGTAAGAAAGCTCATTATCAGCTAAAAATCCACAGACTGGTTCGCTGTGAGGCTAGTAGGCGGTAACCTTGAACAAAAATCAGGCATAAGTACGGTACTGGTTAAAATTTTTTAGATTCCTTCTAGAACTCAACGCAGAGTTACAGTAAGGAGACGCTAGCAAAATAGTTTGTTGTAATACCTTGTTAATCAGTATTGGAAGGCTTAAACTGATTCTGGAAGAACATAATAGGGGTTTTTTGAGGATTTTGGTTTGTTCTGGTTTTGGTTTTTTTTTCCCCTTTTTACCATGTCCAAAACTCCTGGTCTCAGGCTATTAAATGGCTTTCTGCTGAATGGGATAGTTAGCTTGATAAAACCGGGATCTGTTAAGACCTGAGTCTGGTAGTTGCAGTTTATCTGGTCCAGGCAATAGGAATGAAACTGCACTTTGACATCTGAGTTTGTATATAACCCTCTGAAGTGATGTGCTATGAGCAAATGTGAAAAAGAGCTGGCAGGGCCATAACAAACTTGCCTCTGTTCTGTCAGAGTTAATTTGGTATTAACTTCTCATAGGATGAACAGTACCTGTGTGTTACTGAGAAATGCACTCCTTGTCTCAATCTGCTACTCTCCCTCCAGAGAAAAGGTACCTGCATTCAGGCTTTGTCCCCAGACTACTGGTAGAACTTAAATGGACCTTTTAGGTGCCAGATGCTATACCTGTGTTGCAAATACCTGGCTCAACAGATTCATCCTAAAATGATGGCCTAGTAGGAAACAGCTGGATTTGTTTAGTGTGGTGTTCTTGGGGTTGGTTCTTGGAGCTGTTCTGGGCAGGGCCAAGAGCTGGATTTGTTATAAATGAATGGTTGTCGTGGTTTGACATGGAAGTAATTTTTTCAGGAAGTTGAGTCAAACCAATCAGTGGTCAAGTTTGGATATTGGCACCTGAAGTGACCACTGAAGATAGGGATACGCCTCTGAGAACACAGGGGGTTAGAAGCAAGAACTCCCAAGAGCTCGCTCTCTTTGGTTCCAGTCAGGGTGCTGTGCAGACCTCCCCTGCCCAGCCACGGGCTGGGTAGGAGAGGGGAAGCCATGAGGCCTGGTCAAGGTGAGCTGAGGGGTAGAAGGACTGGAACCGAGCCAGCTCCTGTGGACGGAAGGGTGGAGAGAAGCGGAGATGTCTTTGTCATCCCCCCCACAGAGGGAAGAGACAGAGAGGCCGGACAGCACCTGTAACTTTGCCGACGCGGAGGAGAAGGAGTGGGGGGGAAGGTGCCCAGCCTTGGCCTTGGGAATCGGCTGCTGGGCAGAGATTTCTGCCGTCCAGGGAGTCTGAGCTTTTAACCCTTTCCTGAGAAATGAAGGCTTTGTAAAATGTTACTCCTCCTTGATTTGAAGTAGAAGAGAGACAGTCTGGGATCCGAGATGATGGAAGAGGAAATTCTTGAGTTGGAAGGAGATGATGGAGTGGCTTGTGGCTGGACTTTTCTTGTTAGCCATAGACTGAACCAAATTCTCCTGACAGAAGATGCACTTAGGGGGGTGCGTTGGTGAGCCAAGAGACCTGTTTCAGTGATTACCAACAGAGAAGTAGAGAGAACAGAAGGAGAGTTGAAGAAGGTGTGGAGAAGCCCTCTATCTTCAAGGAAGAAGAAGAGAAGAAGAAGACCTTTGTTCTTGAACCCTCAGCCCCAGGGGAAAATGGGGAGGAATGTAGTCCCAAGATGAGAAACTGAACTGTTGTCTCTTTTGGTCCATAGCAAAGCATCCTTGAAGGAGCCCTATGAGCAGTCTGTCCATACACGGTGGTGAGAGCACTGTGACATGGAAAGAAGAGTGTCACCATGGCAGATTTTCTCCGGGCACTTGCTATGTGTGACATGGAAACACAAGGGTGGCAATTGTGTTTCCTGGGGAGTCTGTGGCACAGGAGAGACTCCTGTCTCCCTTGAAAGATTGAGTGTTTGAATATCTGAAGGGTAGCAACTTGATCAGGATCCTGGGTGGTGTCTCACTGTTGAGTTTGTTTGGAAATTAGGTGGGAGGAGGAGGAGGGGTGTTTTGGAAAGTCTTCATCCAGGATTTAGTGTTTGTAGTTTTTATAGTAGTAGTAGTTTAATAAAGTTCTTTTCTTTGTTACTGAGCTTGGGCCTGCTCTGCTCTGTTCCTGATCACATCTCACAGCAATTATTTAGAAAAGTACATTTTCATGGGGGCGCTGGCATCACGCCAATGTCAAACCATGACAATGCTCCAAATTATTAATTAAAGAAAATTTATTAAATGGTCTAAATATAAATTTAGAGAATAACAACTAAAAGCCACTATCAAAAAAGAGTCAGTGCCAAGCCCGGGATTGGCGCTGGGTGAGGCACAGGTTTGACCACTACAGCATAGAGTCCCCTATGTTCACCCCGACTCTTCTGTCCATTGACTGTTCTGTCCGAGCGATTTTGATACGGTTTTTCTTGCCTGAGGCAGAGTCCCTTTCTTCTTTTCTGAACTGCACCTATTCATGTGGAGTTCTTTCACTGTGGCAAGTTGAACAAAACCCGTCTGGAGAGTGATGATCAACCGTGATCATGATCGTGTCCCAGGAGTCTGGTATTCAGATGTATCTTCCTGATGGTTCTGGTTATCTCAATCTCGGATACTTATTGTGTGTTTGTCATCCGGGTGTTCCTCGACCACCTCGATGGATGATCCATCTCTGGGCTGGCCATGTCTATTACTTTGCAAATGAAGCCCTCCCTCCTTTGTCCAGGTGGTTTCAACACGGTGTTGCAATTCACATCTCTGGTTTGTGCATTTTTATTTTTCTTAAAAACTTTTTATAAGACTATATTTTAATAGTACATGACTATATAAAATATGTGATCAATTTTTTTGCATGAATTATCATATATATACATGACACCAATATAACATATTTCATACATCTATTTCTTACAAGCACAAATTATCTAAAATACACATAACAGATTTTATTGATTCTTGTGTGTCATTTCCAACTCAGCATATTCTGTTTTTCACCTGCAGCAGGTTTTGCCACTCACCTCTGACAGTATGCAGTGACTTTCAGGAGCTCCTATGCATAGTATTTGTTCTGGAACAGGCGTTTTGTTATCTGTTTCTGGCATGTTTTCTGCAGGTGCCAGATTTGCTCTTGTTGACCGTTGCACAGTTGACTGTACCATGTTGGAAATTGCTGCCTTCCTGCACTCTGAGACAAAGGGCCTTCCCAATTTTCCTGTCAGTTCCTGTGCTGCATCATTCAAATGTGAGCATACTGTTAACTGCTCCAGGGACTAAACTGTGTTTTGGCTTCTCTCTGAACTTAAGATCAGTGACCCTGATGTTTGAGGGGTCTTTATTATCTGACTTTGCAAAAGCAATTTGATTTATGGCTTGAAGCATAACAGATAGCAGTTAAAGCTCTGTACAGAGCAGCTATCTCAAAAGTACATAGGCTTTCCATTGCCAAGACTTTTATCATGTCTGATAATTTTCTTTGGTGGTTTTGGCTTTTTTGGAAATGTGTTTATCTTTTTTACAGCATCATTCCAGTGAGGGTGAGGGGCTGCCAAATTATGAGCTAGTCAGGTGTTTCTTGAGCATGTTCAGTACAAAATCATGCTCAGTGTGCACTCTGGTGACCCTTCGTTGGGTCCATTACATGTGGTGCTGCAGTCACTAGACCTCTTCACTTGTCATGAGGCTTCCATCTGTGACTGGTTCAGGCTGGACCCACGAGGAGCAATTTTTGTATAAACAAATAGTGGCTTGCCCTTAATTCAGGATGAGCTTCACAAGTCAATGATAACTTTTCATAAGATTTTAAAAGGTAACTATATTCTTTATAAAGCACCTGATTTCAGTAATGCTTCTGCCTGTGGCTGGACTTCTAGGAGACCTCTTTTTTATCAGCAGGCTTCTCAGATGACCAGAGGCAGTACTGTCAGTAGTAGGACCCATTCTCCTTGCTTCTTCTCTCTCTTTATGGTGTTTTTAGCCGGGTTGAATTGATTCTGCACTATTTGAGGAGCATAGTCACGTATCCTAAGGCTCCAAATGCATCTCTGTTCTTCCATTCTTTAACTGGGCTCCTGTTGTCTGACGTGTGCAGTTGTGCTTGTTTTTTTTTCTTTTTTCTTTTTAATGAAACATGAGGTGAAATCAAGATATATATACGTTGTTTTCAGTTACCTCAAGAAATAAATCTAATTAAAAAAAAAAAGACAATCTGTAAGCTAATTTAAGAACTAAAGCAGTGGGACTTAGAAATTCTCATAATGTTTCTAATTTTCTATTAGCACTACTCTTTTCTAATATTCACCTCCTTATTGTTTATCTAGTGAATTCTCAGGTGTCTTTCAGAGACTTAAGTAGAGTTCTGTTATTGAAAGACCCAGTCCGGCTTGGTTATTTAACTAGAACAGTGATGGAACCACAGAATCATCTCCCCTCATTGAAAAACGGAGCTGAGACATGAGCAGCAAGAACAGAGTTGCCTTAGGTTTCCTTTGTAGCTGAGAGTGCCAGAAGAGGAGTCATCAGAAAAATCTTACCTGGGTGCAGTCTCAGACAGCTCTGTTCTTTGCTTTGGTGTTGACTCTTGAATTTCACAGTGCTGGCTAATGTAATGAACAAAGTTCCTGATACTCCTGGGCAGGGCCTTCATAGTTCCCATGTGTCTTGGTTCAAGGCAAAATTGGGAGAGTACCCCTAAAGGGGTTCCTCTAGAAAGCAGATTAAATTGACCCCTCCCCCCCAACTGGTTCTGGGAAAAGAAAGGAAAAAAAATTTCCTTAGAGAAAAGTGGAAAAAACTGTTTATTAAACAAGAAAACCCAAACAATATTAAACATTAAAAACTTCTTGACACTCTAAAAGAGGGACAAACTCAGATAAATCTTCCCCCCCCACCAAGGCTGCAGCTCGGCTCACCCAGTCTCTTATCAGTCCCTCTGGTGCTGGAAATGCTGGAGCCCAGGCCTGGCCCGCTGAGCCACAGGTGCGAGCTGCTGGTGCTCTTCTGGGTGTTCAGTCCAGAGCAGGTTTGAGCAGGTCCAAAGAAAAGGAAAAGCCACAGTTCAGGGAGCCTCTTTGCCTCAGCTAGCTAAAACTAACTAAAAAGCAAAGGAGAGCTCTGTCTCGCTGTCTGTCCATCCACAGAAAACACAGTCCAGGAGAGGAATGTGGAGGAGTGAGTGCACTTTCTGGAAACAAACTCCGCCCTTCTTCTCCCCCTCTTCACTCCTGGAACAAGTCTTAAAGGTGCAAAACTTATTATTCAGCATAAACAGGACAGATGATTTGGGATAAAAGCATCATACAGTCAATCTAGGACACCATGGCAACACTGAAACAACTAGTAACTCTAGCTGAGTACTGATTTTGAAATGTTAATTAGCTAATTGCACTGTTTGTTTTCTCTAAACTACCTGGAGATAACCTGCCTCCCCCCACCACCCTGACATTCTGGGACTAAAATGCAAATAAGAAAACCCCCTGGGATCATGGGAGTATTTTCAGGGGATAAAGACACCCCTAAATAAAGAACTAAACACAGTAGAGGGGGATAGACAAATGCCGTAGCTGAGGAAGAGGGAAACACATCCCCGATCGACTTTTGTCCGTCATCATCACCTAAAAAGACTAGACTAGAATAGGCTGTGCAAGGTGGAGATGGAAAAGACAGAGCCCCCTGGTGCAGCCACAAGGGAAGGAGCAGGGACAGCTGCTGTTCTGGACTTCAGCAACAGACTGCACGCCATGCCTCCTCACCCTTTGGCCACTGGTTATGCCACAAGGGGAGAAGAAGGGACAGCTGCTGCTCTGGACTTCAGTGACAGACTCTGCACGCCTCCTTCCATTCGGCCACCTGGGAAAGCTACAACAGCGGGGGTGAGCTCCGTTCAGGCCCCCTACCCAGCTGGTCTTTTTAATAAAGAGCTGAACATTAATAAAGGCATTAACCATGTTCATTTCAGTTAAGACCTGCTGAATTGGCAGTCAGGTAAAATGTCAGAACCCAGAATGTCCCTCGGACACTCTTGGATGTTCCGGACCCAGGTCAGAAGCATTTGAGACCCTGGAATGCAGCCACAGACCACTGTAGCTTTGACCCTGATCCATGGAACAATTTACCAACCTTGCAGGAAGAACAAGAAATCACAAAAGTTTAGATATTATAGTAGAAGTAGTCACAAAGTGAAAGGATGAATTTTTGAGTGTTGTACAGTGGGGACCACATTTGGTCAAAAGCCTCGCATTTTCCAATGCCAATCCGGAATGCAGGCAAATCATCAGCATGATGCCACACCAAGCCACCTTGGCAGACATGATAGAGGCATGCAGCAAGTTGGGGACACCACAGCATGTTGCATCCCTCATGGAGGAGCGGTTGGAAGAACGAATTGACAAGTGTGTCAGGGAAGCTCTTGCAAACATTCAAAGGGATCACTTTTAAAGCACACAGACAATGTCATTTTGTATTCATATCTATCGTGCATGAGAACAATCTTAGAGAGCAGAGAACACAGACACTTTGTTACACACATCAGAATTTTTAAATGGCTCTGTCTCAGAGTCCACTCCACCAATTGTCAGACACTTCACAAACAGCACACAGTCAAAACTAGAGGGTTCTCTCTAGTTCTCCCTAGAATTCTTTAGTTTTGATCCAAAACCCAGAGACAAGACAAATTGAAAGCCCACTTAGAGCAAGGGTTTTGTTTGTGCCTTCACAGGGTGAGGACCGAAGTGGGTGTCAGCAAGGCACGTGAAACCTTATCGGACGCAGACGCGAGCAAACGCAGATGCAAGAAGCAGAGAAACAAGAACACAGACGAAAGCAGACGACAACACTGTGGACATCTCATCAGACAACGACTGACAACTCAGAGACTTGGGGTTTTTCTTGGGACTCAAGTGTCATTTGGGTGTTGCTGCACTGCAAGGTCTCTCACTGGGAGTGAGGACATGGGCATGGGGTTTCAAACAGTGTTCATGTGCTCCATTCTCTTCCCTGTCGCCTTGAGCAATAGGACAGATTTTCCCATGAGACAACCAAAGGGAAATATGTGGGAGACTTTGGCAAAGGCAGCAGGTCTGGACAGCATTTGTCTGACTCATTCAAGACTAGGGAAACCATTCTCAACATGTCTGGTAGGTGTGCCGGTGAAGGAATGGCCAATTCCAAAAAATATCCCTCCAAAGGTTCTGAAGACTTTTTCAGACCCTGTGGAAGGATGGCATGTTTGGACACAGTTCCTTCCTGTGGCTCATTTTGAACCTCAGGAATTGGACATCTTTGGGTTACCAAGAATGAAGTTCTGCATCATGTTTGATCCATTGAGAGTGGCAGAGACAGATAAACACACAATAGATGTCACTCCAAACCAGCTCTTTTATAGAAATGCATCATTATGGTGCAATTATACCAAGATGATGAGCAAATCATCCCTCCAAAATCCAGCCATTTGACCAAAAGGGATGTTCGTGATTTGTGGGGACAGAATTTGGCCTGCTATCCCTGCAAAAATCAAGGGCGGCCCATGCAGCATTGGAAAACTCTCATTGATAACACCCAATTTGAAAATTTTGAGGGAACAGGCACACAGAGAAATCAGATCCATTGAATAATAAAGTCCAAATTGTGATGATGAAGTTTATACCTGGAACAAGGCTTGGAGAATTGCAGTAGTAATTTTCTCACCCCAAGCAGCATCGGGGGTGGCCTTGTCACAATTGGATCACATGGCGTGTTGGTTGAGCAAACATACTCATGCCATTTCCTCTGCACTGAGTGACGTGTTAACAGACATTGACAGTGCAAGGCAAGCAACACTTCAGAACAGGGCGGCAATTGATTATTTGCTGCTATCACATGGGCATGGATGTGAAGAATTTGAGGGAATATGCTGCATGAATTTGTTCAACCACTCAAAATCTATCCATGAAAACATAAAACAAATTCAAAGCAGCATCAGCAAATTGCAAAAAGTTACAGGATCCTGGTGGGATGATTTCATCAACCTTTTTAATCTCTCACCATTGTGGACGGAGCTTTTGAAAATATGATTTTATATTCTGATAGGACTTCTAGTTCTTCTGCTTGTTTTGCCATGCATTTTTCTATGCATTTGGTGGGTCATGAGCAAAGTGGCAAAGCAGGTCTTCTTGGTGCAAACAGGAGGGGGAGATGTTGGAACCCAGAATGTCCCTTGGACACTCTTGGATGTTCTGGGCCCAGGTCAGAAGCATTTGAAACCCTGGAATGCAGCCACAGACCCCTGTGGCTTTGAACCTGATCCATGGAACAATTTACCAACCTTGCAGGAAGAACAAGAAATCACAAAAGTTTAGATATTGTAGTAGAAGTAGTCACAAAGTGAAAGGATGAATTTTTGAGTGCTGTACAGGAGGGTTTTAGGCCTTGTACAGAGGGGTCTGAGCTTTGTACATGGTCAGAAGTTCTAAGATGGAGGGACTTGGGTGTGTCCTGTCCTTTTTCCTTCTTCTTCCTAACCTCCATGTTCTTGGTGATGTTGGCACTTGCAGATTTGTTTAGAGTAGAAAGTCACTGTTCAATATAGGTGATGGGCATTGGGGAAAAACTGTAAACATCTAATACGCAATGTATGATATAAAAGAGGGCACCAGCCCCCTGGGCGTCAGAGTGTGCCCTTGCCTGACTGCTGAACGGACCACAGCGGCTCAGGAAGAAATCTTTTAGATGACATACAATAAACTACCTTGAGACCGGATGACTGAAGACTACTGAGTCTTTCTTTGGAGACACAGGTTAGAGGAGACACTTTTCCACCTTTGCGGGCTCACGCCAACCAGGGGTGAGTTCTGAGAGTAAAGGAGATTCTTCTACTTTAGCTCTGGGATTTTTGGTGATACACTTGGTGTATCAGTAACCTTGAGGAATTTGCTTACTGTGTTGTTATTAGAGCTCATATCTTTGAAACATCATGTGCCAGGTATTCCTATGGCCAGTTTTTGTAGTTTGGGGAAAATAATAATGGCTCCTTTTCCCTGACAAATTTGTAGAAACTACACAAAACCTTTCATTGTGGGCTTTTAGATTAGTGTAAAGTGTGTAGTATTTTCAGCTGAACATGAACAAAAATATTGTTGTATTGCCAAAAAAAAAAAAAAAGGGGGGGGGGTGCCTTTTCCTCTTTTCCCATAATCAGTCTTCATTTTTCCACATTGTTGTTAGAGCTGTTGAGCAGCTTTAGATTCCTCCCTTGGATGAATGAAGAGCACAACACTCCAGGTGGCGTTTGTTGCTTGGTTCCAGTAATGAGCATAGCTGAGGGTGTATCTGCAGTTTCCTTTGACCTCACCAGAATGGTCTCCAGAGTAATGGGAAAACTGACAGGCTGTGCAATGCTCTTCTGAAGCAGGAGTGCTGCCGTGTTGCTGTCTGACAAAGGTTACTGTGGCATTTTTATAGAGTATTAGGACACATCTCAGTTGTGGTGGAGAGAATTTGCTACCCCAGCCATAGGAAAGTGAGCTGAACTGGGTAATAGCTGTACCTGGAAGATGTGTCAACTTGCTCCTAATAATTTAAGCATTAACACATCACAGTAGGAACAATGTAGATACATGTTCCTTTCCCGTTCTGTAAGAAAGGGATTTTAGGCTGCGGAGCAGATTGACCGCCTTCTTTTTGTATGGAATGATGGGGTGGATTTTCCTACTGAAGAAAATAATAATTGTGTTCTTCAGAAACTGTTCAGGAAGAGAACTTTTTAAGGGGGCAAGTGGCAGTGGGCAGTTTTTTACCAGCCCGCAAGTTATAGTGGCTGGGAATCATCTTGGGTCAGACCCACAGTGGACAAGGAGGGCAGCCAAGGAAGAACAGTGGGGGTATTCCTCCTAGAGGCCCCCTGGGTGATGTGCTAGATGGCTGGAGTAGGTGGGAAAGGGCTGGAAGTTGGATCAAGTGAGGATGATTTGTTATAGGATAGAACATTGGCCAGAGAGGAAATTACAATAGGAGTTCTTAAAGTGGCCCTAGTGTAAAAGTGGAAGTGAATATTTGTGTAATTTATCAGCAGGTGTGTGGCCAGGGGAGCCCTGGTTTGCAGGAAGTAGAGTATATTACTTGCTGGGTAGGATTCTTGGAGATTCTAAGGTATACAAGGAAAGAGAAGGGGATTGGAGGTGTCAGAATCTAAGCTGTGGGTTGCTAAGCCAAAGATCGGGTGTCTGAGGCACTGGATCACAGTGGGGGGAAGAAAAAGAAGAGGACAGGCAGTAGGTTGAATGGTATAGTGAGAAGGTGAAATTTCTATAAAAGTGGTAGAATTGCAGAGGCTTATAGAAGTGAAAAGGAAGTCAGAGTATACAATAGTAGATGGGAAGTCAGAAAAAGTAGTAGCATCAAGACCCCTAGGTGCCAGTAGGTCAGCACCAGTTTGTGAACTGTATGCAGTTTTACAAGCACTTAAAAAGTTAAAAAGGAAGAGAGGGATGATTTTTACTGATTCTAAATACACTTTTGGGGTGGTCCACACCTTTGGAAAAATTGGGAAAAAAGAAGTTTGATCAGCACTCGTGGATGAGGGTTGGTTCATGAGGAATTAATAAAACAAATCCTAGAAGCTATTAGAGGAGACCAGAAGGGATCCCAGTAGTACGTGTCAAGAGATACAATCTGCTCCCATTGAGAAAAATTCCAACCACACCAGAGTTACTAGATACGTAAATGTGCCACTTAACACCGGGACCTCAGAGCCTTCAGAAAACAGATGGGCAGTTTGATAGATAATCCCCTGGAGGTGTCAGACCAGTTAGACCAGTTTCTGGGGACTTGTATTTATATCTGACACAACATGCAAACTAAAATTTATTTAGAGAACATGAGATAAAAAAGACAAGAATTGTACACAGAGCACCCCTTTAAGGTTGTCTATACATAACCTAGAGACAAAGTGCTTATAAAAGCCTAGAGGGAAGTTCCCCTCACCCCTCACTGGGAAGATCGTTTTATTGTCTTTTTAACCACAGACACAGCAATTCAGACAGAAGAAAAAGGCTGGATACACATATCTTGTATCTCAAGTGAAGAGGATCGAGCACCAGGAAGAGACACCTGAGGAAGAAGTCACCTCTCCCCCTGGAGACCTGAAGTTAACTCTGGGTTGGCCAAGCAAATGACTGATAGAGATCTGATAAGGTGCACTGAACCAGGTTGTGTTTGTTATCCCTTTGTGCATTTTAAATGGGAATACTGTAACTAAGTTTGGGAGGTACACTGTATAAAGGGATTCTGGCCAAAGGCCTTGTGTGGTAAGTGCCTAGAGGAAGAACAGTGCCCAACTAGCCACGTTTTAGGGCTCGCCACTCCTCTGGGTATAATTGAAGTAGACTCCTGGGTGTGGTTTCGCCTCTTCCAAAACAGGCTGAGAAGAAAATTGAAGTCAAAAGCTCAAAATCATTACTGTTGAGTGCTGGGGGTTAAACAAAGTACCCTCCAGTGCAGACTCAGTTAAACTATCAAGGTGGGGCATCTTTAAACAGAGATATGCGGCTGGATCCAGATAGGAAACCACAAAAGACTATTCCTGCTGCTGAGAAGATGGTTTGCCCCGCCACTGGTATCAACCCAGTGGGAGAAGGCAGAGACAGAGGAGTTTTCATAGTCGGGGTCCTGATGATCCTGAGTCTAACAATGTGGCTCAAAATTAGTACACATTCGGGTTACTTACCCTGCATGGATGTACGAGGCCCCAGTGGCGAGGACGCACCATGTGTACAGTCTTCCCGGACATGGGGAATCGGAGGCCCCGACCTTCCTGACCCCGAGGAACTGCAGCCAGGGTAAGATAAGAGGACATAGTCCCATAAATGGCACTCAACAAGGGAAGTGTAAGAAAATAAAGTGTGATCTAAAAAAGGCAACCCCAAAGGATGGGCAGTCAGAGCACAAAATGTGTAAGAGGAATGTTAAACAAATATCTGTCCCTATCTGTGGTAAATGTAATCGCACAGTATGGATTGGGGGAAAAATAGAGTCAGGCTAACCCACTGTGTTTTGGTAATAATCAATTGGGAATGTGTGTGATGGGTAGAAAGACATATTGGGTTGGAGGGAATTTGAAATACAAAAATAAATTGTCCCTCAAAAACCAACTGGTTGTCCTTGACCTTTTAGAGGATCAAGATGACAGGGTCTGTCTGCAATACAATTGGATATTCTGCTTCTCAAGAAATAAAGAAGGGGTGGACCCGGAGAATAAAAGAATATAGGGTTGATTATAAGATGTGTTATATGTAACAGGTATAATTCGCGCCATTTTCTTGCTTCATATATATATATAATGTTAAATAGTTGTTAGGATGTACCTCTTGGCATTAGAAGCCCCCCACCTTCTCAGGCAAAACTAAGTGTGTGTTGAAACCATTTACAAGCAAGGGGATGTGGCTCGCCAGGAGATGGGCCTTATCTGAGGCGATATGGAGACACCCAGGCGCTGATCATCGCGTGAACGACCCGAGATGGACATCAGGAACATCCCCCCCAGGCCGATACATGTGAATACTCTGTTCCCGTAATTTTCATCAAGAGTTTCCACGACACCAGACTTTGAATTTCTCTGCCTTGTCACCGAGAAGGAAATCTCATCAACTTATGGGACTTTGAATGAAACAAAGGACTGAATGCCGAAATCCTGGCCTCAGGCAAAATTTTCCCTATAAAAAAATCACTTGTACCAGGATGGTGGTGTGGGAGCATAGAGTGAAACCTCTGCTGAGGCTGATCTCTGTATCTTGCACCCAGCGCCGATCCCGGGCTCGGCACTGTCCTTTTCCGTGTGGCTGGCTAAGTTAGATCTCTATTGCTAAAATAAATTATTTTTATTTTTTTTTAATTTGGCTGGATCATTTTTCATTTATAACAGATGTATCAAGAAATACCACAGGAAGAGTAAAATAAAGGTACAAAATCTAAAGAAAATTGAGAGTTCTTAAGAGCACCAAATAAGTAGAGTATGGAATAGTTACACGGGTTCAAGGGAAAATTCACAGGTGGCTAAAAACAAAAATGTAAACTTTTTAGGAGAAAAGCATGAATTAATGTATTTATATAAAAGGGGAGGGATTGTTATGTGCACTTTAGATAATTTGTGCCTGTGAAAAATAGATGTATGAAATATGTTATATTGATAAGAAATATTCCTGTAAGTTTTTGTTTTTTTTAAGCACTCAAGCCAGGAATGGGAAGATTGCTTCACAGTATTTCGAAACCACAGCTGGCAGCAGGGAGAAAAAGACCTAATTTGCAAACGAATGGGTGTGGCGGGCTCGGCTCTGAGATGGGTCCTTCCCCAAGGAGATCCAAGGAACACCCAGGCAATGAATACTTGATAAATATCTCAGATTGAGATAGCCAGAGCCATCAAGAAGATGCATCTCAATGTCGAGTTCCAGTAACCCTCTGATTGGCATACAGCCCTTCCCAGACACAGTTTTGTTCAACTCAGGGCAGAGAAAAGAGACTTTATGAATATGTGAGACTTTGAATGGAAAGAAAAGCTGGATCACTGAAATCCCCGCCTTGAGTAAAATAAACTGTATAAAAACCGCTTGAGCAGGATGGATGGTGTGAACATAGGGGACCCTATGCTGTAGTGGTTAAACCTGTGTCTCACCCAGCACCAATCCCGGGCTCGGCACTGACCCTTTTTTTTTTTTTTTTTTGATGGTGGCTTTTAGTTGTTATTCTCTAAATTTATATTTGGACCATTTAATAAATTTTCTTTAATTAATAATTTGGAGCATTCATTCATAACACTTTCCAACTTTTCCCTATGTGGAACTAGCAACTCAATTTTGTTCTCACTGAAGTCAGTGAGGAAAGGAACACTGCCTAAATTTGTTAGCATGCAAGGGGCAGGTTTTGGGATAGTCCAGATAGTCTGTCCTTTCAGTTTGTCGTCTTTTGACATCTTCCGTCAGAGTCTCCTGGCAACAGTGGCACTTCTGACAAACAAAAGCCACACAGATACTGCTGTATCCCATCAGAATGACAATGACTTCCCATTCCAGTATTTATTCAAACATTTGTTTAAATATGTGAGGCCCTACATGTGAGATGAAAAAAAAAAGTTGCTCAGAAATATACTAGAGGATTTTGGAACATGTGGCAAAGCAACACTTGCACATGTGGAATGGACTAAACAAGCACCATTTTTCAAATGCCTTGTTGGTGACCTCAATTCACAGTTTTTTCAAGTAGATAGCTTTGGCTGTAAAATAAAAACTGGACAAGAGACTCTCCTACAAAACACAAACTCCAGTTTGCAGAACGAAATTCTTATAAGGTCAACTTACAACACTTCAAAAAAATACATTTAAAGTAAAACACTGCTCTTGCCTGGCGCATTAGCATCTACAGCAACAAAGGTATTCAGGCATCTGAATTTTCTTCACAAGTCTTTTACTTAAAAGACTTTCCTTTTAAGAACATTTATGGATAGCCCAATATAAATACATGGCAAAACAGTTAAGTGGCTCTATGAGAAGTATAAAGGAATGATCTATCTTATAAATAGAGACAAGCCAATCTGAATTAATAATTAATAACTAAATTTATTTGTTATCGCGTAACCATTTAGAGTTTGATTTTGCCCACAGTCTACAGAGCAGCTCTGGGTGCAAACTGTCCGTGCCTCCATTGAGTTTGCTCACCATTGTATTTCTGCAAGGAGGTTTTATACTTTTTATTCCGCCTTTGGCTATAAGTCATTGTGGCAAGCTGCATATTCATGCAGTCTTCTCTCACAGAGAAGGCATTTTGGCCGCTGATGTCTTCTGAACAGCAGATCATCAGCTAGTGATGAGTCCAGATGCCCCCCTCCTTGTGTTGATTCTGCGTCCCAGCCTCAACACCACCTGCTGTGATTCGCTTGGGTGTGACCTAATAGCCAGCTTTTCGGTCATTGTTTTCTTCTGGCTAGGGCTTTTTAAATGCTAATTAGGTGCCGGACAACTTAATCTGCAAATTTCCTTTTGCCTTGGTTTTTTCCAGTAACTCTCAAACATTTTGTGGCTACAGTGTATAACGTCCTTAACTACAACTTATTACATACAACCCCAACTGCACAAATTATACATATCTAACAATCTAGAACTCATGTAATTGATTTTTCAATTTACTTTTTTCCATTCTAAACCACTGCCATTAATAGAAGAGGAAAGATTCATTTCAAACAGATATATCCAGCTTTATCTCTAGTGCAGAGCAGAATGGCATGGAAGGACTATTTATACCACAGTCCCTATAAGCACGTTCCTGATTGATCTGACCATTACAGAGCACCTTGTGGCACATGAAATAGCAAAATGGCCCCCAACAGAATGGCCAAATATAAAATGTGTAATGTCAGCTTTGCACTGTCCGTAGTGACATCACTTTCCCATTTACTTCCAACAGTGCTCCTTCAAATTTCTCTGCTCTATCAATAAAAAATAGGAAAACTGTAGGCTTAATGGCAGTCCAGCATACTGGTTTCAGAGATTCTCCTTGTCTTACTGGCTGTTTTGCACCTGACCCAAGTTACCAACCAGGCAGATTGCTCAGCTGAAATGCACTGTGCTGGACAGATATTGCCGGGATGCCTTGGCAACTTTTTGGGAGACTCCCAGAAAAGGGCTCATTTGCCACATTAACATCCAGGTGAGAGGGCAAGTATGAAGATGTCCTTACACCTATGGCTGCACTACAGGCCTCCTCAAAGGGCCCATCTTAAAGGATGCTGCTGGATATCATCTGTTCATTCCTTTTCCCAGGGTGCCGCTGTGCTCACCCTGAAATCCCCCGGCTTTGCCTGCCCAGCAAAGGCACGGTCAGCAGTGAGGACACTCTCCTGTTTCCCGTGGCGGATTTGGGGAGTGACTAAGACAGAGCGCTTCGGTGTCTGCCTTGTATGGAGGAGAGGTGGCATCTGAGGAGGTAAGGAGGGAGTTGACTCACAGCCAGGGAAAAAGTCTCAGGTTTATAGCAAGCTCCGGGGAGCTCTCAATTCCATGTCCCAGTGTCTGAAAGTGGCCACGTGGCTTTTGTAATCACCTTAAGTACTGGGGCGGAGACAAGGGGGAAGGATTCCCACCACTCAATGGGAGCATTCAGGGGAGTGGAAGGCAGGAGGACAGACAGAAACACAAGCCAATGGGGGAAGGTTAAGGGAGGGACCCCTGGCCTTTGTCCACTCACTCAATGCCCAAGGTGGAAGATTTTGGGAGGGTGGGATTAGGAGCTGTGTGATAGACAAGGCACTGGGGTGGGGTAGCATTGGAGGAGGGGTGGGAGAGCTCAGGGTGGAACCATTGGGAGAAAATGGGGGGTGAAGGGGCAAACCATTACAGAACTGTTACAAAGATATAAAAACACAATACAACACCAGGGGACAGCAGCAACTGATATAATTTTGTAAGTAAGAAAGAGAATTAGATGGCAACATTGAAAGAAATTTTTTCTAACAGCAATGTGCACAGCTTATTCACTGACATAGCAAATCCTTTGTGAATTCTGTGCCAGCTTCTTCAGTTCAAGTCTACTGTACATTCACTTGATTTAAAAAGATTGGTTTTGGTCTTACTTTAAAGTTGTGTTACTTATGCATGACTTGTGTATGAATGAGGTGAATGAATTAATTACTGAGAAACCAGATTAAGTTCTGCAGCTGTTCAGCCTGGGGACCTTGTTCAAAGCATGGCCAGAGTGACTGAAAATTCCTTTACTGAATGAGGCAGTTTTAGGTTCAAGTGTAACATAGCAAGTAACATTAGAAATGTTAGATTGGAAAAGAAAGTAAAATGACTTGTTTATACACATCATCTGCAGAATAAATATTTTTTAGAGGGCTACTTTACAGGTAAGTAATGGCACTGTATGAGTTGTCCCCACAGCTGCCTGATCTTGAGGGTGTTGATTTGTGTCTTGAGTGCAGCTGTGATGTTCACAGCTAGTATTCACAACCAAGATGTCAAAGGAGCTTTACAAATTATGGATCAAATACAGGATGTTTGCTGTGGCAGAGAACAAAGTGAGAAGGAGAAGAATATCTCCTTTCTTCATGTTTGACATTTTACCTAGTGTTCTCTCACAGATGACCTTTCAGGTATGCTTAGATATTCTGGAAGATTTTTTCTATTTTGTAGTAATTAAAATGCATGTTATATAATACTGTGGATGCAAGCTAAGTTGTAGATACTTTCCTTACCTTGTTTGAGCATGTTTCTGACTGCATGTTTATGGCAGTGTTTTATTACTTAGGACATGACCATGCAATCATTTCATGTTTTCAGAGTTTCCAGCTTTCAGAGTTCATTGAACTACTGTAATGTTATACATGCAAACAGTAATGGCAGAAATGGCTGTATTGTTAGACTACAGGTTATAAAATATGGTCTGCTTGGTAATTTTGTATTAGTGTTAATGGATTTTTGTTTTAAATACAGCTGACTTGCTAAAAAATATAGACATGCCTATTGTCAAAAGGGCTTAGGAAAATATTGATAGCATGACAGATCAAGAAATGAAATTGTGTAAACAGAGGCTCACAGGACTAAAACCCCTGTCATGAGTCTGAAAGTAATAGTCTACAAATTTTTCTGTATGAATTCAAGGAAAATTGAAATTCCATTTAAAGAATATCTGAGCTCTGGGGAGAAGAAGTAACGAAGGAAAAAAATAGAGAAAGGAAATTCAAACAGATGAAAGATGTAGAGCAATGAGGTAGTTCCTCTGTAACAGAGTCCACAGCAGAAAGGCACTATACAACTCTTGTTGATATAAATTTAGCAATGAAGAATTATTAGCAATAAAGAATACTTTGGATTTGCTGGATTTGCAAAAAGTAAGACAGCATCAAAGACTGATTTCTTTTATTCCATTTAAGAGTGACTATTTATGCTTGGAGGCATTTCTCACCTGTCCACTGGAATATATTCTTGTAGCATGGCCTATCTGCAATTGTAAAATATTTTTAAAATTTCATATTATTTATTAAATACCTAATTATTTTCATATGTCTTACATACTGTTTTGCATTTTTATATTGGGTAACTGAATATAGTAGCACATGACAGTGGTGTTTCTCTTGTTCTTTGTGTGATTTTAGTGTAAAGCATTCAAATCAACCTCATTGGAACTATAACTGAAACAAGGAGTCACAGACTGAACCAAAGGTGACAAATATGGCAGTAAGACTTTCAGGTTGTTTGATAGTTACTGCTTCTGTGTTTCCACACAGCAAAATAAACATAAGATATTTTCCTTTGATTTCTAGTGAACTGCAAAAACTTTAGACTCTACTTGGCTTACCAGCAGTAATAATAGCAATAAAAATAATAACAATGACAGTAACAATAATAATCACCAACAAACCAAAACAGAGAGTATCAACCTCACTTTTGCAGCCATCCACTCTCTACAGACTGCTGCTCTGTCAGGGGGTCTGCAAGTTCCCTGAATCTTCAGTTTCAAGTAGTCTGAAAAAACTTCTCGTAGGTTCTCTTAGAATACTCCTTGGACTTGGTGAAAGGCAACAAAAACCATGATGCTTCATGTAAAAACCATTAAGGCTCAACAGGCATTTTCAAATAACTTGTTTTCCTAGGGAATTATTAACTTCTGGAGTTACCAACTCCAGAAGTTTTTCCTTGTATCTTTATTCTTAGGTAACTTGAAGAATTTTAGTTTTAAACCACAATAATTCGCAATGAATCTTCAGGATGAGAGAAGAAGCAGCAGATTTATAAACATCTACCTAAATGATTGCCATGTTACACTGTGTGTTGGACTAGAGTGAATGGTTATACAACTCTAGCAAATGGTTATTTTTTCTAAATTTTATTTCATATTTGCTAGAATATTCCTGTAGTCTAAGGAAGGCTTAGGCATTAGTTAGGCAATACATAGTTTTAGCCATAATATAGTTAAACTGTTTCTCAAACCTATGAGCTGCAGATTTTGAACCATTTCTATGATTTAACATCACACACAGACCATAATAACAGCTGTGCAATGGGGTGCTAGATGATTCCTTCATGCTGCCCAGTGTTTTAAGGCATGATCATATCAAGAGCTAGAGATCTACTCTGCACCTTTTCACCCTGGGAATATGTGTGTGTATATGTACACATAATTTCTAGTGGAATTGATGGAGAAAAATTTGCAAAGGAAATTATACAAGTGAAGACTGTAAAATCATAGCTTACTTTCTTTACACTTTATTTAGAGCCAAGAAAAGGCCTTTTTGTCTTCTTCTTCATACACAGAAGTAATTAAGAGTGTGTTTAAACCCTAAAAAAGTACATTAGCTGTGACAGGGAAGGAAGCAAACAGCAATGCTCCTAATTTTATATGACTCCAAATACTTACCCAGATGAGAGTTGCAGAGTCATATTGCTGATTGTTCTGTCATTCTAGCCTGAGGTATACACATGGTATGCACATCCAGTGATGGATGTGAAGAAATGTAAATTGATTAATGTTTCTGGCATGCTCATTTCTTGTCCTTCAAGGAGTAATTTTGAGTTTGCACTGAAATCTGAAGAAAAGTCGTGTGGCTAATCTTTGTTTTTAAAAGTGAACAGTAATAATACACTTTCTTAGTATTTCTCACAATCCTGTCACTCTTCCTCCATCCCCCCAATGCTTAGAACTATGCAAATTCTTGATGGGTTAGCAACAACTTCAAGAGAGTTTGGAATTCTGTGGGCAGTTTTACAGCAACAAAAGACTCTTGTACTTTATCTTAGGTTTTGGATTCTATTTGATCCACATTTTTTACGGGAGTATCTCTGAGCTTTGCTTCAGAAGCACTCAACTGCCTATTATGCTGAGATCATCAGTAAAAATATTGGTCCCCAGTTGACTTTTAGCATTTCTGAGGAGTCCACTAAAACATCCTCAAGGGAAAATTTTTGGTTTTTTAAAAACTCCCTACAGGCAAGCCTACGTCCCTTTATTCTTGTACAAATTCCCACCTTTTTCTCTTGAATTATTAACTTCCTACATGTCATTGTGTCAAATTCCACTGCATTCCAAAGATAAGAAATGTGGAGCATTTTCCTTGCCCATAATACTAATCATGTGTTTCTATGAAAAATGCTTCATGGGACAACCTGCCATTTTCACACTGTTGCATGTTTAGTCTATTTTCAACTTACCCACATTTTTTTTAGTAAAGACTTATTTGAGCCCTAACTATTGCAGAATCTTAACCCTTGCTCAAATGAGATGTTTTCCCAACTCATTTCCCCTTGTAATTCTACTTTTTTGAACATATATTAATATTCTGTTGAGCCATGTTCTGGTTTCCAGATTGATGGTACATTTCTGTGGATGAAAGCTCCATTGTAATTTCTCACTTCTTGATATGTGGTTTCATTTTCCAACTCCTTCAGAATTCTGGAATAAAAAATATCCTTCTCTCCAGTGGAAAAAAAACCCCAAACCAAAACCATAAATAGTTTATTTGTCTGTTTATTTATGCTTTAAAACTTATTATGTGTCTTAAACTAAGGCAAAATACTGATTTTTTGAGTCATACCTACTACAGTCTTATGTTTTTCTTGTAATTTCCTATGAATAGAACTTTGACCTTTTTACTAATAGTAACAAACTCAGAGAGAATATTATCTTTTTTTGTCTGACTTCCATTTTTTCTAGGATCAGACAGCCGCACTATACATGCTGCTCTGAAGCCACTAACCCTGCAAACTTTCAAGGTTAATAAACTTCATATCTGTCCTTGCATTTTCTTCTCTTTTTTCTTCCTCCTGCTTTTCTTCTTTTTCATTATAGGAATGGAGTGGAGAAATCTGTATTTTAATTTCTTTTGACAGGTTCAGCTTAACTTGTCTGTCTGTGTAGTCTCCTTTCTTTAGTTGAACAGGCTTTTCAGTATTTTTTTATATAATCGAAAACAAAACCCAGAAACTTAGTGTCATTGTTCTCCTCAGTGGTGATAAATCACTATGAAAATATACCTATGGAAATATACTTAACTAGAAATATACAGGTTGATTATTGTTATACCAGTTTGGGGAATAAGCAGTGTAAATAACAGGGAGAAGTGGATGGACATGCATTCCATCTTCCCAGATGATTCTGAGCACACCCAGGAACTGCAGCTCCCCTTTGCCAAGAGAATTAGCTTTGGGAATTTCTGCTACAGTAAGCATCAGTATGAGTTACTCAGCATTCTGGAACCTGTGCTTTTAGGAAAGTATGAATTTAAGGTAGATGAATATGGAAAAGCCACAAGCTGTTCAGCACTTTTGCTGCAGATCAGTGCTGCCCCCTTTTCTAGACAGACTGCCAGATTAGTTACCAGTTTGTAACAGAGGAGTGCTACTCCACAGTATTGAATTCCACCCTGGAAAAACAGCCTGGCTCAAGAGAGCAGCACACTACAACAACTTCTAGCTCCTGCTGTCTCAGGAGCATCTGAGCATCAGTCAGATGTAACTCCCCTGATTCCTAATATGGGGAACTTCTTTATGACTGCTATAATGATTGAAGTTGTACTGTACAATGTGTTGTAGAATGTAAGTAATGCCTCTAGCAAGCATGGTCAAATGGTTGACAGTGCTTTGTTTGAAAGTTGGGATTTCCTGATTGGCCAAAAGCTTGCAAAAGTTATTAATATTTCATAGTCTAAATGAAAGGATTTACTGGGTAGGATTCTGCCAGGAAATGTCCTGGTTGATGTATTAGTTAATATTTCCATTTTGATATAGATGATGGACGTGCCAAGTGAGGAGGGGCAGCAAGAACCTTGAAAAATTCAAAATAATCTCATCACAATGAAGCCATGTCACTCCTCAATTTCAAGTCACATGATTCGTGAACACTCATTAACCACCCAGTACAGTGGGCACTTATGTTACAGTGCCTATCTTGTCTATAGTTTTTAAAATGAAAATTTCCCATGTGTAAAGTTCAGTGGAGGCTTTTAAGCAACTGTTAATAATGCAGGGGTATTCAACACTCATTATATCAAGGATTTTACAAATTTCTTCTTTCAGGAAAAGAGCAATAATTTAAAAGCTCTTTAGCCTTTAGTTACACAGGGATGTGCTAATGGGCCTTGTAGCATGGTTTAAGTTGGATGTCGTATGACCCTGTGAGATGTTTTATGGAAAAATCCAAAGAGAGAAATGTTGACTAGATTATATACACAGGAATATTTCAGCACTCTGCACTCCCCAGATGAAAATTAAAGCAGTAATAAGACACCTCCAAGTCCCTAAAGATAAATCTGACCTCTTCTCAGTGAATACTTCAGGATCTAGTTGGGGTTTAATGGTATGAAAGAGTGTGCAGCTGCTTTGTCACAAATGAAGAATAAATTCTTACCACAAACTCAGATTTCCTGGTTAGTTTTTTTCCAGTCTTGAATAAGAAAACTCTCAAAATTTAAATCTTAGCCAGGATGACAGTGTGTCCAGATCTGTCAGGCCTGCCTGCAAATGGCCATTTCTTTTGCTATTTTGATATACATTAAAAACTGCTTCATACAATTCTGGTTATTAGAAAGTAAATTTTAAGTGTTTCTAGCCACAAAGTAACTTTACCTAATGTTGTAGCTGTGAGAAATTTGCTTTATCATACCCGCAAGAAGCCCATCCTAGGCAGTGGTTCTGGCATTGTGTTCTGGATGTGTAGGTTTTCTGCCAGAAGAAAGCTTTTCAATGGGTTATCGCGGCTGCTCTTTACTTTTATCTGCCCTGATCAGCTCCCGAATGCCCGGCTTAGGCGTCTCAGCTTTTCGTTGGGGCCGGGGCTCGCCGTAGTTTCCGGGCGCTTTTGCTGTCGCGCTCCAGGGTGGGCTGTTGGCCGCGCTTTGCCGTCGGTGTGAGGGAAGAAACAAAGAGGCAGGGAATTCGTCCAAATCCGTCCGCGTGACGGCTGGATGCTTTATTGGCTGCGAGAGCTGCGATGGAAAGGCTGCAGCCGATCCCAGCTTCGCACGGACGCAAATGGTCTCGAGCATGCCGAGGAGTGGGATCAAATAGGGAAGGGACAGGGTGGACGGGGAGCCCTCCTGCCCAATGGGTACAGACATCGTGGTGATGATGTGTACTACAGTGACCAATGGGAACACGGCAGGGGCGGACACGAGACTTTGGGGTGAGTGGGACCACGAGAACGGGGAGACGGGCACGGAAAGCACAGGAGTAGGGGAAAACCCAGGGGATGCATGAGGGTACAAAGAATTGGAAAACTAACAAAGGAAAAACCCATAATGTGAACCCAAACCTGGGATGCAACAGGTTATGGTTGCTTATTTTCAGATCTTTGCTTGGAAAGGCTGTAGATCTGCTGCACTCAGAGCCTTCACAACTACCTGCATGTGATAAGCAGTAATCCTTGTATGAACACTTGAACCAGAAAGAGAAGTAGCCGGAAGGCAGGAATGAGTGGCCATGGGCCATATATGTATGTGGGTGATAGGGGGATTGCAGCACCAAGCTGGGCTACCTAAACACCAGTGGAATTGAGGTATTGGCTTGTCTGATAAACTTACCCAGGCATTCACTGTACAATGGCCTCATGAAAATAAATATATCCATTCACTCTGAAATTTAGGTATT
The DNA here is from genome assembly GCF_031753505.1 of Anomalospiza imberbis. NCBI lineage: Eukaryota > Metazoa > Chordata > Aves > Passeriformes > Viduidae > Anomalospiza > Anomalospiza imberbis. The sequence continues at coordinate 39,902,602 of NC_089721.1, read as the reverse complement.
TAGTGCTGATTGCTCTAAAGGAGCCCAAAGGGAAATTAAAAATTCTGTCTTCAGAGCAGGGCTTGAATAATGTTATAACTGCATGAAAACAATGAAGGGAAAAAAATTAAACAGCTGCTTTTGAAATAAGTACCATCAATTCTGTGCTGTGAATAAATCAGGGATCCATCCTTGTGAAAAAGATGGTGTATGATCATATGTTTAAACTCTTTTTTACTTTATATTCCTTGTAGCACTGCATTAACACTCTGCAGAAACTTGTAATCTAAAGTGCTTTCCTCTTTCATTTTTTAAATTCTTAGCACAGCTCTGAAGTACCAGGTCCCTACATGATGGGCAAATGAAGAGCCACGGGTACTGCCCTTACAGTCACTCTCTGTCTCCAGCATGGCCTTGTTCACCACACCGAATGCTGTGTCAAAAATGGACATATTTTAAGAGGAAAGAAGGAATTGCCAACATCATTCAAGGAAAATGAAGACAATTTGATGCTAAAAAATAACTCAGGAAGGTAAGAAAATAGCACATTGCATGTTTTGAACAATGAAAAAGATTTCTGTATTTTGTGTTGCAGAATACAGTTAGGTTTTTTTAATCCCAGTCACCAACTAAGAACTATGCAACTGCTCACACCTGCCACTAGAGAGATGAGGTAGAAAATTAGGGGAAAAAAAACAAATGTCATTAATTGAGATGCAGAGAGTTTAACAGGTAAAGCAAAAGACACACATGCAAGCAAAGCAAAAGAAGGAATACTTTCACCCCTTGGTCAGGCAGGTGTTCAGCCATCCAAGGAAATCTGAGCTCCATCACAACTGTGACTTGAGAAGACAGTTTTCACCACTGTGTATATCTTCCCCTTCCTTCTTCCTCAGCTTTAAATACTCATGCCATATGGTATAAGATATCCCTTTAGTCCATTTGGGTTACCTTTCCTGTCTAAATCCTGTAGAAATCTAAATATCCCTGCTTTATCAACGGTTTTTCCAGCACAACTCCATGCTAGCAGCTGTGAGGAAAATTAACACTATTCCAGCCAAAACTAGCACAATAGTCTATTGCATGTCAGCAATGATATAAAATGAGATGAATGTTACAGTAGTGTTATCATTTAATAGATCAAATGCACAAATGTCATTGCTTATACACATTTACTGAAACAAATATACCTTGAAATGAACAGAATTAATCAATGGGTCACCCTTACCTCTGCCTTTCAGAGGCAGCTAAATCAGTTCTCTACATGCAGCTGCAGGAACAGAGTACCAAACAGGGAATTTAGTATGCAAGCTGCTGCTGTTCTGCTTCTGCCTAAGTGAGAAAACAGGACTGTTTCAACAAGCTGTTAGGAACTCTATGTGTGTACTGTGTAATGTATTATGCAAATTCGCTCCTTTAAACGTTAATTTGAGGTCAATATGGAAAAATGCCAAAATTCTTATAGTTAGATAAGAAACTGCACTTTGATAAGGTTAGCTACTAATTTTGTTAATTTATTATTGCAACCCATATTAAACCATTTGATCTTGTCATTGCAAATACCAATTTTTTTACACTTTAATCATTTCAGTCTTTATTAAAATTTGTACCAGCCTGTTCAGTCAATAATTGAACTAACAAAAGCCTGCACTCGAGTTAACAGTGCTGTTTTCTTCCATGTGAAACTGCTACCAAATAGTGGCCAGCTGGGCTTGTTGTGGGGCTGAATGCCCAGAGTTTTTGGGAATGGCAGAACAAAACAATGTTGTATAGGCTGAGGCCAAGTGCTGTTACAAAGACTTGGACTTGAAATGCCAGACTACATATACATATTTGGAAAACAGGAAGTTTGATTATCTCTGCTCAAGATAATGAGCAGATTATCTTGATTGTGATTAAACTGGTAGCTAAGGTGAGGTGCTTCTCTGGAACAGATATAAGCTTGTGGTTTGGCTGTTTGTGGTGGAGTGATGGGTGTTGATAGATTGAAGTCAGAGGTTGTACAGATCACAGTGCATTTCAGATGGCTTTCACAGTTATGTGGCATTGCATGTGAACTAATTCTGCCTGGAAGGCCTGCTTAGTTTGAGATCAAGTTAACTGTTTAAGAAGTACACTGTCAGTATGCTAGCAGACTAAAACTAGCATGAAAGAGCAATGTGCATTTTTCAAAAATTTTTTTGGTAGCTGCAGCTCAGTGGCATTGGTAGACTGTACGATATTGTCACTTGACAGATAACATATTTGCTATTTGCAGTATTTGCAGCTGGGTTTTTTGTCATGCTGCCTTTTGCAGATCAATTAAGACATTAATCTAATGCACCAATCTAATCTTTGTTAAGGAAACATTTCCTGGTTTGTGGCGAGGCAGACTAGAGGATCCTGTAGGAACACAATGAGTAAATATCTGTAGGGACACTATAGGAAAATATAGGAATACTATAGGAAAATGAATAAAGAAAGCAAATGCCAGTATTCTTTGGCTATGTTTATCCTGCTGTGCAAAGATTTGAGGGTTCAGGGAGTGATGGTGACTTAATGGTTGTTGAGGAAGAAATAGGGATAAAGTTTCATCTCTTACAAATCTTTTGTCAGCAAACTTCTGCATGTGATGTGGCCATGAATGTCCATAAGCTCTGGACATTTACTACTGAATAAAACCCCATCTGTGCAGAGTCTGCTTCTCCACAGATTGACAGATTTATTAAACCACAGGGTGTCACCATCCAAATGATAAGTAAGAGTCTGACTGAGAGCTGTGCAGTCAGAAGAGTTAATCTTCAATGAAAATCCTCCACAAAGGCCCTGCCTCCAGTCTGCATACAGTTTATGGCAGAATAAATGCTGAACACTTCTGGTTGTGAATGCTCAGAATCTCTGTTTATTTTAAAAACAAAGGCTGTCTTTGAAAACTGTGCATGCACTTAAGTTACTCTCCTTCTTTATCCTTTATCCACATGGGTCTTCACAAGGCAGAATTTAACTAATAACTCTTCCAGTCTCAATATCTTCCTCCAACCTCATATCTTTTTTTCCTTTTTTTTTCCACCCCACATCCCCCACCAGTCTTCCTTGCTGACCCTTCTGCTGCCATTTTTCATTGTATTTCTGCTTCATTTTTTCCACCACCATGTTTCTCTGGCCTGTCTTTCCCTCTTATTCCCCCTCTACCCTTAGCTGCTAACCTCATTCTGAGCAAAAGTATATCTGAAACTTTTCAGATTGACTGAAGGCAGACAATCATCTTAAAATATTTTCATTTCAGTGGTTAAACTTGTCAAAACTAAAGCATTTATAAATGGGTTTTGTTGGCTATGTCCTTACAATCCAGCAGTATTTGCATGAAAAGATGAAAATTGAAATGCAGTTCTTGGGTACCTAAGACAGTGTTATTGTATTGGCATGACAAAATAAAAATACTGAAATTCAGTAGCAGTTATAATTAATTAATAATCAGGAAGGTCTCAGAGACTCTGAATTATGAACAGAAACATTCTTCTAAATTGTCCAAAAGGATACAGAGCCCTAACAAGGTTTGCTGGAGTTCTTAAAGATGCAAAGTACAAAGGCCCTGATCCTTCTGTGTTCAAGCCCAATTTCATGCTTTGCACTCCATCTCTTTTATAAGGTTTGTTAAGATTTGCTCAGTGTATCACTTAAAAAAGGATTCTGTTAACATTTTAACCTTCGGTTTGCTATATCTCTTTACGTACTCTCACATATTTGCAATGCAGTGTCTGTCCTTGTGCTGTGGATCTTTTCTGTTCAAGCTGACTGTAAATTTAAATGTTTGATGCTCCTGAAGTTCTGATAGGTCAACATTTGTTTTCATCTTGAAATGGAGTTACCTGGTTGGTATATCAAAAGTTTGCATTATAAGTTTCTAAAAAGAAGTAATCTTGAAATACAAATTTTTCTTTGAGGAACTGTGAGGGAAAAATAAACATATTAATACAAAATTTTGTACCTGTTCTATTTGTTTTTGCATTTAGTTTTGAGAACCATGCAAGATGCAAGCCATCTGTGAAGCGTTTTAATATAAACCCCAACAACTTGTTAATAAAATCACTTACCTAGATTAAAGAGTTGTATTCATCATGCAAGAAACTTTAGAAAAATATGAAAAGGACTGTACTGAGAAACTAGTCTTCAAAGAAATCTGTTTTGGATTACGTCCTAAGAAGTTTAAACATTTTTTCCCCCTAAAATGGTTTAATAAAAACCGAATAATACAATAGCGGTAAATAGAGTTCTTTGAAACATTTATCTCCATTCCTAATAAATGAGAATATTTACATGTTTTTCTTAGATGCTTGAGAGTAATATGGACATAATTTTCTTATGTTAATAAAACTTTAATTTTTCAAAATACTTGTATACCTCTGAAATTATTTATGTTAATGTTTATCTACTTCTGTAGAGGTAAAAACACGTATGTATTTGCATTTATTATTTGAGATGTAGGATGCATTTTCTCAGATAATGATTCCCCGTTTGAGGAGAAGAGGCTTTTCAATTTTGCGTGTGGAATGTGGTATATGCTGTAAAATTGCTGATCAACATTTGATGAATACTAATTTTCAGTTAAATAATTTTGTATGTAAAAGAAAATTTTTTCAGTTTTTTTCAGTTGTTTGATTGATTGGTTAGTTGGTTGGTTAGTTAGTTGGATATTTTTAGTTTTCTTTTCTGAATATTTCAAAAGCACCACTAGCACAAATATTTAAGGAAACCTTAAAAAATGAATATTACAATAAAATGAATTTCAGTCTGCAAAAGTAGCACCTCTATGTAGAGTAAAATATTCAGGTGCATAACTAAAAGTTTACAGAGGTAATGATTATTGATATAAGTTGTACCATTAGAAAAGAGACACTGTATTATCTGCAATAGTCATGAGCAAAACAATACAAAATTAAGGGCTTTAAGAAAATGTTCTAATCAGAAGCTATTAGCTCAACATGCTCACCCATAATTTTGGGAAATGGATTTCTGAGAATATTGTCATTTGTTAGGGGCCAATTTGCAAAGAAACAGGAAAATTTGTCAAACAAATTGGCCCATAATGAATCATATGGTCTGTTTTCCTTGGATATGCAGTTGGCTTCAATAAATTTGTCCTTTGAAAATCCCTGAGCTCCCTCAGACTACCAGTCTACTACTACTTTAGAGACCTCAGTGTTAATATTTCCTCAGTAAAGATGTTATAAAATCAAAGGATGTTTCACCTCCTAATAAATATAAGTAAGCAGATGTTGTAGAATGATTATTTAGCAGTAGTTTCTATGGACCAATGTTTATATTCTGGTATTAAACATATGAAACATCTAATATTATCTGTTTTCAGATTATATATTAATCTAATATAATGTGTTTTTGTGGCTTACATTATGGACTCATTTTAATTGTTACTCTTTCATATTAAGATATTTAATAAAACATGTAATATATTATTATAAAACATAGACCTATATATGAATTGTATGTTCTAATATACACAATTTGAACATAATATATAGAAACATGTTATGTACTATTGTGTAGTTATATAGTTACATGTATTTTTGGAGGCTGGGAAGCTGCCCAGCAGAAAAGGGGTGCCGGTCAACAGCAGCTGAACATGAGCCAGCGAGTGGCCAGGTGGCCAAGAAGGCTGAGGGTATCCTGGCCTGTGTCAGCAACAGTGGGGCAGCAGGAGCAGGGCAGTGACCGTCCCCTTGGGCTGGGCAGTGCTGCAGCCACTGCTGGAGTGCTGTGTCCAGTTCTGGGTCTTTCATTGTCTTTCAGGAAGGACATTGAGGCACTGGAGTGTGTCCAGAGAAGGGAAAAATGCTGGGGAAGGGTCTGGAGTACAAGTCCATTGAGGAGCAGCTGAGGGAGCTGGGGGTGTTCAGTCTGGAGGAAAAGAGGCTCAGGAGGGACCTTCTTTCTCTCTTCCATCCCAGAGAGGTGGCCGTAGTGGGGTGATGGTCAGGCTCTTCTCCCATGCAACCAGCAACAGGACAAGAGGAAAAAGCCCCACATTGAACCAAGGGAGGTTTAGATTGGATATTAGGGAAAATCTTTCATTGAATGGGTTACCAAGCACTAGAAGAGGTTGCCCATGGAAGTGATGGAGTCAGCATCCTGGAAGAGTAGAAAAATCATGAAGATATGGTGCTCAGGAACATGGTTTAGTGATGGATGTGGCAGTTCTGGATTAATTTTTGGACTAGAGGATCTTGGAAGTCTTCTCCAAAGTAAATGATTCTATGATTTTGTGATTACGTGGTATATAAACACTACTTTTTAGGGTTAACAAGAACTTTTTCTTAGTATTTTTTCCCATGACCTATATTCCTCATATCAGAAAAATTTCTAGGAAGGGAAGACGGGGATAGGGGTCCCCACTTCTCCCTCCCCCCTCTTCCCTCCCGCCCGGATTTCCAGGGCCCATGGGAAGATGGGGACAGGGTTCAGGGAACAGAACAGGCGCTGCCTCCTTCCTGAGGCAGCAGGGTGGAGATGGCAGAGCTCTCCCCAGAGAGAGAGGGCGGGGTCAATGACTGAACTGGGAGAACATGTAAAGGAGTGGAGGGAACACCCACACAAGGGGGAACAATGGGTGAGGGAGTGACCTGATCTCCCAATGGGGTGGCGCCCATGCCCACAGGGAGGCAGGTGGAGGTTGGGTCAAAGGTGGGGATACAGGGAACAAAGGAGGTAAAGGGATTATGGGAAGAAGAAACCCCTCCACGTGGCCTCTGTCTTGGGAAGACAGGGGCCTTAGCCACGTGGCTGCGGCTTCCTCAGGGGGACAAAGAAAAGGATTCAAAGGAGCAGAGCAGCACGGGGTAGCGCCAGAAATAGGATTTCTAACCAGGAAAAAGGGATTGGAAAAGGGGTTTGGGGTCAGTTCCTCAGCGGAGTAGCTAATTCCGCTAAGGCAGGGGTGCCAGGACGGCTCAGGGGAGCCAGGAGCACGGTCCACGTCTGTGGAGCTGCCCTGTGCCTTGGAGTGCCTACCCACTGCCTACCTGGGTTAGGGGAAGGAGGGGTAGGAGAGGGGGATGGGGAAATGGGTTCAGGGGAAACAACAGTTTTGCCCGATGACTCTTTCCTTCCCCTGCCCGCTTCTCGAGCGGACCCCGCTTTTACAACCTTCAATATCAGCAAATGGAGGGTGGCAAAGCAACCTTTAATGGAGGGATCCCTACATTCAATTCCCTCCACCAATTTTGCTCCCACCCTCCCCCAGAACTCCTTTTTGCGAGCCTCCTCCACGGTTACATGTGGAAAGGAAAAGCAAAGCCATCGTACAAACTGCTTAACAGAACCTTTAGGGTGAGTGCCCTTCACCGAGAGGATAGGCTTAACAAGGGAGTATAGCTCCTTCTGTTGGGTAGTTAGCACTGTCCCCATGCTAGTTCTACCCACCTGACCTCACCCTTGGTGCAGACAAAATGGAAAAAAAAGCAAAAAACGTGAACGACCTCAGCAGCCGCCGCTCACGCGGCACGCGCATGATCCATACCCTCGGAAATGCAGCAGAGCCCACCCACGTGAAGGATTAGCTGGGTACCCCCCGTCACTAAATACTCACCAAACTGAAATCTTCCCAAATAAAAGCTGCAACCAAGGTCCTCAGTCTCGGAAAGTTTCTCTTCTTCGGCTCTTCGTGGCTGTGAAGAGTTTCACTTCCCCTCCCATGCGGGGGAAAGCACCATATGGTTCCCTGTGGGTGGCGGAGAGTTCACCGACTCACTTTGGGGAGGCTCCACTCCCATTTTCAGTCCAGCACGAAGCACTGTCCCGGCGCGGATGGCGGCTCGGTGGCATGGCCTGTGCCGGTGGCGGCGGCTCTCAGCATGGCTCCTGGTGCTTCGTGGTGATTCTCCACCTGACTCAGTGGCTCTGCTGGCCCTGGCCCCACGGTTGGGCACCACTCGCAACATCTCTCTGTGTTTTCCCAGTCCCAGGGCAGCTCCAGCACCTAGAGCAGTATCGCCTCCCTCTGGGACCCGGGATCGTCGTGTGTTTCCGGACTCGGCTCCAAGCCGACGTCCGGGTGGGGTTGCCAGCGGATTCTTGCCACTGTGAGCGAGAGACACCAGTAAAGAGTGAAGGAACGTCCGTATTCCCCACGCGTGGAAGGCTGAAAGTCCTTTATTGCCACAAGGAGCTGCGCCGAGGTGCCGCGACCGGCTCCCAGCTTGCACTTGAGGAAACGTGGCCTCGGGCACTCCGAGGCGCGGGATTATATCGGGGAGAGAGTGAGGAGAGCAGGGACCGTCCCGCCCAATGAGGGCAGGCGCCGTGGCGATGACGTGGACCATGGCACCCAACAGGGACAAGACCGGGCCCTGGGCGCTGGGGTGGATGTGGGTTGGGAATTCGGAGTGACTCTAACAGCCAGGGACCCGGAGTGAACAGCCAAGGGGGGGAACAGACACAGGATGTCCGCGGGGGTACACAGAACATGGCTAGCTAATAGATCAGAATCCCTAACCTAAACCCCAAACCGTGATGCAACAGAAGGGTTTGAAATATTTTAATCTTAACTTCTCAAGAGAGATAATATAGCTTACTACTATAGACTTCAGCTTGGTCCTCAAAAACATATATCAGTGACTTTTTTAACATGTAAGATTCAATATAATTTCTATCACACTTATATGGGATTTAAACAGAAAAGAATGCTGCTAGTTCAACACAGGATGTGAAATTTACAACCTAAGGAAATATTCTCAAATTGTAATGGTAGCAGTCTGGGAAAACATGGAATTATGTCATCACTGTGGTATGAGCAGTTATAAAGTTCTATGCTTTTACTTTCAAAACTATCTGTATGAAAAATTGGAAAGTAGATGACAGAGTTATTTACACAAAGTCTTCTTCTTTTCTCTACTGTCACAGACACCACATCAGTGTTAGAGGAGACAGAGCTGACTGACTATTTCCCAGCAACTTCATAATTCAGTTTATTGTAAATCTCATTTAAAATAATGGCATGTTCTACCTGAAATTTATCTCTTCCACCACATCTCCTCCAAAAGACATGTATCATTATTTCCTGCTGTCTTTTCATTTAGTCCTAGAGCTGAAATTTGTCTAAAAAAATACATTTTTTTTAAATCACATCAATTTTCTGTCTCTTGAATTATTATTCTGGAAGGTTCACTTTCTTTTCTTTGAAAGTACAATATTTTAATAGTGCTGCAGGATGTAATTGACAACAACTCTTGTTTTTGACATTTTGGGGGAATGGATCACTATGCTAACTAATTTCTAAGGGGAACATCTTTTAACATTTGACTGAAGTATTGTAGAAAAAAATTTTTAGTAAATAAAATGTAATGACTGTATGCTATTTAATCAAAAAGCACTGATTATCAAGGTACTGAGAAGACTAATTAAAACTGACTTTTCTTGAATAGTAACAGGAAAAAGAGGTAGAGGTTTTTTCCTCATATTAAATTAATATTTCTAATATAAAATCTATTTTTTAAAGAATCAGCTAGTTCCTGCTAACCTTTTTATTTTAGGGTAAACCACACAGGGCAAAAGGACATTCCAGGTATGAGTGCAGTAACTGTTAGTTAGGATTTGCTCTTTAAGGCATGGTGACCATGTTGCAATTAGTACTACACTGGACACGTGAAACACCAAGTACTTTATGTCTCCAGTGTCTTCTGTCTTCAGTGCTTGTGTCTTCCCCTTATCAAAAATGAGAATAACTACCTAGAAGACTACCATATTGGGACTTTTCCTAAAGAGTCATACCAGACCAGTCCCAAATATAATTGCTTTTGTAAATGTTAGCTGCTGTAGGAAATTGGAATTTTAATTTACTGAGGGAAATAACTACTCAACCATGCAATGTTTCTGACATGGACTTAATCCTGGTATGATTTAGGAGGTGATAACTTTGATTCAATAGCTGGTACACTCATTGTAATTCACTGAAAGATGACTGTCTTGATGTACAGCAGCTGCAACGAAAAAGGTAATTCTCTTTTGGGTGTTTCCCTGGGTTTGGGAGAGAATCCACATAGCTAAAAGGTGAAAATCACAGAAAATGATGACTTCACCAAAGGCAGAATGAACTTTTACAGTGTGAACTCTGCACAAAATATTTGTTGTGATAAATGTATCCAATTCCTACTCTGATGGATTACCTTTGAATAGTCCTGTAGAGCGGCTTGGTGTTTGGTGCTGGCCAATGTCAGAAAATAATTTGAACTTGAATTGTGCCATAGAATTCTACTATTTCAGCTCCAGAAGTAACACAATACTGCAGATTTCCATAATAACATCATTGTGAAACATGCAGTCTGGAGTTTTATTATGTCTGTTATTTCTGTAGCTAGAATGGTCACATTATATACTAAATGAGGTTAATGTCCAGAGTGACAACACTGCAAATTCAGTCAGATTTGTGAGTGTTGTATCTCACTTTTTTTCACTTTTCGTTTGTTTTGGTTTGGGGTTTTTTACCATACAATCAATAGATATAAACAACAGGGATTTCTTGATGAAGTTGTGCTTTGTCAATAACTGTTTAAAATAACCCTGAAGTTATGCATCTTGAGTTATTATTACTTACAACTTACATTGCATACCTCATGCTTTCTTGGAAATATATGCCTTGTCTTTTAATTCAATATTTGTATTGTGTCCTAATTTTCTGCTAGATTTAGAAAAATAATTATGAAGTTTGGATTTTTGAACACCTGATTTTGACAAAGGCACAGATTATGTTCTTACAGCAAATTTACACTAGGTTACATCATCTGGCAGAGTGGAGTAAACCATTGAATAGGGTTATTCTGTATTTGTATTTGTTTAACTGAGAAGATAGCATATATCTAATTTTTTAAGAGAATGTGATAATTTTTGCATTACTGAATCTTTTTTCCTTCTACTGAATAAATCTGTGCAGTTCACCATGAGTGTATCAAGCGATAGTTTACTCTTCTACTACATTTAATTTTTCTCTGATTTTCACAACTCTGCATACATACCCAGTGTGGAAAACTCTTATACTATCTTTTAAAATATTAATCTAGTGCTTCTGAACAAAATCAATATCCCAAAGGCTAGAATGTTCTCTTTGTTCACTGAAAACACACAATCAAATGCAGGAAAGCTTTAAATTTTTGTCTGGCTTCCTTGTGCAATTAAAGAAAGGTCTGAAATTGCAATCGCTAAATAAGAGTATTTCATGTTCATTGAGATTTAGGAGTGAGTGCTGAATCTACCAAGGATAGTGTATTTATTTGGCCTGGATGTGTGGTAACTGTGTGGCTTATTCATTTCTGTTCAGGCTGCTAAGATGCTGATCTCATGGAAAGAATGTATGAATTACCAGTGAATTAAGCTAAATTTGAAGAATTTAATGTTAATACAGAACATCCAGTATGAAAACTCAATCCATTTTGTGTCTATTAAAGTCTAGACATGTGGATAATCTAGGATGTTTTAAAAGCAGAATTACAAGCAAACTATTTTCATTATTTTATTTATGTGTATCTGTTTAGATTCAAAGTTAAGATCCAGAAGACTTCACATTTATATGCTGTACAAACATGTGGGGAAACCCCCAATATTTTTATGTGATTTAGCAGCTTATTCTGTTTTCAATATTTGTTTGGTATCATAAAATGATTTAGTTCAGATGGGACATTTATGGGTGCCATCTAGCCAATGCAAAGCAGGGATAATTTTCAAGTTGGAGAATGATATTCCTGACTTTATATTACCGAATTTTGAAAAGCATCCAAAAATGCAGGTTCCACAATCTCTCTGAGCAATTTGTCCCTGCACTTACCTGCTTTTTATGTGGAAAACTTTTCCCTTGGTTTTCACTTGGATTGTTGCAAATTTTGCCTATTGTCTGTGCTCCTGTGATGGAGTTTGTCTCTGTGACACCCTACTAGAGAGCTGATAAAAACCATCTCTGATTATTCTTCTCTAGTCTTCCTCACATCTTGGTAACTCAGATAGATGGAAAGTACTGATCATTTAAGGTCATAACCACAGGGCTAAATGAAGTTAATTCTTCTGTTCTACTGAGATACCAGTAAAAAATACTGGTATCTCAGTATTTTTTAATTTAGCCTGAAAAATTCAGGCTTGTTTTCTGGTTTGAATAATTTCTTGAACTAGTATTCAGCAACACTGTAAATGAGTGTGAGGTAAAGTGACAGGATAGGAGGAGAAAATGCTTTCACAGCTAAAGAAATTCTGTGTATTAAAGGGGATAATATTGAGCCATTTAAAAGAATTTTCTCTTGTTTCTTGATGTACCTGTCATTTTAAATTATCTTGTTTACTGTCTGTGGTTTTAAAGTGACATTTAAAAATTAAGGAAAAAAAGGCAAAAATCAATGTTCACATTTTAAATTAAATCTTACTTGCATAATCTGAGGAAAAAAATAGAAGATCTGTGATTCTAAAGATAGCACTAATCCTGTCAGTGTTTGTAGAGAGCTGCTATCCATAAATGTGTGTGCAATAGATAGTCATTCCTTTATTCAGAGTTGCAGGATATGTATTCTCTTTCTTGATGACAGCAAACTTAATGTAGTTTCCTATTCACTGTTTTTCTTGAAGAAGATCAGTGCTGTATGTCCTTCACAGAAACATCTGTTTGCATTAAACATTTCTTGCTCTTTCCTGTGACAAGTGATTTATGGTCATGTTTGACAGTGCTTGTATTTGTGTCATGTCAATGCTGCCCAGAATCTTTTTCTTATAATTCAGTAGTGTTTGAGTACTTGTCATTTTTACATCCATTGCTTAACCCTTACATTACTGGCATTGTCCAAACTGGCAGCTGAGCAACTTCTTATAAAAATCTGAAATATTTTAAGCCTGCATTAAGCATATTCTCAGATCATCTATATGTCTGCAAGTTACTGGTGACTGCTCATGGGTCTTTGTCCATTAGGAAATAACTGATGATGTTCCTGCTGTAGAAAAGAAAGTTGAAGATAAAATAACTTTGCAGAGATACTTTAAAATAAATATGCATGTACAGCAGTAGCAGGATAATGTCTGATGTTTGCTATGTTTTCTCATAACATAAAAGTCAAAGTATATGCCATATAAAGCAGCTTACCTTTACAATTTCCAGGCTTGAGTATCTCTCTCTGTATTTTCACTAGGGGTTTTTCTTGTTTTGTTTTTGTTTGTATCATTTTTAATTGCAGGTATTTCCTAATCCCTGTGGTTTTTATAGGTCTAAGTGAATCTTCTATTCTTGCTTTCTTTTCTACTACAGACATGCCTTTTTTTTCTAAATTAGGTGCAAACCACAATTCCAGATAAGAAAATAGTCCACAAAGATGAAATAACATTCCAGCAATAAAGGTACAAACCTCTATTGTCTGAGCTAATGGAGATACCTTTATTCTAGTACTTTAGCCACAATACATCCTCTAAAGTATCTTCTTTCTTATCCTTTTAACTTTCCTTACTTTTCTGGTTTTGTAGTACTTTTTGCCCTAGGTAACTTTTGTAACCTTTTTTTCTATTCCCTTTCTCTTCTTTCCCCACCATATAACCTCTGTGTTTCCATGGTATTTTATATGTATATTTTTCCCTCTTTCCAATTGTATGCTTATCCTCACCATGTATAACCAAAGGGACAGCACAAGCCCTTGTCCTCTTGGTTTTTCTCATGTTTCCACATCATCAAGTATCTACTTTTCTCCTACTTAAAACATTGTTTCCATGCATTCCTTTTTCAACTCTCCTGAAAGTGAGAGCACAAAAAATCAAATTGTGTGTTTTCATTCAGTATGTCAGGACATCTAAGAATGCTTTTACTAAGAAATGTGATGCAGCTTCTTTTTTTTTTTCTTCTTTTCCTTTTTTTTTTTTTTTTTTTTTTTTTTTTTTTTTTGTGGACTTTTAAAATTGTGTTCTGTAGTATAGTACACAAAGGAATAAGAAAGACACTACCTTCTCATTCCAAGAAAGTGCCTATCCTAATGGGTTAACCTTTAATTTACTTACTCATTTTACTTATTTTTGTGGTTAACCTGTTCTGGATTGGCTGTGCGTATCACTCATCAGTGAGTTCAAGACATTGTTTGTGGAGCAAAAAAGTTTGCAAGAGAGAAAAGGGTTTTCTTCTCTCAGGATGGTACTTTTAGCACTAGTGAGGGTCATTCAGAATCTGGCTACACTGTCAGACCTGCTTTTTTACCTCGTACAAGTTTCCCACTTGTTAAACATGTACAAGCAGTCAGACAAATGCTCTCTTGAAAACATGTGAAGCAACATCTAATTTTTTGACTGTAAGGTTTATTTTTGTAATTTCTTCCTGCAATCATGATGCGTACACCATTTACGGCTTGTCCAGAATGGGATATCACATTTGTTCTTCATTTGTCTATTTGTGAACACATAATGCTTGGCCTGCTTTATTTTGGCTGACAGTGGAGAGGTAGACCTGCATTAAACACCTCGGTGGATTTAAAAAACTTATATATTGGTGCAGGATGTGGTTGTATTTAAGCCTCATTTCTTCCTTGCAAATTGAGACACTGCAACACACCATGTACCTCTTAAATGTATCTTTTATGTCAGTATGTGAGTGAACCTTTGCTGGATTATGCCTCAGAACACAAAGCTCAGTCACCGTTATAGGTGACTGTACTCATCACCTTGAGAAAAATAACTAAAATACTGTATTTTAGTTTATGCTCAAACAGCCACAGGAAGTACAGATGTTCTTTTCATTTATTATCAATTTACTTCCTTGATCAGTTTGTGATAATTTTACTAAGAATAATACCTTTTTTGTTTTAATGCTGGCATTTAGTTTTGTGTTCTAGTTTTCCATGGAAGTGAACCGTGCAAGATGTTTTGTGGAAATGGAAGCATTGTTACCTGGGAGAGTAATTCTTAAAACAATTGATCTTTCATTTATTTTGTCGTTGTAATACTCATGTACTTGTTAGCATTCACTGTTCTCCTAGTAGTCTCCTCTACACACTTTGATCATTAATACACTAAGGATTTTATAGATTTCTGTCATATTCCTTCAAGGCGCACTATTTTGCCTAAGAAGTCTGAGCCTGCTAGACTATTGCTTAAAAGGAAATTGTTTTATGCTTTTAGATAAAGCAACAAGGAAGTCAGAGTATTTTCCACTTCTACCACATCCTTTTTGAGATAGTGAGACCAGAACTGCAGATAATACTACTGGTGCATATCCAAAATGAATTTATGTAGCAAAGTAATTATGTTCTCTACTTCATTTGGTAATCCTTTCTTGAAATGTGAATTGCTTGTTTGTTCTCTTTTTTAATCTTTTATGACCGCCAAACTGCTTATCAGACTATTCAGGAGCAAGGTGTGGGGGCTAATTGGGCAATTGAGAGCAACTCTATCTTCACATGTAGTAATCTTCCCCCACACCACCCTCTACCTAGGTGATATTCAGTCACATTCAATCATTTTATCATTTTAGATAGATTCCTTGGTCATGCATCCATTCGCCTCAGTCAGTCCTTATCTTTATAATACCAAATAACTGACCTAACAGTAAAAATTCCTGTTCCATTCCATCCTCCTTTTTTCATGACACATATAAAAATGTTGAACAGCCTGTGGAGCTGATATCCTCCCTCTGTTTCAATAATTGACCAATTTTTTTATTCCTTTGATGATGATGATGATGATGATGATTTGTTTTTTTGCTTATTGTTTGTTTACTTGTTTAGCAAATTCTTCCCTTTTTTATCAAAGCTGCTTACTTTGCTAAAAAGTCAGATATTGTGATAAATTATTCACAACAGAAGGATCTTCCATGAGAATCTTCAGAGTTTCTTCTTTGAAGATAAATGTGAAGAATTCCTTTCACCTCAAATTATATGTAGGTTTACTTAGCAAAGTGTACTAAATGAATTTAAGCTTCATCTCTGTTACCCAGGCCCCTCATTTTCAGCCTCAAGATAGATACAAAAGCCCATGCAAAAACGAAGACTTGACATGTGTATTAAACTTGAATAGTTCCTCTCTGATTTCTCTGGGATCCCAATGCTCACCATCTTGTCTGTTTGCATTCCATCTTCTCATTTATCCCTTCACTATGTGCAAGAATTTTTGTTTACCAAAGCCAGTTTTGTATGTTCCTGACCCAAATATCTATTAGTGTTTCCAGCGCTGAACATCACAGCACCTTTATTGATACCTGTGTTGGGAATTCAGAACAGAGGATTTTTTTCAAATAACAGGATTTTGTAAATTGAAGGAAAAAAAAAAAAAAAAGAAAAAAAAAGGAAGATGTGAATAAACAGCTCGATATTCTGACTAATCACAAAATAACTGTGAACTCTCAGGAGGAGGTAGCCTTGAAAAATGATGCAAATATGATCCTAAGGTGTTGGGAGAAGAATTCTTAGAGAACAGGAAAGTGTTAGAAGAGCTCCTGTTGTTTAGCCTACCAATACCCAGGCATGGATGTCATGACATCAAAGACAATCCTAGAGAAGAAGTATATTTATATATTTATACCAAAAGATAAAGGGGGTAAGCAGACTATGAATTGATTTTAGATTTTATGTTAAGCTTCTCAATAATTAGTTTCTTCCCTTTCTAGAGCACTCTTCCACTGTGAAGCAAACCCCCCATTTGTTTCAAAATATAGAACATATATTAAGTATTTATGGCACCAGGACTATGCATTAGATAATTCAGGAGGTGTATTCCAGTCAGTCCTTCCTAACACACAGTGAAGACTCAGGTGTCTTCTCTGTGACAGACATATTCACAAAGGCTATTGCCTGTAATTTTGTTTTCTGTTGTCAAAGGAAGAATTTGAATCAACTTGTTTAATCTAAGACATGTACAGATGACTGTATTTGTACACACTTTGTTTTCCTATTTTGTTTTGGCAAGTGCTGTGATTTGTGACTGGGAGACTTAGGTAAACACAACACCTGTAATAGATCTGGTCAGGTGTCTCCGATGTGAATCTCTGATAAAGTCACATCTTGGCACTGCTGTTTTCACATTTTTAGGTAGTTTTGGCCCAGCCTGGGCAACTGTGTTTTATAGTGGATCTTATGGGCAATCAACACACACAAAAACCTCCATAACTAATTTCTATTGCAAGTCCATTCAGTGGTGCTCTTCAGGACATGTCAACTCAAACTCTAATAGGGTAAAATAAGACAAAGCCCATTTTTAAAAAATTGGACCGTGTATTGCCAGTAGTTCTTCTTCTCCATGGAGCATGCAATTAGTGCTAGAAAGGATTTTGACTTTTAAAATGTAAAGTTTGATAAATGAAGCTTGACAGGGTTTTCTAGGTAGAGACTGATCTTATCCAGTATCATATATAGAGTGTGTATCAATCTTTGTATGATAGAGTTTATTTTTTAAAGAAGTAATTAAAATTCTTGGGCCCTTGCCCCTGACAGAATGCAAGACCACTAAGGCCATTTTCTTTCATGTTTAGTTGTCTCAATATCTGACTCTAACTAATCCTGTGAGAGTGCAGCAAAAGAGACGTCATAAAGGAACTGTCTGTTTTTCTGAAGCTCTTACTCCTGCAAGGTATTCAGTGTGTTATAAATATTAACTGAATTGTAATTGTAATAAACATGATTTGTTATTTATAACATATCTCTTTTTTTTTGTCATGCATAATTTAGTATTGTTTAGCATGGATATAATTGCTAGATTGTTGCAAATATAATTCATAGTGGGCTTAAAGGATGGGAAGAAACATCTATGCTCTTGTCTCTGGATTTCTGTAATGTCTTTGCTACTGCCGTATGGTAAAATTTAAATAATAAACGTGATCATAGTATGAAAAGTACAGCACAAATTCTATGTGAACCCAATTTTTGAGTAGTTTGCTAAGATTCTCATTATTTAGGCATTCTTTGACTCTGCTAGTCTGTATCTTAACTGAGCAGCTTCGTATGACAGAAGGGAAAACAGATTTGCAAGGAACAGTAGCTCTCCATGCTTACCTATCACTAAGTCTCTTAAACAAAAATAGGTTTATCTTTTTACAATAGTCAGATAAGTCTACTTCCTTTACAACTTAATCAATTTTTTTTTACATCTGCCAGACTTACCTGTAGAATTGCCATATTGTCATTTAGCAGTCTGTATAGTTGCAATAGGCATGTTTTACCACGAGCATTTCAAGGCAGTTGTCTTGACTGAGACAAAAACTGTTTGTTTACTGTTATAAACCAAATTTTTCTTAAAGAGAATTTTATCCATAATTTGAAAGTTGCAGTGAAGTTTAGATACGGTAAGACTTTGAAAACAGGGAAGTGAAAATGACAAGAAAAATTTTGATAGAATCATGGAATCATAGAATGGTTTGGGTTGGAATGGATCATCTTAAAGATCATCTGGTTCCAACCCACTACCATGTGCAGGAACACTTTCCACTGGATCAGATTACTCAGAGCTCCACACAGCCTGGTCTTGAACATTTCCACAGATGGGACTTTCATCATCAAATTTGTGGAAGGTGCACTTTCGTCTGTGCCATTAAAGAAGATATTAAATAGAGCTGGTCCCAGCACAGACCCCTGAAAGGCACCACTTGTCACTGACATCCATCAGTGCTCAGAGCTGTTGACTGCAATGCTCTGATGGGACCATCCAACCAATTCCTCATCCGTTGAACAGTCCTTCCATCCAATCCTTGTCTCTCAAATTCAGAGAGAAGGATGTTGTGGGGATCCATGTCGAAGATTTACAGAATTCCAGGTAAGTGAAAACTGTAGCCTTTCCCTTGTCCACTGATGTAGTCACCCCATCAGAGAGGGTCATGGTGTTGGTCAGGCAGGACTCACCCTTAGCATAGCTGTGCTGGGTGTCTGGAATCACCTCCCTGTCCTTTATGAGCCTTAGCAGAGTTTCTAGGAGGATCTGTTCACAACTTCCCAGGCTGACAGTTCAGAGTTTCCAGGGTCCTCCTTTCTACCCTTTTCAAGTTGGCTACAATATTTTCCCTTTCAGTCACTTGGGATTTCATTTGATTGCCATGACTTTTCAAATATCATGGAGAGTGGCTTGGCAGCTACATCAGCCAATTCCCTTGGGATTCTGGTATGATTCCTATCGGGTCCCATACAATTAAATACATTCATGTTCCTCAGGCGATCACAGACCTGATCTTTTCTTACAGGGAGCCTTTTGCTCCCCATTCCCTGTCCTGCTGTCCATTTACACAAGAGGTGTGAGAAGAGAGGTTTCCAGAGAAAAGAATTATTGAACAACTCAGCCTTCTCCTCACCCACTGTTACCAATTTACCAGCATGGTTTATAAGGGGGCTTGCATTGTTTTTGACCTTCTTTTTGTGGGTAACACACTTGTAGAAGCCATTCCTGTTATTCCTTACGTCCCTTGCGAGGTTCAGTTCTAGCTTTGCCTTGTTTTTCCTCACCCTGGCTGTCCACAATTATACCTCATGTCTATAATCTTCCCAGCTCACCTATCCTAGCTTCAGTGGTGCAGTATTTTCTGTCTCTTTAGTTTAACAAGTAGTTGCATACTCAACCAACCCACTCTCCTGCCTCCCTTTCCCAGTTTTTTGCTCCAAGGAATTGCTCACTCTGGTGCTCTGTGGAAGGCTTCCTTAAATGTCTGCAGCTCTGTTCCACTTGGCTATTTAGGGCATTCAAGCAATAAATAACTCTCTGATTTGGATTTTCAACAGAAAACACTTTTACAGAAATTATTTTTTTAACAGAATTTATTATAGTGAATTTTAAATTCTATATGAAAGTACAAATTCTACCAAGAAGACTTTTAAACAAAGGAATATGAAACAGGCCTATTTAAAAGATTCAGACATAAATTATAAAAGTAAAAATGCATACAATTTCTCAGGAAATTCTGTCCATTACATGGTCTAAATACAGGGAATTAATATTATTTTGATCCATAAAATTTTTCAGAATGTTTCCTTTTAGGTAAAAGTGAACATAGCTGCCCTGTAAGCTTCTGCTATGCTTGTAGTATACGAATTGAACAAAATCTTCACCTTCTTTTCCCTAAGCTTTCTTGAGGAAGGGATTCAAGAATAAGCTAATAATTTCTTATTAGTTTAAAAGTTTCTAGATATTCCAAAAGGAAGTAGAACATAAACCTGTTTTATACTTAATACAACCTAGACTTATAGAATTTTTTCCTCAGGTTCATATTGTTTTAAAATATTGAGAGATTTAAAAAATACAGTCACTATCATACTGACAAAGTGTTAAATACAAATAATTGATACCAGATTATTTCAAAATGGATAATTTGATTTCAAACCATAATTAAGGGATTTAATCTATTCTCATTTAGAAGAGTTGTTGAAATCCTATTACAGATTTGCTCAACTTTTCTTATTTTTTCTTTTTCTTTGCGTGATATGAACGTGAGTACAATGCAAATATATTGAGAGAAGTTGCCTATGATTAAGCACTCAGTCGATTCTATTGCACTTAGATTATCTTGTTTGCAATTGTTACCAATTTATGACAAATAACAACTACTGATCTAATGAATCAGAAGAAACAGTGTTTATGAAGCAGCATTTGATCAACAAAGAAACAAATTTGTAATCAAGTCTGAATGTCTTTCCTGTCATAAAAAAAAAAATCTGTCTCCTTTTCCTTCCTTTGAAACTCAACATATAAATCAGTTCCTTTCTCTGATCAGAGACCACTGTAAGTTTGCTGAGAGGGGATCACTCTGGAAAAGGGTCACAGCTAATCTTGCCATCTCTTATTTTATGACTCAAATGTGCCTTTGGTTTTGTGTTGCATCCCAGGTTTGGGTTCACATTATGGGTTTTTTCTTTGTTAGTTTTCCAGTTCTCTGTACCCTCGTGCATCCCCCGGGTTTTCCCCTACTCCTGTGCTTTCCGTGCCCGTCTCCCCGTTCTCGTGGTCCCACTCACCCCAAAGTCTCGTGTCTGCCCCTGCCGTGCTCCCATTGGTCGCTGTAGTACACGTCATCACCACGATGTCTGTACCCATTGGGCGGGAGGACTCCCCATCCGCCCTGTCCCTTCCCTATTTGATCCCACTCCTCGGCATGCTCGAGGCCATTTGCGTCCGTGCGAAGCTGGGATCGGCTGCAGCCTTTCCATCGCAGCTCTCGCAGCCAATAAAGCATCCAGCCGTCACGCGGACGGATTTGGACGAATTCCCTGCCTCTTTGTTTCTTCCCTCGCGCCGACGGCAAAGCGCGGCCAACAGCCCACCCCGGAGCGCGACAGCAAAAGCGCCCGGAAACTGCGGCGAGCCCCGGCCCCGACGAAAAGCTGAGAAGCCCAAGCCGGGCATTCGGGAGCTGACCGGGGCAGACAAAAGTAAAGAGCAGCCGCGAGTGACGCCCAACGTCCGGGCCACGGCCAGCGCTAAGCCGCGGAGCAGGCAGAGAGTCACCACAGAGCACCCGGGAGCCACGCACAGAGAGCGCCGCCGCTGCGAAGCCGCGCCGCCAACCAGCGAGCGCCGCTGCCGAGACGAGTGAGAGCGATCCGCGTGGAAAACCGCCGCCGCCACCGCAGGGTCGCGGTCCACGACGGAAAAGTGCTCCGTGCCGGACTGAAAACGGGAGCAAGTGCCCCCCTGAAGTAAGTCAGTGACGTCTCCGCCACCCACAGGAAAACACGCTGTGTTTTCCCGCGTGGGACTGGAAGCGCAACCATTCACGGCTACGGAAAGCCGAAGAACGGACGCTTCCCGGGAAAGAAGACCCTGGTAGCAGCTTTTATTTGCGAAGATTCCGGTTTGGTGAGTGATTAGCCGCGGGGGGTACCCGGCTGATACTTCACGTGGGTGGGCTCTGCCGCGTTTCCGGGGGTACGGATCACGCAGCGCGCAGCGTGCGCAGCGGGCCGCCGGGGTCTTTCGCGTTTTTTTGCTTTTTTCTTTCGCCTTTTCTGCACCAGGGGTGAGGCTGTGGGTAGAAATAGCATGGGGACCACGCTATCTACCCAACAAAGGGAATTCTATACCCAAATTAAGGGGATTTTATCAGTAAAACATCCCTACCCCAAAAATTCAGTCAAGCAGTTTGTACGATGGCTCTGCTTTTCCTTTCCACGTGTAACCGCGGAGGATGCTCACAGAACAGAGTTCTGGGAGCAAGTAGGAGCCAGGTTAGCAGAGGGAATGGACAAGGATCCCTCTGTGAAAGATTGCTTCCCAAAGCTCCATTTGCTGATCTCGGAGGTTGTAAAAGCAGGGTCCGCGCGAGAAGCGGCCGAGGAAAGGAAAGAGCCATCGGGCAAAACTCTTGTTTCCCCCGAATCCATTTCCCCATCCTCTCCTACCCCTTTTTCCCCTAAACCGGGTAGGCAGAGGGGAGTACTCCACCGCTCTGAGGCACAGGGCAGCTCCACAGATGTGGACCGTGCTCCTGGCTCCCCCGATCCGTCCCGGCACCCCCGCCTTGGTGGAATTAGCTGCTCTGCTGAGGAACTAATCCCAAACCCCTTTTCCAATCCCTTTTTCCTGGTTAGAAATCCTATTTCTGGCGCTACCCCGCGCTGCTCTGCTCCCCTGAATCCCTTTCTTTGTCCCCCTGAGGAAGCCGCAGCCATGTGGCTAGGGCCTCTGTCTTCCCAAGATGGAGGGCGGCCACGTGGAGAGGTTTCTTCTTCCCATAATCCCTTTGTCTCCTTTGTTCCCTGTATCCCCACCTTTGACCCCACCCCCTCCTGTTTCCCTGTGGGTGTGGGCACCGCCCACTCCAGGCATCGGGTTGCCACTCCTCCCCCTGTTCCCCCTCGGGTGGGCGTTCCCTTCTTCCATGTCCTGCCTGCCGCAACATCAGCCCCACCCTCCCCCAACAGGGAGGGCTCTGTCACCTCCGCCCCGCTGTCCCAGGAAGAAGATTCTCCCTGCCCTGTCCCACGTACCGCGCCCCCACGTCCTCCCGCTCCTCGGATACCCAGAGGGGGAGGGGGGAGTAGGGGAGAGGGGAGGGGACGGGACCCAATCTATGAAGTCGAGCAGTCGCTCCGCACTCCAGCCTCCTACGCCAGGGGAGGGGAAAACCCTACATGGACACCCCTTCCCTATGAATCCATAAAAGAGGTCTGCAAAACATCACGTGATTTTGGACAAAAAAGCCCCTTTTTTAAAGGCATTTTAAAAGCAACTTTAACGTCTAGAACTGTAGTGCCAGCAGACCTTAAGTGTCTGTTTAGCTGCCTGCTTCTCCCATCAGAATACAGCCTGTGGGAGAGGAGGTGGAAGAAACTGGCAGCAGACCTGCTTCCCGAAATCCTAGAAGGGCCTTACAGCCTGGATTTCGTGGAAGAACCGATCACTTTGGACCATCTTGTGGGTGAAGGAGAATGGAGTGAAGGGCAACTTCAAGCTCGGGGAATTCCAACGGCCGTGCTGGACATGTCCAGGGGTGCAGCAGAGCGTGCGTTCCTGGGCATGCCCACCAAGGACCCAATGGTTCCCTATACAGAGATTAAACAAGGTGTCGCAGAGCCTTTTGTAGATTTCGTAGACCGGGTCTGGGCAGCAGTCGAGAGACGGGTGGAGAGACCTGAACACCGAGACGGACTAGTCCTAGAAGTGGTGCACATGAACGGCAACACCATGTGCAAAAGAATCATCCTGTCGCTGCCGGCCTCACCAGCGCCGACCCTCGACCAGATCATCGAGGAGTGCACCCTGAAATCACACCTGATAGAGGAGGAGGCCCCAAAGAGACCTAAAGACAAGCTGGTCGCATCTGCTGTTGCTCCTCCAAGGAACTCAGCTCCGAAGCGACTTCCATCCGCACGCCGGTGCTTCCACTGCCATCAGGAGGGACATTTTCAGGATCGCTGCCCACTTCTAAGGACTATACCCCCCGGGGCTGCAGGAGGAGGGAGGAGGGACGGGAACCCCACAATCCCAAAAAACTAGGAAAGGAACGCGCACTTGCCTCGCGTGCTGATAAAAATGAGGCAAGTCGTGGTGCCACGAGAGGAGCCGTGATACACCATCTAGTCCCATCTGTAAGCGGCTGCCTCTCAACTACTGACATCGGGGAGCCTTATCGGCTCCGACTCACCAATTCTGTCCACTTTTGTTCCCAGAACTGGCATTTCTTCATAGCAGATGCAGAGCTTCTATCACACATCTGCCGCTGTGAAACCAGGAGGAAGGAGGACCTTCTGAACTGCAGGTACCTCGTGGCTGGGGACACAAAAAGCACCCCACTGGAGATAGAGGTTCCTCCGGTAATTTCCACCCTTAATCCGAGGCTCTTCTATCTCGTGGCACGCTGTGTCCATCCCCCCCTCTTTCTGCCTAAGGGCCAGGTTATTGCACAGGCAATTCCTATTCCTCGTGCTCTGTGTAATGACCTGGAACTCTCAGTCTTTTATGCTGGGAAGTTGGGAGAGGAAAAACCCCTCGTATGGTGTAAACTCAAGTGCGAGGGGCATTCTGCATACCTTCAGGGGATGTTGGACACAGGGGCAGATGTGACGGTCATCCCACCACATAAGTGGCCGTCACACTGGGAGCTGCAAAGCGTGGCCACGCCAGTCTTAGGACTAGGCGGGCCCCAGCCAGCAAAGCAATCAAAAAATATTATCCAAATTAAGGGTCCGAACGGACTGCTAGCCTCAGTACGTCCGTTCGTGATCAATTGTAAATTTACACTATGGGGGAGAGACGCCATGTCCCAGTGGGGAGCCAAATTGGAATTTCCGGCCCCCCAACATTTTTAGGTGCGGCCACTGAAGAGCGCCCCACACAGAAATTAACATGGCTCACACATAAGCCTGTCTGGGTGGAGCAGTGGCCGCTGAGTAAACAAAAACTACAGGCGCTTACAAAACTAGTGGAGGAGGAATTAGCAAAGGGACATATAGTCGAAACTAACAGCCCCTGGAACTCTCCGGTGTTTGTAATTAAAAAACCAGGGAAGGACAAGTGGCGACTCCTCCATGACCTAAGGAAAATTAATGAAGCCATAGAAAATCTGGGCTCTCTCCAACCGGGTATGCCATCTCCATCTATGCTACCCCAAAATTATAATTTAGCCGTAATTGACATTAAAGATTGCTTCTTTCAAATCCCGCTCCATCCGGATGATGCTCCCCGTTTTGCCTTCTCTGTACCCTCCATCAACAGAGAAGCCCCTATGAAGCGCTACCACTGGACAGTACTACCTCAGGGGCTAAAATGTTCCCCCACTATATGCCAGTGGTATGTCGCCAAGGTTCTGTCCCCAATGCGTGCCAAGTGGACATCCTGTATTTTCTATCATTACATGGATGACATGCTGATTTGTGTCCCTGACAGCGAGGTCCTACAAGCAGCTCTGGAGGACACTGTTAGGGCCTTGTCGGTGGCCGGATTCGAACTACAAAAAGAGAAGGTACAGTTACTGCCACCCTGGAAGTACCTGGGCCTAGAAATTAATAACCGAACGATTAGGCCTCAACAAATTCAGATAAGTAACAACCCCAAGACGCTGAATGACATCCAGCGCTTGTGTGGATCACTAAATTGGATCAGGCCATGGTTGGGACTCACCACGAGAGAACTATCCCCTCTTTTTGACTTGTTAGCAGAAAGGGAGGGGGATGAGGGTTTAAGTTCCCCGAGAGTCCTGACCCGGGAGGCCAGAGCCGCACTCGAGAAGGTCCAAACCACCATCGCAAGTAGGCAAGCCCATCGCTGTCAACCAGGGCTGCCTTTCCGCTTCATCATCTTAGGTGAGTTACCCCATTTATACGGTATAATATTCCAGTGGGACAAGGGCCAACAGGACCCCCTCTTGATAATAGAGTGGGTGTTCCTTGGCCACAGACAGTCCAAAAGTATCACCAGGCCACAAGAGCTGATGGCACAGCTCATAATACGGGCCAGGGCTCGTCTGCAAGTACTAGCGGGTTGTGACTTCACATGTATCCACCTCCCCATTAAAACATCCACGGGGAAAATTACCAAGGAGACCTTTGAACACCTTCTCAGACAAAATGAAAATTTGCAGTTTGCTCTAGACAGCTTCTCAGGCCAAATTCAAATTGGGCATCCTGGCCATCATCTGTTCAATACAGAATTCAAATTGTTGCCGAGAGAATTGCAAAGTAAAAAGCCACTCAAAGCACTGACAGTGTTCACAGATGGGTCAGGGAAGTCCCACAAGTCAGTAGTGACTTGGAAAGACCCAGTGACTCAATTGTGGGAATCAGACATTAAAGTAGTGGAAGGTTCCCCAAAAGTAGCTGAGTTGGATGCTGTCGTGAGGGCTTTTAAAAAATTCGATCAACCTTTTAATCTAGTCACAGATTTGGCATATGTGGCAGGAGCAGTGTCTAGAGCTGAACATGCAATTGTAAAAGAGGTGCCAAATCAAGTCATCTTCAGGTTGCTCACAGAATTAGTACACCTAGTTTCTAACCGTGAACATCCCTTTTATGTGGTACATGTGAGGTCACACATGGATCTCCCAGGCTTTATTGCCAAAGGGAACCGCAGAGCAGACGCCTTGGCAGCCCCAGTACAGCTGGGAGGCCAGCCAAACATAGTCGAGCAGGCCAGGCTCAGCCATCAGCAGTTCCATCAAAATGCCCCAGGTCTGGTACGCCAGTTCCATCTGCGGCGTGACCAAGCCAGGGAAATTGTGGCCTCATGCCCCAACTGTCAGGAGGCAGCTCTACCAACACTGGGAGCAGGTGTGAACCCCAGAGGTCTCCGCAGTTGTGAGGTATGGCAGATGGACGTCACCAAAGTCCCCGAATTTGGGAAACTCAAAAATGTCCATGTAACCGTGGACACCTTCTTGAGAGCAGTTTTCGCCTCAGCCCACATAGGAGAAAGAGCCACAGACGTGAAAAAACACCTCATACACGCCTTTGCTACTTTAGGGGTCCCAGCCACAATAAAAACTGATAATGGTCCAGCATATACTTCCAGGGTGCTCAGTAACTTCCTGCAGGAATGGGGGGTCCAGCATAATACTGGGATTCCTCACTCCCCCACCGGCCAGGCCATAATAGAGAGGACTCACCAGACGCTGAAACAAGTCCTCCGGAAGCAGCGGGGAGATGTGCGAGTGCTGTCACCGCATGAGAGACTCTGCAAGGCCTTGTTTACTATCAGTTTCCTAAACTGCTCTTTTGACAGGCAAGAACCGCCAGCCCTGAGACATTTCAAACAGCATCAGGAGCTCCAGCCAGAGGACAGGCCTCCAGTATTAGTGAGGGATCCAGACTCTAAAGAAATCCAGGGTCCATTCCCACTTTTGACTTGGGGACAGGGATATGCCTGCGTATCCACGCCCTCAGGAGTCAAGTGGATCCCCAGGAGGCATGTCAAACCTTACACACCAGGACAGTCAGTGAGTCGGAGTGATACAGTGCCAGTAGATGCAACCGATGATCCCACCAACCAAGGGGTTGCATCCAATCGCAGGCGCCGCAGAAAAGGGAGAGACTCAGCATCTCCCTAAAAAGCACTTTTCCCACATCTACCTCAGACCATGTATGTCTCCAAGTCGTGTTTATAATAAAGTTGTTGTCCCAGTTCCCCTATCCCCAAACACCCAGGGAAGAAGCAGCTGCAGTACCATCCCCAAGCCCTTTCCATCTACAAAGCAGTCACAGCAGCAGAAGAAGCTAAGAGAAGAAGCCACTGCGCAAGAATCCAAAGAGAAACAACTGTCTTTTTTATATTATTTAAAGCGGGGAATTGTTGCATCCCAGGTTTGGGTTCACATAATAGGTTTTTTCTTTGTTAGTTTTCCAGTTCTCTGTACCCTCGTGCATCCCCCGGGTTTTCCCCTACTCCTGTGCTTTCCGTGCCCGTCTCCCCGTTCTCGTGGTCCCACTCACCCCAAAGTCTCGTGTCCGCCCCTGCCGTGTTCCCATTGGTCGCTGTAGTACACGTCATCACCACGATGTCTGTACCCATTGGGCGGGAGGACTCCCCATCCGCCCTGTCCCTTCCCTATTTGATCCCACTCCTCGGCATGCTCGAGGCCATTTGCGTCCGTGCGAAGCTGGGATCGGCTGCAGCCTTTCCATCACAGCTCTCGCAGCCAATAAAGCATCCAGCCGTCACGCGGATGGATTTGAATGAATTCCCTGCCTCTTTGTTTCTTCCCTCGCGCCGACGGCAAAGCGCGGCCAACAGCCCACCCCGGAGCGCGACAGCAAAAGCGCCCGGAAACTGCGGCGAGCCCCGGCCCCGACGAAAAGCTGAGAAGCCCAAGCCGGGCATTCGGGAGCTGACCGGGGCAGACAAAAGTAAAGAGCAGCCATGGTTTTGAACAAATATTTTGCACACATCACACAGAAATTATCTATTAATCCAATTCCTTGTTTGAGTACTGTGGACAGAGACTATCTTCAGAGATCTGCCGAGAGAATCTGACTGTGCTAAACATCAGCCTGAGGATGGCTAATTCATAACACTATTTCTCCACCAAAGTGCCTTCAGCTGGAGAGCACTTGAAGCATCATCTCAATTACCCAGTGTCATATCATTAAAGACATCTTGAAAGTGGACGTGCTTTCTAGCCATAGATATTTGACAGTAATAATGTGTATATACTGGATGTCTTAAATTACAGCTGTCTTCTGCTTGAAATGGATGACAGAATTCCATAAATAAAGGCACTTCATATAGTCATATGTAGTCTTAAGAGCACACCAAATAGGGGGTACTTTTGATGCATTTCATTCATGGTGTGGTACATGCATTGTGAAAGACGTGTCTGAACACACAGAGGAGTGACTGTTGACTGCTTCTCAGCAGTTGCACTGAATTGTCTTCTTGGAAGCTGCTGCAGTTCCCCATGAGTGTCACAGAGAAGTCCCATTCATTGCCTCTGTGTCACAATATATAGAGCTCTTGCTGATGATTCTGCCCATCTGTTTCCCTCATCTTCTGTACCCTGAGTTCTTTGCGGCAACTTGATTTATTTCCTCTTCCATAACCAAATACCTAAGTGCTTCTAGTCAAGGAAGATTACAATTATTTATATATTTTCAAGCAAGCATACTTTCTTCATAAAACTGTTTGGTTTTGCTAATACCTCTAATGTTTCTTTTCACACGCAGCAGATGCATGCACTTAAAGCATTTTATGACAATATTTTTGGGTTACAAGGAACAGCAAAACAAGAAAGAATGAAGCAAGCTTTGCAAATCACAATTTTTACATCTATTACATATTTCCTGGTTTTATGTGCATATATGTGTGCTCATTTTCTCAACTATCTGGGAAATCACAAAAGATGGCAAATAAAACTAGATATAAATGTACCAATAAGATGATTCTATATATATAGCAGGACATAATGTCTGAATGTGGCAGAAAGTTGTCTTCCTATAGTTTTTCTAAAGGCTTTGGAATTTAGTCAATAACTTGAAGACCAGGCTATGAATTTTCAGCTCATATGTTATTTCTTTTTAAACATATAGACCTGAAAGCCTCAAGTCCACCAAAGGTACATATGCATCTAAGCATCTCTGAGTAAATTAGAAAATGCAAATATACCAGAGAAAAATACTGCTTTTTATGTGGATTGTATTTATAAATATACTAAACATTTTCAGAGTTCAAGTGATTCAGAATTTCTAAATTATTCACATGATAGCAGTAGCTATAATTTGGATTTTAAAATAATTAGAAGCATGCATCATGGAACATATAACTGGAGGAACATGCACAAGAACCTAACTAAAAGAGTCCCTGGATTGAAGAACATTTGCAGATGAAAAAACTGAGGAGTTGAAAAACTAAGCACATGCATGGGAAGAGCTAAACAAAGAAGATTTTCCTCAAAGGTTAATTAACCATTCTCTTGATTGTCGGTGTTTGAGATAAGATTTATATTTTGATATTTTTTGCATTATAACAAGATATTGTCAAGGAGGAAGTTAGAAGAAACTATTATTGTTATAAGGAGAAACTATTATTCTTATATGGTCATGGAATAAATTTACTGAATTGCCTTATAGCAAAAAACTGGTACTAAATGTAAGACGTGTGTGTCTTTGGGTTACAAATACAAAATAAAAAAATAGTTTTCATGAAAACAATGAAAGTCCAAGATTCTGGTGCTGGGGTAGTTTCCATGGCTGTATGACAGCCTTGGAGCTATAGATGGTTGCCTTAAAGGTGTAAATTTTGGAAAAGCAGCTTCACCAGGAAGCTTGAAGGAAGGCGTTTGGTACAGATATTACACTGCGGTTTTGTGATCCTAATAATAAAGGAGCTCGGGCCCTGTGAAGTATTATTTAAAGTGCCATTTTCTGAAGCTAAGGAAAGAGAGGATGGTGTAGATAACTTTGCAGCTCTTTGTGTTTTGAGAATGTCACATCAAAAGGCATTGAATGGATCTTCATTCAGGGCACAGCTTGCTGTGCTGAACCCATACATGTACATTTACCCATTTTGGTCTTTTGTTCTCTTATATATTTTTTCCTAATATGGACTGAACTTTGCTTTTGTAAAGGGATATTCACGGAAGAAAATGCCCTTTTTTTTTTTTTTAATGAATACATATGTGAAAACATAATGCTTATATTTAGTTATCTTTCGCCTGAGACTATAGCCATAATTGCATTGGTTCAGTCTCTTTATGGAGGGAAGAAAAACTTGTGTACTAAAGTAATAAAGGTGAGAGCTAGTTTGTCAGACTGTATGATACTGTATCCAGACCAGCTAAATAAAGGCATAATGAAGACGAATCACAAGACACCAGGAAGGCCTCTCTTCTCTTTTTCCTTAGAATACCCCAGAGATACATTAACTTGTTTTCCTGGCTGTTTGAAACCTTTTCTTTCTTGCTAAAGAAATGCCTAGAGCCCTGAAATTTTAATGCATTGATCTGTAGCTGTGAATCTTTTTCCTTCGTAGTTCTGGGGATAACTTTTTTTCCTTATCTGAAAGTCAGACCTTATATATACAGTTTATTCAACGTGAACTGCACATGAAAATGGCTCAAGAGACTAGAAAAGTCAAGGAGTTTTTGGTCTTGTTATGATTAAAGAGAAGATTTGCAAAAATGTTATAAATTCTGATTTTTTATTATTCAGAATAAAAAGCCAGAATCTTCATTGCCAACTTCAATTTTCCATTTGGCAAATATTGCTTTCCTTATACAATTGTCCCCCAATATACTCATCTTTTTCTTCCTTGTAAAGCTTACCATTAATGTGGATCTTTACAAAAAGAAGATAGAGCAGAGACAATCCAGACAATTCAGGAATATCCTTCAATTAGTCTGTTGTTATTGCAAAAAATGTGTAATTGCATACTTGTGGGCTTTCTGAATTCAGAAAAACAAAGTTACAGTTCTGTCTTTGTGATCAGTACACTTGTAGTCTTGTAGGTCTGCACTGTGTTTTCCTAAAGAACATCAGGACACTGCTGATAGCTAGGAATGTCCCCGATTATGACTCATCCATCTCCTCTTCAGCCTGATCATGTACTGTGCTAGTCTGTGTCTTCAGACATATCTTTATACTTAGCTTTGATAATTTTTTCCTCTCCTTTTTTTCCCTCTCTGCACTTATCACTTATCTGCAAAAGATAATCTTTATTATAGGCAGCCTCAGTGTCTTCCAAGTCTTCAATGACGGCAATTTTTAGGTCCCTGCCTACCAGATAAATTGCTGTGGACATAGAAAATTCTCTTTATTTTTAAAGACCCACAGAAGTTTCTGATGTTGAGGAGGGGTGGTTTAATTTTGTAGGGTTCTTTTAAACTTTGTAGCTCCTTGTGGGTTTGAGGGTTTTTTTAAACACTTTTTTTATACTGCAGCTATGTATCAAGATACAGACTATAAGAAAAAGTGCTTAAGCTGTTATTTTTAAGCTAAGAGCATGAAATTATAGACTGTGCAGAGGTAATTCAATAATTCTTGAAGGTGCAGATCGCAAAGTTCAGAACTAGCAGGAGCCCTTTAATTCTGACAGCGTGAAGTGTAACATTTTAAGGAGTTACATTATTTAGTGTATTTGAAAAGTATGAAGAGTTTAAATTTGGGCACCTTAGAATTACCAGTCTGACTAAGAAAAAAGCACATTTTTTTTCATTTTGAAGGACTGGTATTATCACCAAACCTGCAGATTTTTTTCTGCAGTGCTACTTCACCATCTATATGCAATACAACTTAAAGCCCCTCTTATTTTATGTGGGCAGGCAGGTAGAAATGTACAGGTACATCCAACTAACACAAGAAAATAACTGTGACACTTCATGTCACTTACTACTGCCTTCACAAGTGTAGTAAAGAAGAGGAAGGAGAAATCCAAATCCTTCAGCATCCAGGAGGTGGACAGGTGAGCAGGTGAGCATTTCCCCATATGACTGGAAGCCCTGTTGTACCATTTAAAACTGAAAATTAAATATTGCAATATTCTACAACTTAAGCATATTAGGACACAGATTAAAGTATTTCCTTCACAGAACAGTTCAGGTCTGGGATTTTTGCAATCTCTATATTAAAATGCTGATTGTCAGAACAAGCAAGAAGCATTTTTCATATCCTATAGGTGGGAATTTTTAGCCTCATTTTCATGCTTCCTTAGATATTAAAATAGCAAAATGTAGGCTTTTAAAAACAGGAAGTGATTTGACAGCTTTATTTTCTTCTTCTACTCAGAAGCAGAAGAAAATATGTAGATCTACAGCATCAGCACAGGCATTGCAGCACATTGGAATTCGAATTTCTGTTTTCACTGAATCTCTTTACTTTAGTAATAGACACAGAATTTGCATCTTTAGAAATAGTTGGAGATTTTTTAATATCCCTCACTGAACAGTCTCTTCCCTGGGGCATGGCTTTACTGTTACGTGGCTGTGTATGCAGTGTAACATGCCAAGGACTCAGGAATAAAGATTGATATCTATGGAGGAGCTATACGAGGGCTTGTGCTCCCTGAGGGAGGTCTCAAGCCAAGTGCATTTGCAGCCTGTCAATACTTGTTGGCAGATAGAGATGCCCAGGAACACTGAGGTCTCAGAAACACGATTTTTTGAGTGATTACTGGTGTTACTTTTGTAAATATCCAGAATAATATTTTCCTACTGCTTTTTCAAATGTAAGTCTTTCTTCCATTCCTGGAAAAAAGCAAGCAAAATAGCCCATTGGGACCTGAGAACAAGGCAAACCAGATGTTATTTTCTATGGATTATGTGTTTAATCCCCACATGAGTATGTTTTATCACATCGTAATGGTAACTACTTAAAAGGCAAGAAGGGGCACTAGGGCTTGGTATTTTGCTTGGTTTTGTGCCCGTTACTTATATTGAGCAAGACCAATGTGTTTATGCTTGGAGGCTGCCTAGGATAAAATATTACCATTGCTCCTAATAGAAGACTTATTCTTCTGAGGTTTCACTTTCTACTGGTGTAATGCATTTACCATGAGAATAAAAATTATGAATACCAGGAAACTGGGAATACTTCTATTTTGATTCCAATTTCTCCCTCTGCTGCATGATGTCATCTTAAAAATGAACGTGGGAGAAAAATTATATCAAAGGAGGGCTAGTTTATTCAGGGATTGTTAGAATAAAGATGGGGAATGCAGTACATACCGGTGTTCTTTGCCAGGCTCAGCCACTAAAGTTTAGCTTCAAGGGTGTGCATGTTGTTGCTAAGGAAAACTGGTTATGTGGGTCCCTTACATAATGTCATTAATATTTTGGTTTGAAACTTGTCATTCTTGTCATCTTGCAGTGTATGTCTCTAACAGCTGAAGCCCTTACTTAAAGCACTGTCATGAAACATATGAAAGAAAAGGTTGGTTTAGAGGTACTAATGGAAAAGCTAAAACAAAAGAAAGCAGATTGCAATGTGACTGCAGATAACTGATACTGCCTTGGCTTCTTCTATTCAGAAAAAGCAAAAGGAGGCTGAATTGGTAATTGAAGACAGTTTTTATTGATAAATCAGAGCATGTATCCATTTGGCATAGGATGTGTGGGAGGAGGGGATCAGTAACAGGAACTGGATGGGAGGTTTCTGTGGTACCCAGATGACAGATTACATTAAACCGATTTTACCTTGTGTATTTCTAAACACGTAGTGGTTTATATATTTTAGATGTGTTCAAAACTATGCAATCTAGAAATGTGCCATTGAAGACTTGCATGCAATCTTCTCAAGATTTTTTCCTCCTAGGAACTGAACCTCTAAGGGAATGCTTTATTATTCTAAGGTCTCACATGATGCCTGTATTCCTCACTCATACTACATCTTCTGATTTGTCATCAGGAGTTTTGGGATGATCATTATGAAAAAATAGACATAATGAATTGCAAAAAATTAGTCAAAATATCTTCTAGAAGAGAAAAATTATTAGAGAAAACAACTGGTTGGCAAAATCTTCTCTTTCAGGCTGTCAAGATGTGAAACATTTTAAGATATTATGCTGTTGATTCAAGAAAATTTCTCAAATGTCATTCATAGTCAATCAGATCTATTTCAAAAAGTACTTTACAATCAAAGCATAGATAAGGCTGTCAAGATATAAAAAGCAGTAATACATATTTAAAAATAAAACAACTCCCAAGGGGAAAAAAATCCTCTGAACTAAACACCCCACACTTAGAATGATTTTAGTGATAAAAACTGAGATTGCACCAGATTAAGGAATAATGAAAAGGTCCTGTTATTCTAGTACTGAAAAGAGCCACTGCCTCACAACCTTCTCTCCTTTACCCCATCTGTGTAGGGACCCTTCTAAAAATTCTGCTGTGTATGCTATTAGCCTGTGTTGCCTATACACAGGTACTTGCCATAATTTGATTGATTGTTCTGAAAAGTGAGGATAGGACAATTCTTACATCTCCTTAGGCTCCCTGCCAAGTGTACCATTGCCTTTCTAAAAGAAGATTACTAGAATATTTGAATTTGAATAACAGACTCAGTCTCATAATTTGTGATGAAAAAGTAACAATTATTTCTTGTTACTTAATAACTTGACATCTAGACAAAGGAATGGCATAAAAAATCCCTTACAAGCTGATAGGTAAAGATTTTTTGTGCCTAATTTTATCTGCATACAAAATGGATAATATCCATTGCTGAAAAAGTAATTTAAGGCTTACCTTTTATTCATGTCTGAGCACGATGGAAGACACTGTTAACTCTTGATGGAGCTGTAAAACTGTATTAGTCCATGCAGCCCTTCTTTGGGAGTTTGATCCCTAGAATATTCTCTCCAGAAGAGAAGTACAACAAATGAAAGTTTTATCCATCTTCTGAAGATTTCCAGGCTAAGTAAATCTAAAGTACAAATACCTAGTAACTTACCACTTTACTTGTGTTCAGACAGAGCAGTGGGCATGGGTTTGAATTTCTATTTCCCGAGGCAGCTGACACCCTCTCAAACATTGTCCTTATCCACTGCTATGTATTCCAGAGCTATAGGAACTTGGTCAGAGAGAGACAGAGGTTTCTCAAGCAACACTACAAGGTGTATGTGGCTCTTGGTGCCATGTTCTGTAATTTTTATTTGTGCAGAGTTCTGTAATTTTTACTAGTTTATACTTCTGTATTTGTAGTAGTTAGTTCACATTTTTCCAAGTAGTGTAATAGGATACATTTTATACTTCTCTCTTTATGACCTACAATTTGTGAAGATTTGGAGAAGAGGACACTTCTCTAGTTATGACCAGGGCAGTGTGAAATCCAAGAAAGACAGACCTGTATTACTGGCAAGTAAAATTTTACTGTGAAGTGAGGCAACATCAGTGTTTTTGATGCATTTTTTAGCATATGATTTACAGAGACTTCTGTAAGTGTACACTATCCATAGATTCATTGCCTTAATTGTTGAAAAAAATAATCTACAACCTAACTGACATACTTTTTGGTCATTAAACTGTCATTATGTAATGTAGACTTCATGTGTCACCCAGTGAAATCTATCTATACTTTCCTGAGAGTGTGAAAATCACTGCTTTGCTCAAAGGCTTTTAGTTAAGATCTGTTACTTTGAATTTCCCAGAGGCTAATTCAGATAAAGATGTTGGAAAGTTCTCTGCATTGTTTTTATTTGCTTTGATTGTGATGGTAACCATCCGTAAACCAAACATTGACCAAACAATATCAGCAACTACTTACAGACAATTTTGAATTGACTGATTTGAGAGATGTAATCCAGGCATATTGTGTGGTAGAAGGAGGGATACAATCCAATTTTGAGCAGCAATATTTTACAGCCTTACCTTTGACTGGCAGATTTTAAGACCAAAAGAGACCAATAGGTCATCTAGTCACATGTGTCCAGCATTTTACAGGACGTTATATTTCTTCCTGTGACTTGAGAGACTAAGCACATTTTCTGAAAAGATGCCCAGCTTTGATTTGAGAGCACCAGGTAATGAACAATCTATCATTCCCTTTGGGAGTTTGTTCCAGCTGTTATTTACCTATACTGTTGAATTTTTTATCTTATTTCCATTTGGAATTTTCTTGTCTTCCATTTCTAACCACTGGCTTCCGTCTTTCCCTGCTAGCTTAAAGTGCGGGTACATTGTGCGGGACCTTATAGACTGCAATCAAGCTACCTGCCGTCTGGATTTTCTTTTTTTTTTTTTTTTGCTAAGATAAACAGACTGATATTTTTAAGTCCTAGTTCACCTGAATTTTCTGCAGCCTGGAATAACTTTGCAGCTTTTTTTCTATATCATCTCCAATTTTTTCAGTGACATTTTAAAAATGAACTGTGTGCAGTATGGAGAACAGGAGGCAGTTTGCCAATATCAATCTCACCAGTGCTATCTAGAGGCAGAAAATCACCACTGATTTTCATTACTCCTTTTCCTTGCTTGTTCCTTCTAGGTTTCATTAAACCATGTAGTGTCTATATTTACTGGGATTTTTTTCCCCTGTAATGACCCAGAGTTTTTTTTTCAGACTTTCTACTATGAGGAAATGCTTTTTCATTGTGCAACATGTACTGAATTTTGGCTTTGTGTAAAGTAGAAGGAAAGAATTTTTGTTTCTTTGTAAAATTATTTTTCTCCATTCCTGATCTGTTTCCCTTTGCCTTACCCTTGTCTTTGATGTTTGTGTAACCTTCATGGGCTTCTGTGTTAATGTAATACATACTACTAAATCACACTTAGAAACATGGGGGTTTACATGATTGAATCCTATAAACAGCCCCTATTTAATAAGGAACCTTTATTGCTTGTTGTTTTTGCAACTATTCAATTATCCAATGACCTGTCCTTTTAATATATGCTTTGTTGTACTGTTTGTCATTTATTTGCGAATTAAAGAGTAAGAGATGCTAAGTCAAAAGCCTCATAAAAATTTTTTCTGTGCACAAAATTTACCAAGCAAAGTTATAACCTTACCAAAGATTGAATCTGATTTGATTTACAAGATTTTTTTGTTTTTCTATTTAGATGGTATCAGTTGACCTGGATTATATTAATTTCATTTTATTTTTATTCCACACTAGCTTTTCTACTTCTCTTCCTTGTATGACATAAAGAGCCACAATTTCCCATTGGAAAAATCGTGAATTTCTGAGCCCTTTAGAATGTCTTTGATTTGCTAATTAATATAATAGCATTAAGAAAAGTCCAGAAAATCCTTCAGCCAACTCACTACAAATGTGTGGATAAAGTTATACAGGCCTATTGATGAAAAACTACATCATTCTAATAGCTTATCTTTAACTTTGTCCTCAGATAGCAATAGATTTTATTGGATCCTTGTAAAATGTTGTTAGTAAAGCATTGTGTTTCTTTCCAAACCGTGAGCAGAAGTTTTTCTTTTTTTTTTTTCTGCATCATAATTTACAATTTACTATATCCTTTGTTGAAGTATTCATGGTATTTCTTTATTCCTTGTGTACCTAAAAAGCAACAGCTTCCCCCTCACTCATCTTCTCATGTATGTATATTTCCCATTTACTTTCCTCTTGTTTTCTACATTTTTCATCTTTCAGTTCTTATCGTTGCTTTTATGAGTTCAGTTTTTTCCATTCACTGTAGCACAATCTTAATTCTGTAAAAGAAGAAATTGGGGCTCTAGAGGTCAGTTTTGCTCATTACACAGCTGAATTCAGCAACAGCTCTGATGGATCTGTGTGCTGATACAGCATACAGGTATGTAATGCAAGGGTACAAAAAGTTGCATGAAGTTTGCAGAGACAGTGCTAGTTCTGACACATTTCTTGATAGGAAGTACACTTTTTCAGTCTGGTTTTTTTTAAGAAAATGAAAATGAAAACAAGCTTCCAAAAATGTGTTCCTGGGGCTGATAGTGACAGAGAAATGTCATCAGCAGGTTTAGAACCTGTTCAGTCTCCAGAAAGACATGTCAGCAGAGCTGTGGGACACTGGAGTGCGTTGTGTGTGTCATACCCTACAGCTGACAGATAGGAAACCAACTTGACTTGAAAAATTCATGATTTTTCCATGTTTTTCTCAGATGCTATTGTCAAGATGGCAATAGTAAACTTTAAGAACTTAGATATCTGCTCCAGGGCACAGACTTCCATTAGACCTTGGAAAGTGTCCTTCACTGAATTTGAGCTCTTATTGCCCGTTCCAGCTGAATCTGTTTTTCTACTCTTCTGCTTCTTCCCTACACTCTTTTTCCTGTTCTTTCCAGCTTCTCATCCAGTTGGAGACATCTTAGACAAATTCTTTCCTCTGTCAGTCAAACCTTATAATGCACTGGTTTTCCTGTTTTCTTCCATGGTGATGATAGCTTGCTACTTCGATCTTAGACCTTTCTTCCTTCACCAGCTCCCAGAATGATACTGTTCCCAAATGGTATTATTCTTAATACTTATCTCCTCACTCTGGAGTCAGTCTCTGGTTTCCTACTCTGTCTTTCTCTGCAGAAGCATCTCATTATCTCTGATTTAAATTGTAGTTGAGTGGGTTTTTGCACACTGGTGGCGGGGCAGAAAGTCTACAGGAGCTGGAGTCCATGAGAATCCCAATAGACTATGGCAGAGGAGATTTTGTGCTTAGATGGGAATTGTTCTGCTTAGAACGTGTGTTTGTTGACAGTCTTTGAAAAACCCTCATCAGTCTTCATACTCTTAAACAAATTATTTTTTCCCCTCTGTCAGAGAAAGGGAAGGTGGGAAGCAAAAAAAGTAAAATTAAGGCAAAGGACAGGTCATGCTGTATTTCAGATCTTCTCTACCAACATTTTTGTTGAAAGCATTCTAAGACTTTGAAATCTTAATGGAGAGCATGAGATAGTCCCATAAATTCTTTCTTTGAATAAATGGCCTAAACCAGCCAAAGCTTATCCCTCTGTGTATAGAAATAGACTTACCATGAGAGTATCCATTTTGTTTTAAATTTGCAAACCACAGCAGCAGATATGAAATAGATTCTTTAGCCACTAAAATCATTGCTATATAATTTAACTAGAATGTTATGATTTTATTTAGAACTGATAAATACTGTAAAAATTGACCTTAAAGGACAAATGCCTATTATCTTGTTTATACCAATGCTCTCCTAGTAGCTCGTAAATCACTTACTGCATCGTGGTCTGACATCTGTGTTTTTGTGATAAAAAAATTAAAAGACAACCTAATCTGTAAGGCTGTTGATTTTTATTTTTTTTTAACTGAAGGTAACAAATTAAAAGCTACCTATTTTGGACTAAGAATGAGCATCATAATGTCATGTATTATATATTCATGATCTGTGGAGATAAGCTATAATTGTGCTTCCCTTAGGAAGATTCTTCTTAAAGAAATCCTAAGTTTAGGATTACAAGACTAGATTTCAAAAGCATTTAGCAATTCAGAATAGGACCGACATAAATGCATAAGTGTGACAGCTGGCTATTTCACAGCTTATGCTCCAGTTCTACCTTTATACCTCAATACTTTTAAGACTTTGATACATCTTTAGGCGTTTAAATATTTCTGAATACCTGAATCACAAACACTTTAAAGCAACAGGGTGAATGTCAGATTTTTTATGAAGATGGCTTTCAGGGCTTTAGAAAATTTGTGTTTCAGATTTTTAAAAATTGAGCAATTAATAAAAGTACAAATAACTTATGAGCCACTGAAAGAGAACATCAAGGAGAATTAGGAGCTCTATAAAATATGATAAAATATTTAACACAATAATGTCTTTTTTAATTAACAGTTGTTCTTGGCTGAGACTTTAGGTATCAATTTATGAAAAGCATTGTCTTCATTTTATGAAATTATAGAAGTGTTTGTAATTCACACTGGGATATTTAGTGATAATAATGGAGATATAAAGTAGGAAGTGGGTTCACCTGCATACATGCATGCAGGTGGAGTTATGTGAACACACACGCACATTAGATGAATTGAGTATGTCATACAAGATAAAAGATGAATTTTAGTGTCCTAATAAGAAGGAAATGCGGAATTTCAAGAAAATTCTGACAGATTTCAGGGGGAAACTTTTTCCCCCTTTTCTGTCTCAAATCCAATTGTCACCTTTCCCCATATTCTTTCTTAGTTCCCTTCTATCACATAGATGT
Source organism: Anomalospiza imberbis (assembly GCF_031753505.1). Classification (NCBI taxonomy): domain Eukaryota; kingdom Metazoa; phylum Chordata; class Aves; order Passeriformes; family Viduidae; genus Anomalospiza; species Anomalospiza imberbis. The sequence goes on along the minus strand of NC_089721.1, from coordinate 39,862,157 downwards.
CTGTTTCTTCCACAGTGCTTTTCCACTGCCTCTTCTACAGTGACTTGGTAATATGAAAATTGATAAGACAGGAAAGGATAAAAAATGTGAAAATAAAAGAGTTCCTCACATTTTTCCTCAAGCCAAAGAGTATTCAGCACATATTGAAGCTCTGTTAATAGGTGAAAGAAATGGTACATTTGGGGATGGCAGAAGGACTCCCACCTCCCCTCAAGGAAGGGGGTTACAGGGCTCTTTCCAGGGGTGCATCTGAACACCTCTGTGCTGAAAGGTCTCTGCACTTAGATTGCAGTTCCATTTGCCTGCATTTACAATCTTTCCCACTGAAGTTTTCAAATTTCAAACATTTTAAATATAATGGAATCTCCTGTAATTTTTTATTAGTCTCCTGTGTGATACCAGCATTCAATGCCATGTTCTGCAGTGCTTGCAGTTTGCACAAACTAAGACGTGAACTAGATTTCACTAGGTATAGAAAGTGTCCACAGCTTAGAAAATTGAAGACAGCTTGTACTTTTGTCACACTGAAAGATTGTAAGAGTACAATCTTACAATAGTAAGATTACAACAGTACAGTAATGGATAATGCATGGCAGGTTTGTCTTACCCTTTAAGAAATTGATCTGTTTATTCATCCAAAGGTGCAACATTTTATTAGTTATGCTTTGCTTTGTCCAGTCCTATTCTTTCAGTTAAAAAAACCCCACAAACAAAGAATCCTAAACCAACCAAACAAAACCAAATCAAACCAAACCAAACAAACAAAAAAAGAAAAAACACCAACAAGTTGCCACATAATAAGCTGAAGCCAAATAAAGCCTTAAAAAACCCCATAGATTGTTATTCTTGTCACATTAGGAAGTGGAAAAAGCCACAAAGATTTCTTTATGTTTCTCTTAAAAAGGCTTGTTTTTACTGTTTAGGTACAAATTATTTTGTTTTGGAAAGCTTATTTCATGTAACCTTTTCCTAGGTACTTTCTGTATAATTAACTTGCCAAACATGGTGATGTAGAATAATGCTTAATTTCTTTGCATTATACTATGTCTATACTATACTATATTTATTGTCCATACAGATGCCCAATTTTTATTAAAATTCTCATTAAAAGGTCTGTTCAAATAAATATTAGAAATACATAATTACATTCTTGTTGTTCCAACTGAGTTTCTTTAAATATTAAAAACAGTGTGCAACAGAGGAAAAAATACATATTGTTGCAATTAATCATAACAATGACAGCATTTCAATGAATAAAAAGGGTATAAGGGACTCAAAAGACAAAAAAGAAAAAGGGAAACAAAAGAAAGGATAGCCTACTTATAACTATTTTTGCATCTGTGGACCTGAAGTGAATAAAATAAACAAAATAAAGGGGAAAACTAACTTGAGATGTTCTTCTGAGGTGAGTATCTGAATGAGACAATATCTACAATATTTTATTTTCTTTCTTTCCACACAGCAATTTGAACTTCAGCTTAGAGACTAGTGCTATCTTAAAGGTGCAGGACATCCTCCTGATTAAAAAAAAAAAAAAAAAAGTCACACAGATGGGTGGGCAGAGCAGTTTTCAACATTGCTTCTTTTAAGGCACTAACAATGACCGAGGAAAGCATCTTGCCTGACAGTATCTCAGGTTAGAAAAAGCCACCTCAGAAGTCTCAGGCAGACAATTCTCACCACATTTTTTTTCTATTAATTTGTCTGACCTCTCTCTAAGGAAAACATTATTGCCTCAGTGTTTATAATCCTATATAGAAGTATGCAACAGAACACAGAATTCGTCAGAGATTTTTTCTAGAAATTGCAAATAAATATTATTAAAACTGCAATCAAAATGAGGTAGAAAAATAGGCTTAGCTTTGGCTTTGTAACCTGTGAATCTAAATTTGAGTGAGACATTATCAGTCATTATCTTTTCAACCTCCTGAAGCATTAGAGGGTGAAGTAGTCCTGTGAGGAAAATGCAGACAGGAAACTTATTCCACAGTTCCTCATTAAGGCAAGAACCTCAAGACAATTCCGACATTGCTGCTGTCCCCTGGCATTCATGAGGCAGTAGGTTATGGCCAATTAATCCATCTACTGTTGACACTTATTTTTCTACTACCAGCCTGCTCCCAGTTTGTGAAGTTCCTTCTGCAGTGTTCAGGAAAGCATACATACTTTCTCCTCTTAAAGGCTCATGCTCAGGATGTCTTTGGCTTAAATAGCACCAAGTTGTTGTTTGTCCTTATGTCATCTTATGAATCCTCAGTATACTGTCTAGATCTCCCTGTGGATGATATTTGCAAATTTTATTGTTACAGCTGTGTGCTTCTTTCATTAAATAAACAAGTTCACCTGTAATTTTAATTGCAAGTTCATCCTGCAGGCTGTTATTTATTCTGAATGGAGAAACCATACAGATTTGATAAGGCTGAAGCATAAACTGAAGGCAGTCTGTTGTAAGCAGTGGCGTAGGAAGCTGGGAGGCAAAGGAACCATTTTCCTGTAATGACTGATTAGACTCTTTTTTACCTTAGTGCATCAGTCTGTGAAATACTAAGTGGAAGTTGATTGGCTATTCCTATGTCTTTAAACCTCATTTGTGTCTAGTAAAATTCAAATTTGTAACACTTTATCCAGACTCTAGTAATGTCAACATGACTGCTGATGCTTTTAAAAAGCTTGAGAATAGCTGGTTATTTTCTCAGCTGATTGAATTTTGCCACATGCATGTCATTCTCTTGAAATGTTTTTTGGTCTGTTAAATCATAATAAATCCTACAGTGACTGAACTACAGTACATCCCATTAAGACAGCTGCAAGCCTACAGCTATGTTTTAAAGGGCATTCCACATCCCCTGTGTTATCACAGTTAATTACAGGAAGACTCACCAGTTTGAATTCTGTCCTTAATGTGAACCTATTTGAAATTCTGATTTGAATGAGGACCCTTTGAGGAATACAATCTATAAACTCAGAGCCAAGACTTTCACTGCATATAAAATGAGTCCCTTCATTGGCCATGAAGTTTAACTGAGTTAGAAAGAAATTTCAAACCCAACACAAAAAAGAAAACCTTGTGACAATTTAACAATATAATTTTATACCTTAGGATAAATTTTGCAGCCTTTTCTAGGGAAGATCCCTATCTTGTTCAGTAAGTTATTAGGGAAATTAATCCTCTTTCAGCTATTACTGACAAGATTTCAGTAATATGTTTCAGATATATTTAAGCATATGACTAACTAGGAAACAATGAAAAATCTAAGCATTTGTATTTATCCATTGTCTTTTGCAGAAAATAGCAGTAAGGCAGGCTAAACCAAGAGCTGCTCTGCTCTGCTCTTCATAGGCTTCCACCAGGCTTAACAGCTTTTTAGGGAAAACAACTACATGTGTGTCTACTCAGTCAGTGTGGGGAGCAAGAAGAATCCTGATGCATTTTGACTGGCTGTGTTTTATCATCTCTATGAAATCACAATAAAATTGAGCTTCCAGCATTGTGCAGTATGGGAACAGCTCCCACGGTCCCCTTACCCCATCACCAAACTGCTAGCTCTCAGCTGCTACATTTTCTATGTTCAATATCATGCTTGATCATCTGTGACCCTCATAAATAATAAATAAATTATTAGGTATACCTAATAATAATAAACTCAGTGACTATTCATTGATCAGTTGATCCTTACCTAAGATGTATTTCCTGTTACACATGAATGCTTTATCAGATGTGACTTCAGGTATAAAACGTCTATCAGAGACAATAGCAGCATCAGTGTTTCTCCCTAAAACACTTTGCTATCTGCACCAGAAAAAATATACAAAATTGTTTGTCATCCTCAGTGCCTTAAAGTAGTTTGTGAAACCCTGTTCAAAGCCAGACATGTGATCCCTTTGGTTTGAACACCATCAGTAAGAAGGAGACATGCAGCTATCCTGGGAACCAAATGCTCCAGTATGCAGGACATAGCTACATTTATCTGGCAGTGCAGCTTTAACGCATTCCAGCAGCTTCTAGCTGAGAGCAAAGCAGGCAGCACTAGCCCATTGCAGTAGAGCTCCCACATGTCTTAAAATATACCGTAGCTGAATGTCAAGTATTACCACTTTGTGACCAAACATGCACAGAATTTTGAAGATTAATTTGAAGATTAATCTAAAGCACAGGTAGGTACATATACAAGTCAGTATAAGAAAATATATATAAATGGTATACACTGCAAATAATTACTGCAAATACATCAATGCAAACTATCATTCTTCATGATTTGACAAAACCAAAAAATAATGGCTATGCAGCTGTTATTTGCTGCTTTAATCTGATCTGGGATAGTTAAAGTATTAAAAATTTAGCAATATTTATCAGAAAAACAATTCATTTATTTGAGTCTAGTTCTTAATTGTATTAATAGTCATCGGATGCTTTTAGTGCTCTAAGTAATGCACCATATTTGCGTTCCATGTCATTCTTAATTTAACTAAGAATTAATTTGACTGTGCTCAGAGAAGGGTGGGGAAGGGGAAGAAGATGCTTACATGAATGATCTTATTTGTTCACCAGCACATTGCTTCAAATAGTCATCATGCCCATGACAAGTAGATTATATTGATTTTTCGAAATCCTTTCTTTGGTAAAAGTATTTTACCACTTTGAAGATTCATCATCAGCATAGAAAAAAATTATCTATATTTTGTCGGTGACACACAAGCAACATTTTAAATTTAAGGCTTAATTTTTGATATATGTGTTACCCTGTGAATTAATTCCTGTTAATTAACCCTGATGAACACAGAAAAAGTTATGAGATCAATAATATTTGGATACTTATCTGCCTACCACAATCTCTGCTGAATTTGAGAAGACAGTATTTTCAAAGACATTTTTTTTAACTGGGAAGAAAACTGTCAAAGAAGATAAACTATCTTTAAATCAGAAAATAGCTTATTTTCTGCTGTCTTATCAAACAACACCACATAGTCTAGAAAAGTGTGCTTTCTGAACTGCTAATAGGAAAATTTTTATGTCGGAAAAAATTACAGAAATTCAGGTGTTACCCTAAAAAAATTAAGCAGGAAAGTGTAAACGTAAGTGTCATCAGAAGCTGAAATCCAGAATTTGAAGCCCACCTATGAATATCAGTGAGACATCTTAAAGGTTAATCAAAAATTTTGCAGAAAGTTAATCAATATTTCACTAATGTTGAATTAAAGATGATATTGTTATTGGTAGTTAACTGGGACAGGGCAACATGGACTGCATGGCTCAGCATGTGACCCTGGTAACTAGAAATGCTGCAGGATCATCTCCAAAGAGCTGGAGATGTTCAATGGATGCATGACACTCAAGGTCTATTGAAGAGTAAAAAGCAGAGGTCGTTGTCTGATTACAAAATCAGGCTTTAAAACACTGCTCACACCAAGATACATTGGAATGAGTCCTGGCATGTCCTCAGCTTTGTCCAGGACCTCAGCTGGTAAACACCCAAAGAGAGCTGTGTCCTAAAGGGTTAAAAGTATGACTAAATGTGGCCCAGCACTTGGGGCCCCTGGCCTTTGAGGTATGAAGAGTCCACTCTGATGTGTTCCCAGGTGTTATGGTGAAATAAAAAATTATTTAGCCATCTACCACTACTATATTTCCTATATTCCTATATTATAATTCCTGTATTTCTAAAAGGATAAAAAATGGCTTAGGTACAATTTTTAATGTTTTTGTTTATTCAGAAATAGAAAAATAAACATTATTGCTGCTGTTAACTCTCTAAATATTTTATTTTATCTGAGTTACAAACCAAGGCAGGGATATGACACTAAATTCATAAAAATATGCAGAGCAGTTCAAAGGTCTTGAACAAATCATGTTTAAGCAATATAATTCTACTTGATCAAATTATAAAGAAGGCAAATTCTCCCATAAGCATTTTGTAATTCAACTATGGCACAAAATAAATTATTATCTTTTCCTGTGTTTGTTCATGTGTTGATATATAATACATAATGCATACATAATGCATTTTTTAAGAGTTGTCTGAATATTTATCTAGCATATAGGTATGATAGCTAATTTGGAAAGTTCATGAATTCTTTTTATTGACTAAAATAAAAGATTCTTTATTTTTATTCCATTTATAACTTTCTGTTCAATGAATGATCTCTCGCTTAACATAAGAAAACTCATACCCTGCAAACCTGCATTATTTAGTACTACCCATCTTTCAATGTATTATTTACTTTCAACAGCATACCTGAAGACATAATCCAACACAACAGTAGCCAAGCAAACTTCCTTTTCTGTCTAAAACTGCAGATAAATTATACTTGTTATTTGTGGTCTTTATTTTAAGAATAATGTACTGTTAAGGTTAGCTTCAGGTAATGAACTGGGTTTATTGCTATAAGCTTATAACAAAGCAAAACAAGAGATAAAAGAATAATACTTCATCTTTCACTCAGGAATATATTCTGCATGTACATCTCTCTTGCAGGTAAGTAAATTCTAACAAAAGTTAAAGAATATGCCTAAATATAATAATACTTCCAAGCCAGTGCAACTTGATAATCGGTATCAATTACTGCTATTGATAATGGAAAACAACAGCTAAGATGAAAAAATTAATACAACGCTGAATGTATGTTAAACAGAAGAATAATTAATACATGTGCTTAAATATCTGTAAGCACAGCAATGAAAAGAAATTATTTTCGACATTAAACTTTGCTTGCAGTACAAACTAATCTATATAGTTGCCTAAAACATATATACACATATGTTCATTTTTCAAAACTATTATTTTTTTAAATAAGTAAATTTGTAAGTGATTTAAAAATACAGATACGTGAGTTACAATGTTGCATTGCGGTTTGGGGTTTAGGTTAGGGGTTCTGATCTGTTAGCTAGCCGTGTTCTGTGTACCCCCACGCACCCCTTGTGTCTGTTCCCTCCTGTGGATGTTCACTCCGGGTGTCTGGCTGTTAGAGCCACTCCTGTGACCACTCCCGTCCTGCCCGGAGGGTTTGGTGCCCCTCACTCCAAATTCCCATCCCCCATTCGCCCCAGCACCCGGGGTCCGCCCTGGTCGTGTCCCTGTTTGGTGCCGTGGTCCATGTCATCGCCACGGTGCCTGCCCCCATTGGGCGGGATGGTCCCTGCTCTCCTCGCTCTCTCCCCAATATAATCCCGTGCTTCCGAGTGCCTGATGCCATGTTTCCACACGTGCAAGCTGGGAACGAGTCTCGGCGCCTTGGCACAGCTCCCTGTGGCAATAAAAGACTTCCAGCCTTCCATACATGGGGAATACGGACGTTCCTTCACTCTTTACTGGTGTCTCTCGCTCACAGTGGCGAGAATCCGCTGGCACCCCCGCCCGGACGTCGGCACGGAGCCGAGTCCGGAAACACACGACGATCCCGGGTCCCAGAGGGAGGCGATACTGCTCTAGGTGCCGGAGCTGCCCGGGGAGCGGGAAAACACAGAGAGACGCCGCAAGTATCACCCAGCCGTGGGGCCAGGGCCAGCGGAGCCACTCCATCAGGCGGAGAATCACCACGAAGCACCGGGAGCCGTGCAGAGAGCCGCTGGCACCGGCGTGGGGCCGCATGGCCTAGCCGCCGTCCACACCAGGACAGTGCTTTGTGCTGGACTGAAAATGGGAGTGGAGCCTCCCCAAAGAAGTCAGTCAGTGAACTCTCCGCCACCCACAGGGAATGACACGGTGCTTTCCCCGCATGGGAGGGGAAGTGAAATTCTTCATGGCCACGAAGAGCCGAAGAAGAGAAACTTTCTGAGAACGAGGACCTTGGTTGCAGCTTTTATTTGCGAAGATTTCAGTTTGGTGAATATTTAGCGATGGGGGGTACCCGGCTAATACTTCACGGGGATGGGCTCTGCCGCATTTCCAAGGGTACGGATCACGCACGCATGGTGTGAGCGGCGGCCGCTGAGGTCATTCACGTTTTTTGCTTTTTTTTCTGTTTTTTCTGCACCAAGGGTGAGGTCGGGTGGGTAGAACTAGCATGGGGACCGTGCTAACTACCTGTCGTGGTTTGACATGGAAGTGATTTTTTCAGGAAGTTGGGTCAAACCAATCAGTGGTCAAGTTTGGATATTGGCACCTGAAGTGACCACTGAAGATAGGGATACGCCTCTGAGAACACAGGGGGTTAAAAGCAAGAACTCCCCAGAGCTCGCTCTCTTTGGTTCTGGTCAGTGTGCTGTGCAGATCTCCCCTGCCCAGCCACGGGCTGGGTGGGGGAGGGGGAGCCATGCGGCCTGGTCAAGGTGAGCTGAGGGGTAGAAGGACTGGAACTGAGCCAGCTCCTGTGGACGGAAGGGTGGAGAGAAGTGGAGATGTCTTTGTCATCCCCCCCCAGAGGGAAGAGACAGAGAGTCCAGACGGCACCTGTAACTTTGCCAGCGCGGAGGAGAAAGAAGTGGGGGGGAAGGCGCCCAGCCTTGGCCTTGGGAATCGGCTGCTGGGCAGAGATATCAGCCGTCCAGGGAGTCTGAGCTTTTAACCCTTTCCTGAGAAATGAAGGCTTTGTAAAATGTTACTCCTCCTTGATTTGAAGTAGAAGAGAGACAGTCTGGGATCTGAGATGATAGAAGAAGAAATTCTTGAGTTGGAAGGAGATGATGGAGTGGCTTGTGGCTGGACATTTCTTGTTAGCCATAGACTGAACCAAATTCTCCTGACAGAAGATGCACTTAGGGGGGTGCATTGGTGGGTCAAGAGACTTGTTTCAGTGATTACCAGCAGAAGAGTGGAGAGAACAGAGGAGAGTTGAAGAAGGTGGGGAGAAGCCCTCTATCTTCAAGGAAGAAGAAGAGGAGAAGAAGACCTTTGTTCTTGAACCCTCAGCCCCAGGGGAAAATGGGGGGGAATGTAGTCCCAAGATGAGAAACTGAACTGTTGTCTCTTTTGGTCCATGGCAAAGCATCCTTAAAGGAGCCCTATGAGCAGTCTGTCCATGCACAGTGGTGAGAGCATTTTGACATGGAAAGGAGAGTGTCACCATGGGAGATTTTCTCCAGGCGGTTGCCATGTGTGACATGGAAACACAAGGGTGGCAATTGTGTTTCCTGGGGAGTCTGTAGCACAGGAGAGACTCCTGTCTCCCTTGAAAGATTGAGTATTTGAATATCTGAAGGGTGGCAACCTGATCAGGATCCTGGGTGGTGACTCACTGTTAAGTTTGTTTGGAAATTAGGTGGGAGGAAGAGGGTTGTTTTAGAAAGTCTTCATCCAGGATTTAGTGTTTGTAGTTTTTATAGTAGTAGTAGTTTAATAAAGTTCTTTTCTTTGTTACTGAGCTTGGGCCTGCTCTGCTCTGTTCCTGATCACATCTCACAGCAATTATTTAGAAAAGTACATTTTCATGAGAGCGCTGACATTACGCCAGTGTTAAACCATGACACTACCCAACAGAAGGAGCTATACTCCCTTGTTAAGCCTATCCTCTCGGTGAAGGGCACTCACTCTAAAGGTTCTGTTAAGCAGTTTGTACGATGGCTTTGCTTTTCCTTTCCACATGTAACCGTGGAGGAGGCTCGCAAAAAGGAGTTCTGGGAGAGGGTGGGAGCAAAATTGGTGGAGGGAATTGAATGTAGGGATCCCTCCATTAAAGGTTGCTTTGCCACCCTCCATTTGCTGATATTGAAGGTTGTAAAAGTGGGGTCCGCTCGAGAAGCGGGCAGGGGAAGGAAAGAGTCATCGGGCAAAACTGTTGTTTCCCCTGAACCCATTTCCCCATCCCCCTCTCCTACCCCTCCTTCCCCTAACCCGGGTAGGCAGTGGGCAGTGGGGAGTACTCTGCCACTCCAAGGCACAGGGCAGCTTCACGGACGTGGACCATGCTCCTGGCTCCCCTGAGCCACCCTGGCACCTCTGCCTTAGCGGAATTAGCTACTCCGCTGAGGAACTGACCCCAAACCCCTTTTCCAATCCCTTTTTCCTGGTTAGAAATCCTATTTCTGGTGCTATCCTGCACTGTTCTGCTCCCCTGAATCCTTTTCTTTGTTCCCCTGAGGAGACCGCGGCCACATGGTTGGGGACTTTGTCTTCTCAAGACAGAGTGTGGCCACGTGGAGGGGTTTCTTCTTCCTAAAATCCCTTTACCTCCTTTGTTCCCTGTATCCCCACCTTTGACCCAACCTCCACCTGCCTCCCTGTGGGCGTGGGCGCCGCCCCATTGGGAGATCAGGTCACTCCCTCACCCATTGTTCCCCCTCGTGTGGGCGTTCCCTCCAGTCCTTTACATGTTCTCCCAGTTCAGTCACTGACCCTGCCCTCTCCCTCCGGGGAGAGCTCTGCCATCTCTGCCCCGCTGCCTCAGGAAGGAGGCAGCGCCTGTCCTGTACCCAAACCCTGTCCCCATCTTCCCATGGGCCCTGGAAATCCGGGCGGGAGGGAAGAGGGGGGAGGGAGGAGCGGGAAACCCTGTCCCCATTTTCCCATGGGCCCTGGAAATCCGGGCAGGGGGGAAGAGGGGAGAGGGAGGAGCGGGGACCCCTATCCCCATGTTCCCATCGGCCCTGGAAATCCGAGCAGGGGGGAAAGGAGGGAGGTCGGAGCAAGAGCCCCCGTTTCTGCATTCCTATGGTTCCCGGAGAGCCGGGAGGGAGGGAAGCAGTGGGAAGGGGGGACAGGAGCTGGTTTCTGAGCATTTTGCAGATTCCACGAATCGGGTCAAAGGGATAATTGAGAGACATGTAGAGGGATCAGAGTTCCAGGACAAGTTCGTCCCAGAAATAATATCCATGAACGCTGACACACAGCTTAAGATCCCTGAAAAGCCCCGAAACCACGTGACCGCTGTGAATGCTGTGCCTCCAAAGAAAACTGTTCCGAGGCAACCTCCATCGAAATGCCAATTCTTCCACTGTGATCAGAAAAGACATTTTGTAATCCAGTGTCCATTTTTGGGTAGGGCACCCCCAGGGACAGCAGGAGGGGGGAGGGAGACCACACTTTCCCAAAAAACTGAAACAGGAATGTGTGTCTGCCTCGCATGAGGACAGAAATAAAGCAGGTCACAGCACCTCAAGGGGGGCTGTGATTTATCAAGTTGTGCAGGTGGTGAGTTACAACATCGAGGTGCCTGTGGGAGCAGCAGATGACCCTGCCAATCGGGGCGTGGCATCAAACCGCAGGCGATGCAAGGAGAAGAGGAAAAATGCTGCATCCCTCTAAAAAGAAAAATTTCTTCCCCCAAAGCCTCAGAAAAAACTCTTTTGATTACCCCAGTCCGTGTGTGTCCCCAGTCCATGTTTTGTAATAAAGTCTTCCCAGTTCCCCTACACCCAAACACCCAGAGAAAAACCACGCCCAGCATCATCACAGCTGGCCCTCTCCATCTGCAAAGGGCAGCCATTGCTGCAGCAGAAGCTGAGTGAAGAAGCAGCAACCAGACGAGCAGCGAGGAAGACCAAGACGCCGTTCTTTATATATTGAAAAAGAGTGATATGTTGCATCGTGGTTTGGGGTTTATATTAGGGGTTCTGATCTGTTAGCTAGCCGTGTTCTGTGTATCCCCACGCACATCCTGTGTCTGTTCCCCCCCGCAGCTGTTCACTCCGCGTCCCTGGCTGTTAGAGTCACTCCAAATTCCCATCCCCCGTTCGCCCCAGCACCCAGGGTCCGCCCTGGTCTTGTCCCTGTTGGGTGCCATGGTCCACGTCATCACCACAGCGCCTGCCCCCATTGGGCTGGAGGGTCCCTGCTCTCCTCGCTCTCTCCCCAATATAATCCCGTGCCTCGGAGTACCCGAGGCCGTGTTTCCTCACGCGCAAGCTGGGAACGTGTCGCGGTGCCTCGGCGCAGCTCCCCGCGGCAATAAAAGACTTCCAGCCTTCCACGTGTGGGGAATACGGACGTTCCTTCACTCTTTACTGGTGTCTCTCGCTTACAGTGGCGAGAATCCGCTGGCACCCCCGCCTGGACGTTTGCACGGAGCCAAGCCCGGAAACACGCGGCGATCCTGGGTCCCAGAGGGAGGCGATACTGCTCTAGGTGCCGGAGCTGCCTGGGGACCAGGAAAACAACAGAGAGATGCCACGTTACATGAAAATTTGAATTCAAATCAGTAAATAACTTTCAGACTTGAAGATCCATCATTGATTTTCAGACCGATAGAGTACAAACCCCATAAATATAGGTATTTATATACCTGCAGGAAAAAGAACCGAATTACGTCACAAACTACTGTCACCATTTTAGCAACAAAAAACAAGCATTTGCTGAAACTAACATTTCTCATTTTTTCAGAATGTTGTTTTAAAGGCATGAATAACTCATACAGAGAAATGTAGTTTTCACTCAAATTATTATTGACCAAATTACACTCAATTTGATACTTTTAGATACGTTTATAAACTTTTCTTTTTTTTAAAAACTTATGCTTGGAGTAGACTTAGGAGGGACTCTGGGAACTTTTGGAATTTTTCTTCCTGTTCATTTCCTTCTTTGACTGATTTTCTCTCAATTACCCACTGATCATATACCTTAATTTATTCAGGGAAAAAAATCCCTACATTTTTGCTCAATACAATGATAAGCAGCATTGCAAATACATCACACTTTAAAGGCAGATAATTTATTTCAGTGTTTCTGCTGAGCTTGAAAGCAATGGTGTAATGAAAAACTCTAAAATCCCTAGCGACGAATGAAAAAATCAAAAGCACATCAGATTCTTGTGCACATTCAGAAATCCTTCATGTGTAACAAAATAAACATTATAACTACTTTCTGGTATTGCTATATCATGATATTTCCTAAATGTAAGTCGAGTGATTAAACAGCTGAATACAGGTATGTTGATTTTAATGTTATGTTTACCCTCTGCAGAATAGAAAATACAGAAAATTCTCTCTTTATGAACAATCATGCAGTAAAGCTTTTTCATAGTTTCTGGCCATTTATAATAAAAGAAATATGTTGGTGAGCAGTGGAAAGCCTCAGCATTAAATCCTCTCATAGTTCACTGGATTCAATTATTTGGTCCCACTAACCATAAGGACTTTTTTCCCCACTCTTTTCGCCCACAGGATCAGGATTTCAGAAGTTAAGTCACATTTTTTTATACATATACATAAATATGTACAAATGTATATATGTTGTCTTTAAGACTCCAAATAACACATAGATGGGGACCCATTCTTGCTATCCTTCTTTGCCTTCTTTTGTCTATTTTTACTATGTTGTGATTGACCTGACATTTTGCATTGAAAATGTAGATTAAAATCTGCAAGACCAGTATCTGGTTAGTGAATTTCAAAAAGACTTAAAAGAAGGTGAAATTAATAGGGAAAAATATTTATTAGAAAAAACAATATAACCAGAAGAAAGTAGAGGTTTTTAGGCATACAAGCCCTTTCCAAGTCTGAAACAGAAACATTCCAATAATTTTTGCTACAGTGGTTGCTGCTATTGCTACACAAAAGACTACTACTGCTTCTTGGAAGGTGTTGAACTGCACTATATATAATGTTTTAAAATATTATGTCTGAGATCATGGCTACATTACAAAGCAGAGCTTGTATTTCTTTGGGTTTGTTAATAAGAAAAGTCAATTTTCACTGAATAATCAGCTCTGTTTCATTAAGAAGGCCCTTGGTTATTTTGGTTATTATGCATTAATTTTTTTTTTTTTTTTTTACTGGGAGTGTGAAGACAGAACATTAGTCATTTTATACACGGAAAGCATAGCTATCAAATCAAAGCTATATTATGATGGCTTTTATGTGCTCAAGTCAGAATTGTTGTCACGCTGAGCCAGCTACCAGTCAAACAGAGCACCCTGCTCTCCTAAGATTAGAAATGTAACAGTAAGTAGATATTCTGAAACAGCATTGGGTCCAGGGTCCAGTAATTATATAGGAATGGATTCCTTCCTGCACCAGCATCTTCCTTGCTTCTGATAGCCTGAAGAAAACCCAAAGCCTGCTGGAACAAAAATATTGGTAGGTTTTATTCTATTCTGCTTATTGAACTGTTTAGGTTGAAAGTGAAAAATTCTGGATACAGTTTTTCTGGAAGACTCAAGTATGCCACAAATTAAACATTTGTTAGTACCAGAAGAAGTGTTCATTACAAGGAACACTGTGTGCCCTCTGCCTTTGGAACTGGCTGGAATAGACCTAGAAGTGTTTTACAAATGATTGAAAGCCTTTGCTAGCAGAAGCATGGTGATCTAGACAGAGTTCTCCAAGAAGCAGCAGCTGCCCAGGTCTGTGGCTGCAGGGAATGCTCAAGCCTGGTGTTAGTGTTGGAAGACAATGGAAAAGACACCTCTGTGTGGTGTGAACAGTGGATGATCTGCTCTGCCTGGTGTCAGATCTTGAAGTGGAGGTGGAGAGACTGAGGAGTGTCAGGGAATGAGAAAGACAGTGGTAAGGTCTTCCACCCTGAGAGAAATGCAATGGATGCAAACTCAGTGTGGATCAGAGGAGCCCTGACCCTCTTGCCATCAGACTGAAGGAGGAGACCTGAAAGAGGGTAGTGGATGGAATCACGTCCACTCTCACAGAGGTAAAGGGATCCCCTCCCAGTCTAACTTGCCTTTCCAAGAGCCCTTAGAAAATAGGTATGAGGGCCTGGAACTTGGCAGATGACAGTGGAGAAGAAGGTCCATCTGAGGGGTCTCCCCAATTAGCATAGGCAGCTAGATAGATCATTACTACAGGTAACAGGAAAAGAAGGCTGTAGTGGGTAATTACCTACTGGGGGGAACTGAGGACCCTCTGTGCTGAACAGACCCAGCCCACAGGGAAGTCTGCTACCTCCCTTGAGTAAGGGATACTACCATAAGACTCTCTGGACTAATCCAGCCCACTGATTACTACCCACTGGTGGTTGTGCAGGTCACCAGTGATAACACTGATGAGAGAAATGTCAGGATAAAAATAACCCCAGGCCACAACAACCCCTGCAGGCTGGGGCAGAGAGGCAGGAAAGCTGCCTGGTGGAAAAAGGACATGTGGGTGTTGGTCAACGGTGTCTGAACATGAGCCAGCTGTGCCCAGGTGGTCAAGAAGGCCGAGGGTGTTCTGGCCTGTGTCAGCAACAGTGGGGCAGCAGGACCAAGGAAAGGATTCTTTCCCGGACTGAGTGCCAGTGTGGCCACACCTTGAATCTTGTGTCCAATTCTGGGCCCTTAAATTCTGGAATGATGCTTATGCTGGAGAGAGTTCAGAGAAAGAGATAAAACTGGGGAAGGGTCTGGAGCACAAGTCTGTTGAGGCACAGCTGAGGGAGAAAAGGACAAGTCAGGACAGTTATTGCTCTCCACAACTACATGGAAGATTATAGCCAAGTGAGAGTTGATCTGCTCTTCCACGGATCTAGCGAGAGGATGAGAGGACACCATCTCAAACTGGACCAGGTGAGGTTTAGGTCAGACATTAGGAGAAATTTCTTCCTGGAAAGGGTGATTAGACATTGGAATGGGCTGCCCAGGGAAGTGGTAAAGTCACTGAGCCCAGAGGTGGTTAAGGGAAGATTGGATGTGGCACTCAATGCCCTGGTCTAATCGACATGGTGCTATTCAATCATCAGTTGGACTTGATGACCTCAGAGGTCGTTTCCAACTTAATGGATTCCGTGATTCTAATAGAGAATTATAAATTTATATTCTGAAGTATTCAGAACAGCATCACTTCTCATTAGTTTTATATATGTCCTTAATTATTCTGATAATAAATTTAGAAGTACCATTCCAACACTTCAAAGTAGCTAACAGCAATAAACTAGTTGCCATAAAAGAGATCATGGCACAATTTATTTGTCATGCATAACTGCCTGGGAAAACATAAATGAAATTAATAAGTGCTCCTTCTGTTGAAAATTACAATTCCTTGCAGTCATGGGGTGTATCCTCTCTTCCTCCTTTAGACTACTTAAACTGTGAGTATTAAGTTAGTGGGAAATTGTGACAGAATCATGCTGATCCACTTAGCAAAGTTTGGTAAATATGAAGCAGCGTTTTTTTTTTTGGTTTTTTTTGTTTTTCCTTTTGCTATTAGCATGACCACTACTGACATGAAATGTGCAGCCCTTTTCTCTATTTACTGAGAGTTTCTGCTCTTACAATGTTGCCAAACAGTTGCAAGACCAATACATTAGATATCTACTGCAAATGAGTACCTGATATGTAGGGACATCTCCATTTATTATGCTAGTTCCAGCAAAACACAGCCTCTAAGTCCATTGAGATCTACTCTTCTAACAGCTAACAGCTAACAGCTAACAGCTTGGTCTCTGCTATGCCTCTTCAGATCTTTCAGGTAGTATTTTGCTGTAGGCAACGTGGATTAGAAAAAAATAATTTGATAAAAATCTAATCAGAGAAAAAACACTTCCAGTTTACTTTTGTAAAGTTGAAAATGCCAAGAAAAGTTGTATATTAATTTAATAAAGTTTTTAAAAAGCAGATTTGGTTTTTTAAAAATGCAATGGTTTTTTATACTCCTAGATGCTTCATTGATTTGCAGATCTCTTCCAAGAACTCACTCTGTGAAACAAACCACAAAGGTGTTAGAAGTACTGTGAACAAGTAGAGAATCTAAAAGGATGGAAGACATTTCAAAGAGGTCGATTAGAGCCTGCCCACCTTCTGAAGAGGGAAACTGGCTAAATCTGTGATCGGTGTTTCTTGAAGTTTTATTTTCAGTTTCTAAGGGGATTCAGAAGAGAAAAATTAGACATTTACCTTAGTGAACAACAACAACAACAGCAAAAAATTTGCAGTCATATTTTTTGTTTCTAGTGTAATGGCACCTAGATGTGACAATCAGATTGGGATCCCTTGTAGTTGCTGAGTGTATGCATCACTAAAGCAAATGTTACAGCTGTGAAGCACTTAATGTCTCAGCAAAAGTAATGATAGTATTATACCTAACTGCTAGTCAGGGAAGACAAATCAAACAGTGATCATTTATGGGCATAGTTTGCAGTTAAAGTTTTCACTTATCCTAATTCTTCTATCATTAGTAACAGTAAGCAACAGTTCAGAAAGTCACAGGCAAAAAGAAAAGCAACTAGCCCAGTCAAATTGAGGGCCCATCCTGCAATTTATCTTGTTTCAGAGAGTAGCCAGTCACTTATGAATGGGGAAGGGTATAAGGAATAAGTGTAAAAATGCTTACCCAGAGTGTTATTCTGGTCTTCAGCAATTCAAGTCAGCGATTTCCTAATGTAGTCCCATGGTGTTAATAGACTGCATGGATGAGCCCTTCATAAAATCGTTAGGGATTTTTTTGACACACATAAGCTTGTAGCATCCAAACAATTCTGAAGCAAGAAATTCCACATAGATGCAACGTGTCCTTCATAGTGAAAGGAACTGTTGCTACAAAGAGGCTTGAAAAGAGAGTAAGGTCATGTGTTGGAAAGAGGTGTGAAGCAGGCAAATAAGTGGGAAGACTGGCAATAGTCTCTAATGGCATAGCAGCTTCCAGGATAATCAGACCGTGGGGAGGTGATAACAAAACAAGCAGTTGCAGTGATCACTGCAAAGCTTTTTAGATATCTGTGTTTTCCCAGTGGGGTTAAACTCAAGCTTTTTGAGCTGCTTCTATATGTGGCATTGCTGCAAAATGAGGAGGAAGCACAGGAAGTGCACTGCAGTTCCAGTGATAGTCCCTGGTGTTGTCTTGTCTCTAACACGCCCCTCGCTGGAGTAATTTGTAATTTCAGATTTAGCTGGACTGACTCAGTCACTTTGTAACCCTGCAACTCTCAGGCAGAAAGAATCTGTGAAGAAACTTGTGAGGGGGCAATTTCCCTCCAGCAAACATAAACTTCTACTTCTGTCATCCCTGCTGGTTTTGCTGCAGCTGGAAAAAATATTCTTCTTGGCTGCAAGGGCAGGAGGGCAAGTGGAAATACCTCCTAGGGTCAGACTCCTTTCTGTTTACACTTCACCAAGGCAGAGAGTACATGTCTGATTTTTCCACAGGTCTATTTAAAGCATGCAGAATAATTTAAATGGGTACAAAATTATTCAATGCTACAAAAATTGAAGTCAGTCAAGGTAAAAAGCTAGCAAGATGGGGATCTTTCCTGACAGCTGTAGAAACAACCAGCACTCTCTCTTTACTTTGCTTTACAGCACTCTCCAATATTGTCAGCATCATTGTCATAGCTGGGACATGACAACATTTTTCTCCTAAAGGACTTAATTTGTGATCTAAAACATTCCTAATAAGCTTAATGCACATTCCAAGGGAATGGGAGACAGCAGGTTTGATGCTGTATGGTGCCTCTCACACACTGCAGGAATTGAAAACTCTCAGCATGATTTATGACCAAGGTCAGTGAATGCAAGTAAACTCATTAAAGCATTTATGGGGGGCCTGGATAGATTACATGCCCTTATTGACCTCTGCACTACACGTTCATCTCTCTGCAAATAAATAAATAAAAAGGCTTTATTGGAACCAGATATTTTCAGAGCTAGTATGGTTATTAACAAAATTATTACAAAGCTTCATACCTTAATTCTTTTATTTTGTATTTTTTGTGTCTTGTTTAGAAAACACACATTTATTGCTTTTGAAAATGTACCTGCAGAATGTATATACAGTCTTGTGTTTCATTAATCCAGTGACATCTATACTCTTGATACCACAAAGTTCATTTTAAATATATCTATCAGATACACTTCTATCCATTTTTCTTGAATAAACCCGTGTGATGGCAGGGAAAAAAGCTTTTGGCTGAGGGTTGGCCAATATTTTTTCTTTTTTTAAATTTTACCTTCTTTCTGTTAATTTTAACTTCATTATTAAGATGAATTGTAATGATGTTTAAAACCTGAGAGGCAAACTGGTTTAATTTGATTTCTTCTGATAGATGAGAAAAAAAATCTTAGGAGTTGCAATCTTGTATTCCATACTCTTGGGCTTACATTTTTAATGTGTCTTTCAAACTAAAATTGATTTTTCTCTTTCTTTTAAAATAAAAAAAATATTATGAGAAAATTAAAGCCTTTGATTTTTTTTTAATTTCTTGATAAGCATTCACATCTAGGAGGAAGGGAGGAGCAGTTGTTTTCTTAACTATTGACAAAAATCTACAGTATTTCACACTTATTTTTTTATTTATTTTAAAAAGAAGATGGAATGCACAAACATCCCAGAGTTAATTATTACTTTAAGTATTGCATTTCTAAGTTACAGTCTGCTTTATGTAATGGAAACCATAATTTCTAGTGAAGTCCAAGCTACAAGCTTGGGCTTTTAACTTTTAACTTTAAGATACAAGCTTGGACTTTTTAAATTCCACTGAAATAAATGGTAATAGTTCACTTGCAGGTGATGGGGAAAACTTCAAATCTAACTTTATATCAGTTAGAATTGAAAATATTTTATGGGTATCTCAATCATAGAGTCATAAAATGTGCTGATCCATCAGGACCATTAAGTCCAGTTTCTGGCGCTGTACAGGACACCCCAAGGATCACACCCTGTGCCTGAGAGCATTGTCCAGATGCTTGTTGCACCCGGTCACGCTGGTGCTGTGAGCACTGCCTTGGGGAGCCTGTTCCAATGCGCAACCTGATATCCAGCCTAAACCTCCCCTGACACAGCTTCAGGCTGTTCCCTGGGGTCCTGTCACTGTGCACTCCAGAGAAGAGATCAGCACCTGCCCCTCCTCTTCCCCTTCCAATGAGGAATTTGCAGACTCCAGTAGGGTCTGCCCTCAGTCTCCTGCAGGCTGAACAGACCAAGTGCCCTCAGCCACTCCTCACAAGGCTTCTCCTCCTTCACCATCTCTGTGTCGCTTCTTTGGACACTCTCTGGTAGCTTAATGTCATTTTCATTTTGTGGCACCCAAAACTGTCCCCATCAGTCGAGGTGAGCCCCCTGCAGCCCACAGCAGAGCAGGACAATCCCCTTCCTTGCCCAGCTGGTGATGCCTTGATTGATGCCCACAGGATATGGTTGGCCCACCTGGCTTCCAAGGCACATTGTTGACTCAAACAGCATTGCTATCTATAATCTCTTTTCTGAATATCTGTATGAATCTATAAATACATGAACTTCTGGCTTTGTGTGATAATTTCATATAGTGACTAGCACAGTTGTGTGAATTTCGCTGTAAGGAAGGATACAGGCTGGGAGGATTGAGATTGTTCAGCCTGGAACAGAGAAATCTTTGTTCTGACCTAATTGTGGCTTTCCAGTACCTGAAGGGATTCTACACAAAAGATGGAGAGGGACTATTTACAAGGGCATGTAGTGACAGAACAAGGGGGAATGCCTTCACTCTGAAAGACATAAGGTTTACATTAGATATTGGGAAAAAATTCTTCTCTCTGAGAGCAGTGAGGCACTGGCACAGGTTGCCCAGAGAAACTGTGGACGCCCCATCCCTGGAGCTGTTCAAGGCCAGGATGGATGGGCCTTTGAGCAACCTGGGATAGAGGAAGGTGTGTCTGCCCAATGGCATGGCCATTGGAACTGGATAATCTTTGAAGTCCCTTCCAACCCAAACCATTCCATGATACCATGATACTAAACCCTGTATTAAACTGGAACTTGTGAAGCTTGGGCATCTACTTCCCCCCCACTGCTGTTTAAAATCTCAGTTCTTCTCTTGCTAGTCTAATTATTAGCAAATGGCTAATAATAATTGTGGAATAAGTAGAAAAAGGGGCTAAGGCACTTGAAGTCTGGAAGCTTGCTGGTCAAACACACACTTTAATCCACAAAGAATGCCTGAAAAGCCAAATAAAATGCTTGTTTAGTATAATAAGTTAACTTGGAGCAAGTGTGTGTGTTAGGAAAAGGCACTATGGTAATTTTTACAGACCACAGTTCTTCCCTCAGCAACAAAAATTACCAGAACTATTGTCTGAGTTGAGAGCAGGGCAGAGAAACTGAGCAGTTTTCCCCAATTGAGCCAAAACCTTAAACCAGCAGGAGAGTGCTTTTCAAACAGCAAAAGAAGGTAGAACACTGAATTATTTTTCTACAGTTTTCAATACAATACCTCTAGATATGGTTTTGTCCTGGGCTTCTTTATTTTAAAAAAAAGAAATTGCCATGACTACTCAGCAGTGACATTTTGTGTTTACTTCAGCCGTAATGCATGTTGCTAAACATAACTAACAGTCTTAATTAATAGTGACCAAAAAACCCACATGCATTACAGAAGTGTGCAGCAAAAGTCACAGATGTGTTCATAGACATCAGTCTGCAGCAGGGGTCCCTAACCTCTGGAAGAACAGCATTTTAACTGGCAGCTTCAGCCCATTTCAAGCAGTTCCAAGTAATTTTGCAATAATGGGTCAACATCAAGGACTAAAAAATATTTTTGACTGCTTTTTCTGGGCCTGTTAAAAGCCCAACTTTATAACAGTCAGGCTAAAAAAGCCTGAAAGTTTTCAAAAGGTTTTGCAGAGATAACCTGAATAAAAAATACTTATAAATGTGTGTCTCTATGACAGTATCATTTCCATGCTGTTCTCATTAATGCCACCTGTAAACCTGGCTTCATTTTTTTTCCTTTTCTAAAAATCCTGTTTTCAGTATGTCTTCCAAGTAGGTATTTAACAAGAAGAATTTTAAAGTAAATGTTTTTGCATTTCCTTAAGGTTGTCTACAAATGATAAAAGAAAACCTGATAAAAGAAATCCAGATTTGTACCTTGCCAATATGATTTTATTTCCCTCTTCTGCTGAAAGATGTTTTTGGTGAACAAAGACACATATTTTGCAAACTACGTGAAGAACAGGTTCTTAACTTAATTAAAATATCAAAATTTCCTATTTCTGAATTAGCTTTTGATTTGGATACAACTTATCAAAACAATGATGTCACTGTCATGAACTGGTAATTTGTTGTCATAGACTGGTAATTTGTTGATTGAATAATAAAAAGAATCTTCTTGAATTCTTCATTTAGAATAATACACTTTTAATGTTGCAGCATTCTTAGAGATAAAATTCTTCACATATCAGTCACAGCTGCTGTGAATGTAACAGCTCCTGACCAATAATCATCATCAGTTAATAGTTTTCAGATGTAGTTTCTGTACTCTTTAGCATACAGAAGCATAGGTATCCATTGCTTACTTTGCATTACAAGTAATCTAATTCACACTGGTTTTCCTTGGTAGACTGAAACTTTTGCAAAGACCACAACAGAAAGCTGGTTTAGGTATTCAGATGAATACTTACTGTGCAAGGATCCAGGTACTTCCATGTTTGCCTAGACTTTCAGAAATAAAGAATAACATCGATCAACAAATCAAATAATTTTACTCCAAGACCTATTATTGCTCAGAGAAATCTTGACAGATTTATTTCTAATCCATGTGACAGAAGGTATATAAAGTAAGGAGATCTCTATGAATTTGTTTGAGAACAAAAAAATTAATGACTCCTAATGCCGAATTTCTAACAGGAAGGCACGGTTACATCAGCTCCTAAGCTCATATGTGCATGTAGGCTGTGCTTTGAACCTGTCTTACAATTGCCCTTCCCATGCTTCAATTCTGTGCAAATGCAATTAGGTTGTGGAGGCTAAAATGGAGCTTCAGTGAGGCTTATCGAGCTCACCACTCTGGTTGCAGGCTCAAGAGTGTTCCATACCACCTCCTTGGCAGCTTGGACTGAGGCTGTTCAATTCCTTAGATCACCTATTCAGTGCACATATGCAGAGGACATTTTGTGGAGGCACACTTGTCTCACATGACCACTCACTTGACTTCTGTTTTCTCATCAGCATGACTAGCAAAGGGAATTTTTCACCTCCAGTGTTATTTTGGAAGTTACTACAACTGAATGCAAAATCATAGCTGCCTGGAGGTTTAGACTTCAGCCAAGAAGACATCCCTAACTGTAAGAATCCTGCTCCATGGTCTTGTCCATGCTAGCTTTACCTCTATCAAACAATGTCTGATCAAGGATTTTCCAGTAGGATATGATCTGTGGGATGCTGTACTGAAGCTTCAAAGAAAAATTGCAAAGCTAAATAAGTGTAGGCAAGGATCACTGATCACTGTGTTCAGACACCTTGTAAAATCACATTACTGCATTAAAAACAATTAATACAGCCCAGAAAAAAAAATGTATGGGACAGGAGAGAAACCTGCTTTTGAGACACTTGAGATTTTGCTGCAAAGGAAGCCAAACTGTTTTGAACAGATAAAAACCCCCTATTTCTAGGCTGCTTGTTTGCACTGGCATGTTGAGAACAGAGTTAAACAAGAGAAACCAATATAGAGGTGCAGATCTCTTCTCCCAGGGATCCAGTGGCAGTTTAAAGGAAGGAACAGTTTAAAGCTGAACTAAGGAAGGTTCAGAACTGATATTGGGATGCATTTCTTTACCCATAAGAAAGTGAAGCACTGGAACAGGTTTCCTAGAAAGGTGGTCAATATCCAGTGTCTGACAATGTCAAAGAGGCATTTGGACAATGTCCTTAATAACATACCTGAACTTTGGATGTGTCTTGAATCCTTCAAATGGTAATATAAAACTGTTATAGGTAACTTTAAATTGAAATGTTCAAGTTTATTCTAATCTAGTCTATTTCTTTCTGTTCTGTTTTATCTATATTCAAAAATAGGGGCATTTTTCCCACTGAGAATATGATTTTTACCCAGTTACAGACATCCCGTATAATAAAGAATTGTTGGTATTTTTCAGTTTTTAAATTATTTACCAACAGTGATCTTCATAAGTACTGCAACTCTTGCTAGCATATTTATCATGTATGCTTTGCCTGCAGACTTCAGAGTATCTCCACATTATATAACTCTTGTTTTACTTTACTTCTAGCTAAGAGCCTCTGGCTGTGGATAATATTTTATGTTTTGGATGGCAATCTACTCTGTCCATGGATCATATGTGTTGTTTTTGTCATAATCCTGCAATCAAGACATTTGCACAGGTGTTTTATTAAATCCTCTCATGGTTGTTGTTATATGAGTAGCATGCAAATATAAATATACTGATGAAAAGTAGTTAATTTCAGAAAAGACTAAATTAACGTATGCACAAGAAAAACTTGATTTGTTTAATTTGGACTCTACAGATATCTAAGTGCTCAAGAATTACATTGAGAGATTGTTCTCTATTTAATATTACAGACAAAAAAATATTTAAACGTTCTTCACTAGAATCAAATCCAAGTTCATTCAGAAGATCAATTCAGAGAAGGAGAAATTTATTAGAAATGAAACTGTTTAGAAGGATACACCCTGGCAGCAGCTCCTAGCTCTGCCTGTAGGTAGCTACGACCCTGGCTCACTGGACACAGAAACAATTGACACCTGTAAGCTGATTAGGGGTTGTAGCCCTCTTTTTGGACTCTCTCTAATATCTGTAGATCTTTCTGACATTGAGGCACCCAAAACTGCTTCCAGGACTCAAATGAGGTTGCTCCAGTGCAAAACAGAGCAGCACAATCCCCTCCCTTGCCTGGCTGGTCATCACCTATGCCTGATATCTCCAGGACAGGGATGTCCCTCCTGGTTGCCAGGGCACTGCTGGCTCATGTTCAACTTACCATCAACCAGGATCTCCAGGTCCCTTTCCATGGTGCTTCTCTCCAACATCTCATTCCCTGGTCTGTCCATACATCCAGGGTTGCCCCATCCCAGGTGCATAATCCAGCTCTTTCCCTTGTTGAACTCCATATAGTTGGTGATTGTCCAGCTCTCCAATTTGCTGAGGTCTCCCTGCCTTAGAGGAAGTCAACATCTCCTCCCCATTTAGTATCATTGTCAAGTTTAGTGTACCTTTGAGGTAGGAGAGAGGATAGGAGGGTGGAGAGAATTAGTCTTTGGGCCCCCCATCTGTGTATGAATCACCAGTGAGCCAAGAGCCATTACTGTTCAATATCAAAAGAGATTAATGGCCCAAGAGTTTTCTTTATTCTGTCATTCCCCTTCCTTCCCCATGTATTGACCCCAGAGGAATTTCACATCCCATGCCCTTACAGGAACTTTAGTATGACTTTTAATGACATTTGCTGCAATGGCCATTATGTAGATTAAGAATTATCATACTGAAATGTACACTAAAAACCCTCTCTTCTGCTCTTAGTCTCACTTCAGAGTAGAGAAAACCCTTCAGAGTAGAGAGAAACCTTTAGTCACACTTAAATTACCACCAAACATGATGCAAACAGAGCAGTGTTCCATCTATGCATTTTGATTGGGTTTGTCTTGCTTCCCAAATGTGTAAAGTCTGGTATCTCTCCTAAGAACTAAGATGTAAAATTGTTTTGGTTTGATTTAGAACTGTTGTTTAGTAAGGAAAAGCCTTTCACCATAATTTTCATTTTACTTAACTCTCATTTAATTCTTAAAACATTAATCTTATCTGTACAGAGAATGGCAATCTGAAATATGTCAGTCCCTAAACTGGGAAATATGCTTATTGAGGATGTGGAATTCTGGATATTTATACAATATTGTTTCAGATATCTCAAAAGGTCACAGACCTACAAGTTTTAAATGTTCACATCTTTTATAAAAAGTCTGCAATTGGTGAATTTTTGGTGGGGAGATCCAAGCTCAGAATTCAGGATCTGCCTGGATATACTCTTTTCCTTTGACAAAGATGTCTTATTTTGTCATTCCGAAAATACTTTTGTAGTACAAGTACTTGTCAGGAACAACTTTGAGCATCTAATCAAACCATTTAGTCGCTGATGTTATTTATGTCTGTACATTCTTTATGGCACTTTTAGGACAAATTAAATTTTGCCATCTTTTGAACAGCCACTTGAATGAAACATGTCATCTTCTTTGATACACAGTAGGTGAAATGTGTGCAAAACCTGGAGCCAGAGAGATTGTTAAGCCTACTACTTCTCTGAACATTTTCTTACTCTTATTGCTGGGCTTGTAGCCGTAGTGCGCTTTTAATACTGTAAGTTGCAACAAACTGAAATGTGATGTTTCCAGTAAAAAAAAAATTAGTTGGGTTTTTCATAGAGGCAGCAGCTTTTATTTTTCTTGCTTTATCATCCATTCTGCTGGTATTTTTATCTGACCAGGGGTGACATACCTGTGCAGGATTTTCTTTTTATCCCCTCTTATATTTCAAGCATTTTTTTCTGTCTCAGACCTGTCACTGACAATCCTTTTGTGTTTTCCCTAGTGCCTCAGAGGTTTAATGGTTGAATACAGTAGCCCAACCTTTAGAAATTTCTGCTGTACCTCTGCAGAGACTGCTTCAGTGAGAGCCACAGAACTGTCACCATGAAAAGTGAGAGACCCCTGTGGCTGAATTGTCTCTAGTGTATTTGTTTCTGAAAATGACAGCAGAATGAGTAAATGGATTTCTTTCAACCACACAGTTACCTTACAGATGCACATGATCTTCTTGGGGTCTTCAAGGGGGTGAAGATGTGCTAGGAAGTTGTCCATTCCTCTTATTTTACTACTGATGATTTGTTTGATGTTAGATAGTTAACAGTTTGAAAGAAATCAATTGTTGGCAAGCCTATTAATGTTAAATATTTAAGCATCATAGAAGCATGTAATTTAAACACAATTAAACATTTATTAAATGTCAAATATCAATAAATGATTGATGGAGCATTCACTAATTGACTAGAAATCTTGGGGCTACTGTGATGACCACAGTGAATTGGAAAGTCACTACAAATAAAATGTTTGAGAATTTTGAGGCATAATAAAGGCAATTTTTCATATAGCTTCCTGTGAGTGAAAAAGTCTTATTTTGAAATTAATATAGGGCCTGCTCCTGCAAATATTCCTATGAACAGTCTGCTAAATTTAATGGGACTATTCAAAAAGATATGTGATCCTTGTAACAGTAAAGCTTTGCAAATTATGGAAATTCATTGTCTTGAAAGGCAATGAGACTTTATTTTATATGACTACTTCTTCCTTCAATCATGTGATCCTGGTAAATTTCTAAACTGTGAGAAAGATTGTTTCTCCTTACATGACATTGAGTTGTGATATTTATTTTGTTATGTTGGAGATACCTGTTTTGTCTAAACCTACTTGTTGCTGATTTCACATCATTTGTTGTTCATTTATAATAATTTCTCTTTTTTGTTTTAGAGGGACTTTTTCATAATGTTGTGTCTTTCAGTCTTAGTAGATATCCATTGTACATAACAGTTATAAAGCAATTTTTTGTAATGGTATAAAAAAAATCTCCTTTTTTTGTGTGTTTTCACTTGTCCCTGCTAACACATAAAGGTTTTCTGAGAAACTTAACAATAGACATACATGTCACAGGTTATGTAAGGTTAGGACAGGCTGCAATCTTGAAAGAGGTGGTATTTCAATGTTCTTTGGATGAAGATCAAATTAATTCTAATTATCTGGCCTAATCCTTAATTTTCTCCAACAAGAAAAAGGTTCTGTAGGGATGTGGTGGATGTATAAAAAATATGTAAGTGAAAAAAATTTTTTTTGCAACTACAAACTGGGATGTAAGAATTTTTCTGTTTCAGTACTGGCTGGAGATTTCTACCATGTAGCAGCCCTACTAGGGCTTTGAGATGAGCTGTATAATTTTCCTGATGCTTTTTACATATGTGTGCTGGAAATTGCCCACAGGAATTAGCCTCATCTATGACAACTTCTGTGCACGGAGGGTTTGCAATATCAGGGCCTCACTGCTAATAACTGTAACCATCTTTGGTTACACTACAGAATGAGAAGAGCTGCTTCATGCATCAGTTATGTATTGTGCTTGGCAGCCCCTTGTGCTGCTTTAAACAGTCAGTAGATAGTAAATGAGTGAATGGCACAATACTGAGCAACTGAAGCTTTTGAAGATTTTGAGGCATATTAAAGGCATTTTAAAAGAGGAAGCTAATCACTCATTTCTGGTAGTGAGCAGATCAAATAGAAACAACAGCTTCTGGGTTAAATCTGATGTAATGGGTCTCTGCTTAGAAATCACTTCTTGTCCTTTCTTTCTCAGGAAATTTAAGAAAAGTTTCTAAACACTTTACCTTGATATTTGTTCTCTACACTGATCAAACAAGCTGGAGGGACTTGGAGGATAAGGCTGTGTGTGGTAGGAGTGAGGGCATCTGGATTCTGCTCTCAGTGGCAGTGTTGGCCCTACACAGGGTGCTGATGGAAAACAATGAGAAATAAATGATCAGAGAATTTCTTCATTGTGTCTGCAAGTTGAGGACATGACTGATAAGAGCAAAGTGTTATCACTTTCAGCAGATTCACAGAAACATGCAGGTTGGTATCACGGCTCTTGAAAACCTGCACAGTAACATGCATCAGTCGAGACAAGCCAAGTTCTGAGACTCATTTGAACACTGAGCAGAGACCTACATTCTGCCTGTAAGGACTACAAATAAGTATAATCTTCAGAGAAACAGTGAACACTGAGGCATATGACAGACAGTTAGCTGTATACTTTCAGAGGCACACAGGGCTGTCAGAAGGGGAGACACAAGATTTTGACAGTTTTGGTGAGCATCCTGTATTGATTGCAGCTGATGTGTCTGGCCAGTAAGAATAATTTCATGTTTTGTCTGAGCAGCTTGACATACCTACAACTTTGGAGATCGGTTTTTTTGGTTCTTTTATTGTAATTTGAAAATTGCTGTCATACTTTTGGAATTCAAACCATGTGTTGTAAAATAGCTGAAGTGTAAAGTCATGTAAGGGAAGCTGGTGAAGCAACCCTTCTATTTTTCTGCCCACTCCAAAATGCTTAATAGTCGAATGCAGTAGCCCAACCTTTAGAAATGTTGAGGGTTTTTGAAAATGTGTGCTGTTGGCAATACAGCTGAGAGGGGGCTGGATGGTTTAAGTGGCTGGTCAGGCTTCTTCTTGATGAACTGGCCAAAGAAGCAGCCATAGGACTAATAAGCTGGTAGGGTTTCACTCAAGCAGTTGTTTAGGAGGTTTCAGACTAGAAATTAATTAAATACCTAGTCCCTGCTTATGTCTGTGATGTGACAAATAGTGGTAAAAGATATTTTAGGTCAAAATTTTGGAAGGTAGCTCCTTGGTGTTTAGAAACTTTCCTGCATTCACTTTTCTTGAGCAGTGATACTGGCAGGCCAATGCAGTTTGACTTTGCCCACACAAAACCTATCACAGGCAAATGATACTGCCAGGAAAGTGCAGTGTGCAATCTTATGTCTGTTGAGAAAGTGGGACCTTTGAAATGTAATCCTGAGTGACACGTTGACCACGATAAGTTCATGTGTCTAGAGATTTTTTTTTTTTTTTGTGTGTGGTTTTATGTATTTCCAATGGCAAAAACCTTTTGTTACTAGCTTGGAAAACACTTGGACTCAAGGGAAGTTTATAATGAAGCTGTACTCAGTCAGTGAAGCACTCACAATAGTGTATGTCTCCCTCATATAAACAAAAAAAAAAGAAAAAATTGTTTCAGGGGACAAATGTGAAGAAACCCACAAAAAGCAGTAAAACAACCCCAACCTTTTTTTTTTCTTTTTAACACACTGGGACTAAGAAATAGACTAGATACCCTGTATAGCCGAAGGCAGATAAAATGTAAGAGAAAGACCAGGCCAGAGAAAAGAACTTAAATTAATATTTTACACTTGTGTTTCATCTTGAAAGACCTTGGTTTCTACACCAGAACCCTTTTTTTTGCAGATGTACTGCGGCATCAAGTGTTTTCAAATTGGATTGTTATGAGAACTAGCATAGAATAAGTCACTAAAATGAGTAGTAAAAATCATGTGAATTTGTTGAGAGTTTAATGGTTCTCAAAACCCAAGTAGCTAAGCTACTTGTAATATGTAGTTTCATGAGTAAAGCTGCCTTAGTGTTATGGAATTAGAAGATGATTTGCAATGCAATGTTAATTTTTAAGGGAGGTTCCAGGAGACATCATTGTAATGACAGACTACTTGTACAAAAAATATTGCTAGCCATTCTTCTGTAAAAAAATATTACTCATATGAATAAATACTAGACACTAAGCAGGAGTTAAGCAGATTTTGCTCTGGAAAATCTATTGTAGCTCTTTGAAGAAGATTGTAAGCATGTACACAGGCACCCTGCAGCTGATAGGCTCTGCTTGGATTTCTAGAAGTTATTTGACAAGATCCCTTCTCAAAGGGTCTTAGAGCAATTCAGCTGTCATGGCATAAGGGGGAAGGCCATCATATTTGTAAATAATGGGCTGAGAAGAGGGAAAGCAGAGAGTTGAAGTAACTCTTCAGTATCCTCAGAGAGGGAAGGTTGGCAGTAGGGCCTTGCACTATATGCATTGGGCCAACTTTGTTCATAAATAACGGAGAAAAAGGGGTGAATGGGAAGGGGAAAGTTTACTGATGACAATAAATGAATCAATGAAGTAAATACAAAGGCTGACTTTGAGGACATATACAGGCAGTGGGTAATCAAATGGCAAATTACATTTCCAATTGATAAAGAGAGGAGGGCAAACTATGTAGGGAATTATTAGGAAAAAGTAGGTAGATCATTGTCACATGAGGTTATAAAGCTGTACATTTATGACTTGAAAACTCTCCACAGTATTTGTTCCCTCTTCTAAGGAGTGATAAATACTAAATTAGAAGAACTACATAAAGATTTTGTGGAAGACCCAAAGATATGGAATTGCTTCTTTCTGAGAAGTGATAATAAAGTAAGGATTTTCCTTTGGAAGAGGAAGGAAAAGAATATCTAATCATATTTTAAAACAAATCTATTACATCATAAGTGGAATGGTGGCAAACAGAGGTGCATTATTCTTTGGGGAATTTCTTTTGTTCACTTTTTGTACAAGAACCTGCTAAAGCAAATTACTTTATCATATACGAGATTTAAAACAGGAAGAGGCGAATGTCCACAGAATGCATAGTTAATCTGTGGAGATGCATGTGGGGGCTCCAGGGAAAACTGGACAAGCTCGTCAAAGATAAATTAATAATTCATTATTAATAAAGGGACACTCTTCTTATTCACAAATTACCTACCCAATTTATGGGAGTGTAAGGAGAACTCATTCAAGTTTGGTCTCTTTTGGAAATATTTTCTGGCAGGACATTTAACAGATTCAGGAAAGTCATACTGAAGGAAATCTTCCCTTTTTTCTTAAACTGTCATTTAAAAACAGAGGAGCCAGTTGATGAGGTTTACTGTGGTAGTTAATCAGTCTTTTGCTTAGGGTAATCTCTCAGCAAAACAGTCAACTTTACAATGAAACTCCCTTTGAAGTTTGGGAAGGAGAAAAGCACAAAACGTAGGTGAAGCTTTTAATTACCTTAATAGAGTGTATCATGTAAACAGAAAGGAGAAAACATTTGTGGAAGCTTAGACAACAAGAAGCTTCCCAGCTGACAGAAAGCCAGGAAAGGGCAGCAGTAGTGGTACAGCTTGCTTCCATGCTGTCCTTTCAATTTTCTTAAGGCATGGTGGTATGTAATCTGCAATTTATCTACCTAATAATTATACATGGAACACATTAGACATCCACTGGGACTGCTGAGAAAGGAGTCTGGCCCAGTCATCATAGTTATTAGCGCAAACAGTAGCTGTCATGCATGATTAGATTAACTGTCAGAAGGGTCTGATGAATTACCATGTTTGCATCTTACTCAGAGCACTGCTTACCTGTGCATAAATACTGGGAACATTATATTAGTTGTAAGTGAAATAGGTGTGAATGGAATCAGCATCATATAATTACTTGCTAAAAACATTCTTAATATTGTTTTAAGTTTGAAATTACTTCCTGATTGTTCACGTGCAAAATTAGCATCTTAATGAGCACTGAGATTTGGATTACTGAGCTACCACATGGAAATTTATAGTTAGATCTTACTAGAAAACATTCTGAAAAAAAGTGAAAACCTCTTCACTTTTTTTGAAAGAAAAACTTTCTGATATTTACATATTATTGACATAGATATTAGCACATTTTCCTCAAAACATGAGAAAAGAAATATTGCTATTATTTTAATTAAAATGCTAGAAATATTAAAATGAGAGTGGGCTGGGTGGCATTTTTATCTCTAAAAATTTTCAGTGCTGTGTTTTTACTGTTTATTTCCTGTGAACAAGCATTGATTCAGTCAGTGACCACTCTTCTGTAACAAGAATTCATAGTGCAGAAAAATGTGAACCAGATAGGAAGGAGAGTTTTTCTAAAATTAGCCTACCTATCACATATCTATTAAATATCTATCTATCTATCTATCTATCTATCTATCATCTATCTATTTATGCTTGTATGTGCATGAGCCTCTGATTTCAAGAAAATTAAAGGAAACTTTTGTTTTCCCAATTCTGAACATCAGAAGCTAGTTTTATAGCTTATGGGTACCAAAGGATGATTTTACTTGGATGTGATGGATCCTGCAAAAATAAATAGGGTCCCCACAATTGTTTTATAGAAGGGTCATTTTTATTAACAAATTGTAGAATTACATATTATCTGATCTCTTTGTACATCTAAGTTCCTAATCTGAATATACAGACATTTGGCCACAGACCAGAAATATCTCTTCTGCCAGATTCATGGATTTAATTACATTTGCATGAAGCTTTGCTGTACAGGAGAAAGACATTTGCCTTAAGATTATTTATGTTGCTCATATATGTTTCTTGGTTGGTTAAGGTTGACTCTGTGGTGTGTCTGCCTAGGGAGAGTACAAAAAGAGAATGATTTTCTGGAGAGATATATTCATCCCTTTTTAAAGGGAAGGGGACTGCTGTGACTTATAATACTCTTGCTGCAGCTCAGATGGGGAGGTCTGTCTGTGCTTGTCATGGTGTAACATCTTATTCCCTGAATGTCAGACTGTCTCTGGAGATGGCATTTCAAAGATTTGAATTTCCCTCTCATGGGAAGTTTAATGCCATAAGAAAGCTTGAGTATTGACTTGGGGAAAAAAAGAAACTTTGAATTTTTCCACAGAAGGAACTATTCTGGCTTGCTTTTTAAGAAAATGACACTGAACAACCCAAAAAAAAAAAAAAAAAAAAAAAAAAAAAAAAAAGCAATCCCAGCCAGTAGCTGGCAGACCTTTGACTGAATCTGTCTTCCAGGGAGTCTGCAAGTGTAAAATTGCCACCAGTGTATATGGTGGTATGGTGGAAAGCCCTGAGAGAACATCTCAAATGTCAGCTTTTAGGACTTCAAACTCCTTTCCTCCTACTGCCAAAGTAGTCATCTGAAATAAACACTTCAGACAGAGATGGAGGCTCTTGGGGCTCTTGACTTTGGGAGTCTGGACTCCCTGGAGAGCCCAGCTTGGAGCTCATTTGCATGGTCAGGCTTCTTTGCAGCCCAATAACTGAGATGGCTCCAAGCAGGCAGTCATCTTGTAGAAATTTGCGGAAAATAAAGTGCTTCTGTGAAACATTCTAGGTCCAGTGTTTCTATATTTTTCAGTGAAAAACTGTTTGCTTGGAAATTTCTTGACCAGCTTTGTCTGGAATCTGTAGTTTGAGTGAATTAAACATGTACCACAAAAAATGACAACAGATCACACGTTTCGAATGGGGAAAGGAAAACTGCTGATGGGAGAACAACTGTAACAAGGAATTCAAATAATATTTCCCATGTTTTAATTTGGTTTGGAATTCATTTAATGGTGTAGTTTTTTGTATTTTCATGCATGCAGTTCTAAATCACAGTTCATTGCTGCATAGCAGAAAAATGATGTGAGCTATATTTTAGATCATGACTTATTTTGGAAGTTTTTTCAGTCAGGCAAGATTTTGGGTTGGATAGTACATATTTACAGAACATTATTAGCTGTTTACCTTTTTAAAGATGCATTAAAGGAAAATATACTTCCAAAATAAAAACAAATTACAATCAGGTGTTTATATATAAAAGTAGAAACATGATTATGGGAAACGTCATGAGAAACCTTGTTAGGAGGCTGCATAGAGAACCAGCTGCATGACTCCTTTGGGGGTTTGTAACAGAATTTCCTTTGAAAACATTGGCCTGCATGTTGTGGTATCAGCTAGCCTCAATACTTTCTCAGCAATGTGGTAGGAGTCACAGATACTCAGAAAAAAAAAGAGAAATCTGGACACCTAGACGTATATTGAAATTTAGCTTTGTATTGACATATTTGAAAATTAGCAGTTAGGTGAGCTGTCTACTTAAAAGCTCAAGTTTTCAATCTGTGCACACTAATCACTACAGTTTTGAAGGAGAAATGAGTTTAAAAATGCTTGGATAAAAAAACTGAGAAGCTGATACAGCAATTTCCTAAAAATTGTTAATGTATTGCAGGTGTGCATATACTTGCAAATATTCAGTTTACTCAGCAGAGTTCATCCAGTTTATAAGCACTGTTGGCTCACAGCTTGCAGGCTCCAGCTCTAACATGGGTTAACCGCATGGATTTTATTACAAGCTTTTTTGGCAGCAAGCAGGTAAAAGTGAAAATTCAAAACCATTTTCCTTTGTTGGGAGAACCCAAGGGAGGTTCTGAAGGGATTCAGAGGAAATGGTGCTGTCTGTCTGACACAGTTACAGTCAGCCAGCAGTCTAGCATCTCAGCTAGTAGCACTGCAGTCACTCAGTAATTTGTGCTTCATGACTCGAGGGCTATAAAATAATTTGTATGATATACAGCAATACCTGAGTGGTTAAACAAAAGGATTGAATGCACTTAATGCATGCAGGGGTTCATATGGATTGTGTGTCATCTATGAAACAGGAAATGTAGAGCAGATGCTTCTGAAAGGAGAGGCTTGGAATTTTTTTTCCATAAAATCTTCTACATTATCTATGTTTATGAAACATACTGCAATACAGAGTCAGATTAAGTTCCAACTAATAGTATATACGTGAAGTGTCTCTAAAGAAACCCAAAAAACTGTGTGACGACATCTCTAGGTGTCATCTGACCTACATATTTTAAGATGTTTCAGTGCTGAAAGAAAATGAGCTAACTATTAAAAATATTATGTCTGGCAGAATGACCAGCCCCAGTTCGACTGCTAGCCCATGAAACAGTGGCATGGCTGTCATGACAGAAATTCAAGCAATGCTGAATATGCTGTGGGACTGGGCACACTTGGCATTTACCTTGGTAGGGATATAACTCTGGCTGACCAGATCTGCTTTCAGCAGCCTCTGGTGGCAGGGCTTCTCTGAGAGCTCAATTTACTTTGAAGTTGCTTTTTCTGGGCAGAATCTTCATGAGAGGAAGACGGCAGCAGTGCTGTTTCTTCAGTAGACAATCGTTTAGAGGGATGGCCTTAAGCAACAAGAAAAACAAAAAACTGAAACACACTGCTTTTCATGTGTCAGGATTCTCCCCAGATACTGTAAAGGTTTACTCTACTGCATTGTACTGCTTTCTGCACCATTATAAAGGGCTTATTTGTAGTTGTCAGTGTCTTAGGTGCAGTGATGATTTCCTCTGAAAATTCATAACTATGCAACTGTTTCTCTAGACTGATTTTTACAAAACACTGCTTTAAAAATATAGGCTCAAAGGTACAAAACAGAAAAACAACAGTGTTTAGTTGCCTAATAATGCCACTCAAATATTGCATAAGTAGAATAAGTCAACTGTATCAAACTTTTTGAGAATAAAAAACATTGTTTTCAGAAGAAAAACATTGTTAGAGAGAAATTCAAATATTTTTACAATTCTCAGAGTGTCTGTGTGTGCATGTATGTCCATGTGTTCCTTATATTTTATTTTTATTCCTTACTATAATGCTCAATCTTCTCTCATGGTTTCTACTGAATTTGTGAATAGCCATGGAAGTTATTTTCTCTTGTTCATGCAAGACTGACGCAAAAATACAAGAATTCCTGTCTAACTGACAGTTCATTGTCATTTGCTTCACCCCAAGCCTGAGGTTCTCTCTAAAGACCAGTGACTGAAGGTCTTTACTCACTGTAGGAGTTCGCCGAGGAGTGTATTCATCCAGCTACACTTGACTGCCTCTAGAGACAGCTTTACTTGGAACAAAATGATGTCAGAAGATTAATAGTTCCATTAGAGGAAAGTTCTCTTGCATTTAATTAACTTTACTGAAGCCAAAGTAGAGTGCTGAACTAGTGTGACCTCAAGATCTCTGTATGCAGAGAGGCTTGTTCTGAGCTAACCTGGTGTGGCATGCACCACAACCTGGTTATCTTCACACACGTATTCAGCTAGACAAATTAATCTAGCACTGACTGAAGTACAGCTGGGATACAGATTCCTAACGTTTTTTAGCTGGTGACTTGCATGTAAAATGAGAGGCATCTTTTGATTCTCTTTACCTTAGACTTCTCTGCCTTCCCTGACTGTTATTGAAGGACTCGCTCATATTTCTCCGGGTCATATTTAACTGAGAATGTTTTAGAACTCAGCTTTTCAAATTTAAACATCAAAAATGAAAGATTTTTTAGAAGAGGGTGTTGCATCCCAGGTGGGTTCAGTTAGGGGTTTTAATAAATGTTAGTTAGATCGGTCCTATGTACCCCTATTTTCCACTTAAAATGGTCTGCTCCCAGCAGTCTGCTACAGGAGCTTACATATGTCAATCTTGTAACCGCTCCCTTCTTCCCCTCAGAGAGTTCTGTATCGATCATCCGACCTCTGTAATCCCATTTGTCCCAGAACCCTGTGCACACCCCTGTTATGTTCCCATCGGTTGCCGTGTTCCGCGTCACTCCCCTGTTCTGTCCCCATTGGGCGAGGGGGGCTTCTGCCCCTGTTGGCCTGCCCCCTATTTAATCCCCTGTTCCCTGTGCCCCAGCGCCATTTTGCCCATGCAGGATTGAGGACAGCTGCATTGTCCACCGCTGCAGCCATGCGGGAATAAAGAGTTCTCACCGTCACTGGGCAGAGTGCACCATTCTCTCACCCTTTGTCTCGCCTCAGCGTCTGGCTACGGCGTGGCAGACCCACGCAGAGGCACAGCCCTAGAGCTCTGAACACATGCGGCGGCCCTGGTCCAGCCAAGAGCAGTGTGCAAGCTGGACACCCCCACCGCCCGGGATCGGGGCAAAGAAAAGCCGAATGCTGCAAAGGGAAATAAAATACGCTGTTTCTTATCATCTTCTTCTTTGTGAAGAAAGAATACTTAGGAATTTTGAAAATCTATCCACTTAGTTGTCTAATTATAAACATTTGGAGTTTTTTATTCTTAAAAAGAGATTGGTCTGCCTTTACTCACTAGTTGATACCATACATACACTTGTCTTGAAAGGGCTCTCATTAGAACAGGGAAGATTTACATGTTAAACGAGAAGTTGTATTGATAATTTAATTTGCTGTCAATAAAATCTCAGAGAAGTAATAGGTGTTTTAGAGCCCCGGGGACAAAATCTGATAGGAATGTTCCAAGATTTCTAGATTTCTACCACTAAACTAGTCACTGTTCTTGAAAAAATCAATTAAATCTGCTAAGATGAAAAACCATTAAATAAAAAAATAAAAAATCAACTATATTTGTGGAAGATTGAAAACATCTGGGTCTGGTTAAAAAATGACCAAAAAAAAATTATACAGGACACTTGAAAAGTTCTTTCAGTTTGAAAATTCCAGGTTTAAACTTTAAGATGTTTCCAAAAGGAAAATATTTTTTAACCCTTTTTTTTCTTCATAGAGCTTTTCTTCAAATGCAGATAATGTTAATATTTTGCATAATTTCCTATAACAGCTTGAGTTACCCTCCAAGAATGCCAGTTACACAGAACACTTTCATAAGTGTTACCTGTTCAGTGTTCATGCAAGTGTTACCTATCTAATGCATTTTTGTGTGTTCAGAGACCCACAGATTTTAAAGCAAAAGTGTATGAAAATGTCACTGGAGATCACATTTTTACAGGGAAAGCAACTATAGAATGAACATGTGATGAAAGAAATTATAACAAGAGAAGAAAGAAATAGAAAGTGGAGCAGTGATAGGTTGGAATATGAGAAGCAGGAAGGAACTGTCAGATGCAGGAGCTGAGGCTTGTTTTGAAACAGGTGGAGTAAGGAAAAAGTGACTTCTGGCAAAGCATGTTTGTATGAATGTATCTGCCTAATCTGGCAAGCAGATTAAAGCAGCTTTGCAGAGCTCAAAGATCTGCATTGACCACATGAACTCTTCTAACAACCACATTTGAAGGAGCAAAATTTTGAAAAAGAATCCATACATAAAGTTAATAACATAAAGTCCTAAGTTTTACTGGTTTAGATATTTTTCTGCTCAGTTGTGACAATTGATAACATGATAGTTTCAATCACCAAAGGTCTTGATCTCACTATTCCATGAAGCTGTGAGGACATTGATTTCATGACTGTAGTGTTGTTTATGATAATGAATTTAAAATGTTCAAAAATGTACCAGAGTCTAATAGGAGCAATGGTAGTACTCCGCATCTTCATGTGCCAAGCCAAATATTCTCTTCTACAGAAGTGTTACACATATTTCATGATTTGATAGCCTAATCCTTAGGAGGCACAGAAATCACCACTAGACTTATGTAATTTCTGTTACAACTGGAAGCTAGTAGTAATGGGGAAGCGAGTTCCTAACTTTGAAATATTTTGTGCTTGTTTGTGGTTTGGGCTTTTTAAAAGGCCAACGGTTTGCACTAAGCTGTCTGAAGAAATTGGAGTGTTCTGGTTTCATACATCCTTGTCTAACTTCAAATTTTTCTTATTTAAAAAGTGATGCCTTCTTTCCTAAGCAAGGAAGAATGTGCCCATATGGATGATGTAAGAGCATGTGATGAGTACACCTCTGCAATCTGCAGAAAATGCACTTGGTTTGGAGGAGAATGTGGGGAATGGTGAATAGCAGTCAATTCTGTCGCTGGTTATTTCTCTTACACATGAAAATCAGTTGTAATGAAGGCAATTTCAAAATCTGAATGTTTCTCTATAGTGGCCATGGCCAGTTTCATCAGTGTTTCCTGACTGTGAGTTTGTGGGCCCCAAGTTGGGCAACTCCCTGGGGGCTCCCCTGGCAGGGGTGACCCTCCCGGAGCAGTTCTCTGTCAGGAACAAGAGACACATTGGAATTTTTCAGTCTTCAGCTTCTGTTTATTGTTATCTTATCAAAACTTCAGCACAGTGCCTGCACCAGACTGTGTGCAGGAAAAACATCACAAAAACAGCTAACAGTCTCTTGTTGCAAGGCCTTTTAAGTATAGTCAAAAACTAAGCTACCCAATTAAGAAGTGACACCTAAATTATTTTCCTTTCTAACCCAATAACTGACCCCTAAAGACCTGCAATGTGGGTTTTTCTACCCAATTACAAGATACCACCTAAACCCAAGAAGAAGAAAGAAGAAGAAGAAATACAAGAACTCGAGACAACACCCTGTACCCTCCATCTTGTATCCATCTATAACATACTAAAAATCCTAAAACCTAAATTTCTCACCCATGTGACATACTACACTAGTCTCTGCAATCTCTACAATCCATTTCACCCTTTTGTGGACTCTAGTTTATTTTGAGGCTTTGGAGACCTTCTCCATGAATGAGGGTCAAAGTCAGTGCTGCCCTGGGGGTCAGGACACCCTAGAGCAGACAGAGAAATATTCCCGGTGCCCTGGGTTTCCACACCTGACCTGCTAAAAAGAATTTACTTCTTTCTGGGGAGGAAGAAAGATATCAGCTCCATGACTGAGATGATCATATTACAGTGACTTTTGATTATGATTTTCCTCTATTTTTTTCCCCTATAAATCTATGGGGATGGTATACAGTTTGAATTAACACAACATTGTGGGGACTCATAGTGAAATTCAGCCTCAAATTAGAGTTAATGCATAATGCTGTGGCACAGCCTAACTTCTGTCTTCTCCTAAATGTCTGGGGTGAGATCCTGAGGCAAGAGATCAATGAAATCAGGAACCATGTCCAGCCTGCCAAGGACTGTGGAAGCAGTTGGACCTTTTTTCTGCACTGAAAGCAAATATAAATAGATGGATTTTAAGAATTGCCAGCCCAGTGCGATCATTTTCAGCCCGCCATCAGCAAACTCTGTATTAAAGGCAGAGCAAGTAAAAGTGTACTGAGCAGGAGGTGCAGGACTTTTGCTGAACTCTGTAAGAACCCACAATTAACCTTAGCTTCTGAAAATGTCTGCTAAAATTTGTCTCCACATGGTTTATTTTTCCACGTGTGCAGGGGTAATAACGGACCTTTCTCCCTTTGAAGAATACTTTGACAATTAAGGCTTTTTCATTAATGATCCTTTACATAAGAGCAAGAACTCCCTACTTTCATTTATAATGAAATAGATTCTTCTATATTCAAACAGTGCTTGCTTAGAACTAATGCCAAAGCTTATTGATTTTGTCTTCGAGCATTCCCAGGCACATTGCTCTTGCTGGGGTAAAGCAAATTTTGAAGTATTTTCTTATTTCTGTGGTCACTGTAACAGGCATTGTGTCATTCCCTTTTCTGCTTAGCCTCCAGCTTTCTTAATTTCAGTCTGCCTGAAGCATATGAGTGCAAGAAGTCCTTTTCGACCTTGGAGATATTTTCACTTTATGTGGAATGCAATTTGCTGCTTTCTATCTTAGGGGGAAATATGTTTTTATGAGTACCTTTTGTAGGCCCTGATTCTCTGTTTGGCATATCATCTAGAAAATGTCATACAAAATATTTTGAGCTAAATGAGAAGCATCTGCAGCTCTGAAACCATGGATGAATGTTGGGTTATAAAATTAAAACTAGTTACCAAAGTTATGCAAATTGAAAATAGTTCATAGCTTGCTTTGAATTTTACTAAAACACTTGAGTACTTTTCTGAATTCACTTCAAATATATTTAAATGCTTCTACCCTTTAAGGCCAAGATTATGATGGCTTTATATGGACTTTGGATAGAATGTTACCTCACAGATGACATGGAGTCAAATTATGTAAAAAAGCAAGGTAAACACAGTATGGGTCTTAAATTCATAGACACACATCAGGAGACCTCCAGGATGTATTTGAGACCATACAGCATTTTTTTAAACATATGTAGTAGGGGTAGTATCCTGTAGAAAACCTGTGACAGATGTAACTCCATTATATGGTCAACCACTTATTAACCTGACATATAGTAATAATATTAATACAGTATCATGTTGAAGGATTGTCCTTGCTTGTACAGCTTCTTAAGATGGATCTGAGATGATGTTGACAATTAGGAACCAGTTGTCTACCCATTATTATACCATGTTACCTCATCTTCCTAGAAGAATCCATTATTACTATATAAGTTTAACACTCCTAACCTGTATATGATGTATCTCATCTGCTCAAATGTTTGCATATTTTTTGGTTACTATTGTAACTTATGGGTATTTTCCTCTTTTCTTGTCATTAATATTTTATTTTGAGAATGCTGTCCCTCTGCTGAATGTTGTGCTTTGGAATATTTCAACAGCTGTTCAGATCTCCACCAATGCACAAACAGTCAAATTCTTATCAATTAAATAATGAGTAGAAATATTAAGTGAATGAATAAAGAGAAAAAATAGAATTTGAAACAAAGTTCAGATAAAGAAAGAAACAAGTTTAGAGGAGACTCCCTGGTAGACAGAATGAGTGGATGTCTTTACAAATATGTGTGTGGTACTCTTCCTGCCTTTTTCCCCCTTAAACAAACTTGTAATTGTGGAAAATTACCCCTTTGTTCAGTTTCCCCATCTACACTGAAGACAGGGAAAGACATTCTCACACTATTCAACAAAATGCATTACAACTCAAGCTGCATTACACAGTGCATGCCTGCTTTGAGTTCATCACTATTGAAGGGAAAAATATTTCCTTATCCAACTGTAGTTTTATATGAAAGCTAATTGGTTTTGCCCTATAAGGAAAAGAAGACTTCAGATAATTTTTTCCCCTGTTGAAAAAAAAAATAAGAGTTAATTATAAATTTGATATTGTCAGTCAGCAGAAAATAAAACTAAGTCTATAATTTTGTATGACTTCTATCACACATGAAAGCAAGCAAGAGAGAAAAAGAGCTGTTTGCTCAGCAGTAGTTCATTTGAGAAGAAAAAAGAACTCAATTTCAGTAAAGGTATGTCAAACAGCAACACCAGGAGGCATTTTCAAGCATCCCAAATGAAAGAAAAGGGAGAAACCAAACTGATGTAGACAACATTGCCATAAGCACAATTAGTACAGGTGAATCAATACCAGCGAAGTGTATCTTCAGGCCTTGGTTGCTTGAAATGTTTGAACCATAAGAAAGGTTTCCATTGGAAACAAAAACATGACTTATCAAAATTTCAGCTGGACAATATAAGTGCTACAGTCAGGGCTTTTCATTAATTGTATTTTCAATTTTTGCTACTCTCACAAGATTTCTTTTAGTATTAAACTGAGAAATCCAGCTGCAGATCAAAATATATATAGCCATGTCCCCACCTCCCACTGTTCCCTTTATTTTTGACTCAGATCTGCCAATGAATGGGAACGTCTTTATTTTATATTTAATTCATGGCCTACTCACCATGACAACACCTGCAGCAAAAAATTGCTTTTTTTTATAGTAAATATGCTCATTATTTCAGGATTTTAGTGGGAAAAAAACTTCTGAGGTTTAAATAGATAAAACTGAAAATTTAAAATTTTGTTGTTTCTTCCATAAAAAGGTAAATATTTTTTGGGAATTAATTAATTAATTAAAACATTTTCTTTTCTTAGCATGAACAGAATATGTCATACCATGCAACAGACTAATCTTTGCTCATCTAGGATATATCAGTGTCTTGTTTTTGTGATTTATGTTGCTTGAAAAGATTGTGCAGAGCAATATTCTTTGCTTAAAGGTTGAAGGAGAATGGAAAAGTAATCTTGGGGAAAATTGGCCTGTGGAAAGATTCTGAAAACCTCAGTCTGAGCAATTCTGAAGACAAAGGCAAAAAGTGTCCCACAAAATACTTTTGAATCTACAAATAAAGTTGCCTTTGATAAAATTCATTTGAACCCTTGCAGAGGAATAAGAATCAGAGAAATTTTGAAAATAACTCGTGGATAATGTGTATTTGGGGAATATATAGTCATGGAAGCATTGAATATGTGTTTATGCTGTAAAATTACTTCTATGTGTGGAAAACCAATGCTTTCCTTATAGAGACAAATCTATTTTTACACAAGATAATAGAAATTAAACATGAAAAAGAATTTATTAGATCATTATCTTTGTTCCCCTCCAATTAAATTATTTTTTAAAGCTGTAGACTGAGTTTTTTGAAAGGCA
Organism: Anomalospiza imberbis; assembly: GCF_031753505.1. Taxonomy (NCBI): domain Eukaryota; kingdom Metazoa; phylum Chordata; class Aves; order Passeriformes; family Viduidae; genus Anomalospiza; species Anomalospiza imberbis. The sequence goes on along the minus strand of NC_089721.1, from coordinate 39,819,035 downwards.
GTAATTTTATTCCCATGTTAACAGTATTTTTTCCCTACAGATTTAATTTTATATTTGCTATGGTACTTTAAGTAGTAGTGCCTTTCTGCAAAATAGTACCTTCCTTTAATCTTTCTAGGTGATGGCAATAACTAACCTCTCACACAGAAAAATTTTTGGCCATGCTGCATATAAATGTATAACGTGTGGAAGACCAGTCTAAAAGTACAATCCAGTGTCTTTTCTGGTTCTGATTTCTGGGAATCTAATTTTCTGCTGAAATAAACCTAAACATCTATGTGCAAGCAGAAAGAAGCAGTGGTATCTGTGCAGCATTAAAAAAAAATATTTAGTCAGAATTACTGTACAACTATAAATGGTGTAGGAAAACTCTGTTCCTGCCATTGGTCTTACAGCAAGATGAGTGGTTAGTTAAGGTATAGTAACTGTGGCTAATTTTGTGTGTGTGTGTATTTTTCTCTATTTGCTTGTTCAAAACTGGGCTTCTGTTATTTAATATGTAAGCATATAATAAAAAAAAAAATAAAAACCCACCAATGAACTAGCCAAACAAAAAAAAAAACATACTAAAAAAATCAAACTAAACTAAAGCAGAACACTACTACTTAATTGAGGAAGTAAATTCAAAGTTGTGTAAAACTTATCTTATTGCGTCTAGAGGGATTCCTAAGTCCACTTGTGACTTCCTCAGTAGAGTGTGTTATTGTTATTTCTTCTTTGGGAACCTGAGTACGTTGCTTTTAAAGCCTGTAAAAGCAGGGTAAGTGCTATAATTTGGGTTGGTTTTGTGATACAATTACTAACCTAAGTATTTAACAGGGTGCATACATTTTTAGGACACATTCTCTCCATTTTATACTTATTTTACTGTAGGGGTTAAAGATTTCTTCTAAAATAGATTATGTGTATTATGCTATTTCTCCCCCAGAACTGTAGTTTAATGTACTATTTGTGAAGCATGTAACTATTCAGCCTTTACAGTACCATTAAATCAGGTGTGCATGTAGGCTGGGAGCAGCAGCAGCAGCAAAAGAAGAAAAGGTTTTTTGTGTGTCATTAAAACGTCTTTGTGAGTTTGACACCCCACACTCTGTTTTAGTGTTGATATTGAAAATTGTTTCTAGGAGAAAAAATAGAAGATTTTAATAACATTTCCCTCCCTGCCTCCCTCAACACCCCCCACCCCCAACACAGCTACACATCAGAGTTTTGGTTGCAGAGAGAGCTGTGCTGTGTGTGCTGCTTGGACACCAGAAGTACTGCAGAAGTATTGCAACCCTATTAACCCTGTTTTGTGCCCTGGATACCAAATACTTTTGAAATATTTTATGCATCTCTTCTATTTTAATTAGCACATCTGACATTAGCTGAAAGATGTCCAACAGCTTCAGCACATCATTTATGCATCTTGTAGTACATTTCAGCTAACAGATTTCAGGTTCTTTAGGCAGGAAATCAGTGCCTGTGACATAGCCTAGGATTAAGCTGGGATTTAACTCTGGTATCCTCATACCTTGTATCATCACTCACATCTGAGGAAAGTTCATGTTGCCATTCCAACATACTGGAACATAATTTCACCAAGTATGCACCTCTGCAGATGACACCAAGCTGAGTGGTGCAGTTGACACTCCTGAGGGACAGGATGGCAGCCAGAAGGACCCGGACAAGCTCGAGCAGCAGCCCATGGGAATCTCCTGAGGTTCAACAAGGTCAAGTGCTGGTGCTGCACCTGGGTCGGGGCAGTCCCTGGTGTCAGCCCAGGCTGGGGATGAACAGATTGAGAGCAGCCCTGCCCAGAAGGACTTGGGGGTGCTGTGGGTGAGAGCTGGACATGAGCCAGCCATGGGCACTACCAGCCCCGAGAGCCAAGTGTGTCCTGGCTGCATCCAGAGCCCTGTGGGAAGCAGGGAAGAGAGGGGATTCTGTGCCTCTGCTCCACTCTGGTGAGACCCCACCTGCAGGGCTGCCTCCAGCTCTGGGGTCCCAGCACAGGAAGGACATGGAGCTGTTGGAGAGAGTCCAGAGGAGGCACCAAGGTGATCAGAGGGATGGAGCACCTCTGCTATGAGGAATGGCTCAAAGAATTGTGATTTCTCAGCCTGGAGAAAAGAAAACAAAACTTTGGGGTGACCTAATTGTGACCTTCCAGTTCCTAAAGGGATCTCACAAGAAAGAGAGGGATTTTTTATGAGAGGATGTAGTGAGAGGACAAGGGGAACAAGGGGAAAATTGACAGAGAGGGGATTTGGATCAGATATTAGGAGGAAATTATTTTCACTGAGGGTGGTGAGACCCTGGCACAAGTTGTGCAGAGAAGCTGTGGCTGCCCCATTGAACACTGTGCAAGTGTTCAATGCCAGGCTGGATGGATTTCTGAGCAACCTGATCTAGTGAAAGGTCCCTGCCCACAGCAGGGGTGTTGGAACTGAATTTTTCACATCCCTTGCAATCCAGGCTATCCTATGGCTGACACTAAGACATGGGGAGCCAATCCCAAGGCCCTCTGCTGGCACATATCAATTTGTCCTGTCTCTTCTGACATTAGCAACATTATTCTACCTTTATGCTGTTAAAAATGAAAAAGCAGTCTCTCAAACTTTACAAAAAGACAAAAGTCCATGTCAAAATGGATTTTGAGGTAGAGCATAATTACTATGTACTAAGGCCTGATTAATCTCAATAGTTTAATTACTTTCCTTGTACCATGTGATCTAGCACTATTATATAATCCATATCAGGATTTAACACTTGGTTTTATAGAGATTTTGCAATTGGAATTACATCAGGGCCAAACATTTTCCTTCTAGAGTTAAAATGAAGGAGATAAACAAAGGCTGACTGCTTTCTCTCATCCAAAATAAAACTAGAGTTCTCATAGAGTAAGCAGAATCTAATTTGAAGTTTATTTCTTTGTTTCATGTTGAAACATAGTATGTTGGCTATATGGCCTGAGTAATTTCATTTTGTACTATTAGAGTGATGCTATTATAGTCAGCTAGTAGTCGTTCAACTGTAGAGACGTTTCTTCATGCCATTATGTTGGGTTTAGCTCTTCTGACCTTTATAGACTATATAACAGAGAGAGAAAGCATGAGAGACATATCTTATTATGTCAGACAATATATACAGTAAAGACAAGCTGCAAAGAGCCATCCTTTCATAGCATAAATCTCTTTTGCCTCAGCCAGGTTGGAAATACTCAATAATTCACAGGAGCAACCTTTAATTTACTGTTTTCCCTGGGTACCACTGAGGGCTGGTAGGTGGGAAAAAACTCATTACAAAGAGCATCTTTTCTCTATTGGAGAAAAAATATGAGAGCCAAAAGATGCCAAGGATTGGTTATCATTTCCCCATTGCTTATCTCTTGAAAACTGAGCTTGAATCTCTTTGTAAATTATTGTTTAAGGATATGATAGCAATTTCTTTAATTTTGTAATAGGAAGAAAACAAAATTTGAGACATGGTTAAATTAATTTAAACTGCTACTGCATGTTTTAATATCAGTAAGCTCTGAGGATATATTTTTTCCTTGTCAAGATAAAATGTCTCATTCTGATCAGGTTCTGAGGTCCCTCTATAAGTCACAAATAAAGTTTTGCAGGATAAAAGATGATTTGGAAGGCTTTGTCATAAGTCTTGGGAATTTTTTTTCTCTTTGTATGCTGGAAGAGTTGCTTATATTTCTCAGGTGGAAAGAAGGAAGGGAAAGCACAAAAATGTCAAATATGGGGAACTGTTGTGTCTTTTGTGTCAAGCAAAAATATTATTTATTTTATATTTACTTCCTCTCCTGCTATGGTGAGTTTCCTGATTTTAGTGACATCAGGTGCATTTTACGTTATTTAGTAGATTGAGGTACAGTTGCCAGTGCCAAAACCCTGTGTTTTTCAATGCTTCTAGGCAATGAATAACTGTAGTGTTTAGGGTTATTTCAGTTACTGCAGGTTCCTTGGGCTCTATTGAAAAAACACACTGCCACAAATGAGAAATTTATGTGCACAGTATGAAGACAGACAGCAGCAGTAGAAAACACACTGCTTCAGACCATGGCTTGTGATTTCTCAGAGACTCATTCACAACACTGTGCACTTCCTTGAATAGAAAGTCATGTCTCAGTTCTTAAGAAGAAAAGCTTTTCCTAAACAAAAGCTCAGTATGGTGTTTCAGGGACATTCTGGGAGTTCCCAGAGAGTTTCAGGTAATAGGCACTTGAAGAAAAGCATCAAATAGTATATTTGTAATCCCTAAGTCATCAGAAAGGACATTAGAACTGGACTGAAGTGTACAGAACAGACAGAGGTGAAATAGCAAGCAATATCCAAGATAGTCTTGCTCTGATCTTCCTCTTTCATGTAAGAAATGTAACCTCAAAATCATAATATTTTTTCTGTTATCAAAGGAGTTTTTATTAAAAACTATAGAGACAATCCACTGAATACTTCAGTAGGGAAAGTCTTTAGAAAATTACTTTAATCTGAAGATCTGAAATAGAAACATTTGAAATTTCTCTCCTTTAGGTTAGTAATGTGTAATGTGAGTTATGTTAGTAATAGATTTAACCAGTACTGGACATATATTCTTCACTGTTAGTAGAATTAATGAAGCTTTTGTTTTATACAGTTTTGGTGATATTTTATTTCAATAGTTGACAATTCCATTCCAAGTTTTTAATATTTGTAATAATTTTTATTTGGATAACATTTAAATTTGCTTTATCTGGATAAAATTTAATTTTAATATTCAGCCTGTCAATTATTGCTTATATTGGAAGGAGTTGTTGAGCACACATTTCTCTTCTTAGTTCTCTGGCCATTGTGAAAATTTTATTAATATGGCCTTATTGCAACATTTAACACTGTTGTCACTGTAATTATATCTAGATGTACTGGCAGGGGATTTAAGTCCAATTTCACTTTGATATTTCAAAGATTCATAGGGTAACTTGCTTAAATGAAAGTAGAGAAGTCTGCGTGAGCAATAGTTTTAAGTTGTCCACATGTTTTAATAGACAAATGGGTACTGAAGCCATGTTTTCAAAATTAGGCAGCTTATATTTTTTCATAAACAGAATGTACAAGGTATTTAATTACTAAACCATAATTGTTGTTGTTGTTGTTGCTGCTGCTGCTGTTGTTGTTGTTATATATCAGAGTCTTTCACAATAACTGAAATTACTGTTAACAGTTCTACTACTGTTTACCTGGCCTTGAATCTTTACTCTGAGAGAAGTTCCAGTGATATGAATGATATGATGTCCAGGCCTCATGGAAGTATTTCCTGAATTCCTGAGTACTTTTTTCCAAACTGATTCAAAAATTCAGGACCAGATGCTGCATCACATCACACAAACTCACCTTTCTTCTTCTTCAAAGGACTTGGAGGTAAGAACATGTTAGGTTGAGTTGTGCTAAGAAAAGCTGCTGCCTGCAATCATCATAGAATCATTGAATCGTTAGTTGGAAAAGACCCTTAAGACCATTGAATACAGCCCAGTACTTCCAAACCCATCACTAAACCATGCTCCTAAGCACCACATCTATGAGTCTTTTAAATACCCCCAGGAACAGTGACTCAAACATGTCCCTGGACAGTCTGTTCCGGTGCTTGACAACCATTTTAGTGAATAATTTTTTCCTAATACTCTATCTAAACCTTCCCTTTCCTGCAGGCATGTTTAATTAACAACCTTCCTGCTGCCATCACTGGCATAGGGATTCAGAGAGGGTATTCCTGCCATGTTTCTGTCCTGAGGAAGAGCAGGTCGTCTACCTAAATGCTGTACTAGCTCTTTGAGCTGCCTGCATATTTTATACCTCACAGTGCTAGGACATGAAGTTTCTTTCTTGCACTTGAAGTGCATTACTTTTTTGGACATGATTTTGTGTTGAGGGCAATGTTATCTGAGCAGGTATTTGAGCAGAGCTTTTATTTTCTCAGCTCATGCGGGTTGGTAGGCATTTATAGAGGAGTGGTGGAAACAGGAAAGAGGGTTGTTTTGAAGCATCATGGTGGAGGGAAGACTTGCATTTGTCTGGCAAATGTAATCTTTAAGCAGGTGTGTGTCAGCATGAGTGTGCTGGGCTGTGTTACCACAATGCCACAGTATCATCCTGCCTTGTATCACGTGGCAACTTTTACGATAATATACGTATGTCAGTGGATAAAATTAGAGCTGCCATTAGTAACAACTTGGCATTGCCTAGATTTGCATTTTTTAAATATTATTTCTTTTTTCTGTGTCATGCAATTTGTTATTCCTCCTACATATGACATTAAAAATAATGGATACAATTTTATTATCAATAATGTAATGCTATGTTGCTTTACATTATAACAGTTATGTTGCTGCGATACTGAAAAGGGTTATTTTAAAAAACAAAATATTCTATTTCTGCATTTTAAAGTCCGAGTAAGTGTAGCTATACAAAAACCTGGCATTTCTTAGTGAGAAAGCATCATATGAATTAATGACAGTTCATGTTTACTTCTGTTATAAAAAAGTCCTTGTCCTGGTTTAGGCTAAATTTGATAGAAACCTCCAAAGAGGTTCCTCTAGAATGCAAATTCAAGCAGCCCCTCTCCCAGCTGGTTTGAGAAATTATTTCCTTGGAGAAAAGTGGAAAAAACTGTTTATTTAACAGGCAAAGCATTTACCGGGGCCAAAAAATGAACAATATTAAACAATAAAACATCTTGCTACCCCAAAAGAGAGACAAACTCAGGAAGTCCCCTCCATGGGCTGCAGCTCAGCTCACCCAGTCTCTTATCAGTCCCTCCGGCACTGGAAATGCTGCAGCCCAGGCCTGGCCCGCTGAGCCACAGGTGTGAGCTGCCAGTGCTCTTCTGGGTGTTCAGTCCAGAGCAGGTTCGAGCAGGTCTAAAGAAAAAGAAAAAAACACAGTGCAAAGAACTTCTTTGCCTCAGCTAGCTAAAACTAACTAAAAGCAAAGGAGAGCTGTCTCGCTGTCTGTCTGCCCGCAGACAACACAGTCCAGGGGAAGGATGTGGGGGAGGAAGTGCAGTGTCTGAAACTCCACACTTCTTCTTTCCCCTTCTTCATGCTCATAACCCACCTTAAAAGTGCAAAACTTATTTCTGGGCTAAACAGGCAAATGGGGATACAGCATCATAAAGTCACCTCAGGACAGTCCTTCAATTTGTTTTAATAATAGGGACCAAGAACTGTGGAAACTCCAGATGTTATTATATTTCATTAAAATCTGTATATATAGGTAGAGAATACTGATAAATGAAAGAAGCCTTTTAAGTACCATTTTTAAGCCAAGAGAGATGCCTAGGTAGGAAAAGACAAAGTCTATAACTTGGTCAGTATCTTAAAGTTTGTCTCATGTGCTATAATGTCTCACAATCCTGTTATGAGAAAAATTTCTGTTGAGTCTAGTGGTAGGCACACATCTGTGTCATTGAAGATATGGCCTCAGATTCTCTGCACATGTGAGGTTAGATGCTGACCCACACGAGCTTCTTTGAGTATCCACTCCAGTGGAAAATATACACAGCTGGTTGCAGCATAGCCCAGCACAGCATCTCTCTCCTGTCCTGAGTCTCTCAGTGCCAGACTCATCTTGGCTGCTGTATCTATGGTCCTGTGACTTGCTTTTTCTACTCTGTTGTGTCCATGCATGTTGAGTTTTGACACAGCTGAATCTAAGGTAAGGAAAGCAATATAAATCTTTACAATATAATCCTCATCCAGTTCATTAAACAGAAGTAATTTTCTTGCTGTTGCTCACTGCTTGTGGGTTTGATGCAGGCAGATGTTTTAAAAGTGTGCAGGAATATCTAACTGTGGTACATGAGTCTGAAGCTAATGGCCATGTAGAATATGATGGAAATTTTCCATGGAATATCTGTTCAAATGAATGCTATTGCATTCATTGTGTTTTTGCTTCTTTTGTGAAAAAAGATTTCTATTTTTTATCATTTTTATCTGATTAAACCTAGTTTTCTCATTTTTGTTTGTTTTAGAGGCTTAGAAAAAAAAATTAAAAAATTTAAATTCACATTCCTATGGATAGTTCATATTACCCCTGGAAGTCTGACATGAAAGTTTGTGGGGTAAAGCCTGATCCTCAAGACAAAAGGTCTAGCGCGGCTGCGCGTTACTTTTATCTGCCCCGGTCAGCTCCCGAATGCCTGGCTTGGGCGTCTCAGCTTTTCGTCAGGGCCGGGGCTCGCCGCAGTTTCCGGGCGCTTTTGCTGTCGCGCTCCGGGGTGGGCTGTTGGCCGCGCTTCGCCGTCGGCACGGGGGAAGAAACAAAAAGGCAGGGAATTCGTCCAAATCCGTCCGCGTGGCGGCTGGATGCTTTATTGGCTGCGAGAGCTGCGATGGAAAAGCTGCAGCCGATCCCAGCTTCGCACGGACACAAATGGCCTCGAGCATACTGAGGAGTGGGATCAAATAGGGAAGGGACAGGGTGGACGGGGAACCCTCCCGTCCAATGGGTACAGACATCGCGGTGATGACGTGTACTACAGCGACCAATGGGAACATGGCAGGGGCAAAGACGGGACTTTGGGGTGAGTGGGACCGCGAGAACGGGGAGATGGGCACAGAAACCGCAAGAGTAGGGAAAAACGCGGGGGATGCACGAGGGTACAGAGAACTGGAAAACTAACAAAGAAAAAACCCATAATTTGAACCCAAACTCAGGATGCAACAATCTAGTTTTCTCCTGATCTTTTCTTTAAATCTAACTTGAGTGAATTGGCAGATTGTACTGCATTGGGGATCACTCTTGGCAAAGTTTCAGAACTGCTATAGTAACATTATGAATTCAGAGACAAGGGCAGCAAGCCTTCAGCTGATGACACTGCATGTACTTTTCTGCAATATTTAATTGCACTCACATATTTCGGATCTACAGTTCTTCAGACCACATTTTCAATGTGTGAAATACCCATCATACTGCTAAAGACTTTGCTTTATTGACTGATTTTACAGACTGCTCCTAATTTTGCTCTAAAACACTGATAACTGGGCTCTACACCTGGTTAAGCCTCACTTCTGCACATGATGAATAAGTAAAACATGTTATAACATTGATTGTAACTGCAAACCCAAACTTTTCAGATTTTTAATTTAGACTTAACAAACCGGTAACTCAGAATCCTGCCACCACAAGTCCAACACTTGTATGAAATAAGTTGGTGCCCTCATGATGTGCTAGCCCTGAGCAGTGATCCTAAGATCCCAAGCTGGCCTAAATAGAGTTGATTTAGGACTGATGTCCTGTTTTACATGCTGCATTACAAAGACCTCTCTATGCTAGGCTCCACTGCATTCTAAGAATCTGCCTTTAATGCTTGCTGTCATGCAAGTGCACTGTTACTATTCTAGGAAAGCTCAGGAAGAAACTTGCAGACAGTGATAGCACCCTCACCACCCACGGCGAAGAAGATTAACTCTGCCCCAGCAAAAACCAGCATAGAGACAGAGTCATTTGTGGAAGTCTGAAGTAAAACATGAAAAAAAATCTGGCAATGTTACCGGTCCTCTTCTTAGGAACATCCAGAACATTATGGGGATGAAGGATTTCATCAGAACATCAGAAGATGCAGTGGAAATTACTGAATTCATTATTGGTTACATAAAACTGACTTGTATATTACAGCCTGGAGTTTCTATTTTCCCTTTGGATTAATTTAATAGTCATTCCATTATTAAGCAAAGTTTGCAAAAGTCAGTCTTTCATTCATTTTTTCATTTCTGTGGAGGGTGAATTAAAACTCTTCTGAGAAGTCAGTCTGTGTTTTAAAAAAGAGGTTCTGATGCTATAAGCATGGTTTAAATGCAATATAACTGATTTTCTTATATTAAAGGGGCATTACGTAACTATGCAAGCAAATATTTTTAAATAACTGAGTACATTTCCACCATACTAAGTATATGTGGACAGTCATTGAGATTTTGGATATGGAGGTTCCAAATAAATTATTTTTATATAAAAAATATAGTCCTGTACTATCAAAAAACCAGTTAGATTGAAACTTCCACTATTAATGAAACTGAGACAGTTTAAAGAAATACCCATTCAAACTCAACATTAGATATAAAAATCACTGCATTATTTAAAAGTCTAATGTTATCCTCTGTAGGTTTTGTGTATGTATGAACACCAATATTAACTTGCATTCAACAAGATAGCACTGAGTGTCTCATAAATATGCCAGCTCATTGAATTGTTGTTTTAAACCATTGCTGTCCAAAACCTCTAGTACATTTTAAAATTTTATTTCTGTAATCAAAGCCATAGAAAAGACAAGCAGAAAAAACACCAGGTACAAGTACCTTACTGCCACTGTTACCTCTGGTGTAAATTTCTTTCATGCTGAGAAGATATTATGAGTTTTCAGTAGTCTGAACTCATCAGAGATTAACCATGGCTTTTGTCATATTCCTTGGCTGTTCATTGTTACAAAAATGGATGTAGGAAATGTTTGCTTGTTATAAAATTCACACAGACCAAGGTCAGGCAAAGATTTGAAACATATTTTTGGTATACCTCACACTTCCTTCTTGTGTTTGCTACCCACAGTGATATGTACTGTGTTTGAAAATATGAGGTTAGAATTTCAGATATTGCTGTGATCTTCCCATAATCCTCTAGTGCATTAAAAGTAAGACAGCATTTTGAAATGCTTTGTTGCTGGCTGTAATTGAAACATTTAGGCTGATGTGTTATAAGCACAGATATGTATAAGAGGTGGAACTGATGCTGAGGTTTTGAAGGATATGAACCTTTGCAGGACTCTGATGACAATGATGAAGAGCACACTAAAAGTTCTGCAGCAGCCCTTACTGCTGCACTGTCAGCAGAACTCCATATATTCTCAAAACCAACCGAGAATTTAATTGCTAATATTTAATTAATGCTGTCTTTCCTCAGCTATTTGTCACTGGTCACATAGATCTTCAATCTAAAAGCCATTCTGGTCATCTGCATTTCTGTCTTTTTTTTTTCAGGCTCTGTGGCCTGTCCTACTGCACAAGTGGTGGAGTTTTTCCCCAGGGTTAAAGCCTCTGTTGCAAGTAAGCTCTGTAAAGATAAATTTTAAATGTAGAGGCAAATATCCAAGTCTTTGTAGATGTATTGCACACAAATATTTCTCAATGTTTGAAGTAGCAAAGGATGAGAAAGCTGTTGCTGCCTGTAATTGCTGGTGCCACTTCAAGATGGGATTGATGGTTTTTCTGAAACAGAGATTCAAAACTGAGTCATTGCAGTGAAAGTCAAGCAGCTGCCTGCAGGGTTGGTTATGAACCTGGATTGTAGCCATGAGTGCATGACAAAGCTCTTTTGCTTGTGCAAGCTATTTATTTTATGCCAATACAAATACAAATATAACTTTGGATATGGAAATAGTTTTTTTGTATCAATTGATACAGAATATGGATATGAAATGGAATGGAATATTCCATTGGAATATGGATATGGATATGGATATAGAATAGAAAATAACTTTGGATATGGAAGTAGTTTTTTGTATCAATTAAGAAGTTTCATGCAATTTTTACAGTGAGGGCAATAGTGCCAAAATTAGATGTGCTTTGGCAAAAATGAAGTTAATCACTATGTTTAGGGAAGACCACTAAATTCAATGAAACATATGAAAAGTTAAACCTTTTATTAGGTTTAAACACTATGGTTTATTATTATGATGTTTTCCACAGGATTACCATTCTTCAGACACTCATAGTTTGCCTTTAAATTTCATGTGGTGTTTTCTGCCATATTTTTCAGAAAGGATGAACAGCAAGGTTTCTCTTCTTGGCCTCTGGCTACCGGAACCTGGAATTCTTCAGAGTCTTTTTCTCTATTGTGGAAGATCTAGCCTGGAAATAATGAATCATACTTGCTATTTAAAAGTAAGAAAGCATTCTGTGATGGGAAGAAATTAAGAGTATATAATCTAGGAGAGGAACCTTGGCAACTGGCTATGGCTAATGTGTCATTTAAATAAGAAGACAAAGTAGGAGAAGTCTGAATTACAGGCGGAATGATAATCACAGCAGCTCACTTTGTTCTCTCTGTTTTCTTTCTTTAAGCAATCTGGTGGACTGATATGTGTAAGGAAAGATAAACTCAGCTCAAATATATTTTTGTGTATTTCCCCAGGGAAGAACTGAAATTATATTAATTGATACAGAGACAAAAACTCCGATGCTGTATTCAAATCCATCCCATGTTTGTGTGCTAGTATGTGAGTTTCAGTTTAGTGCCTCAGATAATCCATTCCCATCTGGAGGAACTGATCCTAAAAATATGTATTGCCAGCTACGTTCACCTGGGTAGCACTCACCAGAGGCAGAACCTGCAATTCTCTCCAAAATGCATTGAATGAATGCATCAGTTTGTTTCACTATTAAGCAGAGACCATTTCCTGGAATCTGTACTTTTAAATTTCCACATCCTCTCTTTAGGCACATCATAATTTCTGGCCAGCAAATATGGTTTGTAGTCATTGAAACTAGTATGAAATGGTACTGAATGTTGGTATTCATTAAGACTGTATTAGGCGGACTATTGAGTTCAATAGTTGAAAAAAAGGCTAATATTAATGTGAGGTAGATAGCATCCTTCCTGTTTTGCTGTTGTGTTCAATAATAATGTTCCTTAAACATAGACTCATGATAAAGCAGCTACCTTTTTTTGTCAGATTCTTGCCTCATGAGAAAGCAAGCTACAGAAAACTAACTGTATAGGGAGTATTCAGCAGAGAGCAAGACTGTGCTGGGGTGGGGAGTGAGTTTCTGTGATTTAATTTGGGAAGGCTGTGCTCCTGCTAAAGAAATAAACTTTCACAATACTAGCATGTAGAAGTTCGAGCAAAATAAGTTTTCAAACTTACCAACTAGTGGGAAGGAAAAAGATCAGAAAATCTCATAGATATTTAGCACACCCTTTGGAGGGGCAGCATGCATCCAGTGTACAAATTCCTAACAGGAGGATGGTTAACTTCCTGTCCTCCATCAGTGTTATATCAACTCATAATGTAATATCCTGATAGTTCCTATGAACTGGACTCCCAAGTCCTTAGATTGCAGTTCATGGCAGCTACAATAAGGTTTGTTTTCTTCTACAAGATTTGACATTCTCAGAAAGCCTCCACTTCTGCCCTGCTGTACACATTACCTATGGTCATTGCAGCACTCAAATTATGTTTTTAAAGGCACCATTTCCATTCTGATCAAATTTTCTAGCACTTCACTTTGTCAATCGTATTCTGCTGTCAGTGGGGGAATGAAAACTCAGCCATTGACTTCAAGTGCCTTGCTCCCTCTTATAGTAGAAAATTCATAAATCAAAAGACCCTTTTAAAAACACTTTTTTTCAGATCACCTCATTCTTATCTCTTAGTTATTTGTGGTGTTTTACAAAATATGTACTCTCTGCCTAAAAGTATTTTTTTTTCTTTTTAACAACTCCCTGCTTTTATTTAAACCTTCCCTTGCAGTTTCTTGAAAATCATCTCTATTTAGGCAGGCAGCAAGGTGTGCATAGCGTGAGTAATTAAAGTCATGATACTTTTTCTCTTTCTCTTCAGTATGTTTAAAAGCTCTAGCTGCATAAATCCAGATTGCTGAATTAAAATGAAACATTATGAATGCCATGACTTCGGGCTGGGTTTTCTAGAAAAATATATTCCCTTTGTGTGTGTGTGTGTGTGTGTGTTTTCATTTTCCAAATTTCAGAATTATACTAGAATTCCTGACTCCTATTTATTTACATCAGATTTCCTCTCCCTTCCTCTTTGTTTTTTTCAGTATAAGCTAGATGCTTGTTGCTTCTCACCCCCAGCATTTCCACCTGTAAATTCAGAAATTTTAGTTTTAGTTTATTTTCAGGATGTAGGTGAGACAAACTAGAGAAGATGAGGAAAACAGATGTAATGTAGTTCACATGGTTTAGAATTTCAGATTTTTTAATCAGAAACATGTTTTGCTTGATTTGCTGTAACAATGACTCCCTAGCTGCAGAGATGGACACCTCTATAGACCAAAATCTGCCCTCACACTCCTCAGTATTCATGTGAAGTACTACTGTACTACTGGTAGAGTCAGAACATTACTTAGAATTTATAATGCTTAAATAACTGAATGTAGTAATTATTTACTCTCTAGCTGTGAGTTGTTATTTAGTGGCAATTGTTGTGATAATTCAGGAGAAATACAATTTGCTCATTCTTAGATTTATTTATTTTCTTAGATTTATGGAAATTTGCAGTTTTGTCTTATCTCGTCTACTTCCTGGAATACTGACTTTGCTCACACTATATCCATGTACATCATCCTCTGACCCTTGTGGCTTGAGGTGAGAAAGCAAGATCTGGTTGGAGACACACATTTGATGATAAAAATGAATTCCTCACTCTTGATTTCTTTAAAAGATGCAGTCAGCAAGTGAAAGGATCAGTATAGTAACAAGGGCATTGTATTTTCTTGTAGCAGAAGTTCCACATTTTGGTGTTATATATAATGAATTTTATTAGAAAAATGCTTAAATCTGTCTTCATTTTTAGTTACTGTCTTCATGAATGGAATGTTCAGGCTTATTTCAAAAGGTAACTATTAAGATCATCTCTCTCTGTCAAAATATTTCTGTCATGCACCCTTCAGCAAGATAATGAAGCTTTAGGTACTAGAGCAGTTTCTTTGCTGCTCATACATGCATTCTAACACCACATTCTTATACTAGTAAAGTCTTTCAATTTGGAAAATATGGCATTTTTATTGGTAGTCTTCCTAAGTATGGGAAAGATGGGACAGTAGCAATACATCATGCACAAGCTGAAATAAGCTGCTCTGTGGCTGGCAAGATTTTGATATATGAGATTTTATGTACACAAAAGCCATGACTGAAGTGTCACATTCTTACACATACAGTATAAGTTAAAAATGTAGTGTGTTTATTCTACATATAATTAAAATGCTTAGATTTTTTTTTATAAGTTTATACATACATACCTATTAGTAGGTAAATGTGAAAATGCAGTGTCATGGGGAAAAAATAATGGTTTTATTCCTCAGGAATGTATTTCAGACTCATGCATCTAGTCCACCAAGACATGGTGTGTTTGTAAGACCCAGGGCCTTGAATACTCAAAATTCTTTCCAAAATCATGCATCCCAGTTATAAAGTGGCCTTAAATACTTATTTAGAGTAAAATCCAATAGCTAATATTTCTGGGGGTAAGAGTCTCCATTGTCTTCTCTGTATAGCCTGGCTTCACCCTTAGAACGTTTAATTCAGTTATTCCAGCAAAATCTTTGCATCTGGAAAAGGTCTTCATTAACTGTGATTCCTTCAGACCTCAGCTCCACTGATCCCCGTGCTCCAGCTTGCCTTCTGGCTCACCTCAGGGTAGTCTTTGATGTCTGCACTTCAGCATCTTGCTTGCCACCTGCAGTATTAGAGACTGAAGCAAGCGTGCACAGTAATTTCTTTTGCTTTCTGTTTTGTAAAAGCCTGCCACAGATAAGCTGTAATGCTGTTTAGGTAACTGTGAGAGAATTTAAAAACCTCTTTGGTAGAGGCAATTCAGGAAATTTTATGATTGACTGTGGGTATCAGGCAAAACTGTTTTCCCATCTCATCACTGACTTCAGAGTCCTGCTTTCCTGATGCATGATATCATCACTAGACTGTAATATCTCTACTGTAGATGAGCATTATGCAGATAGAAATGGTTACTACTGAACTAAGGTTTTTTCCTACATGTGGGAGATAGGGTCTATCAATATTTAATTTACATATAAAATCTCAACTTTAAAAGCACTTCAAAATTAGAATAACTTTTTAGTATTAATTATCTTTAGCTAGAAAAGTTATTAAATGTGCATATTTTTGTGGCTTGGGAATATACCTCTTTGTATGTGCAACTACCAAAACTTATATTAATGTGGGTTCATGTCATTGGCTGCTTTGTCCCTGATTTTCTTTAACTCTAATTCTGGGATTCTGTTCATATCTTCTGTTCACATACATGTGAACATGTTCACATACACAAACATAGAAAAATGCCTTAAAATCCCTGTTCTTCATCGCTTTCTACAGTACAGCTGGTTCTGAAGCTGACCAGCATGAACTTTCAAATAGTGTGGATCACTCCATTAACAATTATATTGAAATTTCAAAAAAGAAATTTCCATTTTTCTCTAGGGACCTAATATTTAGAACACAGCACTTTGTGTAAATGAGGGCTGAAGGTTACACAGCTGGCCTTATGCCTGAAAGATATTCCCAGAGGTTTGCCAAGATGTTTACTATCTTATAATAACAATTTTACATGCAGAGTATATTTCTGCATCTCGATAAATCAAGCAAGAGCTTTCTGTATGTGATTTGTGCCTTGTCCAAATAAAATGAGACTCCATCAGGTTTCATGGCTGGATGAAGTTCTTAGGCTCTGATGAAGTTAGAGCTTTGATTTTTGCACTGGAACATTTAATCCACTATTCTTGTAACTGTGCTTCCATATCTGCATGTTGTGGAAAAGTTTGCTTCCAGTTTCATAATCCCTGCTAGAAATGAGAATTCCAATGAGAATGAAAGAGTATGCCCACAAAAGAGACTTTCTTGAAGTTGAGCAATAGGGAAAAAAATACAGTGCAGCAGTCAAGGAAAATATTGATTTATCGAAAGAGAATGGCTTTCCAGGAGGAGGTAGTGTCATTCTAGCTTATTCACTTTACTGTTAGAAGATGATATAATTGTGTCTTTTCTCCAAATCACTTTTAAAAAATGTATTTATGACCTATGTCTGGCCTATGTCTCTAGCTGTATATGCAAAATAGATATCACTGTATTTGTAAAATATTCACAATAACATTCAAAACACTCACATTTCTGTGTGGATGATCTTTTTTAATGAAACTGTATCAATCAGTGTTAGAAACATACACACACACACAAAGAAAATTCCTCACTGCAGAGCTGAAAACATTGTTATTGTGATGTTACCTGTTTTCATGGTTCTCCTTTATCCTATTTGCAAATCACATCAGCCTCCTTGAGGCCGTGTAGTCATATCATAGAAGGCCATGTGTTGCCTTCATAGAAGGCAATGTGTCTCATAGAAGGCATGTTTGCCTTTTGATGCTATATCTGCCATTGAGAGATGCGTTTAGTTAAACCACTCTCAGCAGTGGTTTCATACAGATCAGAGCTCCGTTGGCCAAAATCTTGCTTATTGTTTGAGGTTAAATAGCTGAAAAAGATCAAAGAATAAATTTTACATTGTACTGTGGTGTGGAAGTGTTGCTTCTTTCACACTGGGACAGACAATTCTGTTTTTCAGATGATTTTGTTTTATTCTGAATGCACAGCAGGTTAATGCTTATTGTCTGGCAGTCGTGTGGAAGGTTTCATGCAGCTGAAGCAGCGCTTCAGAGTAGGACTTCTCTGTTATGAGAAACACAACAATTCCAACCCTAATTTTTCAGGTTTCCTTATAAATTTGTCTCCATGACAGCCACAAGACTGTGTCCAGTAAACATTTGCGGAGGGGAGGAGGGGAAAGGTGTTTCCTGCATTTTGGTGGTCCTAAAATGCTAACTCCTTTACTTAGTGTATAAAAGCAGCACTTTATTTATGCAGCTATTAGATCTTTCCATCATGATTGAACTGATCTAACACAATTTGAATTGGCTTGCACCATGAGACAGCATAACTCTAAAGATAAGCAGGTATCCACTTAGGATCCTTCAAAAACCTAATTACCATTCTATATGAATCTGTTTATCAAGTAATCCTGTTTGCTGGGGATTGGATGTTGAACATACTTGAACTGAAATACGATTCTTGTGAGAATGTTCATTTCTACTGTTTCAAATCTAACTACAAAGATAAGCACAGAAAAATCAAAAATAAATTTTCTAGTTATGACATGGCTTTCAACCAATGTGGGTGTTTTTCCTTTGCCTGAAATAAATAAAGATTAATTTACTTGCTCAAAGTACTTTGGCATCATTGTCTGGAAGAATATCAAACATGTTCAGAGGTTTTTTTCTACCAATTACTCTTAAAAAACAGGAGATTTTTGAGGGCAAGAAGACAAATTAATAAATAATATGGCTGCCACAGAAGATTACATGACAGCTTCTCCCCAGCCAAAGGCATGGGAAGCATGGGAAAGGTCTCAAGGAGCAGCTGGATTTCATGCCCTGTAGTCATTTCCTTTCACAGAACAGGCTAAAGACTGTGCTGCCTTATATGACTGGTTGTGTGACCAAGGCATCATGGATGTGTTTGCCATATTAGGGATACATGTTAGGGGGCACGACACCATTTTGCTGACGTGTGCTCTGCTGAGGCTGTTCTGGTGTGTTGTCTGTCCAGTACCATTCGGTTTGGTGAGTTCAGGGAAGCACTTAACTGTAGGGCTCTCAATATTACGAAACTTTCAAGTTTGCCTTCTTCTCCAATCTTTAGGATCAGTCTTACAGCTTACCTCAGTGGAGGTATAATGCTTCATGGATTTTTTGATTGAGATGGAAGTTGTTTTTCTGACCGTATGTCAATTAACAGGAGTCGAAAGCCTTTGTTACTATTTTTTACTAATGTTGATGAGCACACTCTATCTTGCCCCTCTATTCTTTCAGTATTTATGGCTTGTATGAAAAAGTCATGGCCCATAGTTGGAGGTTCCTTTGGGCGGGAAACAGGAAAGAGCTGGCCAGCTCCTTCCTGGGGAAGGAGACACTTTATAGAAAGTAGCTTGCAGCTGCAATGGTTCCATTTAGGTCTCTTTCAGACTGAAAAGGGAAAAGCTTTGTGAATAAATGTCTTAACCACTCAGTATAGCCACCTGCCATTGCCATATTGAGGCCAACATTCTCAGCTTCAGAGAATGAGAAAGGTAGTTTTTGAGCACAATGAATGAAAGAAGCTGGTTGTTAACTGTTTTGTTTTCATATTGCTGGGGTTGACTGGATGGCATTCAAAACCCTTATCTTGGAAAAATGACTTCTTTGGCTGGATGGATTTCCATTTATTTATTTTAGTATTATCTCATGCATAATTTCTAAACATAAGTAAAAGTGGACTCAGCAGCTGTCTTAGCTCTTTTGTGCTTCCCATCCTTATCAGTGAAAGCATTCATTAAGGTTCTGATCCCCTTTATTGCACATATAAATAAAATCTGACAAAATTTTAACTACTTTAGTGTTGGAAGCTGACAGAATAGGGAAAAAATCAATTTTATGCATGAAAAGTCTCATTAAATATATCCACAGAATTAAAGTAATTGGCATCAGAGCCCATGGTTAATGCTGTTCATTGTTTTGTCATCATGGCCACTCATCCCAGTTTGTAAATGCTGCTTGTGTGATCCGTGTTCTCCTTTGCAGGATCTGTGTTAGTCTACCTAGACAGCACAAAGGTCAGAGGCTTCTCAGGGAAAAATGCCCTTCTTTTCTCATATGTGATCAGAAAGTTAACACAGATCTGCTGAAGCAGCACAGTGTTCTGAACCATTTTTTCCCCTGATATGTAGCAATGACCCGTGGAAGCTACACAAGTCAGACAAAACCCAGAAAGGTCATTCAGGACTCATAAAATCCATTAACTGAAGTGCATGAAGCATTGCTTATAATTAAATGGTATTTCCCAAAATAAGCAAACACACAGTCCTTCAAGATGGAATTGCAAGGCATTGGCTCCTCCTCTCAGAACACTCCACATTCCAATTTTAACCGCAGGAAATTTCCCTCCAAGTATGAAGAGGAGATAATCAAATGAACTGGGAGATTTGAAAAGGCCAGAAGAAGCACTTACTAATCCCCCTACATTAAGTATGGAGAAGCCTTTATTACTTTGTAGAAATACAAATATTGTTACTTTTTTTTTTTTGAGCCACAGACTGGTAATTTTGATTAATAGGTGCCTGGCACTAAGAATATCTAACCAGTGCATCTTCTGTGTTTGACTGATAATTTTAACATCAGCAAATCCTTCTGAATTACCTCTTTAAAAAAAAAAAAAAACAACAAGTAAATCATATCTTATTGTGAAGAGGGATTTAATCTCTAGCTTAATCTATATTATGAAGTTCTATCAATTTTGTTTTTATCTGATATGCCAACTATGATTAATATTTTATCAAGGAATAGTTGTGTCTCATGTAATAATTTATTTAAGTATGTATCTGACTAGTTCAGTAATAAGAATCTTCAATTTTTTATGAAGTAGAAGTTAGTAACACTAGTAAATAGATGTAAATTGTCATCATAAGAATTTAATTATTTTTTTAATAATAAATATACATTGTACTCACACATGCACAATGAATGGTGCCACATTCCATTTCAGAAAGGTAGAAAACCACCTCACTCACGGCTCTGACTGTAAAGCAAGAACAATATAGCTTGACAGAGCTCTGAAAATATTGCCTCCACCTGTTCTCTCCACCTGCAGGGTCAGACATCTGAGACGCTTGTGCAGATGTTCTGAAACACTGTCGTTAATGGAGTAGTGTTTTAACATAAAGTGGTGCTTCATCCTAAAGAGATGTGGTGCAAACTCTCTCCAGATCCTTAGCTGAGTCATTAGTGGCTCAGCAGCCACAGTATGGAGGCTGAGACAGGTGACTGGCAGTAACCTGAGCACCCATTTGAAACAGTGTCATCTCTGAGACATGCTGAGTCACGCTATTCGATGGCTGAAATCCAAAAAAAGGTGTAAGACTCGTTTTTTCCTCTTTTCCAGCAGCTCAGAAATCCTCCCTTATCTCTAGGTATGAGAAAATAATTAGAACACTGATAGACTGAAGTCCTTTCATAATATCTCTGACTATCACTTTTAATATCTCTTTATCCAGATTGGGATACCCTTTGGATTTCGTTATCTCTCTCTTCTTAATGATAATCCTTTTTTTAAATCATGTAGCTCCCCTATTGCTTGGGCCATGTGCTGATTCTGCTACTGGTTTGGCCTTTGTTTTGTGTAAGGCTAGAAGAGATAATCTCCTGGTTATTAACACCTTATTTGGGTCTGTCGCAGGGGAGGGAAATATCTAACTAGCTATTACCCATAGAACTCATTAGGGAATTAGCTATTTATGTGTTAGTGAGGAGATTCTGTTACCTAGTAGAATCTAAAAATCCACTAATATGGGGTGCAGTCTGTTCTTGAAAATAAATTTCTGACAATATGGCCAAAAGACAAATATGAAAATGCTACCCATGCAAATTTAGGCGTTGACATTGTACGTTATTTGCTATTTTGGCACCTCAGTAAGGTAATTCCTCCACTCCATTCAAATAAGCACACCAGATGAGGAAAGTATGCCAGTAATTTAACATCCTTAATTAAGGAGTATTTAAGCTGAATTTGTTGTATTTTATCATATGATTTGAGCTAGAAATTGCACATTTATCAGTTAGGGGAAAGTGATTTGCCAGCTGTAAGACTGATTTAAAATTTGCCTACAAAAAAGTTTCAGAATGAATTCTCATTCTCAGTGTATGGCTATTTTCACTTGAAAATGACTAATATAGCATACACTATAATTAAGGGAAAGAGCATTAGACATTGACTATGCATTCTGCAAAATGTGTTACTAAAAAATTCTAAGGGCTCCATGGCTTTTTCCAGATGCATTTCATAGGACTTTTTATGCATGTTCAAGCTGCAAAGTTGGGGAGAGGTCCAGTAGGCAGACATTATCAATTAGGTCTATTATTTTTCCCCACTTTGCATATGTTCAGTTTTAATGGTTTGACAGAAATGAAGAAAGTGTATGAACCTGACAAAATACTTTTTTTTTGTTATTAATACTTGCAATCTAAAGCCATAATGGTCTTTTAGCCAGAGCCTGCTCAAGATAAAACTCTCATTAAAAGCTTCAGGTAAGAAAACTCTCCTCTGTGAGACCGAGTCCTGCTGAGACAAGCCCAGTGTAACTCCTAATGGTTCTGCTGTGCTGTCAGACACTTCTCTTCTACTCATTGTGCTCCGTGGCCTCTAGCAGCCCCTGGGGATCCCAATTTGTGTTCCATCTCTGAAGCTGTGATTGTCACACTTGCAGCAAGTGCAGCCACAGAATATGGGACTTCAATAATTGCTTAAGTCAGCCCAGAGTGTATATTCCCTTGTCAGCAGACACTACCAGCCTAGCATTTAAGTAGCAGCACAAAGTTATATATTAATCTTTCATTTGCTTAGTCATCATGATTTTATTAATTAACATGTGCAACAGACTCCACCAGCTGTCGGTGGAGTTTGCTCTCACAGTTATTTCCCCACTGGAAAAATATGACTGCAAAAGTTTCTATGGCTTGGCTTCATCCTGTTGCAAATGTAGTTCTTAATTATTTCTGGTAGCAAACTTCAGATCCAAATACCATTATGTTCTAGGAGGTAGAAATAGTAAGAATTTCAAGATGCTATCTCCATGACAAGTTGTGGGAGTGGAAGCTGAAACAAATGTTCTTTCCAAATTTTTGCTCTTTCACTGTAGTGCACTGTGTGGGCGATGTCTATTTAATTCAGCTTACAACCATTGGTCATGCCCTCTTCAGAACTGGGAACTCATCACATAGAAAGGTAAAAGAGACGTATATCAAATTTGAGCAACGGTAATAGAGGAGAAATATTAATTCAGTTACTAGGATCTTCATCTGACCACAGGAAGGCCGGATTTAGAAAAATACTTTGTGGTATCTTAAGATCAGAGAAGAAGAAATGAGAAAATATTCTGATGCTACACTGTGATTCAAATATTATTTTGACTGAAATATTGCAAAATATTGCAATACAAACATCTTCATATATCCACAGTATGTCTGCCTGGTCTCATCAGTATAAATTAAACTCTGACGTCCAACACCCCAGCATTAGAGAACACTCAGTAGAGTAATGCTGCATTTGAAAGCATGTTACACAGATTATTGTAGTTATCAGGGCTGTGTGTATGGTCCAAGACTGATCTTTTTGTTCCTGCCATATCTAGGTAAAGTAAATGATGCAATAATCTATGTTTTGTAAATGCAAATCTCCATATGGGTTAATTAGAGGTGGTGTGAGCATTTCTGCTACTTTTTAGATGAACTAGATAACACTTGTATTTTCAATGTGAGAAGCGAGATGAGCCACCTCCCGCCTACGGGTAGTGACTTGATTGCATAAGTGCTCCTCGTTTATTATCCTTTACTGCAGTGTAGAAAAAGAAACATTTTAGCTACTAACTTAAGGTCATCCATGTATTCTATCATTAATATCGGCTGAAGCTGGCAAACACATCTTCTGACCTGCTCCATCCTAGGTGGGAGCAGTGGTTCCATGTCTCCTATATTTGAAAGAGAGTCACGGAAGCTGGCATACCTCAGACCCGATGGGGTGTGACTGCTCCTTCTTCTTTTCAGTCTCTGTGAGGAAATGAACTACTCAGCTTAAAGTTGCAGTGTTTTGGTCTGAGATAGAAGGAAGAACTCGGTCCTGTGCGTTGCTCAGGGTCTGTGATTAACAGCAACAAAGCTGTTGTGCTCCAGTATAGCACAAAACACTGCTCATTTGAAGTTAACGAGTCTGAATTTGTGCTGAAAGGGAGAGAAGCAGAAGGAGCAGCCCTCACAGTTGGAGTCAGCTAAGAGGCACTTTAAGAAGCTATTTCTCCTCAGCTGTAGCTGGTTGTATCCTGGCTTCTGACACGGGTGCCTGGCTGGAGCAGCATGAAAGGATTTTAACAGATGCTCACACCTCGAGTTTGAGAGTGAATTTGGTGTGTTTACAGGTAAGTTATGGTTAAACTGGAGATTGTGACTTCATCTGCCTTTCTGTACTGGTGTAGCTCCTGATTCTCTATATCACAACCTTCTAGAGCATGCAGTGTTGCTTATGACTGAGCTCCCTCCTAGCTCAAGCCTGTGCTTGATGGATGTTGCTGCTTCAACTCTGTTGCTGCTTTCTTTTGTAGGAGAACTGAAAAAGGGGGATGAAAAATAAAAAGCAACAAAAATGCAAGGGTCTGGATAAGGACCCATCCTCTGAAACACTACTTGTGAGCAACTTTCTTAGGAGGAAGGGAGATCTCATTAATGACCAAAAATTATTCTGTACGGCAGAGAGACCAAAGAGTAACATTGTAGTTGTTTTGACTCATTCTTTTTTATGCTTTAGCACTGAACAAGGAGTCAGACAAGTTAGCTTCTGCCAGCTTCTGAAACCTAAACAAAAACTCCAATTCAAGCCTAAATAATAGCCGCTGCAAGTTTCCTGCCTCTAAATATATATATGTGTGTGTGTGTGTGTGTGTGTGTGTGTGTGTGAATTTAGACACTAAACAAATTAGACACTAAACGTTTCTAGTTTTCTCATGGTGAACTAAGGAAATAGCAAAAGGTCTGGACAAAAAAAGACAGCTTTGAAGTGAGAGTGTGATATTACTGCAAATGGATAATGCTTACTGCAGACTATGGCAGTATTTTGACACTTGGATTTTTAAAATATTTGTACCACTTTGAAAGCTTGAAAACCATACTCTAATGAAGAGTCTGGTGAAATAATTAACTGGTATACATTGCCAAAATTCACAGACAGATTGACCTGAAGCTTTTCAAGCATTGCAGCAAACTAATATATGGTATGTAAATAACTTAGAAAATGAATACAAAATTTTACTGTGAACACTCAGCTCTACAGTAGCTCTGCCAAAATGTAAAGAAATTTTAGAACTAGTGGTTAGCACAGAGCTGAAGAAGTAACTCTCCAAAATGATCAGAAAAAATATGAAAGTGAGAGGGAAAACAATATAAAAACTCTGGCAAAGCAACTGTACAAATAAGTTTGGACATTAAGACAAAAAAGACAAATAGAATCATAGAGTCACAGACTCATTTAGATTGGAAAAAACCCTTAAGATCAAATCTAATGTAAACCTAAACGTTAATCAAACTGATCCAGGTGCAGGATCTTTCACATGGACCTGCTGAACTTCAAGAGAGTCACATAGGCCCCTCTCAGGCCTGTCACAGTCCCTCTGGGTGACATCCCCTCCCTCCAGCATGTCCACCACATCATACAGCATGTATAACAACCCTGTTGGAATTGTGCTCACCCTATCCATTCAGATATGCAAATGTCCCAGCATTCAGCCGTCACTGTACCACAATTGAGAGCACCAGCCTTACAGTAAAGCTGTTCTGACTGCTGAAGTCGCCAGTGCTACTAAAGAAAGTTCTGAAAGAAAATGTATGATCAGTCGCGTCTATATTAGGAGTCAGTTTCACAGAATGTCTGGTCATAATGCTTTATGTGACGATATGGCCTCTAGTCCCAAAAATATCAGTCAGCAAAGAGAAGAGAAAAAAGTTTTAAAAATGAATCAATCAAGAGTCAAAGCTTGTAACAACTAAGAAGCTAAGGCTCTGAAAACAAAAAACTTGATAGTTTAGAAGCATAAATTGTCTACAATGTATAAAAAAGACACCAGGCACTGTAAGGAAGAAGAGCAATCGTTTTAAAGGAAAGAGGCATATTAATTTATTTTGAAGCTAGATAAGATGTATCTAATTACAGTAAAACAAAAACATAAATGTAATTATAGACTCTGAAGAACATGTATAAGTTATGATAATCATATAGAATTTTGTTATCTTTGAATTTTTTTATCTTGTGAAAATATGATGGACAACAAGTGAAGAGTAATAGCTTTTTAGCTGAGGTAAATATCAGGTCTGGAATGAAAAGCAGGTTTACAGATCACTAGCTAGAATGGTATCTCAGGACTGGGGAATAATAGGTTCAATGTTGCATTGCTAGGACTTGCACTTTCCTTTAATGCTTATATGTTGAATAAGGAAGTGACTCCTTTTTGCAGGGGGTCAGATTTGTACCTCAATCAATTAGAAATTTTCACTTTTTATAGAGACTCTAAAAAAGGAGTGTGGCGTAATTTTCTGTATAGAAAATGACCACTCTAGAACCAGCAATTGCACCATAGGGGAACACGGGGATAAAATACTACAGCTAAGTGCAGAAAGCTTACTCAAAACAATAGATGTTTTTTCACAATATAGTCTTTTACTTAGTGTTTTTCAAGTATCAGGTAAGTTATGTCAAAATTTTCTTGCCTGAGGTTTTTGATCTTTCTTGCAGGAGGTAACATCACATAAGCTCCCTTCTCTTTCTTCACATAGCTTATTTAATGAATGTATTAAGTTTAAAATAAGCAATGTGTCTCAGCATGCTTGTTCATTTCTAGTTGTACAATGGCTCAAGACAAGCAGTTGACAGTATGCGCAAGCAAGTAACAGTAGACGCTTACTAATAACTTTCTTCTGTATATCTTAAAAAATTGCTAAGAAAAATACAAGCCTGCAGGCCCTACAAGGAAGGCCTTTTATTATTTTTTAATAAAATATTGTATGTCTTTATATTTACAAGTTCCCTATCTTACTCCAATTTACATCAAAGCACAGCAAAAGTTTTACATTTTCACCAAATGAAGCCTGACAAGATGAAGATTATGTGCTGGCTCTTCATATTGAGGGGGAATCTTTTGCCCACACTATTAAGACTGTAAATGTACTGAGCCACTGAAAATCATTTAATACAGTAATCTGGTTTTGGTTTCTCACAGGGAGAATTCTTATAGTCCCAGGTGATGCTCTAAATACCCTCTCTTAATTTCTTCTAAATACATTGCTTTGATATATTTGGAATTGAAATAGGGAGTATGTCTGGATAACTGTGTATTTGAAAGTTTTTCTCATTAGAAATCAGTATTTCATATGTAAGAGCTTGGATACTGAGACATTCGTCCAATAATTTTCTGCTGTGTGAGTATTGGGCAGACAGCAAATTTAGTGATAAGCACAACCTACTTCTTCTGTGATAGGTATCATATAATTCAGATAAACTAATTTTACAAAGAGTTGATTATAAACTTATGATTTCACAAAGGCTGAGTCACCACTGCATTTAATGGCAGAGACACCACTGAGTTAATTTCAGTCCATGCTCTCTGCCACTTTTCCCTTTCTTTATCCATCTTTCTGAAAACAGTCCTGGCAGCTGGTATTTCCTGGGGATTAGCACCAACAACAGAACAGGAAGTTCTAGGTGTTAAGATATCAATATTTTGTTTTTATTTAAAATCATAATATACATCATGCTGGAAAATATTCAGACTTTTATTGCCACAGAAAATCTAATTATCTTCAAAGAAACATGTATAATTCTGTTAGTTTTAATGAGGTGAATACTTCACACTGAAGTGCAAATAGTAGATGTTTAGGGAATCAGAATTTTCTTAGAGGAGCTATTAGTGGACAACTCTATTTATATTTCAAGATTATACTCTGTTTATTATAGCAAATCCACTCTTCAATTCTCATCATGGAATGAAAGCTAGCAATACACATTTGTATGCCCACTAGTTTAATTCAGCTAATTATCACCTCTCTTCGATGATCAGTAGAAGAGGAACAAAAATAAAGCCTCATGTCCTTCAGTGTGTCTCTCTTTAGTCAACACGATTCTGGACAACAAGGCAAAGCACAAGAAATAACCAACTTCAATGACTGCTGTAGTGAAATTTGCAGGAAGATAATTCTCCAAATATGCTGTTTTCTCTAGGAAAGTCAGGAAGCCTTCCTTTAACTCCATTGAATCCTTCTGCTGGAAGGCAAAAATGGAAATAGTTTCCTGAGCAGGCAGTTCAGTTGTAGAGAAGTTGTCAGAGGGAGTGAGGGTCATTGTTCTTAAAGGTAAACTCTCTCAGATCAACAAAGTTACTCCCTCTGTATTTAATCAATAAAAAATATGCATTCTTCTTACAAATGGTGAACAAGCTTAGCCGGTTTTCAAGGAAACTATCAGATTTTTATCAGAATTCAAGATTAATCACAGCCTGGACCTGGGGCAATCCCACAGTGGTTTAATTTGTTGGCGGGAGCCAGGTTCACCACGTCTGATCTGATCAAACAACACAAGTCTGGTGGCTACAGAAATTAAAACATCTGTTTGGTGTAAACTTTGTAGATAACGATTTTGCCCCATTGGTGACTTCTATATGCTTTGGTGAGCCATGAAAACATCCAAATATCCCTGTGCACATTTATCTGATAGAGAGAAGGAGCATCTGAGTCCTGAACATCCAGAAAATTCAATACAGTTCTGGTAAATGTCTAGACTTTAAAGATAATTTTCCAAGTGTAGGCAAGAAATTATCCTTCTGCTTACTTGTTGCATAGTATATAGATAAACACCTTGCAGCAACAAGAAATGTTGACAATTAGATGAATTTTCATTTGTCATATGGTATGACTCCTAAATTTTGGCACATTTAATTTTTATTCCATTTTATGTTTATGTATTTTCATTCTGGTGTTCATACATTTTGTAGTTATTGCTTGTTGAGTGTAGAGTAATGACGAGTGTAAATTTGCCTGTTCATTACTGAAAAATTTGTGCTATACCTGCATTTCCCCCATCCTTTATGGGGTCTGAGTAGTCATCTCGTGACACTTTAGTTAAATTAAATTGCAGTTATAAAATACGTATTGTGACAGATAACTCATATATGTTTTATCAAAGTTTCAGGTTGCTTGAAATGAAAGCTAAACTTTTCAGTGTTGTACCAAGCAAATAATAGGTGACTTGAACACCAGTTTTTATGAATGTTTTTTATCTCATTATGTCTGGTCCTTTATTATTTTTAACACACTGTAGACAGGTAACCGTTGATGAGCAGCAGCTTCCAAATCACCACATCAATCCAATAATTTGACGAAATTCTCATTTGAAATGGCTTGGGTTTGTGCAATCTCCTTCTCCTGCCCCAAGATACTTCAAGATACTTACTTTAGAATGGCCTGGGGCTCAAACGCAGAAATGTTCTGTGGATTAGGTGGGACCCCATCTCTCTGTGGGAGGAAAAAAGAGCAAGGACACACCAAGGTCTCTGACAGCACCTTATCTGCCAGCTGCATTCAGGACAATCTGATACGCACAGGGTTGTGGGCATCAGATAGAGCAGCCCTCATCACTCTCACAGCTGGAAGATGAGGCTGGGTTCTTCTGATTTTACTGTAATAATCTAGCTCAGGTCCTCAGATAGGAAGCCTCTCTGTCTTCTTCATGCAGGAGGGTAGGGAAGGAATTTACCTCTAAAATCTCTGGGTCTCTGTAAAATTTGGAACACCAATCTCAGGGTTGGATTACTCCCATTAAGCCAAGACACTCAACAGAAAGGACTACATGAATCATGGAACTCAGTGGGAAAAGAGCAAAGATTCCTCCCCTTCTCTCTGGTCTTTGCTTGAGGATTTCCCTGGCTTTGGACTGCTGGGATTTGGCACACAATGTCCCTGCTATTTACTCAAGATTTTGTTAAAAATCTGTGAGATTTTCCCCAGAACAAGAGAATGGAGTCTCTGCTACTCTTTGCACCAGGCTACAGTGTCAGATGTTTTCCTACCTCACCCCATGCTTATTGGACTACCACCTTCTCCCTACCAAGTCTAAAGAGACACATTGCATGAATATATTTAGGGAGCCTTACCTTACTCTGCATCATTTCAATGTCAAAACATCACCAACCTTCTACATGTTGACCAAATGTTAACTCAGTTTTTAAAGTTTTATTTGAATTATGTTTAATTTAATCTGAATGAATAATTTATTCATATATGAGGAGAGAAGAGAAAAAAGACATTAATAAAAAGGATTATAAATTCCTACTATTCCTAACTGAGTGGTGTGAAAAGAAAGCTTTTAAAATTGACATAACCTGGAATTAATGGAATCTCACCTTGAAATCTCACCTATTTTATCTGGAAATAGGCTGTGTTTGCTTATGGGCTCAATGACAAGAGGTTCTCCAAACTAGATACTGTTTTAGCATAAGTACATCCTCAAAGAAATTATCTGAAACACATCCAATTTAGTGTCTCAAGAAAGAATTCATCTCTGCATGGATGCTTACTGGCAATTTCATTATGAGGTTCACACTAACTATGTTAGTGTGGTGTCACTCACAAAGTCCACATTTTGCCATATACAAAATGTAGACATATTTTTTAATATGACCATGTTTCCCTGATAGCAATCCATAAAGTAAAACAATTATATATTGTCTCCTAAATACCCAAACTTAGAGAGTATGTAAACAGTTTGAGTAATCTTTAATAGTAAAGGGCAATATGATGCCTCACTGCACCAAGCCATTTCAGAGAAATATTGCATCTCGTTCGGTATCTGTGGAGTGATTTGACTTGAAGAGACCTTTAAAGGTCATCAGCTTCAATGGATCAGATTGCTCAGCGTAACCATCCTATCTGGCCCTGAATGCTTCAAGGGATGGGGCATCTGCCAGCTCTCTGGGCATCCTGTGTATCACCTCACTGTAAAAAAATATCTTCCTTATAGTTAGACTGAATCTACCCACTTGTAACTTAAAACTAGTACTTCTTGTTATGGCAGGTCCTGTTTAAGAGTTTGTCCCAATTTTTTTTTGTGAACACCCTTTAGCACTAAAAATAAGTCCACTATGCTATGTGCAGAGCATTTTTGGACATTCTTCTTTACTCTCCACTCTCCAGGCAACTCTTCTAGTTACTGGGGAGAAGGGGTGGCCCCTCCCCTCCCCTCCCCTCCCCTCCCCTCCCCTCCCCTCCCCTCCCCTCCCCTCCCCTCCCCTCCCCTCCCCTCCCCTCCCCTCCCCTCCCCTCCCCTCCCCTCCCCTCCCCTCCCCTCCCCTCCCCTCCCCTCCTCTCCCGGTACAAACTCTAGAAGAGGGTAGCATTGGTTGAAAAGGATACATGGCCTGACTGACTGAACCCAAAGCTTTTTATGGGCAGGTTCTGGCATCAAGCTTTGAAGATAAAGCTGTTCTTGCCTGTAAGAAATCTCTTAAATCAAATACTGCTCTTACTGGGTAAATGCCAGGGAAGTAAATAAAACCTATAAATACAGCCACGTCAGAGTGCATCCAGGCTCCCAAACATCAAAGATGGCATAAAATTCATACATAATATGTCTTCTGGAATGGCTTCTAATTAGGTACTCTATCTTTTTTCACTGTTAGGTTTCATGAATCTCTGCATGGTACCAAGGCTGGGAAAATTCTAATATACTCTGCCAAATTTCTTCTGGATGGACCTATTGCATTAAATTATCAAACATTCATAAGAACATAGTAAAATTTCATTTTTTGCTAATACATTTCTAAAGTCTTGCTGCATGAGTAGCTTTCATATATAATGTTAATAATAAAACAACTGACAACAAATTGAAGTCACCTTGTCAATTTGCTTTGGTACAATTAGTGTTAATATTTTGGTCTGAAATCCTGGTTGTATAACAGAAAGGATTTCCTACCAGGAATGCTTGACTGTTAGTCAGTGCAAGACTGTTAGTCTTTTACAGAATTACCCCTTAAAGATGATGAGAGAAATGTTTCCATTCTCCTTTGCTCCCACTTCTGCAAATCCAAATTCTGACAAAATTCACATAAGGTGCAGTATTATCCAATTTTGTTCAGGAGTGGAGTAGAATTGAAGCTGTGGCAGATCTTGGATATAAATTTACAGAAGATAATATCCTACTTTCTACATTTCTTTATTCTAAATCAAGTATGTTTCTCATTTGGTGTTTTTCCTGGGTATCTGAATGGACATGTGATTAACTGTGGCATCATTACCACTACTCTGCTGTCTATAGAAGAGATTAAATAGAATTTAGAGTCTCACAGCGCAAAGACTTCTGGAGTTCAGGAAAGATGTACAGCCAGCCTTAACCTAAGGAAATAATGGCTTAGTCTTAGGACTCTCATACACTTGGTGTCAATATGTGCAGAATAATGTTACATTTTTGTATTTACTTTTCAGACACATTAAAGCTATAATTTATATGATGAATAGTATTTAAAGTATTACATCCTGAGTGTTTCACTTAAAGCTCAAACCCATAAATAATTTCAAAACTTTTTTTGATCTTTTTCAACAGGAGAAAAATCTCATGGTAGTGGTTATCAAAAATAAAAACTTGATGATCCAATGTTTATGATGAGACTTTGAATAGCAAATACAAATGAATGCTTTTAATTTTTTCTTTTAATGAATTGATTAGATATTAGCTGCAGGACATTTTATTTCTATGTTTATTTTTGAGTGAAAACAAACTCCAAGTTTTTCTCAGAATGGCAGTTTTTCCTCCACACTCACTGTTGGGAAAAAGTGTTTAACACCCTTCTAGCTTTCCATCAGAGAAGAGAATTCTCTTCATTAGCTCATGAAATTAAAGAATACCCATTATCTGAGAAAGTGGTTCAAGATCAGACACAAGTATGTTCCTCCATCTTTCTTCTTCATGAGCTATTAATAAGACAAATATTCCCCTTCTTCCTCTGTTTCCAGATTTGGGATTTGGAAATTATTTGAATTTCATGTCTTCTATTGTCATTTTGCATTTCACAATCTGTTTGAGTGAAGCTATTGGGGAAAGCAGTCTATCAGACAACAGCACAGCACAAGTGCTGGTAATAGGAATGTCACATCATCTTCTGCCAGGGCGGTCACGTGAACTCACTATTCAGTGGAGCAAAATCTATTTGTCTCCATGCCCATATCTGTATAACAAATTGAAAAATTAATCACTAGAAAGGCTTAAATAATGTTTTAGCATATTGTTTTATAATTTGTGTTTCTGTGGAGAGTACAGTTGCCTTATTTCTTATTTATCTTTTTATTACAGGTTGATAATCTACTGCATTACATGAAAATTATTGCATTTCAAGTATTTAAAAATCAGTTATTTTCAGAACTAAGTCCCATTTTGTGGCACTTGATACTCTTACTTGGTATTCTCTTGTGATACTGAGTTGCTTGCCAGAGAATTTTTTTGGGGGCCAGGTGTTACTCAGTAAGAACTAAGTGCCAAGGAGTAAAAAAGATGGCAGTCTTTTCCAGTGTCTGTTAACCACTCAGGATTCAGTGACACAAGCTTCAGTGGAATGTAACAGCCAATTTCCAGCTAAACTCTTGAAGTAGTTTTCCAGGAAAACTGACTGCCAGCATTGCCTACTGAACAGACAGTCCTCAAACTCCATTCTGCTGTAGAAGTTCATGTGCCCTTGCACTTAAAGTTTCAAAATTAAACATTGTAATCCCCTTTCTGGTATTGCTGATTCTTTTCATACAAATACTGCAGTCTTTAAGCACAAATAAGTTGTAGTTGAACTCTCTTTCTGAACTCCTTTGAGACTTCCCAGCCTTAGGAGTGAGAGGTCAGGGTGGTTTGAGATGTAATATATTTTTGGTTAAGATGTGACAAATATAGTAAGTAGATGAATGCTAATTCAGGCCATCATATTTAATTAGGCATCAGGACTGGAATGAAGGCTTCACTCTGAAAATGAGCTCTCATGATCAAAGTAGAGCTACCTTATTTAAATAATTTAAACGAAGATCAATTTTAATCAAAGTTAGTATTGAGTATTGCATATGAAAATTTCTACTTTTTTTTCTTTCAATTTTGATGTTACTATGTTAATGAGCAATTTCGTTGTTTAGAGATATGTGGCATCTGGCTGGTAACATTTCTTTAGAGTAGAAAATTTGAATTAATATCTACTTAAGGGTGACTGCATAGCTAAAACCCTTCTTGTAGAAGTCAGAAACCCGCCTTTCTGTTTTCCCAGGTATATATATTCCTTTCAGTTTAAAATACTGTCTGATTCCAAATGCTTTAATTTTTCTGTTACTATATAGTTAGAGAAACTAGATGATAACAATGTGGTCAAATTATTTGCTTCAGACAGGGTGGACACTAATTAGGGTAAATTCTATGTGTGGTGTAATTTTTTTTGCTTCTGTGAGGAAAAAATATTTTAATCACAGCTCTACATATGCAGACATTTACATACCCAGAAGCACATCTGACATCACAAAACAAATGCACAACTTTTTATTTGGTTTAATAAAAAATGGAGATGCATACAGAAACATATGCACATTTTTACTGGAGTCACTGATGACATTTACCGGAGCTATGGAATTCCTTCAAATGTGAACATAAATAAGCAACATCATCTCAAGACCAGGCATTTTTCAAGACGCAATAAAAAATGCCTTTATAAGGAGAATACAAAGGAAAAAGATGGGGGGGAAATGACAACAAGGTTAAAGCTAAGCAGAATATGCCTTTTCTTTTTTCATCTGAACAGTGTGGAATTTTTCAGGACTGAGCAGAAGCCCCCATATAATTTCCTGCAGTGACTGAAATGCAAAAAAGGAGTCACCAATTTGCTTCCTAACCTCTTACATTTTGAGAGTGATTGAGACATTTTTTGCTGCTTGTGACAGTCATGAGTCCTCTCACAATTTCTTAGTGTATTTAGATGCACAGTAGGAAGGTTCACACATCTGACTAGGTACAAAGAATCAATTTACAGCAAAAGGAAATATCACACATTGGTACTTAAGCACCACAGCGGTAGATAACTTGGAAATACCTCAAGTAAATTGGAAAGACCTACTGCTTAAGACAGTGGATGAAAAAGAATAAAACTTCAGAGGTAATGTGCTTTTGGTTTTGACTGGTACTTGAGTAAATTTTAATCATATATTGGACTGAGTCTAAAAAATATATTTACATGGCTCCTTTCGTGTAGCATCTGTGTGTTTAAAAAGAGCTGATCAAAAACTACCAGCCAGAAAGTTTTCCTAATGACACAGAAGATTTTTTTAGAAGAATGTTAACATGAAGGGGTTCTGTTACAGAATACTGGAAGTCCTAGAATTTTGGACATCATAGAAAAATTAATGAATTGAATGCATCCTGAAAATAGAAAACCTGGTATCTCTGTAAAATTGATTTTATTTTTTTTTCCTAGATGTTAAAGCTGAATTTCCCTTAAAACTTACTGCAAAACTGATGGTTTATGAAAGAACAAGTGTAGTGTCCTTAAAGCCTGGAAATGTTTTTTACCTTTTCTATGAGCTCTTCAGGAATATAATGTATATAGCTGCACTGAGAAGCATGCAGAAAAGGTTTATACAGCAGACTTATCCTTTTATGTGAACTCACTAAAAGCATGGAGTATGGCTCACCAAGTAACCCTGAAATTGCCTGGATATGAGTAAAATATCATTTCACTACAGGATAAAGTGTTCCATTTAAAGTGCAGGTCTGGGCTCTGGGGTAATATTGACAAAGTGGAGTTATTATGAACTAAAACCTCTTTCTAGAAAACTGAGCAGATACCAGTAATTCTAAAAGCAGTACCTGCTTCCCTTATGGCATAAATAGTGCATATCAGAGAATTCATTATTTGTACATAACAAGGTCTGTAAATGCATTTTATAAAAGCAAAACCTAAAATACTGAGAATAACAGTGCAGGACTGAGAAACAAACTGGTTTCCCAGATGTATTTTCTTGTGCCATGGAGAGCATAAAATGGACGTAATTCTTCATTGAGAATGATCTCTTTCCAGCAGTACTCTTCAGCTCAGGAGGGCTGGAGTAACCTGTGCCAACATTCAGCCTCCAGATTAGAGGTGCTACCTGCATGAAGAGGGGACAGAGAGCTGTGGCTGCAGTCACTTCTTCACCGAGCAGGCAGTAAAAAATTGTCCTTTTTTTTTTTGAGGTAAGAAATCCCAAAGGAAAAAGGGGGCACAATGTCAGAATGAATGTTGGAGTTTTCTTTATTAGAAAGGGAAAATCAGCTTTAGTCTTTTGGAAAACATTGCATTTAAAAGATATGGTCTAATGGTAAACCATTACAAAGGTAATATCACTTCTTGCTAATTTACTTTGAGGGAAAAGAGTTTCCTCATGCCGGCACCCACCATTCTTTGCCTGAAGAGGCCCTGGTGGATTTAAGCCTAAGTGGGATGAAGACCAATGTGTGTATACCAGTTGAATCCAGCTTGTGACTACACAAAAAACAAACAAACAAAAAAACAAAAACCAAAAAAACAAACAAAAAAAAAAAAAAACAAACCCATCAACAGAAAAGAATCAACTGACAAAATAAAATTAAGGCAAAATTACATGTGCTGGGTAAACAACAGAGATATCTGATGGCAGGGTGAGCCAACAGTGATAAGCTGCTTAAAAATACATGACAAATATATCTGTTTAAGCAAAGATGCACATTTTACCGTTCCTCAGATCTCAGAATTGCCAAGCCTGTCTCTGATTTTCTTGCTTTGCTTTTCTGATCATACGAATTTCTGATTGTGTCTCCTATAAAGGGAAGCAGACTTTTAAGCTTGGGGGCAGGTTTTTAGAGGAACCAGACAGGCTTTTATTTCACACTGGTTGCCGCTAAGCTCCCATGGTCATCTGTCACTTTTCGAAATTGCTGTTTCCAATTATATGAACAGGAACTGATATTTCAAAGCCTTGTCAAAATAGGTGCTGAAGGAGCTCCATGGAGGAGTTAGAGGCTGTGCATATGGCTCTGTACCATCTTCAATACCAGACTGTACATGCTGGACATCTAACAGCTGCTAGACTTTGATTTTCTCCCCTCAATAGATCATGAATATTAAAACCTAATAATTTAAAGCTCAATGCAGCATCCATTCAGACCAAAGCATCCGGACAGACATTACCATTGGCATGAGCCTAGCAGTAAGCTCATTTGGGTAGACGTTGTTTCCTCTGAGTGTTATAATCCATTTCTGCCTCTTACATGGTGAATGCATGTCCAGGTGATATTTGTGAAATGAGTGATATGCTCCAAATTCAAACACCAGCTTGCCTCAAAGTAACCATATCATGTGATCCTGGACATGACATTTTAATTCATTTTTACTGAATTTATTTTATCTCTTGGTGCACCCTTTGAAATTTATTGATATGAGGCAATTTATTCTCTGTATATTTTTACTGTAAATAAACTACACATTCTGTGATAAGGAGTTTTGCAGTGTTGTTAGTTATAATAACAGAATGAAGAAGAGACAAACTGAAGGATAATTCTTAAGTAAAACTACCAATTTTACCATCCCCTTATCTGAACAAATTAACAGGTTTGTCAGGCCCACCATATCTAGAATGAACTTTTTTGTTCTTTAGGCTATTCTCCTGCAAAGCTGACTTTGCTGTTGCTCAACATCACTGTTTTACTGGAATTCCTTTCTTAAGTAGTGAATTTTGAAGGATTAATTGTGGCAGAAGGTTACATTAAATTATCTATTTTCCTTGTCATTTCACCTCTATAACATTCCTACTATTAATTTTTTCCATACTGCCATTTATAATGGAGAGGCAATGGTGATCACCCTGCAGAATAGAGATGGAGGAAGGCCCTAGTGGAAACTTCTGTAACAACAACAACAAAAAAAAAAAAAAAAAAAAAAAAAAAAAAGTACCTGAAATGAGACTGTGGGAGAAGCAGTAGGAAATCCATGGAGGGAGCACAGGTGCTACTGAAAGGGCCCGTCTCTTTCCAGAGGTACTCCCTGTGTATTTGCACTACTTCCACTTGAGACTCTTCAACCTCATAGGTCAAAGCTTCATATAAACATCCCATTGCTTTGAATATGTAAAAAAAAGGAATCTTCTCACTTCTCTCCATTTACTAACACACATGCATTTAGCAATCTTTTACAACTACATAAAATACAACTTGTATTCACTATATCTGGACAAACAACCATAAGGTAATTCTAGTAATTTAGTGAGTATTTTAGGATACTAATTGCAGACACCTGGAATAGACACATATGTTGATATTGTAGAATATTTGGAGGTATTCATGGTTACTTTGCCATTGAAGTTCCTGTACTCTCACACTGCAACAGAAGTGTGACAAAGCAGTGGCACTATCAAGTGTATTTCAGGGCTTCTAGTCTTCTATAAGCCAAGAGGCCAAAAGCCAAGTGGCAGTACCCTTCTGAATAAAACCCAGTTAATTTCAAAAGAATGTACTCCTGGATATGTTTAATTTTGAATTTTCAATTACAGCTATGAGGAAAAGGTTAGAAAATTAATCAGAGGGGCTTACACAAAGCTGCCTACTAGAACATCAGCTACCTAAAGTTTCCCCTTTTCTTATCTTTCTATAATATAAATCATAGAAACACAGAATGGTTGAGGTAGAAAGAGACCTTAAAAATCACCTAACAATGAGCATAGACACCTTCTACAAGATCAGGTAGAAAACAGTACCATAAAGTAAAACACTCTAACATAAATAGAAAAACATATGAGCAAAGGAATGTATTAGGCATCTCTTGAATTTTATAATCATATATTGGGATTTTGTATCCCCTGAGAGTGAAATTTTACTCAGCTCTAAGACAATGTGTGGGCTTAATTACTTTTACCACACTATTTCTGTATCAAATGTTATTTTATTTTAAAATTCCATCAAACAGGCTGGTTGTCAGCTTGTTAAAAGTACCAAGCACTGCTGCTCTTGCATCCTTACTGCACTGAAACTTGTCCTGGTTTTTTCCGCTGGGGAGGCAACACAGCTGGTTATGCAAAGAGGGATTCCCCTGCACAGAACCTCAGTGTCCAACTGCTGGAGCTTTTACCACGGAGCCCTTAGCTGTGTTTTCAGCAAGGGTGTGAGCAATGCCTTGCAGTGTCCTTTTGCTGTGTCTTTGAGGATGGAAGCAGGTAGTAGCAGAACTCCTTTGCTTTGGGCAGCACAGAGGTTGTACAATGTTTGCATTTGCAGAGCTACACAGCTCAAAAGAAACAGTAGCAGCATTAGAAATAGCATTTTAAAAACTGTACCAAGGGTGTGTCAGTTTTCAGTTACATTTTTATTCACGTAGGAAATAGGTCTTCCTTAGCCATTTCTTTTTCCCTCTTGCAATCACAAAAAATTATTTGCTTTCATAATCATTTACCTCAAAAAAATAGCAAGATATTATTATGGAGGAAAAAGCAGGTAAGTGGTCCTTCTTTTGGCCTGAAAACAGTGGCCATGGAAGTTGTTCTAATAAACTCTGAAGAGAAAAAGGGGAGGAGCTCCTTTGACTTTCATTTGCAATATGCTTGCAAATTGATAATTGGACATTGTGAGTTCGTGACAGTCTTACCCTTCTAGGAGGCTGCACATTACTTTTGTCTGCCCCGATCAGCTCCCGAATGCCCGGCTTGGGCATCTCAGCTTTTCGTCGGGGCCGGGGCTCGCTGCAGTTTCCGGGCGCTTTTGCTGTCGCGCTCCGGGGTGGGCTGTTGGCCGCGCTTTGCCGTCGGCGCGAGGGAAGAAACAAAGAGGCAGGGAATTCGTCCAAATCCGTCCGCGTGGCGGCTGGATGCTTTATTGGCTGCGAGAGTTGCGATGGAAAAGCTGCAGCCGATCCCAGCTTCGCACGGACACAAATGGCCTCGAGCATGCCGAGGAGTGGGATGAAATAGGGAAGGGACAGGGCGGACGGGGAGCCCTCCCGCCCAATGGGTACAGACATCGCGGTGATGACGTGTACTACAGCGACCAGTGGGAACACGGCAGGGGCGGACACGAGACTTTGGGGTGAGTGGGACCGCGAGAACGGGGAGACGGGCACGGAAACCACAGGAGTAGGGAAAAACTCGGGGGATGCACGAGGGTACAGAGAACTGGAAAACTAACAAAGAAAAACCCATAATTTGAACCCAAACCCAGGATGCAACATTCCTGACCAAGCTAAAGTTGCAGAACAATATCTTCTCACAAAGCATGAATCAGAAATTCTTTCATTCGTGTCAGTGGAATTGCATTCAGTGAACTTGGCACAGGTTCAGGGCCTGTGAAGCAGGGCTATTAAATCTTCAACTACATAATTTACACATTTTAATAATTTAGAATAGCATTTTGGTCTTACCTTATTTCTTATCTAACCAATGCAAATAGGAATTGAAGTTTTGAGAGGTTTATCTTTCAAGAACACTGCACCCCACTACTTCAGTCCAGATTTCTTCTAGTAAAGGATTTTCACAGGGAAATTTAGTGCAAAATAAGGACCAAAATACAACTGAAAATTCAGCCACACTCAAGATGTGGTGAAACTGCTGACACAAAGACAATTTCATTTTTCTTACAATTTATATATAGTAAAAATGAGGACTATCAAGTTTTTCATTTCTGATTGTTTTATCTTGAATCTGCATTTTCAAAAGTTTTTGAACTAGAGTCATTAGTACTAGAAAGAAATGTGGTGGTACACCATGCCAGCACAGAAAGGCAAGATGAGATGCATGATGCCGAAAAACAGAAGCAGGAGGATTTGAGTTGTCTGCACAGGATTAGGAAGCTGCCTGGCCTCTTCTGCCTGTCAACAATAATGGAATTGAGTTCCACACTGAAGATAATTGCCTGAAGTCATTCTCCAGCCACAGGGAAGGAAAGATTAATAAAGAGCATTTGTTATAATTCTGCAACCAGTTTATGTAATGGAACACATAATAAATAACCACATATAGAACAAGCATTTATCGTAGCAAATTTACGCATCCATTTGTTCAATGTGTGTTAAACCAACCATTTGTATAAATAAGAGTTGTTCTCTTTGTGTCCCTTTTCCTCTGTTAAATTAAAAATTATTGTTATGGAGGGGCTTTGTTGTTGTTGTTGTTGTTGTTGTTGAGCTTTGTTCTTTTGGGTTTTTGTTTGGTTTTCTTTTAGATACCAAAATTACAGTGGCATACACAAACTTCCCAGCAATTGAAATACAGCATAAAATTTTCCACAGAGCCTGTATTGCTGCCTGTTGCAATTGGAAGATTATTTCAACAAGATATCCACAAGGACTAAAGCCCTATTGCAATTACACTGCATGTATTCCCATCGTTAGATTTGAAGTAAAAAGCACTGTCACACTAGAGACAGAAATTACTGTGTCCTAAAAATCTGATCTAGAGTTATCTTCTTAAAAAGATGGACTAACATGGAAGGACAGAATTTTTCTAAGTGCTGCAGAAAGTAATCAGCTAGATATGGTAAAATACTAAAACAAAGGATTCATTTTTAAAACTGAAAAAGTAAAAGATAAAATGTAGGTACATCTCTTGAATATCATTTAAAGAAAGATAATTATTATGTTAAATTTATCTTTCCATGTCCATCTGATTAAGTGCAAAAATAAATTCTTTAACCTACTTATTATATCTGTTTCATTAGGCCCTTCTCTCATAATATGGTCTACAGTATTTGGTTTTCCATATCAGTAGCATTACTGTGTGTATTTTGCAGGAGAT
Source organism: Anomalospiza imberbis (assembly GCF_031753505.1). Taxonomy (NCBI): domain Eukaryota; kingdom Metazoa; phylum Chordata; class Aves; order Passeriformes; family Viduidae; genus Anomalospiza; species Anomalospiza imberbis. The sequence continues at coordinate 39,777,856 of NC_089721.1, read as the reverse complement.
CCATTCTCTTGGACTATATGTTGCTGCAAATAAAATTATTTAATTGTGCCAGCTACTGCCAGTGTCTTTTTTATGCCATTCTGCTTCTGTTCTGCAAGGTGACAGTTTTCCTTGCAGTTTATTTTCCAGTGGTTGGTAGCATGTATAGCTCAAAGCTCAGACTACAGTCTAAAAATAGTGTAACCAGACTGCATCTATTGTTACTTAATAGGAACCTGAAATATCAGTCTGAGCTTTCCTCAGGCAGTTGCTTCCTCCTCATGCACTTTACACACAATCACTGAATTATACAACCAAATTTTGTTTATTTAGAGTGGCTTTATTCCTACCTCCATATATATAATATGAATGAAGTGATGAAAAAAGATACTGAGTTCTCTAAGTGCATAAATTCTCTGCTATTTTATGTTGAAAAGAACTGAGACCAATCTTTTCCTCTTCTTTTCCACTGACTTCATCTTTATACAGTGAATACTTATATGGTAGCCCAAAGCAGCTCTGATAAGTTTTGAACAAAGGACTGTGAAAAGAATTTGTCCCTTTTTATTACATTACTTATACCAGAAAAGCTCCCACCAGTAGACATTGTAAATTAGAATAGGAAATAAGAAGAACCTTTTATTGCCCTATGAAGAGCCATAATCATGTTGTTTTCATCCTGAATGAAAAGTCTTTCTGATTATTATGGTACAAGGAAAACTATTGTAATATGTATATGTTGACTTCTGTTGAGATGCATATCATTATTTATAGATGGAATACATTAATGTGGAACAAGGGAAAGACAAAGTCAATATTTATGATGAGGAAAAATAAACTGATGTTCAGTGAAACAAGCCATTTGATTCTCAGTCAGGAGGACAATCCCCCTCTGATGCATGTAACACAAATATATAAATCTCAAAACTTCCTTGAAGCCAAAATGTTAAGTATAAATATAGAAGAAGATCTATGAAGTTTTCATTTGCTATTAATTTATCCCAAGCTGTCTCCGTAGTTCAATATTTTCCTATTTTTAGATATTAAACTAAAATCATCAGATTATAGAATCATAAAATCATTTATGTTCAAAAGGACCTTAAGACTATTGAATCCAATCATAAATCTGACACTGCAAATCCTTCCCCTGGTCCATGTCCCTGAGAACCACATGCACATACCTCTTAAGTACCTCAAGGTACAGCAACTCTGCCATTTCCCTGGGCAGCCTGTTTCTGGCCTTGACCAGAAATTTCTGTAGAAAAATTTTGCCTAATGCCTACTGTAAACTTCCCCTGGTGCAACTCAAGGCCTTTTGCTTTTTTCCTGTCATTTGTTACTTGGAAGAATAGACCGACCTCTGCCTAACTCCATTCTCTTCTCAGGGAGTTTTAGAGGGCAATAAGGTCACCCCTGAGCCTCCTTTTCTCCAGGCTGAGTCCCCACAGCTCCCTCAGCTGCTCCTCATCAGACTTGTGCTCCTGACCCTTCCCCAGCCATGCTGCCCTTCTCTGGACACGTTCAGCACATCAGTGTCTTTTTTCCAGGGAGATACAAATTTTAAGTCTTGAAATATCTTTGTACACTGACTGGTTATTTTATATGTCATTCAAGCAGTCTGGCATGTTTGCAAAGAGAAGGTTTAAGAGAACATACACTAGCCTGGACTTTGTTTGCATGATGTCAAAGCAAAAAAAAAAAAAAACAAAAAAAAAAAAAAAAAAAAACCACAAATGAGCACTACGTTTTACCTTCATTCCAAGTTATTTCTAGTTTTTAGAGAGATAGAAGAACAATTTAGGATTCCGTATTTTAAAGACAGAATTTTGTATTTGAAAAAAAAAAAGGTTAGAATTAGTTTAACTGTGAACATTTTATTTTGATGCAATATTTGTAGCACTGTTTTTAATGTTTCTTTTACGTTGTACAATAGATGATCATGAAACAACTTGTGAATCTGGACACCAAATACTAAAAGCAATAGCAATTTGTTACAGGGTACATCTCCAAAGGAGAAAGCCATCTACAGTGAACTGCGACTACCTTTGGGATCTGAAATCAAATTAGATTCCTAACATTTCTTTCCCCAAAAATGTCTTCCAGGAATCACCTTTGTAAGAGGCCATGTAGTGCAGAAACTGGGTAATTCACACATATTGACACAAAGCTGCTGATGGACAACACCCTGGGCACTGATTATACCACCACTGCTGGTTTGTGATTTCTATTGATTTGTAGTCCACAGAGGGTGGGTTGAGTGGATGCACACACCACTACACTTCACTTTGTGTACTGAGATAAAAAATGTGTCTAATGGTTTCCTTGCCATTTGATGTAAATATAACCACCATGTTCTGTCTCCAGAGTGTCTGTATGTACCTCATTAACCTAAACACTGATGACTTTCGTGTGCTTATCTGAGACTTGTGCTAAAGCTGTGGAGACAGAACTGTGACTGGTGCCACAGTAAAAGGACCACAGATCAAATAGCAGCACAAATAAAGTGTCTTAAATTGAAACAAATAAAAATATCCCTTCACTTCAGCTGTATCCCTCTGCAACTCCTATTGTGCATATTGTTACTCTTTGCAGTCTCTTGTAAGCAAGGATCTCTGCTTCTTCTGTCTGTCCCTGCTTCTTACTGCCCTGCTCATTGGGAGAAACTGTATTTTGTTATGCAGCCAGAGATAAAAGACTAACTATTTTAAGATGGATAAATGAGATTCACGGCATAAAATTGATGCGACGATAAAAATTTTTGGTGCATTTATCCTGTTAGTAATAGAAATAAAAAGTTAAAATAATGACAGATTAACTGAGTTAACCATGATCATGTTCATCCTCACAGAAAAAAAACCTGCTTAAATGTTTGCTTTCCTCTAACAATTTCACATTCCTTCTATACCTTTTTGCTGCTGTGTCCCCATTTCTTATCTAATCACATTGTCTTTTTCACTGTTAGCAAAAGACATAAATATTGATTATGTACTACTATCCATAGTGCTGATTATCAGCAATTTCATCTCAAATACTCTGTCGATTCTGAAAAATTATATCAGCTTTGCCATTTCTGCTTTGAATGCTTAATCTGTTTAATGAAGTAACTCCTCTGGAAATTTTACTCCCTAAAACTGAAGGATAAACTCTGCTGGAATAAGTGAGGTAACTAGCTAACTGGAATAAGGAATGCAACCACGTGGGCGCAGATGTTTTTCTCCAACTTACTGTAGGTGAATGATATAGGGTCTGATGTACTTTATAGATAATATTTTGCATCTATGAAAACATTTCCTTTGACACTTATAATGCTGTTGTAGTTCTAGGAAGACAGTACAACAACTCCATTGCTTAAACTTTCATAAAGTAGGAGAGACTAAATTATTGAATACTGTCTTAAAAGCTATTTAAAACTTACATATAAAACGGAAACCTTATCAAGGTCAGAGACAGATTAGAATTTTTTTTTAATTCATGAAAATTATTTTGTGGTAGTTTTATACTCCAGGCAATATACCTTATGAATTTTTATGTTGCAGATAAAATCAAGAAATTACTCCTTTGTTTGTGATGTAACTCTAAAGAGAGATTTTTCTTCTGAGTGATGAAAGAGACTAAAACAAGTATGAGCTGTTCCTTAAAAGACTCAAAATTGGAAAGAGATTTGGAAAATAATTCAGCAGTCTATTTTTTAGCAGAATAATCTGACTTCTCACAAAGCTGCTGTGAACCCTCCTGACATACTCAGCACTTCCAGTGTATGAGAAAAGATATAGATCTCTGCTCTACTCTTTTAACAGTTCCTTTGCAACATTATCCAAACTCGAATCATTTTTTTTTTTAATTTCCCTCTTGCATCCTGTATACAGTCAAGTGTTTTTTTTCCATTTTTTTCAACAGTCATTTATTATGAACTGCTATTCTTACACTTTAGCAGATTCCATATGAATTTGACAAGTATCAGCCAGCTGTAACTATTACAGAATCCCTCCACTTACTTTCTGACCCAGACACTCTTGTTATTCTTCCCTGGAAGTGATTTCACATCACAGGGACAGATCATCAGGGACTGTAAATCCTGTAACTCCATTGACTGCACTGACATATATACACCTGCGGATGATTTGCTTCAAAGTATGCTGTAAATAAAAGCAAAATACTTCTAATGATATGTCATAATGATTGACACTTTTCATTTTAAAGACCTTAAAGCACTAAGCTTTTCAAGTCAATATTTGTATTTATGTAGAAAGATAGATTAACAGCATTCCCAGAATGAAGGTGCCAACACCTATTTAATTTGAGTTCTCACTGCAGTGTAGTAAAGTCTTCATAGCAGATAAAATGCTACTTATCCAGTATAAAAACACCACAGAAGAAAACTTGCACTTAAAAAACACGTTTATTGCATAATTAGTAAGCGTATTGGAGACATGGAAACTGGTAAAACTCTGGAAAAGGTGAATGACCTGTTTTCAGCAGTCCCCCTCTATGTGAAATTGCCTTTTACACTGCTCCATGAGCTACTAATCCACAACTATGCCTCCAGATACAGAAAATCTCTTTCACTGGGATTTAGCAGGCTAACTGGAAATGCCCTGTATTTGTGTCTTGATCTGTGCAGATTCATCTGTCACTGAAATGTCAACATTTATAATGTCAGTGTTGCAGCTGGAAGACAGGAACAATCAGTCTTTAAATTTGTACCATGAGACAGTATTTAGAATCTGCGACTTTATGACACAGCTGCAAAACTTACTAAGAAGGAGGAGGAATTTATGCTGGAGGAAAGAATTATAATAGGACCTCACAGGGATTTATACAGATATATTAAAAATTAAATTGAATTGAATTTGATTTTATATTGAGCCACTCAGACTGAAGACATTCCAAGTGCTTAAAAAAAATTATGAGATACTTACCAGTACCAAAATGACAATGAGTACAGCCTGTATATTGATTAAATGTTTTAAAGCATCATTTAGACAGTCTTAGATCAATTCTAAAATAATAATGGAACATTTATATCTATATATATATATAGATATGAATATATATATATATATATATATATATACAAACACATACATAGGTTTAATATATAATATGTTAAAATAAATGTTGAAGCAGAAATACCTTGTAGATTTGTTAATTTTTTTAATATTGCATATCTTATACATTATACATCGTATATATTTAAATAATTATATGTGCGTTATAGACATTTAATCTACTTTAAAATATACAAAATGGATAATTTTGTGGTTATACATGCAAGTGGCTAGCTTGAAAGTACAGGTAATGTTTATCTACAGCTGGGAACAAAAACTGTATCTATCAACAATAAAAAGACTGGAAATGTGCACCAAGTAAAAGCAAGTCTCTTTCCCCAAAAACATGTTTTTTTAATTAAAAGATTTTCATGAAACTGATTGATTTTTCTAAAAACAAAAAGACCTTGTAGAGTAAGCTTGAAAATAAAGAAGTGTTAGATATTTCATTAAACCTTCAAGATCTTCCTCAAAATAATAGTAGGATTTTTTTGAACATCTCTACAAGTAAGTGCTGTAATCCATGAAGGGGGTTTCAATAAGCTGTATCATATAAGACAATTTTTACTGTATAAAGGGATAATTTTTGGGACCGCATTCCTTACTCTTATTTAAGCAAAACCTTTATTTTCCTTAGTGGCAGCTGCAGAAAAATGGCTTTGCTACGGAGAAAAGAAGACTTAAAATACTGACAGTAGAACTGAATCTGGCTTAAAATGAAGTTGGAGGTTGATACAAGCCTATTAAAAATGTGTATAAATGACCACAGGTTCACCAGATAAAATACTAAATTATCTATTTCCCAAAATGCAGTCTTTCAACAGAGATTTTGAGGCCTGTAGGAAGTTTATTGGGAAAAGATATTAGCATGATTAACTGTGGTAGAGCAAATTCATGTTTGTGTTTGTGGTAGAGGCTAAGAGTTAACAGAGATAGAGTACTGAATGGCACTAAAGCTGGAGGAACAAGGATAGTAAAAGCAAAAGGATTTGAGTCACTAACTTACAGTGAATGAAACAGAAATGCAAGAGAGCACATAAAAGATATGGTGTTTCACAGTAGATAATCTCCAGCCTGGCACCACCAGATGACACTGTACCTTCTATGGAAGAGACAGTCATGTGGGCAGAAATGCTGAACTTGTGTCTGTGCTCTTGATGTTGCTGTTGTTTGATAGTCTTTGATTTAGCTTTCTTTTACCTCAGCAAGTTGTTAATATGCTCCTTTTCCAAGAGTGTTGCCTCACTTCTCTCATTTGGGGCTCTGAGTCTGCCAACACACTGCCTTCATCAAGAGCTCCCCTATGAATCTGAACTACAGTGAATGTGTAATTCCTGTTGATTGTTAAATTCATATAATTACTACAAATAACAGATTACTCTACAGCAGTCATCTCCAGTATGTCCAGAACAATTTAGCTAACAAGGGAGGAAGGGAAGCAGTTTTGAACTGCTGTAACACAGTTGTTTCTGTGTGATCTGCTATGAATGCATTGAAGCTCTCAGTGCCGGAGAGCTTTTCCTGAGTGGATTTTCCCCCAGTCGAAGAGTTTGCTAGGTCCTCAGCTCTCTTCACAGACAGAATTCATGAAAAGCATTTGCTTGAAAACTTTCTTGGACCTGGGACATAATTTTTTAGTCTAAACTGTGAGACTTCTGAACCTTAAGTATCCAGATGGTTGAAGTCAGATTATAGTGGGGATTAAAGTGACAGGGGTTAAAGTTCAACAGTCCCTTCAGGAGCCTTAATGACCTGTTTTCCCAATAAGCGCTGCAACCAAAGGGCTGCATAGCTGATTTTGAGTCAGTTCATTTTCATTTCAGTCTGAAATAGGAACAGGGTAATTGTTCCAGCCATGTTAGAAGTGCGCAAACAGGAGGGAAAACAGGCCTCTGAGAAATAGTTGAAAGGTAAAAGGACTGTGCATTTTAACTCTACAGAAATAAAATTTCAGATTTTGTGGCTTCTTCACATTGCTGAAGTAGACTTACTGAAATGATGAGGTCTGCTGGGGCAACTTGGAAGAACAGGAGAACAGTACATCCATAGACATTCACCTCAAAGGGAAAGGTCCAGAGCTGAATATCTATCTGAATATTTAGTCAAGAAAACAAACAGAGTATACCAGCTTCCACAGAACATATTTATCCCTTTTTTAACTGAGACTGTTAAAATATTTTTGTCTGCTTTTTTTACTGAATAATGAGAAGAAATAAGGAAGCAGTACAGCAGCAAGTAATATGGAAATTTGTCCTTAGCTAGGGGCTTTATAAGTGCTTGTAATAATACTGAAGCTAAATGATCCTTCAAATCTGATACCTCACAAAGAAAATTGCAGCCTGCTCAGAAGCAAGCGAATCACCGGCAGCATTTGTAAAACTCAATGAATATCTTGAATTTCTAGTAGGGAATTTGAAAGTTAGCTTTGATGTTAATAAACAAGATTGCAAAAGTGCATACTCTGCCAGAACTTAGAACCACTAACATTATAATACTGAGTTTTCAAAAGTGCTTTAAACCTCAGGTGCTCAATCTGTGATTTATAGAGTGAATCAGAACTGAACCCATAAGAAAAAAAAACCTTGTCAGCACTGAGATTCAGAACTTGGCAAACAAATATTTCCCCTTCATCCCTGAGAGCAGAGATGATAATATGTATTCAGTGCAGGAGCAGCACCAAGGTGAAGCACTCAGAACCTTGTTAAGTGGCATTCCTGCTATGCATAACAGAAGGGGAATTGCTGATGGCAGGGAGACTTTTCTAAAGGATTGATTGTTTTGATGTGATGCTGATTGATATTAACAAGGAGAACTCTTATCTGAGGATGTGAGTTTTCCTTTAAGAGCAGATGAAATGACACTGTCCATGTCACTTTGGTGGCACTGTGGTGTAAAAGTGTCCTTTCTCCCGTCCCATAGACAATCCTTATCATTCTGGTCACTGAGGCTGTGAGGAAGGAAAATTGCAGGATTGGAAAAGACAAGGTGAATGTGTTAACTGTGTTTCATTGTACTACAAACATACCCTGCTGGGATTTTCACAGAGGGATTGGTGTTATAATAATTGAATCAGTCAGCATGAAGTCCTTTGTGTTCATCCTGGCCAGAGAAGATTTTCCCTTTGTGCCTCAAGACAAAGCTTGGGACAACTGCTAGTGTTAGTGTGTGACACAGACTGACTTTTGCCAGAGTTGTGCTGTGCTGCAAAAAATGGAAGCAGATGGTGACAGGAACACGTGGAATGCTGCAAAGTTGATTCACCTTGCCTGGTTTATAGTAATTCCTAGGCTTTCCTTACAGCCTTTGAGAACACCTTAGATTGCAGAGACCTGTGAAAATAATTTTACCTCTGCAAGGTAGCATTATGTTGAATCATCTGAAATATGTGTGCTTAGGAAAGTATAAACCACTTCATTTATCTCAGAGGCCTCATGCTGGAAGAACTAGATCATCAAGTAATGAAAGAGTGTGATCACATACAAAATTTGCAGTGTCATTCAGCTCTAGTAAATGAGGCCACTTGCTGTCAATGAGAAACTGAAAAGATTTGAAGAACCTTATATCTCTAGTTCACTATAACAAAGACCTTAGAATATCAGCCTTTCAAGAATTGCTAATGTTTGAATTAATTTCTAAAGTACTTGACAGATATTGTAGTCAGCTTAATTCTTAGATACCCTGTGATAAACACAGGGTTTAACTGACATTTCTGCTCTTTGTATGACTTATCTTTTAAATGCTTTTTATAAAAGGCTTACAAGTTATTAATATTTAATTAATAATGACTAACAACGACTTCTATTTATAAATGATGAAATTAAATACACTGTGTGATCATAAGTCAAAAGTTAACTGAAGGAAACACTAATTATAGTACAGGAAAACAGGGGAAAATGCATTCTAGCAGGATCCCTTGTTGAGCTAGCTATATTGAAACTTTTGAAAAAAGTAGGAAAAAAAGGTGGTGATTCCATCAATATTTTTTGTGATTGGATAATAACTGATGCTGTAGACATCTAAATGAACTCTTGCCAAGCTTAGCTTAGAATCCAAATGAGGCCTAGGTACACAAACGTTAACAAGCCCAAAATAAACATGGAAGATATATAATTGTCTTGGTTCATGGTTCTGAGACCAGATGAGGAAAATCTTACCAATTTCTATGTTGTTGGACCAAAAGGCATGCAATATATGGAAGCTTTCATTTTGCATTTAAGGATGCTGGAATTAGAAGTTTTGATTTTTCACAAGAACTAAGAACTGTCTTCTTGAACATGTCAAGACAAAATGAACAAGAACTTTATAGCTGAGATCTAGAACACAACAGAGGTGTGATTTATGCTTTCCACAGGGCCATGACAATAGTTCCTCAGGACTCACAGAGGAAGATAATATAAATCTCTGCATTATTTCACAGCTGTTGGGGCTGCCCATAACTTTTAGACTTGTTTTGTAGTGTAGATTTCTGGAGGGCACTACAAACACATTCCTTCATGCCAAAAGGATCTGTGATTTGGACTATGAAAGGAAATGACTGGCACATGTATTGTCAATTCAGCAGCACCTGCTGCTGCTCTAGCCCTTGAACAAAAGGCCTCCTGATGGCCAGTAATCTCACACTACAAGTCTCTTGCTATAGATTTACAAAGAAAGTAAGACCAGGCACTGTTGAGGTTTGGTTTTTATTCACATACACTGAAAATTTCAGAATCAAATTGAACAGAGGCATTAGAATGATGCCTATATAGCAAAATATAATGGTTAGCTGCTCTTGATTTTTGAGGTCCTCATCTTTATTTTTGAGAGGCAATTCATAGTTTGGTTATCTTGCAGAATTTTTTTCCTCACCTTTTCATAATTTCTCTGAAGTGCTTTTCCTCTCTTCTTCTAGGATTTTGTCCAGTTCATTGTGTCCAACCCAAAACTCTTCCTGCACTGTTTAGAAAATAACTGAGTTTTATATTCTAGATATAAAATAATACAGAAATTATACAGAAGTAGATTCATCAACTCAACACATACAAGTTTCTTTCCAGGGAATTTATTCTGGTGTTTGCAGTGTTGAGACATAATAATTTAGTATGTTGATAGAAAACTGATGTATTGGCAGTCAGAGTTTTTTTTCATGCTGATGACAAGGAAAAGAAACACATGAACTAGGAAAGCAGCAAGTGTAGCTGTTTTAGAACACCTTTCAATTCCTGCTGAGGTCTAAATTAGACATCATACTGTTTGTGTGCTGACAAACCAACAAAACCTGTGTATGGAAGGTATTCACTTTCTCAGTCTTCACAGGGAATGTTAAAATTAAAGTCATTGCGATGAAAATCTTTAAAAGGCAAAATGCTGCAATGAAGAAGTAGAAATTTGTACACTAGTATTTTCTTTCAGTAGTGTTATTTCTGGTATATTGAAAGTCCTGCAAGTACAGGTTAAGGCACACTGAAAAATCCAGGCCTGAGTAACACAGATATAGATATACCATTTCATTTGGATATAATACAGGTGCTTTTATTTTTCATTGTCAAAGTTTTCTTCATAAAGTCAACAATAATAAGATGCCCAAATAAGGTGAATCACATAGAACATATATAGAGAAGTGCTTTAAACTTTATTACAGTAAGGTGGATATGGGAAGAATTTTAGGGCTAGCAATTAAAAAAAAAAAAAGACCTTTTGGCTGGCACTGGAAAGAAGAATTATTTATTCACTCTTTTTCTTTGAGGGAACTGGAGGTAGAATCTTGACCTAGAAATTCAAAATAAGGGTAAAAATCACATTGTGTAAAGCTTTATGTGACTGTATCAACAGTATCTTATGTTCATCCCTAGCAGAACACATGGTCTTTAGAAATATAAATGAGAAACTTGAAAGTTTGAAGGGATTTTAAGATTATCCATTCTATCCCTCTGAAAGGGTCTTCCTGAATTTCTCTCTAAACTTCCCTAGGCATTCAGTTATAGTCCTTCACCATCCTTCTTCCTAAAACTGTTTCATAATGGCTGATATGAATCTACCTTTTTGGGATTTAAACTAATTATATTTGTCTTATACAGCACTAACAGGAAGAAATAGGAAAAAAATTCCCCTTTCTTTTTACAATGACCTTTTACAAATTTGAATATTGTTACCACTCTTTTCCTAGAAGTCTTCCTTTCTAGGCTAAACAACCAAAATTCAATCAATCATCCTTTAGACATAAAATCCTGCATCTTGTTTCCCCTGGACTCTCTTCAGCTGGCCCACAATCTTTCTGGAAGTGTGACACTCATGCCAAAGTACAGTATGTTAGCTAAAACCTAGCATATGCAACAGAGCAAAATTATGTATATTAATATTAACTAAAATATTAATATTAATATCTCTGCTTTTGATTCTGCCTTCCAGCACACACCTTGCATCTTTTGCATCAGGAAGACATTGAATCCTCATCATATTTGCATTGAAACAATACTCCTTTAAAGGTATAGAAATGTGTTAGAATAACAACCCCTGATGTTCCAGCTGGTCCTCAGAGATTGGGGTCTGGGTGCAGCTGGGCTTAATCTCTGATTATGACTAGTTTAGCACTGTAAATCTCCTTGGTTCCAATAAGATCTCAGATGTACCAACAGTGAGAGTCACACTATAAACCTGGTCACATCCACAGTCCGAAACTCACCACTAGTGTGGTTCATCAGTTTGACACTCTAAGTCTGTTGGATTTCAAGAAGAACTTTCACAATCACATATTCACAAATACTGAAGTTTAATGGAGTACTAGATTATAGAGTCTTGTTAGATTGCCTTATCTTGTTAGATAGCATTATGTACAAGTGATCCTGGGTTTTCTCTGATGCAGCCAGAGGTGCAAATCTTACCACAGAAGTGTCCCTGCTTTAGGGAGGAAAGAGGAGCAAGACCACTGACTTGTCTGCAAGGTGGTTGCAGTCTTATCCTCTGCCATGAAGTATTTCAAATACTAATTCATACTTTTGGGGACAGTGAAGGCAATACTATAATCAAACATACTGTTAATGATGTCATAAGTGTTGGTGGGACAGCCACTGCACATAAAAATGTTGGATATCAAGAGTAATACAAGTTACAAAGCTGTAGGTCTTGCACGAGGGTGGAACAGAACCCAGTAATCCCTTCAACACATAATTCATGGCACATCACTTGGACATTCCTTCACCATGTATCTCACAGGATATCTCATGGCTCATTCTCACAAGGAGCTGTCTAAGCTATTCAATATGCTGTATTTGCATAGTTAAACTCTTCTGATGGATTTCACTTTTCCCTGTGGGTGAACGATCCATTTTTTCTCAGTCTCATCTTCAGACTGAAGAAATTAAGTAGCATCCTGAACTATAGTCTGTCCTCCAGAAAACATTTAATCTCTTCACTAAAGACAGAAATAGGTATTATCTAGAAATTTACTAAGTAAATTTATATTTATACTATCTAAATTCACTAATCTGTTTTGTTGTCCTAACTAGTAGCAGCTGTTTTGGATGGCCTCAAAAACACACATCTTCACTTAGTCCTTGTGTCATTTTGATTCAAACTTGTGCACAGAAACATCAAGTGCCATTGGGATACCTGAGACTTCCAAAGGCCTTGCAGGTATAACACACTGCCAATAGGAGGCTGTACTTGAAGAGCTGAAAGACAACCTAAAAAATCTGAAAGCCTCAGTTTAGAAGGAATTGGATATTGCTCTTGTTTCTCTTTGTTCAAACTGTTAGACACTCTCACATGACTTATATATTCTATTGTATTCCTTCCCAAAGAGCTGTCTCGAATGATTAAGAACACCAAACACCGCCTGTAATTGAGCAGCACAACATTTGCTTCTGATTTATTTTATGTAAACAGTTTGCAAGGACAAGCTCAGTGTCATTAGAGCAGGTGGGTGTTCCTGGCCAGGGAGATGATTCCTCATTCCCAATGATTACCTGAGTATGCCTGAGGGGAAGAGAAACTTCGAGAGGGCAAGGCAGTGCCAATAGGCAGAAAAAGATGGATATTGCTCAGACAACCTGAAGCTGCATGACTGATCTGGAGCAGTACATGGCCAAAGCAAATGCTAACAATTTTCTTTGGAGAACACACAAATTGCTCAATAGATTTACAGGCTCCCAGAGGAGTGGGGGTAAAGAGAAGGGAGTGATGATTGTAGCATGCAGCCTTGTGCTAAATTTCTTTTCTACTCAAGGAAGGGAAGGAGGCAGAAGTGCTGGCAGTTTATGAAAGAGTTATGGCAGAGATTGAGGGGAATACAGACTCTACAGTTAAGCTGTCGATGCTCTGATATCCATTTAGGATGAAGGATAGAATGGACATGTCAAATATTTAGGGAAAGAGCTGACATAGCTTTGTAAGAAGAAATTATGTCATGTGAATCTATGGAAAGGTTTTGGTAAGTTTGACCCTTTTGCTAATGGAGCCTAACTATGGAATGAAGAAAGGATATCTAGTTAATGAAGTCAACCTGGGTATATGAAAGGTTATTCTAAGTTCAACTAAGACTCTTCGCGGCTGCTCTTTACTTTTGTCTGCCCCCGCCAGCTCCCAAATGCCTGGCTTGGGCGTCTCAGCTTTTCGTCGGGGCCAGGGCTCACCGCAGTCTCCGGACGCTTTTGCTGTCGCGCTCCGGAGTGGGCTGTTGGCCGCGCTTTGCCGTCGGCGCGAGGGAAGAAACAAAGAGGCAGGAAATTCGTCCAAATCCATCCGCGTGGCGGCTGGATGCTTTATTGGCTGCGAGAGCTGCGATGGAAAAGCTACAGCCGATCCCAGCTTCGCACAGACGCAAATGGCCTCGAGCATGCCGAGGAGTGGGATGAAATAGGGAAGGGACAGGGCGGATGGGGAGCCCTCCCGCCCAATGGGTACAGACATCGTGGTGATGACGTGTACTACAGCGACAAATGGGAACACGGCAGGGGCGGACACAAGACTTTGGGGTGAGTGGGACCGCGAGAACGGGGAGATGGGCACAGAAACTACAGGAGTAGGGAAAAACGCGGGGGATGCACGAGGGTACAGAGAACTGGAAAACTAACAAAGAAAAAACCCATAATGTGAATCCAAACCTGGGATGCAACAAAGAGCCTGTAAGCAGCCCCGGACTTTTCTGCGCTGTCTACTTCAGTCACAAGTGACCTAGAAAATCAGAAGAATGACAAACTGATCTGTAATTGTATGTGGAAACAAACTTATGAGAAACATGGATTTTAGAAGGCAACAAAATAGATTAAATTTAGCATAGGTAATTGGGAACTGATATATGCAGATAAAACCAGTCTGAATTTCCTATGTAACATTATCTGAGCAAACCATTACTACTCATGTGAGACTTTGATATTTCAACAATTATAAACTCAACTTAGTGTTTAATCAGCAGGAGAAAAAGCAAAAATAACATCAGGAATTACTCAAGAAAAGAAAGAAACTAGAAAGGTATGTAAGTCATAGTGAAAATCTATGGTTTACTCCATCTAGTATGTTCTGTCCTTAGAAACTGTGTAACACAACAGGAAAAGATCAGCAAGAAGAAGCAAAAGTTTGGTATAATGTCTTTTTGAGTAGTAACAAAGTATGCTAGGACTATAAAATTTTTAGGGGGCAAGTGAAGAAGAATAAGACACAATCAAGTTTTCACTTTCTTTTCCAGTATTCCATTCTCATAGATGATACTAAATAGAGCTTGCATTTTGTGGGAAACAAAACAAAAGATACAGATCTTCACAGTTACTGTTAACCTGAGTAATTACTTTGTTGAAGGAAGCTGTAAATGCTGGCAGTTTACAATGGGGTTCAAGAGTTCAAATGCATAGCAAAAAAACATTTGAGAGTTGCTGGATATAGAGAAGTTATTTCTGGAAGTCTCAGTCCCAGTGTGACTGGAGCTTGGGTTGCATATGAGGTAAATACCACCACATGCTTCCCTTATTCTTGTATATTTTTTTCTGAGCCTATTGGCTTTAGGCAAGTTAAAAAAACATTCTTTGGGCATGACCCAGTATGAACATCTATAATGTTAAAAGAGAGATGCTTCCTAGACACCTGAAGACACTGTAAGTTTGGCAGTAACCTGAGTTACAGTCAGTGAGTAGGGGTTGAGAAAAAAATCTTGAAAAATGTAGGTGTCTTGCAACAAAATCATGGTATGAGTAAGATACTTTAAAACACTTTTTTATATTTATACTATTTTCTGTAGTCTAAAAAAATACTATTGTAATATCTGTTGAAACAAAATATGATGTATTAGAATAAAAACTCTTCTGGTTTTGGAATACTCAGTTCTGAGGAAAACCCCACTCTGCCTCAAAGTTTTAACTGATTTAGTCCTCTCACACCACTATATCTTCTGGGTAAGCTTAACAGTTTCACACTAAAACCTTTCTTTACCTGCTGTCCTGATTTGAAAATATACAGAAAAATGTGGGACTTCAATAATTTATATTGACAACATTTTCAAAACAAAATCACAGCTATTTCTAAAAGATAAAATTACCTTAGCTATAGAAGATATATAAGCAATGCCAACTTATCAAAGTTTTCAAATTCATGATGATTTAATGGAATCCTTAGACTTAGAGGATGCATATTCCAGATCACGGGCAGATTGTAAACCCAAAAGGTGACCACATCAAGTGACCCAAAAGAAGAATGATTTTAAGTGGGGTCCTGAACAACAAGAAGCTTTTGAACAAATTAGAGAGGAGCTTGTTCATGCTGCATCTCCTGGGCCAGTCAGGACCAGACAAGATGTGAACAATGTGCTCTGTGCTGCAGCCAGGAAGAATGCCCTTCCTGGACACCCTGAGAAAAAGTAGCTTGAGGACGACTCCTGGGGTTCTGGAGCTGGCCTTACAGAGCATGTGAAGTTAGTTACGCCCTGACTCAAAAAGAGATTTTGGCAGCCTGTGAAGGGGTTCAGGTGATTGTTCAAAGGGAGAGTGCCCTCTATACATCATACCGCTGAAGTAATGTGCAGTAAATGGAGCACTCTGATCACAGAGCAAACCTGGATAGGAAATCCCAGTCATCCAGGGTTTTGGAACACACCACAAACTGGCCCAAAGGTGAAGATTTTGGACTATCATCATCTGAGAAGAAGGAAAAGGTGACATGTGCTGAGGAGCCCCACCATATAACCAGCTACCAGAAAGTGAAACTGATACCCTCTCTTCACTGTCATTTTCTGCCAAACTGTGGGACTGCACAAAACATGGAAAGCTTCCATACGGAGTCTTACACAATGAGTCACAGAAGCTTCCAAGGGAAAAGGTTGATAGAGTCAGGTTGCAGAGGTGAAAGCCGGCTTTGGATATAGCTGAATGAGAGAAATGCCTGCACTCTACCTCTACACTGACTCGTGCATGATGGCAAATGCTCTGTTGGGGTGGTTTGAATGATGGAAGCCAATTGGCAGTGCAAAGGGCAAGACAATGGGGCAGCTGCATTGTGGCAAGACAGTGCTGCCCAGGTAGAGAATCTGGCTGTAAAGGTACATCATATAGATGCACATGTACCCTAGAACTGGGCTACTGAAGAACATTACAGCACTGAACAGGTGGATTGGGCTGCCAAGATCAACACATCTCAGGTGGATCTGGTCTGGCAGCATAGTGGTGAATTATTTCTCACTAAGTGAGCCCATGAGGCCTCTAATCCTCAGGGAAGAGAGACAACATTTAGTGAGCTTGTGATCAAGGGGTGGGCTTAACCATGGACAGCATCTCCCAGGTTATCCAAAACTGTGAAACATGTGCTGCAATCAAGTAGGCCAAGTGGGTAAAGCCTCTATGGTGTGGGGGATGATGCTTGAAATATAAACATGGGGAGTCCTAGCATATTGATCACATGACATTCTGCAGACCTGCCAAGGAAAGTGTTATGTGTTGACAGTGAGGAAAACAACCACTGCATGGCTGGAGATATACCCCCTTTTTCACACCACTGTCTGGAACCCATGCTGTGCCTTGAAAACCAAGTCCTCTGGAGATATGGTCCCCCAGGAGAATTGATTCTGACCATGGAACTAATTTCAAAAACAGCCTCATAGACACCTGGACCAGAAAGTACAGGGTTATATATGATACAGGATGCCCTATCAAGCATCAGCCTCTGGGAAAATTGAATGGACTGTTGAAAACCACCTTGAAAGCAATAGGATCTATATTTAGCAAACACTACCATCAGGTAACCTAAAGGTTAACATCAGCTGAGTTGACCTGTCCCAGTCAAAATTTCCATATACTGTAGGAGAGTATATAGTCCCTGTGGTGCATCTGAGAAAAGTGTTAGGAAAGACAGTTCAGATTTGACCTACCTCAAGCAAAGATAAACCCAGAGAACTCTTACTCACTTTCAAAGCAGAAGAGTGTTCCTTCTGGTTGGGAAAAACCATAATGTTCAAAGCCATGTGGTATTTGTTTATTGTCAGGAGCTTTCTCTGTGAATAGTTTCTACATCTTATACCTTTTGTTATTAATATTGTTTCTGTTACTGTCATCTTATCTCGCTGCTGTTTCCAGTAAGTTGCTCTTATCTCAACCTTGTCTTTGACTATTACACTTCCAGTTGCAGAGGGAAGAAGTGAGCAAGCAGTGTGGTTTTAAAGGGAGTACTAAATTCAGGAATACCATTCCTAAACCCGGACACAGTCCCTTGTGTTTCTCCCAAGGCAAATGTCCAGTTGCAATAGCATTTGAAAGTATATATTACAATTATACATAGATAAACAAATATGAGAGGCTGATCAAAGGAATGAAGAAGGTAAAAAAGACAGAAGGAGAAGGAACATGGCAAGTATGAACATCGACCCTACTATATCCACTCTTTCAACATTTCCTATGTCAATAAAAATCCTTTCTTCTCTTTCTCTCACAGCCTAAACACCTTTATCATATTTTTTATTGTATCTGTCAAAGAAGTTTGACATATAGTAGATATTTTTCTATAATTATGCCTACGTTGCTTTGTACTTTGGAAGCCTGCAGTAAATAATAAACACTGAACCTAGTAAGACAGGTGGTGCATAAATATCTCTATGGTGTATTGCTTGTCTCCTAGAGGGAGCAAAGGTGTAAGAATAATAACTCATAATGATGTAAACACAAAGAAGACAGTCATAAGGATTTCTGGCAAGCCTTCTGTATAAATTACCCTCAAGAGACTGCAAACTCTCACAGAAAGTGTATATCCAGGCAGTCCATGCTGGTAGATCAGCTATTAATATAGTCTTTGCTTTAAGACAGCTGAAAGAAAAATGTCTGAAATAAAGAAGGTTTTTTTCTTGGCTTTCAAAGTTGTCATAAAACTTCAATCTAGATAGTCAGAAATTTTCCAGTCAATGAAAGAGTTGTTTTGTTTTGAATACTCATTTTTGACCTGATCTTTTCACAAAGTCATGTGAGTTAAGTGAGGTAGTGAACTTTGTGACAGATTTGAAATTCTCAGTGGTGCTAAACATGAATTGTTCCAGTAGTAACGCTCTTCTGTACAGGATTTCCTTTATTTTTAAATCCTACTTCCTCTCTGTTCCTCAATAAGTACCTGTCCATACAAAAATCAGATATAAAATTTACTTGATTGATGAACATGTTTTATACTGACATCACCACACCCAGTGCATAGAAAGACCATGAATGTTAAAGCCTTGGAGTGCCTTTGTATTAACTTGCAATTTGTTTGAACTAACTGTCCATCCAAGGAAAAAACCTTGACTACATGCCAGCTCTATCAGTCAATCTAAAAGCAGATGTACAACAGAGGCATTACATGTGCTTTACTTGTTCTCTTGGTCAGATGAACATAAATTATTTATAGATATTAAGATTAATTTTCCCATTAAAATGTAGCTGCAAATATCCAGTCTAGCAATAAGCTGCCCAAGGGAAAGCAGCCAATAAAGGGTGAACACCATGATGCACATGATGTGTGTTGTGATACAGAAAAGTGGACATGGAAAATTTGTAGTAAGAGTAAACAACGACTGACCACTTTTTCTTTGAGAAAGCTGGACTGTTTCCTGCATCTTGAGTGTCCATGGGAGTAGTGCTTAAAGGGTGTAAGAAATGTAAGCTATATAGCCTTTTAAGAAATTTTAGTTAAAGGTAAATCCTTTACCTTGTTTACTTGCTTCTTTTAGAAGAGTCTTCTTTCTGAAACTTTGAGTTATTAAAAATCTCTAAGTATTTATCGACTACCTCTGTCATGTCAATGATGATTACTCTACATTTTTTGGGGCTTAATGTGCTATCTCCGAAATGTGTCTTTGTAAATTAAACACTATCACTTACCTAAGAAGAATAAAAGTGTAATAATAAACCTTTTCTACCTTGCTGACAAAAAAAACACATACTCTTTATTACTCATTTAAATAGTGCCATATTAGTGTCTTGCATGCAGGAAAATATTTTTCTCCCTTTTCCTGCTGTTGTTGGCCTCTAAATTATTGTCAACTTGAAAAAGTTAAGAATTTCCACTGCACCCTAGGAGAGCTACCGATGTGACTGAAGAGTGGTACAGACTGAGATTCTATTATCTAGATGAGAAAAGTTAAAATTTTAGATGAGAAAAATACATTTGTCTTTATTATGGAAGATCAATTCTATTTTTAGTATATTGGTCATATTGCCACGAATCATTAAAGGGAAGCAAGAATTCTACAATGTGTTTTGGTGGGGGTCTTGGTGGGTTTTGAGGGGTTCTTCAGTTGGTTGGTTGGTTAGTTGGTTGGTTGGTTGGTTAGAGGAGGGGGGTATAAGTTTTTTGGTTGTTTTGGGTGAGGCATTTTTTGTTTTGTTTATTGGGGATATTTTGCTGTCTGTTCTTCCTTAAAAAGGTTTTTATGACTTTGTCAGTCAAGCCCTTTTACTGCAGATAAAAGGGCTGCAATTTTTGGATGGAGTATATAATTAAATCTAGCACCCAATTGACTGAGACATATATTTAGCATTGCTGCAAGTCAGTAACATCTATGACCAGATGATTGCTTACACTTCCCTCTCCTTAGTTCTATATCACCTCCTCCTGAATTTCATTCTATGCAACATAGCACAACCTAATTTAAAGAAACAATCCAAATTCCTTGTATTCTCCCAGGATTTTGTAGAACCTAAAATAGAAGTGGCACTTTGCTCAGTTACTCACTATATACCCCAAAATTAGCACAAGATGGACATGGTCTCACTAGGTCAATTCAGGTTATAGTGACCATAATTAAAAAGGGTACTATAAATTATGGCTTAGAAAAAACTAAAATGAAAGTAGATGTTGATTTATCTATTCTTTCCTATTTCCATGGGATGGATAACATAACCTGAATTCAATAATTTTGAAACATTTTCTTGGGGGTGCCAAATGTTACAAGGGAAAAACAGTTCTGTCTTACACACCAAAGGATGTCTCTCATGAAAACAATAGTTCCACCAGTTTACCACCTTCTGATAGTCACCAGCTCGCTAACACTGAGAAGCTGCAGCAACCTCAGAGGTAGCTGAGGAATACTGAAATTAGACTTTTGCTCTACTTTGTGGTTATACTTTGAATAGGGGAAGTGAAATTACTGCCTCAAAAGGGACCTGAGTGCAATATTCCAACTGCAGTATTTTGAGTCAACAGGCATAGTGAATCCCTCAGCTGCCCAACAGGAGTCCATGGTATGGACTATTTCTGCAAGCAGTAGGTTGTGTGGTTTAATGGTTTGGTTCTCTAGTGTCAAACCACTCTAACTTCACACAGGAAGCCAAAGCAAGAATCTGAGGGAATTTAGTGTTCACTCAGAGAATGAGCTTAAATTGCTTCACTGAAATAATGTAGATTTATTACCAAAAATCAAGCTGTTCCCATCATAGTGAGTACGAAATATATTTAATATTCAAGTACAGGTAAATTGAAGCATCCTAAATGTCCTGGTATTATTAATGCATTCTATATGGTCATTATATTTGAAATAATAAAATCTGTAAAACTTCTATAAAAAGCAAGTGTTGCCAGCCTGTCTTGTTAATTTTGCTTATAAACCTTTGTGATACTCTTCTGATTTTTTAGGTTTCCAACTCAGCTAATGAATTGTGATAATTAATCTGTTGCTTCTTAATCAGACTCTTGTATTATAAGTGGGGGAATTCTTCTAAACACCTCCATGCTAAAGGTTTGTAGCAGTTTGAAAACAGAGCTTCACTACCATTCTTTAAGTGGGCAGAGCAAAATCATGAAGGCATGCTGAATAGTATTGTGTAAGTATAGATCTCTTCCATCTGAATATTGTCTTCCACCTGTGTTGGTGGCCCTGTAAACTTTTTCTCATTCCAAACTATTCAGCAGCCCTCAAACACACCCAACTGGCTGAAGAAGAAAGATTTTCAGAGTGGGACTTAGTGTGCAAAAAGATTTCAATCTAACATCATGCTTTGTCCAGGAGGAAAGTATTGCCACATTGCCCTTCTTTTAGCTCTAGGGAAATCAAAGTGTTATAGCATTACTTTGTAATGTCTCTTTATGAATTATTGTGTGCTCTTTCCTCATATAGACATGTATTTAATTTATTTGGTTCCTATAATAGAATATTGCTACTAAGTTATTTTTCCTTCTTTTTTTTTCTCTGATTTCTATTTGTAACTCCAGCCAAATGCATTTACCTGAAATACATATATATTTTTAATCTAAAAGGGTGTGGTAAAGACTTTTGTGTTCTTGGGAAACTAGAAAAATATGTTCAGTCACCTGCAGCAGGAAGAGAAGGCAATTTTTGGAGCTGATGGTCCAAGGCTGTCTCTTGCACCAAGATATCACACATTCCTTCCTTCACAACTTACAGCCCATGAACTGAGGTGACAAGAACCCCTTAGAATGCCTCAATACCATTGCAGACATTGCTTTTATTTCAGGGTACTTCCAGAACTTGATTTCATGACCACTTTCAGCCACTTGGATGCTGTAAATAAGGTGTATTGCAAGAGACAATCTGGCCTGGTTTTTGAGTCTTTGGGAGCTAAAATACTCTGTTCACATATAATTAGGGTCTTGGTAGCTACCTCATAATTTTCAATCAACTAATTGAGAAGAAATTTTGTACTGGGGTATATATAATACAGCTCTTGAATTTCCAGCTGGCTGTTTCATTTTTTTCCTTACACTTTAGTAATTTTTCTTAAAGCACTTGTTTTGTTTTTCTTCCAATGTTATGTCTATAAAAGAATTGTGTTTACTCTCTGTGAATCAGTGTTTTCATTGTTTATGAATTATTATTTTGGATGTTTCCTGTTTTTTTCCAGATTCCCTTATAAATATTGCTTCCTCAGTTTTCTCATCACTGAGTTATTATAGCTGGATCCCACCCATTAAAACTTTTAATTTTAAACTATGAATAATTTGAGCTGTTACTTATTAATTTCAGAAATTACTTCTGCTGGCTTCACAGTTTTGGTGAATGCCATCATTTTATTCAAGTTGAAAATGCCTATATGACCAACATCATCTTCCCATAAAGCCTGACCTCATTTTCTGACCTCATACAATTTCTTTTTCTTCAGAGTCCACAAGGAGATCCCTGTTCAGCCAATCTGGCCTTCTACCCTCTTTGCTTGTCTTATGACTTGAATTAATATAAGATCACAATTTTTCAAGACAGACACTAGTATTTAGTAATTTACACTGCCTCAAACATTGGCCTCATTACCACCATCTCAAATGCCTACAAGGCACCTTATATTCCTCATTTCTCACATCTAAATGACAGCACAAACATATACATGTTGTTTTGCTGCTAAAAAATTCCTCTACTTCTGCCATAATGATTCAACGACAAAAAATCCAGTTAGCCAATCAAAAAGTTATTATTTTACATCATTTGTCTAGCAGCAAACAAATCATCCTCTTATGTCTAGCAATAAAAAGGAGCCCTATTCTTTGAGGAAAAAAAATTGAATTGATATCTAAAGGAACACTAACACAAAAAGGTTCCTTACAGTGCTAACAGCACTGAAGTAAACTAAAAGAGTCAATATCATATGCCCATGGATAAATGGTTTCAGGTAAGTAGAATTTGAAAATCAAACCTTTGAAAGTAGGATTTAACTCTTAACAATAGCTTTAGTAAATTGTCATGGACTTCCTTTCTAAATAATGTTCACATTAATGGAGTATCACATGCTATGCAAATGTGTTCCTCATTTCCAGCTTTATATGTTGGATCTAATATGTAACTGCTCGGGTTACAACCTATTTGAAAGTCAAGGTGTAGTGCTGTGATGCTTTTTGCTCTGCAGAAAGGTCAGCAGGAAAAATTTCATGTTTCTGCACGTGATGCCCTTATGCCTCTGGCCCTTGTGCCAGACTGACAGTCTGGCCTCTACAGTGCCAGCATCTGAACTGAGCTGCTTGCAGTGTGAATTTGAATCAGAGGAGGCAAAATATTTTCACAGAAGACAGTTGCAAAGCTATTTGCAGAAGCAATATTATTTCAGTCACATATTACTTATCCATTTCTCATCAGTGAGAAGACCTAATAAGATGAATCCATAGGATGGATACAACACATGAAATGAGTTTCTGCAGTGCATAGACAAGCAATGTTTCTGCACTGGAATGTCAGCTTCAGCCTCCCACTCCTGTACTAGAGATTGCAAACAAGACAGTTACAGTACAGCACTCTGTTTGTCTATGCTTTCTTCCTAGCAGGTCACCTGTCCCAGTTGGGGGCTTGGTCATCCTTCTCTGTTGATGGAGAATGAAGATATTACCAAGGGTCATGCTGGCCTCAAATGCTCTCAAATTGATGCTCCAAAAAGAGGTTTCTCTTTATGTAAGTGAACAAAATGTTTCACAAAAATTTCAGCCAGGTGGTTATTTTTCTCTGCTATTCAAAGAATGAAAATGTCCCTGTCTCTCTGTTGACTTGTTGCACAATTATTTTTTTATTCCACAGAGATTTCTTGGATTTTAGCTGGCAGTATCTTTTTTTCCTTTCTGTTCCTTAGTAATAATCCTTAGTTTTTCCTTAGTTTTTCTTTAGTAGCTAGAATCGTCCTCAGCGCTGTGTGTCTGAAAATATAGAATCTGTCCCTACTCTTAGGAGTGCTACAGGAAGTGAGATGCAATGGATGGAAAAAGATAGACTGATGGAATGAGGAACACTCTGACAACACCAGTCAGCCTGACAGTTGGTAGTCTCAGATCATCAGCATCCTAACAACTGTTGTCAAGCTTCTTGTAGGCACTGCAACAAAGGAAGATTTTAAAGCACATTCTGAAGGACGAAGATAAGTTTACTTTGCACTTATTTATTTTAAAATATTATCTTACAGAGGACAGACACACAATTTAATAGTATGAGTAATCAGTCAGCACCACAATTATCCTCTTCTATCTGACTGTCACACACAAGTTCATGCAGTCATGCAGATTATTTTAAATTTGCCAAGTGGAATTCACAATCTGTATTTTAGAAAAATCTGTATGAATGTAAGATTCCTTCTTTCACTCTTCAAGGAAAATTCCCTTGCTGGCATATTTTTAAAAGTCTTGGTAACAAAAGAAAATGTTAAATCTTGCATTCCGTTTTCATCATAGTAAGAATGCATTTGTTCAAGAGCAGCCAAAAATTTACGTATCTTCCCATTTTGAAGTGATGATGTAAGAGGTCATGCACCATATTCAGTGTGGGGGAAAAATAGCAACTTACAGTATGTTAGTTCAACACACCTCTGTGGTGATGCAATTTCAACACTAGAGTTGGTGGGAGGCTTAGGTATTAAGGTTTTTGGATAAGGAGGGAAGGTTTTACCTCCTCAGTAAAACTGGACTTCAAAAATTTATTAATGAAGACATGAAACCTCCTAAACCAAATAAGTAAGAGTAGAGATCTTGGAGTCTATGCTGTATAAGCCTGTATTTCCATTTTTGTCATGAACAATATTCTCTTCTTTGAATTACCACTGAAATTTCTTGGAAAAAATTTTGCTAAAGTACTCATACTATGGCAAATTGGCCAGGTAGTGCTTACAATGAACTGAAAGGATCTGTACACTCACCAGTAAACAGGGAATTTCACTGTAACTACTCCAGGTTGACAATCATTCTGCTTTCTGGATGGTTTAACTTCCCAAACATGTACCAAGTAAATTTTATTTTTAAATATGTGGGCACTGGTGCTTATGTAAGTAACTGCACATATTCCATCATTGCAGAGTTAAGTATTTAGTTTGATACTTGTGACTGCACACACACACACACACATAAGGAGAGAGGGGGAGAGAGAGAGATACATACCTACAGTGACAGACTCTGTAACTTCAGAGTCCTTCGGATGGGTTTGTAGCAAAGGAAGGAAAAGATAAGAAAAAAAGGTATATGCAGTTCTTTTTATGGTTGCCTATAAAAATGGCAAAATTTATTTTACCAATTCTCTTTCTCCACAAATGCCCAATCTTTGTCAATTCTAACATATTTTATATTTGACTACTCTCATACGGTTTCTTTTTAGATAGCTCTTTAATGCACTCTTGAAATCTGTTACCCTGCAATTACTAATGCCTCATTATTTCATGAAGCAGTTGTTTTCATTCTGTACATCAGACACTACAGGCAGAACTCAGCTCCTAGATCTCACAGTCACCTCCACCTAAATGTGTAAAACTGGCTTGAAAATTCTGTATTCATGGGTTTGCTTTCTTCTAAAGCTCTAATCTGCTTTACCAGGGGAAAGACTTTTGGCAGAACAGGTAGAGGCACTCTGCCCAGTGCCAAATGTTCAGGGTGGGGTTGTTTGTTATCAAATTTTATGCCTGGTATATTAATGAGCATCACACTTGTACTCGCAGGTGTGTAGAAAGGGGAGAGATTTGGTCATTCCTTTTCCTCACTTGCCTCTTCAGGGTGTGACAGGAAGAGCTTCATCTGTCCTGTTTTTCCTATTCCATTTGTACTTTAGTCCTGAAACTCACACAAAGGCAGAGAGCCTGACCCAAGCAGGCCTTACAGTTGTAATTTAGCTCAAATCATGCCTGTCTTCCTGACACAGCCCTTGGCCTGTGTCTCCAGGCCCTATGCCTATCAACTGCACCAGCAGGAATTCCACTCTGCAAGAGCAGTCAGACAAGATCTTGTTGCATACTGTGTAGCAGAATATGCTATTTTCCATCTTTTTCTCAGCTAATGCAGCTTTGCTGTCTCACATTTCACTCCAAAGTGCTGGGAGTCTTGCATTTGCATTATTTTGCTGGCTTTTGGGGGGTTGGCTGTTTGTTTAACTCCCAAAAATATGTTCCTTCTATATTCTCATGTACTCATTGCTAATATTTCAAAAACTCAAGTTGCTTTGAATAAGATAGGCAGAAAGGGGAGTAGCTGATTACTTGTTAAGTTCTGAATCAGTCTGGTGGGAAAATACTGGAGAAGCCCTGGTGACTGTCTTTCCTCTGAGGTCTAATATGCCTCAAGGAATACTGCAGAAATGTAACAAGGCAAATGAGTTTTAAAGTTCTTTAAAACCTATCCATCTATTTAAAGTAAGCTAAAATATATGTACACTTTTCACTGGAAATTTGACTCTAAAATATACCTGATGTAATTTTTTATCTTGTGAAAATATATAATGGTTCATGATAAATGCATATTGGATGAAAATTAGACTAGCACTCAGATAGATAAAATATATACTGCTGTAGAGAGAGACCTGGAGATTTCTGAGTTCTGCTCTCTGATCTGTTATCAGCTTGACTTTATACACTTTCTCATTTACAAAATATTTACTAAGAACTATTATAAAACATACTTATTTTGCTAAGTAAATTTCTTGAAAGGAATAACTAGTTTGAATAAACAAGGGCTTTCTTTTCTATTCTGTTCCCAACTCTCACTATTCAGGAGAATGAGATGTCAATATATATGGGGGGGGTTGTTCCAAACGATTTTGCTTAATTTGTCATTATGCTTTTTCTGTGCATGCTGTACAGTAGCATGTTTTTTGTGAGCCTTTCCTAGTTTTAAATTCTGTGGTTTAGTTCTTACTGCATAAAACTCCCTGTTAGGATGGCAAGATTCTGATTTTCTTCCATTACTGAGTACAGCTCCTACTGTCTAAAATCATACTGAAAATATTCATAGCCATTGCAGGATCCATATTGGTCACTTATGTTCTATTTCCCAAGGTTGGCATACAGTTGATAATTTCTCTGTATAATTTTGTGGTCTGATTATTTGGAAATATATGCTTCAGTGGTCACAAAGTATACAGTCATAGGCATAATAAATGTAGCAACTCTTCAGTTAATATTATGAGTGCATTCACCCTCTCCTAATTACTGAATGTCCAGTTCTAAGAATTGTTCTTGGTGCTTCAGTGCTTCAGTTATAGTTATATTTGTAAGTCTGAAGCAAAAACACCTGAAGCTGCTCTCAGGTGTACAATTTTGAGAACAATCTGAATTCATTTCCTATTAGACATACAACTGCCTGCTTCCCTCCATGAACCACTCATTTGAACCACAATAATCACATAGTAATCAAAATCTCCTATTGAGATAAAGACAAATGTAAATACTGAAACAGTGTATGACACCTTAGGTCCATTTCACTATTGAAATGAATCTTATATTAGAGTTTCCAGTGGATATAATTATTTATAATCTTTTATGGAAATTACAGTAAGTCTAAATTGGTGAAAAACTGCACACTGGCAAACTGCCAGATTTTTTGCATTATTAGGAGATTTGCATTAGTTCTGAATCACATAAAACAATAAATACTAAGTTAATTGCTAGGAAATTGCAAATGTTCACAGGAGAATTCAAGTTACATTCATTTTGTGACATATCTCCCTGGATATTTCAATTGCAGATTTTATTGTAGCTTTAAAAAAATATATGTTTTTCCATACTAGCATTTTTTTAGTTTTCCTTTCTTAAATCATTTATTTGCATTTAGACAGCGCTGAGAGTATTTGCCTTTTGAAAAAATTCAACTGATGTGTTGAGGACTTTAGAAACAGTATTAGTTTTGACCTCTTTCTCTAAGTCAAAAAATATGTAATAGTTTCCAGGTGTTGACGTGATTGTTTAAAAAACCATGATGGGTTCAGATTCACAGCATGGATTTAACAGAAGTATTTTGAAGGCATTTCCAAGCAGACGCTAAGCACATCATTTTTATAGAGGATTGCTTTAGGTAGCCATCTAGTGGTGCAAATTCGGCTGCTGGAAGGAAAGAAGAAAATGGTCTTCATGTTCATTCAGGTAAGGTTGAAAGGGTGTGAAATTATCTCAAGATAGACATACTTCAGCCAAAAGGAAATAATTCCTATATGAATATTCAAAATTATATTAATAATAAAAATAACATTAATACCCTATATTGTAACGAGTTTTCTAGATTAAATTACTTTTACTGTTTATCTGCAATAAATTAAACATTATTTCTGTCATTACTGTTTTCTAGTTTTTCATAATGTCTAGCATAAATATTAAAAACCAGATGGAATTTCATGTTCAAATTTGGCATACTTGTTGTTTCCTTTTGGTGTATATTTATGGAGGCTTAAAATTTCAAAAATTATGTCCTACATATTCTGGACAGTAGAAATGAAGTCTATTCTTAGACCCATATGGTCTCTTGCATCTGCCAATAGATTTATGTTTTCCTATAAGTTAATTTAGTACCACAGAAAAATTTTATTTGCAACTGCCTTAACAGCAGCCACTTTTGAAAGTGGCACAAGCCAGTCTCACAGATTTGTTCACACTCAGCCAATTTTGTTTATATATGAATATATAAATGATAAAAGATGCAAGAATAGCAAGATTTACTCTGTAAAGTGAAAATACTGTTTCACAGTAACCAAGGAGGCTGCAGACACTGCTTCCCCAACAAACTTATAAAATCTTGGAAGTGTTGTACAATATTGATTTTTTTCCTGTAAAATAGTGTGATGAAGAGACAAGAGGGCTAGACTTCATGTGTGTAAATCATATAATCTTAAAAATCAACAAATCACTTTTTTGTGTAGAATTATTTTATTAAGAGAGATATGTGTGATTGTTCACCTGGGACTTCACAACTGCTGCTGATTTTATTAGAGGGTTTGCTCACAAAAAAAGCAAAAAAAAAAAGCTCAGAAAAAAGCAAAGATGCTCAGAAGAAAGCAAAGATAAGTAACTATATTATTGTGTTCTGTGTGTTAGGTCTGTGCTATGTGGAGGGAAAAGCTGCCTAGAGAAAGAGCCTAGCTTTGACCTTCATGGTCCTTGAGAAACAACCCACTGCAGCAACAACGTCAGGCCTTTATGAAAATGAGCAACTTGAGAGTGAGTTTTACGAGCCTAGAGGGGAGGAGGCCTGTGGTTTTCCCAGGTAGAGAATTGTGGTTTTCCATCTGGGAGGAGAGTTCACAGGGAACAGCATAATCACAGAGTAGGTGGGAGGCAGGGGTGGGCCTCCAGCAGGGGCTGAGATCATCTAGGAATTGTATGTGTGTCTCAGCCCATCACTGTATGATAGCCTCGTGTGATAAAAAACCAGCTTTGTTTCATATTAAATACGAAACTACAGGTGCCTTTAAGGAAAGGGGAGAAATAGCAGGAACGCCTGGTGATGTCCTTTAAGAATAAAGGCTACTTGGAAGAAGGTTCAGCTTGATCCTTTTTGGGAGTCCAGAACAGATGCTATGCAGTTGGGTCCTGACAGGTCGAGGGTAGGGAATCATTAAGACAGATGGGGAAAGTCAGGTAGCAGCTGTTGTGTACAGCCTGCTATCCCCCAAGCACTGTCAGGTTTATGAACAAGAAATCCATGTGGTAGCCAACAATGGCTTTAGCCTTTTCCTCAAAAGGGAAATAGATGTAATAAGTCTGAGAGTTTGTAACTGGACAAAGGGATTTGAGACAGTTCTGAAGCCTGGAGGTGAATCAGATGGATAGGACTATGGGACTGAGAGTTCCCAGAGATTCTGGGTTTGGTTTTTGAGGTGTTTGTTTGTTTTTGTGTTTTGTTATTGGATGTTTGATTTGGTGGTGGTTTTGTGATTTGGGTTTTGAGCTTTTTTTGAGGGGTAGGGGGGAAGATTCTAGTGTTGTTTGTTTGGGTTCTTTTTGAGGTTGTTTTAGAGAAGTTCAAGATGTTCCAGAGCTTGAAGCAATCTGGAATCTTATGATTTATCACTGGAACTCCTTAATGCTTGGTGTCATAAATTGTGTTACTTGTCCCATAACTTCAATCTCGGTTGCATTTCCTGCTTATGCTTGAGTAATGACAGGATTTTCTTGATAATCTAAGCAGGACTCTTGTCCCCTTTCCCTGACTTTTTGTTCATCAAGGTGCATCGTTCTTACCCTGAAGGAACTGATGCTTGCATATCACCCAGCTTTCTTGGACCCTTCTCCCATGTAGGACATGTTCCGTCAGGATTCTTCCAAGAAGATTCCCATTTAGCTCTCCTGAAATTCATGAAATCTTACTTGCTGTCATTTCCTCCTTGCTTGATACTGAGCTCCACAAGTTCATGGTCACTGCAGCCAAGGCTACTCCCAACTTCCACATTTCCAAGGCCTTACCTTTGTGTTAGAATTAGGTCAAACAGCTAACCATTCCTTGCGGGATCCTCTGGTGCCTGTGCCAGGAAGTTGTCATCAGTGCTTTCCAGTAAACAACTAGACTGTTTGTGTTTAATTGTGCTGCTTCTCCAGCAAAGATCATGGCAGTCAAATTCCCCCACAAGAACCAATGCCTGTGACTGTGAGGATGCTTCAAGCTGTAACTATGACTATGAGGACCTTCATGTAGAAGGTCCCTCTTCCTCCTCCTGATCAGGCAGCATGGAGCAAGCACCCACAATTGTCACCCTGCCCTGGAATCCCTGGCTGCCTTAGGGATTTATATCAAGACAGTGGGGATGTTGACCAGTCTCCTGTGAAATGTGCTACAGGAGCTTAATGACTCCAGTGAGACAGAAGCTGTGGAAACATGCTACGTATAAAAATGGTGTATTGTCTCCTGGAACTGCTGTGATTCAGTGATAGCTCTTTAAGAAGAGTAATCCTTCCTGACTCAGCAGTGCTAGGTATCTTTTGTCACTTTATTCTCATTGACTGAAGTCCCAAAGTTGCCTTAACAGAAAACACAACCCTGTGCCACACCAAAATATGTCTTTGGCAATGCTTTTGTTTATCCTCTGAATGTTCAACTGTTCTCCTGAGAAGAAAAAGCTTTTTTTTGGCTTTGTGCTCTGTAGTATCTTTTTGCCACACAAGAGCAAAGTAAGTAAGCAGAAGAGCAAACATTAAAGAATGCCACAGATGTGTACCTGGCTGGAAGCAAAAGGAAATGTCTGTTACTAAGCTATTATTGTCTTAACTGTGGTAAAACCAACTATGTAATAATTATATATATGCATTCTTCAAACCAATACAGGAGGCTTAATCTGAACATTTATTGTGATACTTTATTCTGTACTGCAACTATAAAAAACACTAGCAGAAAAATGTGATCTAATTTTGTAAGACCTAGAGCAGGAACCATAAAAGGCTCCTTCCACACAGTGAGCTACCCCATTATAGGTATAAAAATTAGGACAAAGTTTGAACCTTCCTTGGCTCAGTTTGCGTAATTTGTTCTTTCTGTGGATGGGTTGGGTTTTTTTTTTTTTTCATCTATATCTCATATTTTGTTGCTCTTTACTGACTGCTTTTTACACGTATAATGCCATTTCTTTTTACATTATGTGCTTTAAGATAACTCTCCCTCACTAATTAAAATAACTGCCTCTGTTAAAATATTACTGCTTTAAGTAAAATGAATAGTATGCTGATTAGGATAATTCATTATAATGCCAGACCAAAGGGAAGCATAACCTTTTAGAGTCCGAAGTAAAAGTAGCAATGGCAGTACTTAAACACTTTCTTGCCTAGCTCTGCTCTAGCAAGGCTTCCCCCTGACTCACTTCAACAATATTGCAGAACAAATGTGCCTTTGGTGCCTGGCAAACATGTAAAGGTCCAGGCCTTGCAACCTGCTTAAGGTGAGTAGTTGATGAGAGCTAACAAATACTGGCTGTGTCTGTACAGAGAGATTCATGAAGAACACCATAATCTAGTCTCTTGATAAATAAATTAAAATAATTAGGAAGCAGCAAAGATGCCTTTGTGGCTCTGTTTCATTTGCACAGCCAGGGAGCTCAGTGGCATCTTATGATTGGAAGGATGTGTGCCAAGGTAAGCTTGCACCTGCATGCTTGGAATCAGAAAGATGAATGAGAAACTTCCCTACCTGAGTGACAGCATTGAGTTTGCACTATCCTGAGTTGTGCCTAGTGCCTAGCTGTGGCATGACCTGCAATATTGTAAAACTTCCATGGACATGTTCTGGATAATGGTTAAATATAAGAAATCACATGTAATGAATTAAACAATGAAATGGTTTCACAGAAAGGTTCTGTCTTCATTATATGTTACTGTAATGACACACTCAACCTGGATCTTGAAATGGTGCTTTCTGCTCTTTTGTCTGATCAGACTCCAGCTTTAGCTGGCTGAGTCATTCAGTAAAGTGTCTCAGTTACCCAACAGCTGATCAGCAGACAGTCAGGATGGTGGGTTCAGGCGGGTACAGTGTGCACAACTGCTATTCACTGAAGTGTCATTATAGATCTGAAAAGGATTGACTGGCATATGAAGAAATGGAAATGGTATTACTGTTTTCTTTCAGCACATGCAACATTAATGTTGCTTCTCTAGTAATTTCCACTATGATTTATCTAGAACAAAGATGATTTTGAATTGCAAGAGCCAAAGAAAAGACAGAAGAGAGACAAAAGGGAGGATGAGAGGCTGGGAAACAATTTGATTCTTCCTGTGAAATACTTTGCCCTGTGACATGTCTTTGCTGACTCTGTTTTTGTATCCTTGTTGTAAAAATGCCCAATGGACAATTTATTTAACTGGATGAAAGATTTTAGACTGTTACACTTGAAACTGAAGAAAACGCAAGCAAAAATGTCTACCCAGATATTGTCAGGGCACAGTGTGATCCAGATGTTCCAGGAAAAGTGGGACCTCCTCAGGGCTGGCAGGACAGGAGGCAGTAGGGCAGGTTCTGTCCAGGTAGTAGGAGAGGACCTGTCCTGTCCATCCCAGTGTGAAAATCAGACTCTAAACAGCATATTGCTACCTAGACCACTGAAACCATAAGGGAGAGAAACCTGTCTCCCAACCTTGGCATAATGGCTTTGGTTCTTAACTCAGAAAAAAATGACTGGCTGTGACCACTGTGTTCTTGTTAACAGTTAGGGACAGTTCTCTTTGCATGTGATGGATGTTTTACAGTTACTAATCTTTAAATTGCAGTAGTGCAGCTGGAGAGGAATGAAGAAGCTACTCAGAAGATAAATGAATACAGCAGTTAATTAAAGATATATAGTTTCCACTTGAAGCAGTTGTATGTTTTTAAGGAGGAATTGTAGGTGAGGGAGAGGTAAGCTAGAAGAAGCACAGGGAAAGAATATTGAAGTAGCAAAAAAGTACAATTTCTGAGTGATGTAATGGAGGGGGATTGCAAATTAAAGCACAATTTCACTGAGGAAGGTCTTCATATCTATCTCAGTGAGATAGAGGCAGATATTACATTGCTTTACACAGATTAGCTAAATGGGGGTGGAGGAAAAAAAAGCAATTTGGCAAAAAGTGAGGAGGAAAGGCTGTTGAAGTAAGAGAGAATGAGAGGAACTTCATGTAAGATCTACTGTGCTATGTACAGGTCCTCTACCCAGAAATCAACAGATATTTTACTAAGGATTTAAAAAACAGCAAGGTCAATGACTCTGTTGTAGTATCTGCTGGGCAGAATGATGTGCATACTATCTCTGTCAACGAAAAATATTCTGAGCACAGTCATCCAATTAAACAAATTACCTATTAGTCACTTGGTTGTCAGGAAATTGAGGTAAGTTCACCAAAGACATATCATGTATTGCCAGCCAGGGGACTATGTACAAATCACAAACAGGACAGGACTGCTGAGGAACATGTCTCAAGCTGTTTATTTTCCAGCATCAGTCTCATTACTTGTTTGTGACAAAGGGAAGATGCCAGCAGGTCACACTCCACGCAGCAGACAAAGAACTTAATGTTACAACTTACTTTAAAAGTTTTTTGACCAATCACACAAAGCAAAAGCATTGACATATTGACAGTAGTTCCGTTCCATCCAAACACTATAACCACATGTACCTTTTGTTAAAACAATTCTTGCTTATTTTGAATACAATACCTGCTTGTAACCCTTCAGATAAAATGCACAGAACTCCATTATTAAGCTTAGAACTTTCTAGTATCTCACTAGATATACTTTTCTGTAACTTAGGGAGTTATTCTAGACAAGTGTTAATACACTGACCATTGTTCTATTTGTCCTTACTTTCTACTTCTTGTATAATTTTTCTGCTGACAAATTTTATGGCTGCTGCTTAGCTCTAATCACATTTCTGCTATCTCTGAGGCCTGCCTTTTGCAGCTTTCCTAAAACCCTCTGATTTTAAGGATTCCCACAATCATGTAGGAAGACACATCATCTAAAGAAATGGATCCCAGTACTTCATCCTTTCCTCTTGCTTGGTAAATTTTTCAGACCCAAAATTAATTGCAGAAATTAGCTTCTAGTCTATATTTCTAGAATTTTTCTGACCTGGATGCAGGCTTGGGTGCATTCTACTGCTGGTCAGTGAGATGTTCAAAGTCTGGAAAGAAACCACCACTTATTTCTCTCTGTGTTGGAGACACTATAGGGCAATTTGCCCTATCTGAGGTTTATCTGTGCTCTGCAGGTACGTAGCTCATGGCTGAAAAGGAACTGGTGGCAATTTTTACTTTGTGACATCAGGATTTATCAAGCAGAAGGTCTGTGGGGTTTCTTACTTTGGTTTGGTTTTCTTGTTCTCATTTTTGCAGAATATCTTAAAGAACAAAACAATATACTACAGAAGAGAACTGGCCAAGCAGATTTGTGTTTGGTGAGTATGAGAAATTATTAAAAATGAACTATCTTTTCCTCTTGTTTGTTTGTTTATTTGTTTTTTTGTCTTATTACCCACTTAGTTTTGTCACGTGTTTGAGGGGAAAAAAGTTGACAAATCCCTTCATTTTACAGTGTCAGCAGTACCTCTACCAGACAATCATGCACTTCAGGCATTGCAGAAACAGCTACATGTGTGGGAGTGTACATGTGTGTACACTACCCATCTGGCTCCAGGATTTCATTTATTTGGTTTTTTTTAAATGCAGGTAGCATTTAATATTTGACCTGATGCCTCAGGTTTTAGCTTTTATTTTTTTCAGATTCTGTGCTGCTTTAATGTGTAGCTCTGAGCTTCCTATTAGGGGATAGTAAGCTCTCTTCACAGAGTAGGGAGACAAAACAATTTCTTCTCTAGTTGGGGACCAAGGTCAACCACACAAATTTCAGGCCCAAGAGCATAAACAACAGTGGACTGAAGAAAGAAAACAAGAAGGATGGGACTTCATAGGCTAAAGCTGTAATTGGACAATTGGCTCCAATTTGCAAATGGACCAGAACTTATAAAAGTGAGAGACCTCATGACCAGTCACCCATTTTGTGACCCTTTTGGGTTCATCTTGGGTGTAGCCCTGGCTGGCCTCTTGTGCTGCCCAAGGTGGATCCACTGAGGCCTTTTAATAAATACCTACTTTATTCTTTAACTCCGTCTAGCCTCTGTTCTACGTCAGCCTTCACAAGGCATGAGACCAAAAGGGGCTTTTCTCTATTATTTATTCTCTATTTATTCTCTATTTATTCTCTATTTATTCTCTATTTATTCTCTATTTATTCTCCTCTCCTCTCCTCTCCTCTCCTCTCCTCTCCTCTCCTCTCCTCTCCTCTCCTCTCCTCTCATCCTATATTTGGATGAAGCAACACTTCATTGTCTACAGATTTGTGGTGGATTTTGTGCAAATGACTTAAAAATATCACAACTTCTTTGGCTGGTGTCCCCTTCCTCACCTCTTCCAAATTCCCTACACTGCTCTGACAATGCTGGCAATGTGAAATGGTTTATCACATGTATGGTATATCCATGTGTCTGCCCAAGTATTCCAGTTCCAGCTCCAGCTGCTGTCAGAATATGTCAGGAGAAAGTGAGGTACTTTCGCTTCTGGATGTGCTAAAATGATCCTTCAATGCTAGAAACTCTTCCAGAGGGCTGTGACTGTCAGATTCAGACAAAATAAGGCTGGAGTTCAGCTGTGATGACTGGTAGTTCCAGTCAAATTAAATTATTGAGAAATGGGAGAGAAATAATCGCTATAGCACGCAGTCCTAATTTCAATTACCCATGATTAGACTGTGTACAGAGTGTTTGTGAACTTGAAATTCATATCTAATACACTTCTGATTACTGAATAATGCAAATATCATCTGTAAGGGTCTGAGAATTTGTCTTCATGAAAGCACTTGCTTGCCAGGTTAGCAAGTTGCTGAACCTGCATACTCCTTCCAGAACACAGGTTATTCCTGTGGCAAGAAGACATTAATTTTTGGATCTCAAGGCAGCTCAATACCATTTTCCAGAGAGTATGGAGAGAGTTTCTGGGTTTTCATTCTCCTTTATTTATGCAGAGGACTCCAGTCATGCCTCATACCCAATATTATAATTTGTGGGCTTGATGCACATGAAAGAAAGAAGCAGTCTTATCTATTGCCAAAAGCTTTAATATATTTATAGGTTGCTACCTCTTTACAGTATTTTACCACCCTTGCAAAGAGCTCTTATTTTAGGATTAGTTGCACTGAAGGAGTACTAAGGAAATAAAAATTCTCTGCTCAGAGTCTTGTATAACCTTTACTATGCTAGTTTCATGAGAAATCACTTGTATAGCTATTATTTCAGGTCAAGAAGTCTTATTTGATATTGACCATTAGAATATGATATGCAGAAGTAGCAGTGGACACACCTCTTGGCCAGTGTTTGAGATCAAAGTAAGAGAATATCTACAAAATGGAAATGATTTCTTAATTATAATGTTAATTTCTCAGTGCCTTTCACATTCAAGAGATGAGAAATGTGAATTTCTCAGTGTACCTTGAACACTGCAGAATACAATAGAATTATTGCAGCACAGGAAAGTGAGTAAAACATACAAAGTAACTAATCCTCATGACTGAAAATTGAATTGTCACTAAGATCATCATGACTTTTGTGTACAATCTTCTTTCCTTTACAAACTAAACATGTATATTGACTCTATTTTCAACCTTGGTACATTTTATATATATATAATATATGATGATTAAAAGCTTGTTTAATCATGGTGTTATTTACAGAGGATCAATAATTAATTATATACTTAGGCAACAAATAGAATGTACACATATCATCTCTGGAAATGTGATTGAGTTTTTTGAAGGAGGAAGTTTTTTGAATGCAAAAGGTTTTTCTGACATTTTTATGGTCAGTTCTAAAAGGTTTGTGCAAAACAAAGTAACACCAGGGATTTCAGTCACACATATCTAATTATAATTCATTTGTATTTACCCTGGAAAAATAATATGACTAATATTTTGGGTAAAGAATTTTTTGTTATGTGACTGAAATGTCAATATTATTGCTATTCCTCCTGGGATAAAATGTCTGTTTGCTGTTATTGCTGAAATTCTTGAAGTTACCTTTGTGTGTGCAAGGACTACATGCTCGGCTTGTATAATCTTTATTTAAACACATTGTACAGCACTGCATGATCTCATTTCATTTTAATTGCTGGCTACCCTCTTAGGAACAAAACTCGTAGAGCACCTGATTCAAATTATAGTCCAAATGCACTTCAGTCTCAAGCGAGATATTTCCTTATTTAAAAGCTTACTCTTAACCAGATAATGCACTGGACTGAGAAAACACAGAGACAAGGCTGTCTAAATGCAAAGCATGTGAGTGTTTCATCAGAAATATTAGATACAACACAGACAGATTAATTTTACTCTGAACATATTTTGCTGAACCTTTTCAGGCATTGAATTCACAGGATCAAGCTGCTCTGTAGCATCAGTCAATGTAAGCGCCATCACCATGAGATGATCTCTGTGTCTTGGAGTACACAAGGGGAGCACAGAGTATGGAAGGGTAGGAACAGCCCCTTTTCAGAGAGAATTGCGCAGCTTTTGCCTCTCCACTCTGCTACATCCTGTGGTGTGCCTGTATAGGCGTGCTGGCAGCAGTGAGTGGCAAACAAGCTGTAGGACACACTGGCGAATCTTCAGCCCATGTAATAGGGGTGGGCCTCAGGAGCTGATGAAGTTTTAAATTTGAACTGTACCTGGTGAACAAAAAGGAAAAAAGCCACAACCCTGAAGTCAGACATATAATAAGCTGCCTGAAATGAGATCATGGCAAAAGAATTCTGGGCCACAATCCATCTACAAAGTGTTATAAATAAATCATGTAGGATTTAATTCTGCTCTTCATATCTTGCTTTCATGTCAATGCATGTGTATCTATCAATATGGTTAAATCAGTAACACCTCATATGAACTTTACCTCATGACCATTTGGTAATAATTCACATTGCTGTCCTTTTCGATGCTGTCTCATAATTAGAGCACTTCTTTTAAGCCGAGATACTAAATGTTAACTTTCTTTAATCTTAAAAGGTCCTGGTAAGTTGCTCTAATTGCTTAGTGTTTAATATGGGTATTTGAGGACTTTAAGGATCGCACACTGGTTGGTAATGGTGAGTGTAGGCAGTTGGGCTTCTCCAGACATGGGACTACAAAAACAGGAGGTTTTGTGCACAAGTGGATAAAACAGACCTTTTGAGTATATGATTGGCCCATTAGCTGATCACAAACATAACTGGTAGTGCTGAATTTATATATGTAAATGAGATGTAAAAGTTCATAACACATATGACCTATTTCCAAAGGACTGAAATTTCTCCTAATTTTGGGAGTATGGTGGCTTCTTAAAAAAGGTAAATTACAAACTCCCTCTCAAGAGGGAGAGGAAGACAGAGAAGAAGGATCTTTTCTCTTCCCATTTATTTAAGTGTACTTTTTCATAACAAAAATGTGAGCCCTCTAGCATCATGTTTCCCTTCTTGTTCATCTCAACTTGGTGAGGATGTCCTTGCCTATTTTTTAATTACATTTCTCCTGTAAGTTAAAACATCAAGTGAGATGCCTACAAGGCATATTTTTCTTGGCCATAATTTGGATATAGCAGTTGAAGCTGTTAGCTTCAAAATGTCATGTAATGTTATAATCAGTCACTTTTTCTGTACACAACATAATTGCTCTTTTTGGAAGTAAATAGGATGTCATATCCTGTCAATTTTAGTTTCAAATAGCAATGACAAACTATTTACTGAATATTATAAATCTTTATGCAGCCCTTTACCAGTCAGCCAGAATTAATTTTATTTACCTATCAATCCTTGAAATGATAAGCAGATGGAAGAAAGCATTCTGCTGTGTGTTTGCATGTCAATCATTCTTAACAACATTCAGACCTGTTTATTTTTATGATGTATTTATTAATATTGTTTTGCATGTACATTAACTCAATTAAGTTAATGAGTGTACAACCTATTCCTACAATTTTCTTCAGGTTCTCAACATTTTCGTTTCTTTCAGTTTTTCTTTCAGAAAAACTTTTTTTCTTTATTTCAGTTTTTCTTTCAGAAAAGCTTTCCCCTAGCATCATTGTATCATTACAGCAGCATCAGGACTTCTGCCATAGACCCTGCTGGAAATTTTCCAGTATTTTTTCAGCTGTAGATAATTACTTCTGTGTTGAGAATTTCATTTTAGTTTGCATCTATTTTTTCTCATCAAAAGGAGAAAGAGAAAGAGAAAGAAGAGAAAGAGAAAGAGAAAGAGAAAGAGAAAGAGAAACAAGAGAAAGAGAAAAAGAAAAAGAGAAAGAGAAAGAGAAAGAGAAAGAGAAAGAGAAAGAGAAAGAGAAAGAGAAATAAAGAAGAGAAAGAAAAGACAAAAAGAGAGAGGGAGAGAGTGAGTGTGAGTGAGTGAATGAGTGAGTATGTTTGTATGTGTGTGTGTGTGAGAATGTGTGTGTGAACCACTTTCCTTGGGCAGTAGAGGTGAAAAATATAGTTAAATTATTACTTCTCTGATTTTGGTAGAAAATAACTTTCTTCTTAGATTTCACAAGATAACTCCAGACACAAATCAAGTACACAGGAGCTGACTCTCTGCAGTTACTGGGAAATGTGTTATTACATAGCTGCTCTCCCTTTTCTTTACTTTTTGGTTGTTTTGCTGTCACACTTGCAGAGAACATGAGATAGATTTATGAAAGCACTTACACACCTAATGCAGAAATTAACAATGTCATGATTACTGATAGAAGATGTGGGATTTGCTGCCTTCTGGTTGAAAAGGGTGAAGAACTTGTTGCTCTCTTATTCCAGCTGACTGCTGCAGGCATGAAGTCATGAAATCAAAGGTGGGTGGCACCTCCAGCTTCCATGGCAGCCACATAAAGAGGCATCAGCTTGTACCCATTGAGAAACTCCAAATCAGAGACGTGCAGCCCTGGATCAGATTTCAAAAATGTAGAGAGAAGTAGGTTTGCACACATATAATTCACTTTTAACTCAAACAAATAAAATAATGAAAGCCTCCTCTGCAGTATACAGATTTTTTTTTTTTTAAACTCTGTGGATGTGCTCTTTATCCACTCTATTGGGTTCTGGAAGCTCAACTGTGAATTTTAGATTTTGATATTGGGGTTGGATGTCTGAAAATAGGAGCTTAAGGCTTCGGCACCGCACCATATAAATCCCATGCTGAAACTAAACATAAGAGCTAAATGTCATGTTGGCCTCTTTGAGAATAGGTACTGCATTTCCACAAAGATGATTTCTATAGACAAAATGGTTCCTCTTGAAATGTTCTCCATGCCAGCAAATTCCCTTGTAGTTGGTTTGGGGTTAACATTCTGAGCTTCTCCTTGCCTGAGATTCTGTTTCTTTGTGAAAATTTCTATGACACTCTCTTTTTGAGGTGGGAACCCTAGACAGATCTCCTCAAATCATATTAATTCAGCATAATATGATGGTTAAAGGAGAAGTAAATTAGGTTAGAAGGAAATCTGGCAGCAGCCCTACTCTGTTTTTTTTTTTTTTTTGTGTTTTTTTTTATTATTACCTCAGATTGAACTTTGAAATTCTTACATTAGGACAGTATGAAATTTTGCTTATCCACCAACTTTCATCCTATATTCTGTTAGAAATCTTGGGAATTGCACAGAATAGAATTAATTTCCATCATCTTGACTTAATGGATGAGCCATTGTAAACAGAGGTAGCAAGGACCAGCTGTGGGGTCCTTGAATCAAATCTTGGATTCAAGAATCCATTTTAGACCACAAAAGCAACTGGACAGGCAGAGGTGGGGAGTGTCTGCTTCCAGAGCTTGAGTGGGGGAGATAGGCAGGCTAAAAAAACTGAGCTGATTGACAATTCCAATCCATGTCAGTAAAAAAAAAAAATTACTGTCCTTGAGCCACACAAGTGTGAATGTGAGCACAAAAACCAAAGAATTGCTAAGTTGACTCAATCAGAAATCCTTTCATCCTTTAACCACAGGAATCTATAAAGCGCATTTTTTTATGTATCTGTGTATGGATATGTATTACTGGATATCAATGCATCCATTTACATATTTTTCTCTGTAAGAGGCTCACAGTACAGAGCTCCACAAAAGCATTAAGAACACAGCATTTAGTTTCATGGGTCAAAAGAGAGAGGGCTGAAATCAGAGCTACATACATAAAAGCACTGGGGTAAATTGAGAGAAATCTTTCAATATTTCCATTTTCCTAGCAGATGGTAGAAAGTACTTAGACATGATGACTCTTCCTGGATGTGCTAACATATGCTGTGGAATTGCCCATACAGAAAAATCTTGCTCATTGCAAATCTCGCAGGAGCTATCACAAACAAAGCACATCAATTAACATTTGCTTATTATGTTACTGTGCGCATGTGGCAATTTTCTATTTTTCTCTCATACATTAGGCCCACAATTTAGTCTGGATGAGAGCTACACCAGATGAAACTCACGGCACTTAGAGTACTGCTCTTTTCCTTTTACTTTTAAATTGGAATACTTACTGCTTATCTGTCTCACTCTTTCTCTCTCTCTCTTTTTTTAATATTTCATAGCAATCCAAATGCTTTGCAGCTTTTTGCTAAACCCTCTGTCTATAGCAGTTATTTTGGCATGACCTCAGAGTTTGAGGGAGGCAGTATAAGCATGCAGCAGCTGCCAGGCCCAGCTTATAGCTCAATGAACTTTGGCACAGGTCAAACTTTCAAGTAGTTTCTACTTGTATATCAACCACTCCCAGGAATGTAAATTATGCTCACCTGAGATTTGCACCTGGAGGAAGGCACATGTCTTTGGAAAGGCATAACCCAGATCAAAGGCAATTAATGTATTTCCAAAGACTAGAGGTTGCTTGTATACAGTGCAAAAGAAACTGCACGTGAGGGTTTGTAGAACCAGCCTCTTATGAGCACAGGAATAGAAGGGACAACTGAAGTCATGTAATTCCTGCAGTCCCAGTCAAATGTGCAGAAGATTGAAATCTATCCACAGACCATATGGTCTATGGACCTTGTAACAGTGTCAGAGCAAACCCCCATGGGCCAGCAAGATGTGCATTGTTACAAGAGCAACATTACAAGGCACAGAACTCTCTAGCTATTTCTTGAAATACTGAAATTTTGTGATTAGAATGTATAAAAGTCATGCTCTATATCTGTAGATGGTTGTTACTTTAGAAATGAAAGGGAGAAGAGACTGCCATAACAACATTGATGATTTCATTTAATTCCCCAAGGATGAATATTAGTTGCAGTTGTCCCTCTGCATCTCCCATGCCTGCAAACAACGCATTGTGCATGCCTTCTGGGACTCCACTTGCACTGCTATCTCCATTTCCCCCTCAGAAAAAAAGGTGATGAAAAACATAAGCAGTAAAATGTTAAATCAACCCCAGTACTTCAGCATACAAATTGCATCTGGGTGCTGCAGCTGAACAATCAAAATGCTTGCTACCATTGTAGTTTGGAACTTTCTACCAGATATCTTTTGTCAATAAAAGGTTTACCAGGTTAGTGAATGCTGCTCATATGTTTACACTTTGCA
Organism: Anomalospiza imberbis; assembly: GCF_031753505.1. Classification (NCBI taxonomy): domain Eukaryota; kingdom Metazoa; phylum Chordata; class Aves; order Passeriformes; family Viduidae; genus Anomalospiza; species Anomalospiza imberbis. The sequence goes on along the minus strand of NC_089721.1, from coordinate 39,734,663 downwards.
TCTGCCACAAAAAGCAAGTGTGATGCTCAGAAAAATGTAATCACTAGGTGGTAATAGATATAAGGACATTTCTGCTGCTTGAGATCTCTGTGGTCTATCCCTCCAAGACTCGTCTTGCAAACAACATATTTCTTACACCTCAGCAATGCTTTCTGCAAGGAAAAGTTGCATGTTTCATACAGAGACATCAGTAGTTCAAGGACAAAAGTTGCTTCCAATGATGTTACTGACTATGAAAGCTCCTCTAAAGTGCTGATGGAATGTTGATGATGCCACAGCTTCTGTGTTGAGCAATGTGATTAAGTGCTTTGAATAGTGTGATAGAAGCAAACATTGCTTTAAGCCCACAGAAGGCATATGTAATTTGGTGTGTCATTCTTCCTCAAGCTACTATTTTGAGAACCTATAGATGAACAGGAACTTGCCAATGCAGTAAGATTTGCACAGTCTTACTAGCGAGAAATAATTTTTTAAAGACAATAGGGAGAAGGACATGATCTTTGTTTTCCTGTCCTTTATAGATTTCTCTCATGTTTCTCATTGCCTTACCATGGAAAGTGGGAGGGGGGAGTGGGGGAGGAACCTAGTGTCACTACAGTGTTATTTCTGTCAACAGTTTACTTACAAAACAAAAAAAACAAAAACCACCCAAAAAATGCCCCCCAAAAAACCAAAAAATCAAAATAAAACCCTATCACCATTGTAGCTAGCCTGTAGCTACCAAATAAATTTGGTCATATCAGACCTCCAAACTCAATCAGCCTAGAAGTAAAACAGGGATAGGTTGGATTCAAACCCAAGCAGGGACCTCAGCAAATCATGTTCAATCCAGAATGCAGAGACATCACTGGTCAAAGAGCTGATTAATGCAGTGTTTGGGCAGTGGTAAACCTTCTCCAATCAGTTCTCTACTCCAGGGAGTTTTGAACCCCCAGTATAGGAAGGCTCTGAACAATAAAACACACTGTTTTCACATGGATCCCTGAGGGTTTGTGTCGTCCCTGTCTCCAATCACCAACACTATGTAATAAAACCCCACAACTACCAGGTAGGCTGAAGAGGGAAACAGACAAGATAAAAGGGGAGATTTCTCTATTTACATTAACCAGAAGAAAGAATTCTTTGTTAGCAGAACTTTACAATTACTTCATTTGACTAATTCGTTTAACTCCTTTGCAGTGCCTCCACATTTCCAGTTCTAGAAACTTGTATTTTAGTCAAGGATTAATTTTGCTGACTACTGAAAAGCAGAATCCCCTTTTCTGAGCTACATGATGGACAAGCACATTTCCACATGCTGAGAGGAAAGTAGACATTAAAATATCACAAACCCCCATGCTGAGTGCAGGTTTGGGCACTTCAGGGAATGCAGACAGTGCACTAAGTCAAACACTTGTAATTTGAGCTTTTTCACCTTCCATGAACTCACTAAATTGCTTTGCCTCTCTAGCCAACCTCAGTGCTTTGACCACTTCAGCAAAGAAAGTATTTCCAGGATGAGGAAAAAAATCTAAAAAAAACCCAAAAAACTATAACAACAACAACAAAAAGTTATCAAATGTTATATATGAAGGTAACACAAATATTCTTCAGTGTTGACATAAAATATTACTTGGAATTTCATTAGTGCCAAACAGAGGAGTCCTTATATTAGCCTATGGAGAAAGAAATTACACTTGTGAGCATTTTTCTCATCATAGGAAGAGGTGTGCACAGTAGCCTAAAGGGGAGCTGTTTGGGTTGTCCGAAATCCATAGGCCATCAAAGGGGTGGTACATTTATGGGTCCATTGGCTCTCCACAGCAGCCTCAGTATCCTTCAAAGATAGCCTTGGGAGCCAGTCACACAAAACCCAACATGACTCCAATGCATTTTATCATCCTTGGGAGTAGCTTCAGTCAAGATCTCTTAATGAACTGAATGCATTGATTCCATTTATCTGCCTAAATGTTTTTAAGACTTGTAAATTTCAGAATATGAAAAAGGCTGTCATGCTGAAATTTGAAAATTACTTTTATAAACCATGAGAAGTGCTAATCTCACAAAAAAAAAAAAAAAAAAAACCAAAACAAAAAAAAAAAAAACCACCACAGTTTCTCAATCCTTCAGAAAGCACTGGGATCCTTACCATATCTTCCGTTAACTGCCTATGAGCTGAATTCAGCTAATCTTTTTAACACCACTAATGAGTTCAGAACTAGTAGGGGAACAGAAAATATTCCAGGGGAAGAAGTATCAAAACTATGTAATATATCAAGAAGTTTTGTACTGAGTGGACTATGAATCAGACCAGAAAAAAAATGCCAATGTTCTCATCCTTTGTACTCTGGGATCAGATTCTTATATCCTGACTGTATTCAAATTTCTGCTGAGGTTGGGTAGCTGGCAAATATTACAGGAATCTGTGTCTTAATACAACACTCCAGAATGTCAAAAGCCTTCTGCATTACAATATACAGAGCAAATTAATCATGCAGGATGTGCAGGTGAGACATCTCCCATGTGTTTTTTTAGGACAGTGTAAGATTCCTCCTGCCTCCAGCTGATGTACTTGCAACACTTCTTTCCCATACAGACAACTTTCTGCAGGTCCAAAAGAAAGGATAGGTAATGATAAACAAGCCCAGATCCTCCCAGTGTATCTGAAAACATTGCACAAATGTTACCAGCCAGGTATTGAAAACTCACCTATTCTGAGATACATTCTTATATTCTCAAACAAAGAAAAATAGCACACTTTTTTACACTTGATGTGTATCATACAGGGAGGGAACCACCTATATTGTTTCTATCAGAACTGAAACAAAGTGTTCAGGAAAGTCTGGTGTTTTTGTTCTGAATACAGGGCTTCTCTGAATTCCAAATTATTTTCCTATATTGGCTACACAATGTGCAAGCTTTGTCCTTTTTTATTTCTGTCAGTGACTTTCTGTGTGTGAGAATCTACCTGCATTTTAATGAGAATGGGATTTCTAATATTCAAGGATGTGTAGAAAAACAGGATAAAATATGGAGAGAAAATGGTCCTTTTATACATACACCTAACAAATGACAAAACCTAGGCACTAATTTGCACTAATGCATGTGGAGGGCAGCAAGTGCAATACTCACTGCTGCCCTGTAAAACTCTGTAGACAGGCTGGGCAATCTCTCCTTCCTGGACAGAGTTTATTTCTCTTTTTCATGGTAAGTGACAGCCCAAGATGGTCTGTCTACTTGTCCAGCCTTATTTAAATAATGCTAATAGTAATATACCAATATTTTATAATACATTAGGAGTAAGAATTTAAAAAGTAGCTGCCAGTGGCATCTCTGACTTGATTCTTAAAAATTACTGTTTTATTTGCATTGTCTTTTAGGCATAGCAGAATAACATTCCTTTCACAAGATGCCTTACTGCAAGCAAGTAGAGCTGGGATTGTAAATCACTCCCATGTCATAGTATAGAAATCTAGCCAAAGGCAGCATGTAATTTTGGGAGCCTGATATTCCCATCTTGTCCTACAGGCTAATCTCCCTGGCTGGTCCCTGTCTCCCATTTCACTAAATAATGCCACAAATCAAGGCAATTAGATATAGCCCTTCCTGTGTGATAGATGATAAAGTCATTATTTACAAAAACAAAAATAAATGAAAGATAGTCTGAACTACATCTTCCGTGAGGAAATATGACATGGGCAATATTGTGTATTGTTTTGTTGAACTAGAAAATACCACTTTTTTCCCCTAAAGACTCATTCTAATTATACTTGAATAAAGCATAATCATTTTTTGCTTTCATTTTCTATTTAAAAAAAACAGTTTCTGCAGGTTCAAAACATTCCTGCATATTATCTAGATTTTACATAAAAACTGTTGATATGATATTTTGAGAATATATGAGTTGTAGAAAAAAAAAATTTAGAAAGACAAAAAATGTTGGACACCTCTAGGAACAGAGTAAGAAATTGCTCTTGTATATTTAGAGAAATGTTTTTCTATACTACACATTGATTCACTATTTTTTTCATCTTTGCCCTCTTCTTGGATTTCTGGTTTTCCGCTGGGAACAAGTTCAATCTACTGTATGCAGACACATTTTGGTGAAGAAACTTCTTGTTCCAAGAATTAAATACATAAGAACATTTGTTATTCATCTTTGGGAAGAAGGTGAAGTCATGTCTGTAGCTTTGACCTAACATATAACTGAAACCAGTGACTGGTTTATAGCCTAAGAAGCTGCAGGAAGAGTAAGAAGACACCTTCAGCTTTTGTTCCTCCTCCCAGCTATGTGAGCATAAACCTCAATTCAGAGGACAGGAGAGGGGCTCTGGTGTTGTCTGCAGGTGTTTGAGAGAGTGTCTGCAGAGAGTGGTGCAGAGGCTGCACAGTGCTCCTTACAGCCTTTGGTGATAATCTGCATCCTCAACTACAATCTGTCGGGTGCTGAAATGCATGTGAAATAGTTCTTGAAGATGCTTGAAACCCAGCCAGTAGACTCCTTGTCATTCTGGGCTGCTTGTTGTCAGGAAAGATTATCACTTACCAGTGTTAGAATATCCCCGCGGCTTCTCTTGACTTTTGTCTGCCCCGATCAGCTCCCGAATGCCCGGCTTGGGCGTCTCAGCTTTTCGTTGGGGCTGGGGCTCGCTGCAGTTTCCGGGCGCTTTTGCTGTCGCGCTCCGGGGTGGGCTGTTGGCTGCACTTTGCCGTCGGTGCGAGGGAAGAAACAAAGAGGCAGGGAATTCGTCCAAATCCATCCGCGTGGCGGCTGGATGCTTTATTGGCTGCGAGAGCTGCGATGGAAAAGCTGCAGCCGATCCCAGCTTCGCACGGACACAAATGGCCTCGAGCATGCCGAGGAGTGGGGTGATATAGGGAAGGGACAGGGCGGACGGGGAGCCCTCCTGCCCAATGGGTACAGACATCGCGGTGATGACGTGTACTACAGCGACCAATGGGAACACGGCAGGGGCGGACACGAGACATTGGGGTGAGTGGGACCGCGAGAACGGGGAGACGGGCACGGAAACCACAGGAGTAGGGAAAAACTCGGGGGATGCACGAGGGTACAGAGAACTGGAAAACTAACAAAGAAAAAACCCATAATGTGAACCCAAACCTGGGATGCAACATATCCCTAGGCTCAGTATCTGTAGCCTGTTCTTGCTCCTCCTAAATCTTTTGCCATTCTGGAAAATCTTTTGCCATTCTGGAAAGGAAAAAAATCTTTTGCCATTCTGGAAAGGAATTTTCTGTCTCTGGGGACAATTCTCTTGAAATGTTCTGCTCATTGCCAAGCAGCAGCCAAGAATCAAAGTAGGGATTATCAAGAAAGGACCAGAGAAGAAAGTGAAAAGCATCTCTATGGACAGGATGAAGGAAAGGCCCATGGGAATCTCCTGAGGTTTAACAAGGCCAAGTGCTGGTGCTGCACCTGGGTCGGGGCAATCCCTGGTGCAAACCCAGGCTGGGGATGAACAGATTGAGAGCAGCCCTGCCCAGAAGGACTTGGGGGTGCTGTGGGTGAGAGCTGGACATGAGCCAGCCATGGGCACTCCCAGTCCCGAGAGCCAAGTGTCTCCTGGCTGCATCCAGAGCCCTGTGGGAAGCAGGGAAGAGAGGGGATTCTGCCCCTCTGCTCCACTCTGGTGAGACCCCACCTGCAGGGCTGCCTCCAGCTCGGGGGTCCCAGCACAGGAAGGACATGGAGCTGTTGGAGAGAGTCCAGAGGAGGCACCAAGGTGATCAGAGGGAGAGATTACTTCTCAGAGGAGGAAAGGCTGAGAGAATTGGGATTTTTCAACCTGGAGAAGAAAAGGTTCTTAGGGTGACCTAATTGTGGCCTTCCAGTTCCTGAAGGGAGCTCACAAGAAAGACAGAGAGGGACTTTTTACAAGGCCATGTAGTGACAGAACAAGGGGGCATGGCTTCAAACTGAAATTAGGTTTAGTTCAGATATTAGAAAAATTCTTTACTTTGATACTGGTGAAAAACTGGAACAGGATAGCCAGAGAAATTATGACTGCCTCATCCCTGGAAGTGTTCAAGGTCATGATGAATTAATCTCTGAGTAATTTGGTCTGATGGAAGATGTCCCACAACAGGGGTGTTGGAACTGCATGGTCTTTAAGGTTGCTTCCAACCCAAGCCATTCTATGATTCTACAACCCTGCACTACAATAAATATACAATGTACCTACACGCTGAATATTTAGTGCCACTCTGGTGGCCCTCATTTTGTAGTCAGAAAGTTATGATAGAACTGCAAAGTATAAAATTAAAAGATAAAGGCCAAAAGACAGCACAAAACAGAATTTGTATGAGAGGACATGCTGGCCTACGAGACTTCAACATGCATAGGAGGCAACAATATATACAAGAGGGGTCTATAAAATCTTGAATATTTCTAAGAAGGTGACTAAGAAGTGGTCATTCACTATTCTTATAATACAAGAGCTGAGGGTCACCCAATCAATCATGAAGTTTAAAACACTCAGTGGAAATACTTTGTCACTTAATGCATAAATTATGGAACATAGTTCTGTAGAGTGTTGCAGAGGTCAGTAGAGTAAATGGGTTCAGGAATAGATTAGAAAAATTTATAGAGGAAAGCTCCTCTAAACACCATCATCTGGTTGCCTACTCGAAGGTCCTTAAGCCAATGACTGCCACAAGGGAGAAGGATATATGAGAAGAACGACTATTCTTTGCTTCTCTTGGTCTTTTGTAAGTTTCTCAGTCTCCTCTTACAGGTTACAGGTTGTCAGAAAATAAGCTGGATTGTCTGAGCAGCTGGGAAGGATTTGCTTTTTGTTTGCAGTTCTCTCTGTCATTATAGATGCTTCTTTTTGAAGGGCATGTAAATTGTATCTTGTAGCTTTTTTGAACAAGGGCAAGTTCTTAAGAACATTTGGTAAACAAAAGTCAAATTTCTTCTTTTTTCTTCTAGGCTATCAATGAATTGAAAGCTGAATCACTGTGTCCTTTTTCAATCTTGTTTAAATGGGCCAGACATGCTTACCTAATTTTCTAGATAATAGGAATTGACACTTCATCTAAGATAAAATCTTTCTTCTCTATCGTTATTGTTTTCAACAAGTTTATTTTGCTTAATTATATCCCAATTAATTTTGTTCAAAAGATCCATGCTATTTTGAGCACATTAGTAGAAAATGAAATTTAAGTATTTAAGTTCTAGCAATACTTTTCTCCTTCATTATTTGTTTGTTTTATTTTGTTTTGGCTTTTTGCTGGTTTTTGGTTGGTTGGTTGGTTGGTTTTGGTTTTGTTTTTTGTTTGTTTGTTTTGTGCTTTGGGGTTTGTTTATTTTTATTTTGTGAAAAGAGACAGAAAGCTAGCTGTCCATAGCCTTCAGTTATCACTATATATGTTTTTGTCTTCAACAAACTACTATCATGCTGTGGTAGTTATGCAAATACATCTCCATTAAGTTAAATGCAGTGCTCTCATAGAGGCATTTATGGAAGGTTTTGTCTCCTATACTCCAAATTTGCTCACCTAATTCAATCAAAACCATTAATTCATGTAGATAAACAGTAACTTAATACTCTTTGTGCCCCTGTGCTGGTTTCAGCTGGGGTAGAGTAAATTTTCTTCCCAGAGGCAGGCATGGGGCTGTGTTTCATATTTGTGCTGAACACAGAGTTGATAATTCAGAGATGTTTTTGTCATTGCTGAGCAAGGACTGCAGAGATCCAAGGACTTTCCTGCTTTTCACACCACCTCACTGGGGAAAGGGCTGGGGGTGCCTGGGAAGCTGCAAAAAGACACAGACAGGACAGGTGACCCCAAACTGACCAAAGGGATATTCCAGACCTTGTGACGTTAGGCTCAGTGTACAGAGAGGAGAAAGAAGGAGGAAGGAAGGGTGGGATGCTTGGACTGATGGTGTTTGTCCTCCCAACTCACTATTAATGCAATGGGACCCCACTCTGCTGGAAATGGCTGAAGAGCTGCCCAACAATGGGGAACAGTGAACTGATTTCTTGTTTTGCTTTTCTTGTGTGCATGGCTTTTGCTTTCCCCACTAAACTGTCTGTATCAAAACCCAAGTTTTGTGGTTTTTAATATCCTCATTCTCTCCCTGGTCCTGCTGGTGCAGGAGTGAGAGAGCAGCTGCTGGGTGCTGGGCTAGGGGTAAGCCACAACAGCCCCACATGCCAGAAAAACCTGTTTAACTGAGAATGTTGGTGATATTGAAATTTTGAATGTTGCCTCACTTCATGTATTTTGCCAAATCAAATCTTCTCTAACACATAATGATATTTGAAATTCTCTCATTGGAGAGGTCACATGAGCTCTGTGTCCAACTCCTGGCTTCCCTGTACAAGTGAGACAACTACATACCAAAGAGCCCAATAAAGGTCCCCAGAAATGATTAATGCTTTGGAGCTTCCTTGAGAGCAGGCTGAGACAGCTGGGATTGTTCAGTCTGGAGAAGAGAAGGCTCACAGGAGACTTCATCAATAAGTGCATATATCTGAAGGGAGAGTGTAGAGGAGATGCTATATCACTGATCTCTGTGGGCCTCTGCTCCTCACTTGTAAAATAAGGTATGAGGACTCTTTCTGTCTTGACTTCTGCTGTGAAAGGAATGAAATTATTCTTGTCCTTTACTCAATGCTCAGGTGAAGCTTGTTTATACTGTTGTATCCAGATTTGGGCAACTACACTTCAAGAAAAATGGATCCAAATGTAAAACATTTAATGAAAAGTGGAAGAAATTACCAGAGGTACTGAAAAAAAAAAGACTTGATAAAAAATTCTGAAATAAATTGCAGTTCCTTAACCTAAGAAGAAGCATGAAAGAAATTGTTGTCCCCACCTTATGGTGGACATGATAAGAAATAATGATTTTAGGTTTCAAACGGATTTAGATTAGTTATTAAGGATTATGTTGTGTGTTACCTGCTGATGTTATAAATACACTAAGGCCTGGGGATATTTCCCAAAGAAGTCTGGGGCTCAGGATTTTTAAAAGCTTACTAGGTTAGCATCTGTTGTAATTATAAACAGTCACATGCCTCCCATAATCTTATTAATACATTCCAGGTAGTGTTATTAGTTAATTCAGGTTACTGCAAATAATTCTCCATCACTGACTCCTACATTAGTATCTCCTACTTTGCAATCTAAATAAGGACATGTCTACAAATATCCCCAAGAGTACTGAAGAAAGGATGGCCAGCTTATGAAAGGAAATCTTTCAATCTTCAGTAGTCCTCAAGATGGTAGTAGCTTTAAATACCCAGACAATTTGTTTGCAATGTTCCTAAAATCTCTGATCACAAAGGGAAATTATCTAATTTGGTTGACCCTGAGTTTCTTGTACCTCATATGAGACTGGCAGGTGTTTTGGAGGTTCTTAGCTGGTTTTCCTCAAGACTTAAAACTGTACTTAGGCTGTACTTAGGGAAGGCATACCAGAACAGAAGAATGTGTAATTTCTTTGTAATACAGACCAATCTTTGGGATCATTTAGATGAAAAATTGTCCCTGAGCATACTTATAATTCATTTATCCAAGAAGAAAAGGGCTCAGCACTTCTTCTTAGAAAAATGAGCCACTTAAAAGATGTTAATAACTCCTGGGCTTGACCTGAATGTTTTCCACTGCCTCAATAAGTAATTAATAACTTATTTCAGACTTAGCTAAACCTTAAAAATTTAATATGTTATAAAACACAACAGTTCTTTCCAATGAACTCATCCTGGAACTCTGTAGGAAGATTTTAATACATAAATCTGATGTTCCATATACATATGCATGTTTCTCTTCCTCTGGGCTTGCTCTCTTGCCAGCACAGAGACACTCTGATTGGAATGGACACTCCAAATAATACTGCAGGGAGCACAATATACTAGCCTATACTCGTGTGGTCAGCAGAGGCTCAATGTTGATTGCCAGGAGAGTTAGGAAGGATAAAACTATTTTGGGAAAGGTATGTGAACACTCTTTCTGAGCAGATTTGGTGTAACAGTGGTTTTACTCCTCTCTGTCCATTCATCATTGTGAATAGCAGCAGAACAAAAAGAAACAAACAGTTAATTGCTTAGCTAAGACAATCGTCACTAATTTAGTTTTATTTTTAAATAATATAACATGAGCCTCTATCAAAAATGCAACTGAATTCTCTGGGGATTTAAAATCCAGAGTAGTGTCTCCTTCAAAGCAAATCTAAAATAGGTCACCTAAGCTGTAACCATTTTACAAAAATGATGATGTTTGAACCAGAATCAAACTAGCCAATGGCATGTGTATCACTAACCAGTGTCCTTGCTCATCGTGACTCAGAATCAATTCCTTTAATCGAAACTACCTCTGTTTTTTTATTTAAAACAAATCCCATCTACCACATGAACTGCAGTCAGCATTGCAAAGGGATGATCTCAGCCGTGAGCACACCTCAGCCACTGCTGATAACACAGAGCACTCTGCTGTCTTTGTGCCTGTGGTTCTCCTCCCTTAATGCTTCCCATACTACATGCCATCATCCTTAACAACTCACATCCTCTCTGAGTTCACAGAAAATCATAGTTAAACTCTAGTGAATAACTCAGAATACCTCCTCATCTGAAAATAACCACAATTTTCTGTATGAAACATGCAACAATTTTGCTATCAGCTGAATACATTTCAGAGAATAACAAGGAAATAGAAACCTTTCATTAAATTCAAGGGTTTTTTTACAATACCAGAGAAGTCTGTTTTCAGATCTTTGTGGGCAGAGCTGAAAAAAATTTGGCTTAGTGATTTGAGATTTCCTACAGGAGGTATTTAATTGTGAAATAGAAGAACCAAAGCTTGCAGCTCATGAATTTTGTTGGCATAAGCTCTTTAAAATTCATTTGTCCAATAAAACCATGTTATGCATGTGTGGGAAAAAGAAAGAAAGGCTCAGAGGGAGATTAGATTATGCTTATGCCTATTGTTAATGGACATCAGTCTACATTCCAGTTTCTAAGCTCACAAAAATATTTCTTTTGAAATTATCTCAGTTAATTTTTGTTGAGTTGTTATGGGGAAAAAATTATTCCTTTTGAAACACAGAGAGAAATCAGGTAAATTGTAAGACCACTGCTATATCAAAAGCATTAAATATTTAAAGTAGAGCAGTCTTCCTTAAGCATATTTTCATGTTTCCTTGCAAACTACTAAGCTATTTTTAAGATTCCCTTCAAATAACTTAAAGAGAATATTTTGCATATGAGCATACAGGTATTAGTCTTCTACCAGTCTGAGCCTACACCACTTAAAAATGCCTCCTAAAAGATGCTCAGCATTTGTTAACTGCTATTGCATTCTGGCTACAGCTGGCATGATGACTCATAAGAGGGAACACAGCACTCTACTGGATGACTGGATTAGACAACTAGTAGTGGAGGTCACTGTATAATAATATTTGATTGTTTGATTTTTAAAATAAAAAGTCCTAGAGGATTTTTGGTGCTTGCATGTTCAGTACTAGAGAAGTATATATCTAAAATATACTGAAAGGTATTTCCTAGATTTAAACAAACCATTACCACATCAAAAGTGAAAAAAAAAGATGCTAAGAAAAACAAACACATTTTGGCAACAGAGAGAACAATAAATATATATATAAAACGGTGTTTGTTTTTTGTTTTTTGTTTTTTTTCTTTAGTGAAGGTACCTCTGATGAAATGCAGCAAAGAGGCACAAGAAGCTGTGCCCATATGGCAGGAACTGCTAAGAAGGCTGTCCGCCCACTTTGTCGTACTTGAAGAGGGAGCAGACAGGAGACGGAGCCAGAATCAGAGGAGGGAGTTGAGTAAAAATCAGGAGATACACGATATGTTAAGAGTCTGAATGACTCTGTGAAGGTTTCAGATTCCGAGGGGGAAACTTCACTCTCATTCTCAATGTAACTGATGGCCCCACTTCACAGTTCTCTTGTAGTGAGAAGTGGTGAGGATGGTTTCAGGCAACCACGACAGACTGGACAAAAGAAATCTTTCAAAGTTGCTTCTGGGAGGTGGGGCAGGAAGTCGGGGCCATAAGAAGAGGAAGAATAGCGCAGAGGTTTACTTTCTGAAGCAAAAAGCATTAAAAGTGTGATAATGATATTGAATATCTATGCATTTCTTTTCCTATTTTTCTAACTGCAAATTATTTATACCCTCTTACGAATACAGAATGGGTTTGCTTTCTTGGCTTGGAAAAAATGGTGCTGCTTTGACAGAAGAGTAAATGGAGCCAACTAGAAATATGGCTAAAAAGAAAGGCATGTAAAATTGAAACATGTCACTGTACTAACTAACACCATATAATTAAAAAAAATTATTTACAAAGTGTAATATCTTAGAGAAGTTAATCAGTATACTCATTTTCATAAAAATAGAAACAAGTTTGTTTCACACAAACTTTCTCTTTGCATACTCTGAATCTTATATAAAGAAATAGCAATATATTAGAACTGTGATAGAAAATCCATAAATCTGATATGACCTGATTGAAAATCTGCTGGAGTGATGGCAAAAACCAAAAATGTTCAGTGAAGTATGTACTAGCAAGACACAATTCCTTTTAAAGCCATTGGTGATTCAATAAGAGAGCCATATGGCTCTTCTCTAGTTGATCTAAACTCAGATACAGGCTTCTTGAAGAATATTTGTGAAGATAATCTATCATGCTCAAATGTCACAAAGCTAATTCATCCCCCCCACCCCCTGAATCTGTTTATAGAGACAGATGGCAATATTCTGGTTTGTCATTTAAAAAAAAAGAAAAGTGGACAGCAATGTCACAACTATATCTAGACATTTGTTTGGAAACCTGTCTGTTGCAGAACTGCTCATCCAGGTGCCCTACAGAAGCACAAAACACTCCTCTGAGGGTGATCTACCAGCAGCTATCAAAAACAGCGTTCTAAATATATTGAAAGGAAACCTGCCCCAGACATCTCAGCAAGTGCTATCCTGGCAAAGATACAAAAAACTAAGCATTAGAAGTCCTTAACTGAGGAGGGGAGGAAGGGAAGTAAGACAGGAAAATCTTTTGATATCCAAGGGACTTGAAATTATATCTTGAGTTTTCCATTTACTTTGCTGAGGTGGTTGAATCATCTTGAATTTAATATGCTCCAAATCCAGGAACTTAGCAGTAAATTTCAACTTATAACTTCTTTGTTTCAGAAGGACAAACATTTCCTAATTAAAGTCAAATTAAAAGAGAAACATTCTTTTTTCTTGACTGTAGTGCTGCAAATTCTGAGTTCCCCTTATATACAGGGATAAAAATAGCAGTTGACTTTCCATCTTTATCAACAGTCTCCTAAACTAATTTCAGATGGAACTGACTTTAATGCATGTATACCTCCACCCAAAGTATTGTAGTTACCTTTTTACTTAAACTGCATAGGAACTCAGTAATTTCCTATGAATTTTTGCCTCTCATAAGAAAGTAATTTACTGTGTTCCATATGTAAATACCTTATGATGAAATGAATGACAGAAAAACTTCTAGCCCAACTCCTCTGTACTATTGAGGCTTTTAAAATACCTTGTCACAAAAGGAAATGTAATTTTATATAATCAAATTTGAAGAATGTAACTATTTTCCATAACCAGAATCCTTGTAATCAGCATTCTACCAAGGAAAGTTTCAATGAAAATTAAATTAACCCAATGTATTCTGTACTTCTTTAGTTAAATATCCTGCTTTGTTACCCCTTTGTTCTTTCACAGCAAAAGCTACAGGTGAAAGCACTTTTATTTTCCATATCCTGTATAGCATATTATATAGTGTTCTCCCTGCAAGCTTCTATAGTCCAGATCATGAAATGTGAGTGCAGAAAACAAAAATAGTTGCACAGAAAATTGCCCTACTGAATTTTGTTTGTCTATACTTCAAGTTTATTTTCACTGAGACTTATTTCAATTGGGAATAGGATCAGGGTATTGTTTAGCTTTAGTTTTTTTAAGCTGTCCAGAATTGCTGTAATGCTCTGTTTTCTTTCAGATATTCCTCAAATTACAGTATACATAGGTACTCTACCCTCTGTACACCTGTCTGATAGTGAGATGTGAGACAGAAAGCAATTTTTTTAATTCCTTCCCCCAACAGCTCATGTCAGCCTAACTCCTGCCAGGGTTTGACTTGTATATACAAATATTTTATTGAAAGTCTTCCTTTGGGCTGTAATTCTGGTAGGCAAGAAAGGTATGAACCGCTCCTTGTTGATGATGTTGGTATGTTCCTGAAATGCAGAGCTGGCCATACCAGTTTTCATTAGTGCCTATGATCATCTGATTTTTTTTTTTTTTTTTTTTTTTTTTTTTTTTTTTTTTTGTTTTTTGTTATTGTTTCTTTATTCTTGCTGCAGTGGAGATTAAACAGAATGCTGAAATAATTTTGGGGGAGGGGTTTTGTATCACCACCTGTATAAGTAGAACACTTTTCTGTGACAACAGTGCTATGCATTATAACAAAATCAATTAATAAATTAAAATAAAACCTTGTTTTGAAGTATATCTTGTTTAAAAATGGAATATCTGTGCTGTAAATCCTAAACCAAAAACTGATTTAGGAGAAATTTCAATCTGTTCTGCAGTAAGAAAAGGAAACCGGAGTGGATGAATTTTTGCATGTGACTGCTAAGTCACATGGTGTTAAAAGGTTAAAAGCAAAGCATGCTTTTATCATGATTGTTTCTTCATGTTAGCTTTTTTTTTTTTGAAGGATTTAAGAATGAAGAAATTTATAATACCAAAAGCTGTACTTAAGATTTCTTTTACCCTCCAGAAATTATTATGACATTTTGACAAATGTATTACAATTTCCATTGATTGTGAGATTTTATGTTTTGAAAAATTCCTGCATGAAAACTCAGCTGTAAATTCAGAGAACCATTTTTTGGGCTATAAACCCAAATGTAAAAAAAGTTTAGGACACTGTAATAAGCATAGGATGTCCTAAACTTTTGGATTAACCTATGTTATCTTCAGGTAATTATGCAGATAATTTTGGAAAGGCTTAATAACACCCTATCATTTTCTGTTTGGAGAAGCATAACTTAGAACCTTGAGTCAATAGCAGAACACTGTTTTTTTTATAACACCTTTAAATTTTTTTTTAGTTTGTCAGGTGCCACACAAACAACACTGCTTTATCAGATGATGTCTGTTATGGCTGGAGTCTTCTAGGTTTGGTTCTGATCACTAACTATGAGGCAGTCAAGAATGCAAAGGAGGCAGACAACCTGTAGGACACAATTAAAGCACTCACAATTTTTAACAGAGTAAAAAAGAGAGAAACTGGAAAAACTCCAAAATACAAATGGATGAGTAACAAGAACTACAATATAACATTCAGTGGTACAGTTGCAGTTAGAGCTGATTTACTCCTCAGAGAGTGAGAATAGAGGTGTGTTTCAAGTGAGATCCCATGGACCCTGTTCTGAATCAGATGCTATTCAGTATTTCCATTAGTCATTTGGCTGATGGAGAAAAGGTGTGCTACATTTTCAGCTGATACTAAATGTGATTCTCTGGAAGACAAGGACACAAAATGACCTTGATAAGAGAAAGAGGAAGCAGATTGTGTGTAGCAGGTAAAAATAACTGGCTGCACTGCCAAGCAATGAGTTGTGCAGAAAGTAACTTGTATTTACTAACAGTCAGCTGTTGTGCTTGAGTCATCAACATCACGTCACTGCAAAACAGCCAAATGTCATATCAACAGGCATATACAAACCAGCGCACATAAACTACATGTGAACTAATTTGTTCAGTCTACACAACTGGGGAGACTGTAGGAATTGGAGTTACGGAGTGGAGAGGAGAGAAGCTGATTGTTGTTTATGCACAGGAGATTCAAAACCAGCAAACATAAAAAAATGTGTCTATATTAGAATGAAGATACAGATTCAACACCAGGAAGAGTTCTGAGGGCAGTACAAAACTGGAGTACTTAAAATTATGTGTATTAGCACTATATTCTATTCTTGAATTACATATATTGAAGTTATATCCTTTCAAAAGGATTTTTCTGGCACCCTGACAAGTTGACAAATACACATCATCTTTGCATAGTAAACGGGAATTTCTATGCTTGCTTTAGGATTTTGTATGTCTTTAAAGTTTATGCAACTAGATTCATTCTATGAACAGATGTTTAAAATACGAATCTTCTAGAAAAATTAATTCACTTTTCAGAATTTTAGCAATTTTTCAATGCAGATCAGTTAAGACTTGAAGGAAGTTAATATGCACAAAATAAGCTATGCAGAAAGGAATTTTTATTTTTCTGATTTTCATTCCTTGTTCAATTCTGGCCTGCAATGCATGAGCATACTGCAATTAAAGTGGCCTTAAATTATCATTATGGGACAAGTAGTCTTCCATACCTGTAAATGTCATTATTTATACAAGTAGATTGTACACCATATGAATAAGAATAATTCTAGCATTAATAGCATTTAAAATCACAGTGTGATAACTAAAATTAAAGGTAAGAAGTCTGCTAATAGACTGTAGTAATCAGGTTGCTGACCTTTGTTCTTATTAATGAATAGCTACAGTATAATTTTCATGCCTTGTAATAAAAATGTCATCCTTGCTTCTCTAGATATTCTGCTCTCTTTTTCTACCTGGACTTTGAAGCATTTACTGAGACAAAGCAGACACTGTAAATCTGATGCATAGTGGAGTGATATTAAGTATTTGGGAACAATTTGATATAAACCAATGAATTGATGACATCATTTTTGTGACCTTCACTGAATGTTGAATAAGACCCTTACGTCCATGCTTTTTTCTGAAAGACCTGTAGACACTGAACTAAGTAATGAGTAATACACAGGGTAAGAGCTTTGTTCTACACAACTCAACTTGTCCTTGAAAGCTACATCTATTATTTTTGGAATAAGGTGACTGTTACTTGGGAAGTGGAAAATCAATCTGTATGTAAGTAACCCTATGTTTGTTGCTGGTATGATTCACTTTCTGCAACTGCTTTGCTGAAATTATAGCTTAAAAATACAGATTGATAATTCCAATCTTAAGAGTTATTTTTTTAAAAATCCAAATGCAGCTAAACTGTTTTTTCTTAGCTACATTAAAAACTACTATTGATGACAAATAGCATTCTTGACAATAAGGAAAATAACCAATTTCAAATAATAAGAATTATTCCCTCATTCAAAAATAATTATGTGCATTACTTTTGTTGCTTCTCTGTGTGTCAAAGGGTACCTTAAAAAGAAAAATCTTAGTATTACTTAGCTTAGTATTACTTAGTTTAAAAAGAAAAATCTTTCAACCGTGGCTTGAAAAGTATTCCTATTGAAAATCAAATCTGAAAATACAAACTGGGCTATACAATTGCCATTAAAAAAAGCAAATGGTATTATCAAAATCTCAGAGTGAATAATCTCAGAAGCTTCAGGATCTTGGGACTTACATACAAAAATATATCCAAATGATCTGGAAAACGAAAGCTAAACACCGAATACCAAAGTCTATTTTCTGTTGCTGGGTTTCTTCTCACTCTTTCACTCCCATAACATTGACTTATGTGCATGGGTGGCAGAAGTGGACTTTTGACCTATTAGGTCATTACAATCAGTTCAAAGGCGGTGTAGCAAAAGCTTACAAAAACCTGCTGCTCTTAGGTCTGCAGGACGCTGTTGTGATTTTGTACAACCAAAGAATTAAAATAGAGACCATGTAGTTTATTGTTTGGTTAGTTTGGTTCTGGGGGTCTTGTTTTTGTTTTTGTTTGTAGGTTTTTTGCTTGTTTTTTGTGTGGGTTTTTTTTTTTTTTGTTTGTTTTTTTTTGGGTTTTTTTTTTTTGGGTTTTTTTTGACTTGGTTTGGTTTGGTTTGGTTTGGTTTGAGTTTTTTTGTTGCTCAGAGGTAGGAGCACTTACATAAATAGTTTGGAGTACAAATATATGCAAACAGCCTATTTCCCAGTTAGGATTACAGATTTTTTTGTAGACTTCTCTTCCTATTACAAGGAATGAGAAGCATCCAGAAGATCTGCTACACTAAAAACTTTTACCTCAGCTATCTAAAGTGTTTAATTGTATTGTGGACAGAAGTACAGAACAATGGAAATGAACAGGTCTTCTGTTGGTTTTTCTCGTCCAACCTCATTGATCCAACAGGGCCACAGAGACCCAGTTTCCTGGGACCATGTCCACATGTTTTTTGGTATCTCCAGTGATGGAGAAACCACCACCACCTCTCTGGGCAACCTGTGCCAGTGCTCAGTCATCCTCACAGGGAAAATGAGTTTCCTGATGTTCAGAGGGAACCTCCTGTGTTTCTGTGTGTGCCCATCCCCTCTGGTGCTGTCACTGGGCACCCCTGGAAAGAGCCTGGATCTGTTTTCCTTGCAGCCTTCCTGCAGGAGTTTGTGTACATTGGTGAGATCCCCTGAGCCTTTTCTTCTCCATGATGAACAGTCCCAAATCTTTCAGCCTTTCCTCATATAGGAGATCCTCCAACCTCTTAACCTCTTCCTGCCTTTTGGACTGGAGTCCCCAGTCCAACTGTTTTCCATGTCTCTACTGTTCTGGGGAGTCCAGATCTGGACTTAGCACTCCAGCTGTGACCTCAGCAGTGCTGAATAGAAGAAATGGCTCACCTTCCTTAATCTGTTTGCAACACTTCTCCTAGGGCAGCCCAGGACACTACTGGCCTTCTTTTAATTACATAGTGGAATCTGGATGTGGTACTAAAATCCAATATCATATTTATTCATGTTACCTCCCTAAAGTAACTAACTAAGAAGGAGCTAACTTAGTGGAGGAAATAATCATTCTGTCATTCCCCTTTTCTGTAATACAGAATTATTTCCCAGATGTTTAATTTATTTTAATAACTAGCCTCTCTTTTAAGTTCCATCTCCAAGTACTGAAGTCTTGATGACCTTTGATTTTGCACAGCACAGAAATGTTCTCCTTCTGTTTAATTTATAATTTCTAACGAACATACCTCCTCCTACGTCTGAATTTACACTGCTTTTACTTGCTTCAGAATACACACTGAGGTAAAAATAAAATGTCTTGTTTGGTCCATTAAAATCTGGAAGAAATACAAGTTCATTTTGGCTATCCCTCCAAGGACTAACTGAACTTCCTGAATCCAAGCCAGCTATTTCAGAACAGAATGCAAAAATAAGCAAACTGTAAAGTTAAATAAAATAATAATTGATTAATAAAATATAAAACCTCCTTATTAATAAGAGGCAAATACTGATTCACAAAAAACAATCAGATTGAGAAAATGATGGTATTTGCTGGAGTCAGTTGCTATCAAAATCTAACAGAGCAAATGAAAAAATTGTGCTGAATAGTGTGCTAAATTTTTATGAAGATTTATTTAATTCAGTGTGAAAGTCTGGCAAAATATATGCCCTGAAAACATCCTAATTTATCAGAGATCTTTTTAGATATGTTACATGAATAGACAACATACTAAAAATAGTGTCTGTTGAGTTATATGTTACCCACCCTACTCACTGTGGCTTGCTGCAATAATAAATAATTCAGTTAGAGCTCAGAAATATTACTGTGGGTTATTTTTGTTGTCTTGGTGGAGATACAGCCATTATAACAAGAACCTCCTAACTTACCTGGGCTTCACAACTGTTGTCAGGGGTGGAAATGTCTCTGGAAACTGGCAAAAATTGTCCAGGTATTCTGGTAGTGATTGCACCCCACTATGAATTAGTTTGTACGTCACAGAGACAGACCAACTTACAGTCAATGCCACTTTATTCTAATAGGGGAAAACTGTCCTTATGGCTATTAAACATAAGCATTTGCTGAAAGAAAGGAGTTAGATATCCTTGGCTCCAGCATACTGACCTTACTGTAATTCACAAGCTGGCTAAGTAGAAAGGAAGAAAAATGATTGGTCATCATTTGTTGACAAGTAAACAAGAAAAACATGAACCATCCATGAATCAAATTGTACATATTTCAAGCAAATCACTTAGAAAAATCAATATTATGTCAGGTTTTAGCCTCCATCTTCATTAATAACTGACAAATGCAGCAAGCATCAGTGAAGACTGACATATAAAAGAGAGGCATTGGGAAGGTTAGCACCATGTCCTGAAGAGTAGCAAAATTATTCACTGTAAAATAATGCAGGCGCTTGTACTGAAGAAACTGTAATGTGAAACACAAATAAAATATGTATAAGCAGAACCTGGAAAGAAAAAATATTGACAGTAACCAAAAAGTATCAATGCACAGTTGATGGGACAAGTTCCATATGGCAGAAGAATCTTGCGTCTTGTTATGGGTGAAAAAACGGCAATGCATCATGCCAGTCTTCTCGTTACAGTTTCATGAAGACTATTATATTTAATTGTTAAAACTTTCAGAAGGAGCCAGTCATCCAACAGAATTAATCAATTAGAAACAATAATGATTTAATATTTGGGAACATGATTCTGACTTAGGTTTCAGAAATAAAAAAAGACCAGGGCAGTGTCCATCCCCCTGTACTGGGCACAGGTGAGCCTGCATCTCAAATTCTGTGTCCAGTTTTGGGCCCTTCATTTCAAGAAGGACATCAAGGGGCTGGAATGTGTCCAGAGAAGTGCAACAGGGCTGGGGAAGAGTGTGGAGCACAACTGGTTTGTGCTGGAGAAAGTGGTAAACCACTGGGCTGAATTAGTTATGCCTAATGCCCAGAGTCCTTTGAGTTCCTGGCTCAGCCATGGACATGTGCTCCCATTTAGAAGGAAACTCTTGGTTATTAACTGTACATTTCCCTTTGTGAAATTAGGTGCTCTGAGCTTGAAACTGCACACCAAGTTTGAGCACCGATATAATACCATGACTGAATAACAGCTGAGAGTTTGTTCTCTGTGAGAAAATAATCAAATACCAAGTCCACAAGGTTTGGACTGATGTCACCTAAAGCTTTGGGAATAAGATGAAGGTGCTTTTGCATTTGCAAGGAACTGAAAAACTATCTGCATAAATACAAAAGAGATGGAACTATATATCATTTTCTATAGATATGACTGAGGTCTGTAAGGAAGATGCAAGGGTATTTCTGAGATTCAAACTTAAAAGGCGCCTTTATGGAGAAGGCTATATAGATTTCATGTGGAATGAAATGAAAGGATGTTGAGGTCAACAGAGTCCATTGTAACAATGTTCTCTTAAAAATACTTCAGCAGCATACAAAAAACAGCATACAGAATCGTTTTCAATTCAATTTGAAAGCATAGACAAGATTTATTTTCCATTACATGTTTTAACACTGTGTAAATTTTACAGCATTATAGCATTATCTAGACAAATTCTAGGCTATTTAAGGATATTTTGACTCAGCAACCATATCACTAAAGGGTTATGGGGCCATTTGTCAAGACAAATTAGATCAATCCCTGAGCAATGAAGAAGACCTATGTAATTCTGTCAGCCTTAAGAACTGGACGGGGTATAGGAATTTCATGACTTTTCTATTTTCTCAGTCTCCAACAGAAATTAATGTGAGCTGGCACTCACTTATGAAAATAATTAATAACTTAATCCCAGTGTTTTATGGTGCACAC
Organism: Anomalospiza imberbis; assembly: GCF_031753505.1. Taxonomy (NCBI): domain Eukaryota; kingdom Metazoa; phylum Chordata; class Aves; order Passeriformes; family Viduidae; genus Anomalospiza; species Anomalospiza imberbis. The sequence continues at coordinate 39,713,115 of NC_089721.1, read as the reverse complement.
AAACTTCTACTATCACAGAACATTGTGTTCAGAATCAATTACGTATTGAACTTTCCAGAAAAGGAAATACTTTTGTTATATTTATGAAGAAATCATAAAGAAGTGCACAGGAAAATTAGGATTAGCAATAAAAGTAGAAACTCTCAAGAGAAGAATATATGGGAGAAGGAAAAAAGATCTTTAGATCATTTAAAGCACTGTAAACTTCTGCTTTTCAGTTGTGAAATTGTTATGATAAAGAGTTTCATTAGGAATCCAAGTCTACGAGACTCTTGCAGGCTGTGAACCTCTGTGTCATAAATTTAGGGCTGTATTTAGCTGAGGTGTTAAATACTATCGTCTCCTTGACATTTCTGAATAGCTAACTTTCAGAATCTTCTGCCTGCCTGTTGTCTTAACTGATTTGTGTTTATGACTAATACCCTTACATGGGTCTGGACTGAAATTTATTTGGTGGTCAGTGAAAGGGTAAGATCTTATACTAAAATAGCCATTAAGCAAGGACATAGTTACCATGGGCCAGACTTGCCAGACCTGTGCTCTGAAAAAGCATAACTGAAGACTTATTTTGGAGGTTTAATAGATCACTCTTTGGCCTACATGATTTAAAGCAGTGGATAATCAAAGCAGAACATAATGAGAACTTTGTAATCATCTTGATTTTTTTTTTTTGTAATTTCTTTCTGATTATATGTCTAAGCTAAGAAAAAAAAGAAGAGAGACATGAGCAGGCTTGTGACAATAAGAAGAGAAAGAAGAGTAGTCACACAGAAAAGCAAAAACCATTAGGGCTCAGAATAATGTTGTTAGCAGCACCAGAAGCTGGAGGAAAAATCCAATACAGAAAAGGAAAAGGCACAGTCAAGGACAAAAGAAGCACAGACAACAGAGGGCAAAAAAAAAAGCAAAGCAATTCAGTCTATGTATTTATTAACTGTACATGGAAAATCCATGTGACTAAAGATATACCTTGGAAATTTAATCTTAATGTTACCAGATGCAAATGGAAGCTGACCAAGTGCTACTAAGAGTGCAGAGACCATGTATAGACAATAAAAGTGCAAGCAGGATTTAATAAAATGCTCCAGGAATACTGTTTTTGAAAGTATTCTTCATAAAGTTAATGGACAAAAACCCAAGATTTTGGATTTGTTTTTTGATTCTACTTTGTGTTGCTTCAAATTCCAAATTAATTTTTTGCAAATTTTAAGACTTTTAAAGGTACAATTAGAACTGGAGATCTTTTCATGTTAAGGATCACATTAAAACCAAATCATACTCCAGCAGCATATTCAAGCTAGTTCATTATTTCCACACATGAAAATGCAGCAGCTCAGATACGACTTTCCCTATGGACTGAATGCATATTAAAGGCAATAACAACAAAAATGAAAAACAGCCCTACTTGGGAATAGAATAATTATATTCCTAAACCATTTTTCACCTGTTTAAACAAAATGCATTACAATGTTCTGCAGCCTCCACAGAACTAGCTAATTCATATATATATACACATGTACATATGTATGTTTTAAATTCCCACTCTTTGTTAATTTTGCCCCAGCAATTTGTCTCTTTTTTGACTCTGAGCTCCACAGAGTCCAAATACACTCCTCAGATCATGTGTCTTTCAAAGCTGGGACAATACCTAATATCCAGCTGTCACTAACATATACTAGTAATAAATAATACAAAAATGAATAATATGAATAAGTGGCAGGGAAGATTTGGGAGGATAAATTTACCCTTCAGAGGTCATGTACAAGACCTTATTAAATATCTAACAGACTCAATTTTAGAAGCAGTGAATGTGGCTTATTTTAATTATTAGCTTTACAGGAGTCATCCATTATAACTTGAGATACAAATCGTCGACTACTAAAAGCTAATAATGGGGCAGGCACTATACTCCTCAAATATCTCTTTTTTAAAAACAGTTCTCTGGCATGTAACACAGTTCCCTAATCCATTGCATGCATTCTGTTTGCCAAACCCAGTAATAAAATATGCAAAAAATTCTACAGAGGCAGCAGATGTTCTTGACAGCAAAGAGTTTGTACAGTGAAAGCATATGGAGGTGATTATAGCAGTTTTGCCTGCTGATGTGTCAGCTGGGTCATTGGTGGTGTCAGTCAAAGCAGGACAGAACTTCTTCTGAATATGAAGTTGCTCAAAGACAACAGCTGTTGGGTTTGATCCCTGTATAGGTCATTCACTTAAGAGCTGGAGTCAATCCTGCCCGGTCTCTTCCAAGTCAGAATATTCTGTGATTTCTGGTTGTGATTTCATGCCATCACGTCTCAGATGACAGAGCATTGACACAGCTGATTCTGTTAGAAGCACATGTCACACATGCAGCATGGTGTACAGTTTCATGGCACCATACTCCTCCCTGGTGTAGGGCTTTTAGAACCATTGGTAACCCTTCTCTCCCCATCCTTGAGCATGAGGAACTGAGACTGTTTACCTCTGTTTGAAGACGATTGTCCCCATTCTATCTGTCTTCAGGCCTAGAAAATCCATTCTGGACTCGTTTGGGCTGGGTTAGATCACAGGGGCCTCAGTCTTAGGAGATATATCCTTAGGATATATCCTTTTCTTATGGGCTGGGTTATTGCGGCTAGACAAAATAAAAGAAGCAAAATGAAGTAAAAGTGGATTCTGAGTCAGATTTTTTATTTCCAGTGATGTGATTTGCTACAGTTTTCACACTTAAATGTGTTAGAAATCAGCATCACTGATCATTGAGATAACTGAGATTAGTTGTGAAGCCAGTATCTTCTATCTTTCTATAAACAGATCGCCTTCAAAAGGAATATTTATAATTGCATGTAATATTTGTTCTGTGGAGATTTTTAATTGCTTTACAGATGCTGAACAATACGGTTTTAAAGTTTGATGTTACAAATTTTATTACTAAATTATCATAAATTGTACCAGAAAGTATTCAATAAAAAATTAATTTTATTAATTCTAGATTAATCTTTGTCTTAGTTCATAAGTAAAAAAAAAAAAAACCAAAAAAGAAAAATCAAAGCTTAATGAAGTTCTCAGAAGAATAGTATGTTTCATTTCTGCTGTCTAAGTAGTGCATAAAAAACAAAGTTCCTATCAATAATAAATTTAACGTAATAAAAACAAACTAGAAATAGATTTTATGTGCTTCAAGCAAAAGGAAAAAGGATACTAGCAATTTATGAATACATTGAAGGCATGCAAACTACTTTATACATATCTGCTTTTGTTGCTGAGGTTATAAATAATTTCCAGAAAGTAGGTAAGAGTTATTGACCTCTAAACACAAAAGTTTTTACCATAGGAATTAGGTCAGCTTGGTTTAAGATCCTTAGGGGAGAAGAGGCTTCATTAGTTGAGGTTTTTTGCATTTGGTTATGTCAAGGAAAGTGTTCAGCTTCAGACTCTTCTTCTTGAAACTGTGATGATAGTTTACTTATAGGTTATGATTCAAAGGAAACAAAAAAAAATAATTAAACTAATTGGTAAGATCTTTTTATTTGAATTTTAATTGCTGTAGTTTTCTAAATGTATGTGCTCTCTTGGTTTTGAAAAAGGTTTTGCAAAGTATTCTTTCACACTGTGTCTCAAAAAAGACTGCCCACTCTGTTTCTTCAGGATTGTTCTCTTCCTGCTGTGTCTAGCATGAAGATTTATTTTTCTACAGACATACTTTTTCCACAGAGTATGTGTCACAAGACTACCCACTGTGGGATCTTTCTTTACTCAGATATGAGCTTTATGAAAATGAAGTTTAGACTGGATAAGTTAAAAGCTACTAACTATTGGGAGCTGTATGAGTGCTGCTGCTGTTCCCTGCAAAGGGATCGTGCAGTCAAGCATCAGCAGTGATGAAGGTGGCTTCAGCCTCAGCAACTGGAGTCACATCTCCGTTCTCACATCCCTCTGCTCATGTAGAGGTCTCCTTTGCTGTAAACCTATACCTGTGAGACTGCATTCATGACACTGAAAAACACAGTCCAAAGCATTTTTGTTTACAGCGATGTGATTTAAATGCTGGTATTATGACTTTGTGTGCCAAAATTCTTTTACCACCTATTCTCTAAAGAATCTGCAGCAGCTCAAGAGACTTCACAGGGTCGGCACTTAAGTAGAAGAGGATAAATAAATTAAATAAACAGCATCGAACAAAACTCATCAGTGCCTGAGGATTTACATGTTCAAATGGAAAGCTCCAAGCCCCATCCAAACTGTTTCACTCAACCAGTGTGAGAAAAAATGTATTTTAAAATTAATTTTATAAGTCACTGGTGTTGTACTCTCACTAATGTAACTGATATCAGTTGGATTATCTACACCAGGCTCAAAAGGTCCTGCTAGCCTAATGTCTTGCTTCTGACTGTATTTATCATTCAGACCTTGGGGTGTGATGGAGCCCTTTGATGTCTGACATGTGGAAATTTTCCAACACCTTTTGGTCTCATCCTTCTCTCAAAGAGCTGAAAATTATCTCTAACCCCAAAACATGTGACTGAATATTCTTCTGCAGAAAAGAATCATCAATTATTACATCTTCAGAATGTCCAATTCCTTCTAACTGTGAAAATGGCTTTGAACTAAAATAGTTCAGAATGGCTATACATTTGCAATCATTCTGCATGGCCAAGTAGGGTAACTTACTGCCAGTATATATAGGATCCTGTCCTTAAAGAACTCCTTTGCTGCCAGAGAGTCTTTCCACAGGAAACATCAACCATATTGAACTTCCCACTCTAAATAACCCCACATACGAGCTCTGTAAATCGGAAAACAGGCACATGAACTCACAGTCCTCACTTTGCAGGCACATAAGTTCATGCAGCTGACAGGTTGTATTAAGCCTCTGAGGGACCGTATACATGAATCAGGGACTAAACAAAATCAGAGAACTGAATTTAGATTGAAATTGGTTTTTAAATTACCCAGGGTAATTCAGAGGTCACTCATTCTTGCATGACAAAACATCCTACTTCTCATTCTGGTAAACCGTGAGGGACAATTTGTTACAGAGTACTTTAATTTATTACATAGAGTGCTTCTAAACATTTCAAAAATTAAGCTTTACTAATTAATTCATGTCTATGATATGTTTTATCTGTCTCTCCTGAACTTGTCTAATATTTTAGATTCTATTCAGCTTTGTTACTTTTACTTAGGGATTTGTAACTGTGACAAAGAACAGTAGACCTTGAAATAAGGAAAATAAAAATAGGCACAGAAGAAGCTGCTGCAATCTACTGTTGAAAATTGTAAGTGTGTGTCGTCTATAATTTATCAGCAGCATAGTCTGGAGAAATGGTTACATTCAAAAACCTTAGACATTTCTGGATTTCAGAGAAGATTTCTTCAAATGCCAGATGCTGATGTTATTTTAGATTTTAAAACGTTTTCGTGTTTCAATAAAGGTTGATAATGGACTATCACTGCAGTGTGCTAGACATTCCCTGCACTTTCTGCAGCTGAAAGGTTCGCATAGCATGTCAGGAAGGTCCTGGTATCAGACTATTAATTTCTCCCTTGATTTCTTTCTCTAATGATCCACATATTCAAGACATGCTTATTAATTAATAGAAGCCACTGTTATGAGAGCATTCATTGTCCTTTTGTCTCCATATTCACTGGGAAATTGTTCAGAGTGAATTAGTCTAATTAGTTTCTATTTTTTCACTTTTGCTTGCAACCTGTTCATATGTTAGGTCTGGTCACCGATGGAGGTGAAAGGTATCTGCTGTGAGGCTGCTGCTGCTCTGCTCATTTGTTTATACTGTTCCTCTCTTCCTCACACAACAGCCTTGCAAAGAACACTTCCCAAAGCCTCCTATCCATGCATCTGAGTTACTAATGAAAATATCTCAATTGCTTGACAACTGTTGGAAACAAGGCACAATATTTTCCTGAAATCTTATGTAATAATGGCCATGTCACTGTGTCACTGACACTCTCTCCTCATTATTTTGGAGATTTGAGATTAAGAGGAGGGTTAAGTTTAAATTGGTCTGTTTTTTCTTGCAAGCTCTCTGAAGACAGGAATATTCACAATCTCCCTCTACAGCCTTGCTCTGACATAAGGCTTGTAAGATATGCCACATTCTTCCTCTTCCCATCTGTTTCAATCCCTTGCTTTTCTCTAACAAACAGTCCTCCCTCCTCCTTAGGAATTTAATTCTCCCTTTTCTTAAAATAAATTATGTTTGGAGATGAGTGTCAATTTTGCCAATGGGGCAGTTCATTGTTTTGTGTATTTACCTATTACCCTCCTTCCTCCAATCACCATAGAAGTATTAAATGTCTTTCAGAGAAAAAAAATGAGGTAATTGAGGAAATTAATATGTAAAGCTATTAAATAACTCATTCAAGATCTCAGAGTTCATCCAATCACATTAAGGTTTACTGAATATCAGGTACTTCCAGAAAATATTATTCTTCTGCTGTAAGTAACAAATGTCCAAGAGTCTGCAGTCCTGAGAAGTTACTCTAGAAACTGAAACAGAAAAACAGGTATAATTGTAGTCTCTTTCATGCTCCTTTGAAAAGCTGCAATGGGTACAACTTATGTACACAAATTTAAGTCAAAGCTAATATAACCAACTATATAAAAAAGAACATAATTGACATTATCTATGTGTGATCTTTCTTAGTATAGAGAGGACTGCATTTAAATAAGGACTTTGTAAGCTGTTTCAGGCTGTAAGTTTGAAATATATTTTGTCTTTTGAGGCTGTTTATTCCTCATGACAGTTTAAACTTTTACTTCTGTTCCTCTGTCCATAAAACAGAGATAAATACACTTATTCTTTCTTGAGAAGCTTTGTGTGTTCCTAGGAGAAAAAATACAAGAACTAGAAATTATTAATTCATTAAATAGCATTTTTGATTAAATTCTGAGAAGAAAGCCAAAATGACTGGTCAGTTCATTCCCAGGGTAATTCCTTCTTCACTAATTACATGTTTACCTGAGTGAAAGAAGAGTTGTTTACCCTAAGGACACTACTGAAGATATAATAGACTGTACTCTAGGCACATAATTAGGCAGTTTTAAATTACATAAACTATAGGTTATTTGGTGTCAAATAATTATGGTCTTATCATTTCTCCACTAGAGATAGAGCTTAGAAAGTAGAAAAAGTACTCAGAAATAACCTTGACATGACGTGATCCAACAACCCTCCAGAAGGAAGGGTTAGTGGTGGAAGAAGTGAGGCATAAGCATCCTTCTCCCTACCCAGGCAATGTTACGCAGGTCTGCCTTAGGGCAGACAATGAAAAACCAGCTTCTTTCATGCTTTCTCCCCAACCTATTTCCCCTGGCAGCAAGGCTGTTCAGTCCTGCCCTGTCACTGGGCACTGCAGTGTGGCACTGCATTAATTTCCCAGCTTCCTCCACCCACCACACTGCTTCTATTCTTTGGCTCTGCTTCATGCAGTGTTAGTGAGAGCAAACAGGAATCACAGAGGGGTATTGCTGCCACACAAAATATCAAGAACTACATCACTGCATTATGCTGCAACTTCTGCTAAAAATTCTGAATGTTATCTTTAGGAAGTGATCTTGTTTCACAAATTCAGGGTGTAATCTCTGCAAAATAAAATCTTTTTGCATCTATAATTTTGTTGAACTAGGTGCAATTTGTCCAGCTAAACTCAGCTTTAATACTTCTTACTGAGCTGCCAAACATGCTTATTTGATCACTGTAATCCCATCCAATGCAACATATATCATCTGATTGTGTTACCCACCATGCCAAGGAGAGACTGATCCTGTCCTTCTTCCAAGGTTACATCATATGCTGGTAATGATTCAGAAGGTACCACAGCTCAGCATATGTTTTTCCCTGCCTTCAGCATGAAATGTGTAGGAGAGAGGCTATTTGGATATGGCTCACAGCAGACCACGCAGGCTGAGAGTGTTTTAACAGGAAAAAAATATCTTACTGTTGTTTTACAATTTGTTCTGTTTGTCTTCTATTTAATGGATGAGATTTAACTTCACCTTGTTGCAGATAGAACCATTATCCATTTTTCCACTGCATGGATTTATAAATGTGGTGTGACCTCTTGTGGTGCAATGAAATATTACACATACCCTCCGTGTGTCACGCTGTTTATACAACCTGCCATCAACATACAGCCCATCTGCCTGGATGAGGTAGGCAATTAATAGATTTCTATTAACCAAAGAATAACTGTTGTCTGAGAAATTCTCATTAACGACAAATTTCTCTTCAGCTGATACCTTGAGAGGCTGATCTAGAACAGAGGCTAGACAGAGTTAAAGAAATAAAGTAGGTATTTATTAAAAGGTCTTTCAAGGATACACCTTGGGCAGTACAAGAGCCCGACCAGGGCTCTGCCCAAGATGGATCTGAGATGGGCCCAAGATGGCCAACCAGTCATGAGTTTTCACACTTTTATAAGTTTTGGTCCATTTACATATGGAGGTTAATTATCCAATTACAGCTTCAGGTTACGAAGTCCCATCCTCCTGGTTTGCTCTCCTCAATTCGCCGTTGTTTATGCTTTTTGGGCCGGAGGCTGTAATGATGTCCTTTGCTGTCAGGCTGGAAAAGGATTGTTTTGTCTAACTAAACTGTGAAGAGAACTTGCTAACACTTAATATTAAGTTCAGAGTTACACACCAAGGCAGTACAGTATCTGAAAAATATGAAAGCTAAACTTAAGGCATCACAGTCATTTAATAAGTGCATATATTTGGATAACTCTTAATTACTAGCTAATTCAACTTTCATTAACTTAATCTAGTCTTAGTTTATTTTCTTTTAATTTTGGATTATGACTTTCAAATTCCACGTTCAGGAGTTATGTAAAGAAGTTGGTAGTGAAAATGCCACTTCATACTTGTCATTAATAATGTTTGTCACTGAAGAAATTGACAATTAACAAGCAACCTTGTTAATCAATCTGATTGCACACATAGGAGATCTAATATACACATGCCAAGAGCAAAGGTATAAAAGAAATGCAACTCTTTGCAGACTTAACCACTGGATGTTATATATCTAGGTAGTTACTGGCATTTCTTAAGCAGCAGAGGAAGTTACAAATGTACTGTTACTGTATGTAGTTGCTTTCTATAACCATGCATAAATCTCCTTTAAAAGATAAAGGAAAAAAATCAGAAAAAAGTGGTATTTTAAAAAAATCTGAATATTTGTGCTTCATATTTTATATTACTTGTGGCCATGACAACCAATGATAACAGCAAGACTGCAATGCCTCTGCAGTCTTACCACAGCAGCAGCAGGCTAGTGATGAGCTTCATGCAGTGCACCCAAAGGATGCGAGCCATGGAGTCCCACATGGGCACCTGCCATTGGGCATCTGCAGCAGAAACACAGATTCAATAAATGCACTGGAGCTGAAACCAGAAAAAAACTTTGTTTCTGTTTCTAATGTAGCCCAAGTTTTTCAGCTCCCCGAATGACACCTTGCAGGATTAGTCCATGTGCAATTTTAAAGCTGGTAGAAGCTTAAGGATACCGCAATGTCATTTTTTTATCCCTATTTATAACAGTCTCCTCTCATTACCTGAAATACACAGTGATGTCTAAGAACACTTTCAGAAATGGCTTAACAAGTAATTAGCATTAACAACATTGCAAGGAGGATCTAAACTTGATTAAACTTTAAAAAATATTCACCTCTCCTACTTGCTGTATAATATTTTTCAAGATAATAATTCAGAGATGTGAAGCAGTTTGATTTTCTTTCCCTTTTTTATCTATACTTCCATATTTTCTTTTTTACTGCACTTAGTTTAACATGTATCAACTTCTGACTGCTGCCCTGTGTCAGCTGTGGTTCCTGATTTAGTTAAAATTGGTTTCAGGAAGACATGTCAATTGTACTGGCAAAGTACAGTTCTTTACATTTAATTCTGCATAAAAGTTTTATTTACCAGAAAGGTTGAAAACAAGAGGTCTTAAAAGTCTAGCTTATCAAGAAGCCATTCAAACTGAAAATAGAAAAAAATTCTAATGCCAGCAGGCTTCATGCAGACTATGGGATCAACACACGAGACTTGATTTGTCTCTCACTTTTTTTTTTAGTAATTCTACTTTTCATCTTTTTCAGATTCATAGCAATTAACATGAGAGTAGATTCAAGGTTTTAATGGGAGACATTCTGCAGCTTTCAGTTTCGTTCACCTGAATGTCAGTAACAGAAACTCTCACAACTTTCAGTTTGATGAGGACTGGGCTCTCCAGTCACATTTCTTGTTGTTCATCTGACACACAAAAAAAATCAGAAAGTAAAACAATTTCCTAATTCCATATTTTAAGCAGAAGAAAGAGAGTACATTTCACTTCAAAGGGGCTCCCTGGTGTATAATTTTTTTTTAAAAAATATATTAAAATGAAATATCTGGAAAGATCCAGATTTTTTTGGCCTGCAGAATTATACATATTGCCAAGAAGAGAAACTTTTTGCAGAATCCCTGGTAGATGCCTTTTATTGTAAACACCATTTTCATAAGAAGAAGTTGAATTTGCCAAATAACCAGCTGTTGGCCCCGATGGGCCCCTCTAACAGATTTTTCAAAAGCTTGGAAAGTGGACAAATGTACTAAAACACATGTTGATCTTGCAAGCCTGAGCTAAACACCACAGGGGAGAAACTTCAGATCTCACAAAATAAGCACAACCTGTATAGCACAAAAAACTGAACACTAAATGATTATTCACTATTCCTGAAAAGAAACTATCTTTCCATAATGTTTATTAGCCTCATGATCCATAAGAACTTGCATATGCACTTCTCCTGCCACAGTAAGTTTTCAATTTAATTCAGCATCAATGTATTCTGGAAATTTTGAGGTATCTTCCCATTAAATTAAGTCTTGATGGCATAAATCTCTGGCTATTATTTTGACTGCAAAAGATTCTACTTGCAGCTGTTTATTTTCCATATAAAATCTTGTAAGATGAAATTTTCTGTGTATAAGTCATGCTGAAAGGTGAATATCCTTCTAAAGGTTTGAGTAAAATTAATTCAGTCTTCATTAACACATGCTACAAATACTTCATTCTGTACCTATAGGGATACAGAGAGGTACTTTGTTCTCCATGGTTTACTGCTCAAAATAGATTACTCAGTATTGTCTGAACTTCAAACTTGACAGGTTTGAAAATTGTTCTTCCAGAGGTGAGTAGGGACAACACGCCTTTATATTCCTCAGGACACACAGGAGATAGCAGAATTTCTCTTGCTTAAAGCTCCCATAAAATATCAGAATTTACTTCAGCCCAAATACTTTTAATGAAAGGTGAAGAGATATAGCAAAATAGAAGGTTTAGCAACACCTAATCCTAGTTTTCTTTCACCCTGTTAAAAAAAGCCTAGTTTCATAGTTTTAAGTGCTCATGATAAGCAGTCAACACAATTCTTACTACTTTGTTTCTCTCTATAGCAGTTATATTACAAAAGAATCCTGAAGAAAAGCTTAAGAGGAAAAAAGGGAAAAATAATAATTCCCAGACTTGTGCAAAAAAAAAAAAAAAAACAAAAACACAAACTTAAACATAAATAAAGTGTTAAATATGGTTGGAATATTTCCTCAAAATTTTACAGATAGAATCTGTAATTTGGATTAATTCCATGTGTTAGATGTTCACCAGTCCATGGAATCATTATTTCCTCTTACAGATGCATTTTCAGAAAGGTGCCCAGATGCCCAGATGCTCTTTTTAACAGATAGTGCAGGTATGAGGATAAAAAGTTCAAATAATTTATCAGGAAGCACCATCATTAAAGCAAGGTAAACTCTATATAAAGAGAGGCATGCATTTAATATTACTCTGCCAATTATATAATCAATAACATTTTTTTTTCAGCTTTCACTTAGAATTCCAGGAATATGAGTATATAGCACTATAGATAATAAAGCCATAATGTGAGCAAATACCACGAAAGACTGCAGGTACTGAAATGAAAGAATATTAGCAGAATGACTGGATTCTATTAATTTTGTAAAGGTGTAAATCTGAAGTTATAGCTCTATGTGCAACAAATATGAAGGTATGAATCTCTATAGTTTTCAAAAAATCAGTTAAATTTTTCAGTATCAATGGCTATGACATATAATGGATAATTATTGGCAATTTTAGACATTTCACAATCTTTGCTACCTTGAGTTTTTTAAATGTAAGTGCAATTTCTGTACCGCATCATAGGTGGCTTTAAATAAAATAGACTCTGCAGTAAAAAGTAAGGCAGAGATGTGTTCCAGATTCATCAGAGCACTGTACAAATAAATTAAAACTGTTACTAAGGTTTCTACAATAGAAACAAAACTGAAAATTAATTCATTAAGCTCTATACTGGGTGCCTTGTGAGTTTACGGTAGATTTATTATATCATATTATAGTTGTTAAATTCTAAGTAGGTAAAACAGCCTGTTTGAGAAGTGAGGTTCTCTCCTGGATAAAGTATGTCAAACTATTGTTGATGTTTTGTGCTAAGGTGTTACAAAGTTTTATGCAAAATTGTCCAAATTAACATCAGTTTATTGAGAGGGTATAATGAAACCTGATCTGTTCATCTTTTAAAAGTTTGTGTAATATCTATCACTAGTGGACATAGTGATTTTTGTTTCTATTATGTCAGTGAACACAGCCATACAAAATGACAGCTGAGAAGATAGGATTGCTCTCTAAAAGTAGATTACTAGCACTGATTCAAGTAGTTTGCTGTTTGGAAGATGCTCACCTGGGCTCCTCTCTCCCATCAAGAATCACTTTTGATGTCTTCTCCCATGCAGACAGCTATATTCTGATGTCCACAAAAAGATATTGGTTTGGACTGTTTCCTTTGTACAGATACTCCATGGAAATCCATGTTATTCTGTGCATTTAAACCATAGCCAAAACTAGTAATTTCATCTCTCCCATACTGACAGCTGCAATAAGTTTTTTGGTCTTTATATCTTTTTATACTAATTTTTATAATGCCAGGACCAGTTGGGCAGCTCTTGAATAAGGCACCTCTCAACGTGATAAAAATCTCTTAACTATGCATGTTCCTGCACCTGGTGTCCAGATCAGCAACAGTGCAGGAAGCAAAAAGAAGAGAGAAAACTAATGGACTTCATGGAAAATCCAGATCAGGTAAAAAAAGAAAGAATCACTAAAACCTATACAGAATTTGGTAAGAGACGATACTCACGGCAAGGGGAAATTTCCATTGAGCAGGTGACCCAGCTGGGCTCACATGAGGAATGTCAGTTTCCAGGACAACTAAAAGTGCCTTGTCTAGTGAGCAGAGGCAGACCAATGGGACATTCTGGCAACACCCATGGCATGCCGCCATCTTCGCCTAACAGCACATTGTTTTTATACACTGCTCTCAAGGAGAGAAAGAGCATATGGATATAACACTTCAGGGCACCCTTCTGCTTGATTGACCTTTATGTACCACTGGCTGTTTCTGCAGGCCAAAAGGCTGCAGCTGTCATGTAGAAGAATGAGGGAAAACTGAACTAAGGATATCCAGATGAACAACAACTGCCTTGGAGCTACATGGAGTTCTTGGAGTAGGACAGGCTAATCCATGGGTACAAAAGAGAAGTTTTCCAGCACCACAGGCACCAAAGGCAGGACAGGAGTTAAAGTGGCTCATCAGGTGTAGCCACGAGCTGCAGCCCTAATCAAGACAGTTCTGATTCAGAAGATGAGAAACCTTTTAGCAAAAGAAATTAAATGGAGTGGGAAAAGTGATCCTGGATGTAAATAATGTTATAATATAAAACAAAAAAACAATCAAGAATTCATGACTGTCTGGTTCATCTCTTTGTTAATTTGTTCTGCTTTTTTCTGAATGGTCCCTCTCCTGGACATGGAGCAGATGGCACCACTACAGGCACTTCAATGATGTCTGGGCCAGCACTTTTTCAGGGATAGTGTTGGTAAAGACTTTATTTTCTTTTCTGAACTTACCTTCCTTTACTTCACAGCCATGTCTTGCTACTGCTGTCAAGCAGAGGTAGTAATAGTAGCATCAGCAGGAGCTGCAGTGGCAGCAAAATTTCCTTCAGAGTAGATGCTTATAGTTTCCAACTGGGGCAGTGTCATAGGTGTGTTAATAATAGAAATTTCACTACTAGGGCTGAGTTTGTGCAGATCAGTTCTAAAAAGCCTTGCTTGTCCCTGACTGCCTGCAGCACGGCCACATTGCCTCAAACACAAAGAGCAGCACTGTTCTTTAAATGGTTGCTAAAAATAGCAAGCTCATGTGAAGGAAGTGTTTCGAGAAATGAGCTTTAATTCACATGTGAGTTCCTGTTACTGTAAACACTGGGAATGCAATATGGTGAACACGGTAGATGGTCTAGGCAGGAACAGGCATCTAGAGATCATAGGCAGATCTTTTAAGGTAAATCAGTTCCATGGAAGTATTTCCCACGCTGACCTAGTTACTTGGCCTGTGAAATGCAGAGCAGAAATGTTGCACTGCAGCTAGGCTCCTCTCTTGTGACAAGGGCTCCACTGGTGACAGGGTGAGAGGGGGAAGTGTTTGCTTGGGAGCCTATAGACACTGGAATGTCCAGGAAAAAAGGATCAGGAGAGTTCCTAGTCTAAGAACAGAGCTCTGGAAATTTGCTATTGATATGCTGAGTTCCCACACACCACGTGGCTGCCTTTGACTCTGTGATGCTGAGAGCTGGAAGAATTTGTGGCAGATGTGTCACAAGGGGCCTCTCCCTGTACCATCCTAGGAAAGATGGGGAGAAGGTCCAAAAATTTGAAGCGGATGAGGTGTTCATTAGTTGTCAAAGTGCCTCCACCTGAACTTGGGTGAGGCTCATTTTCTAGCACAAAGCAATTAGCTGAGAGTTGCTATGAGTGGCACAGTGCTGCCTGCATCGAAACATAACCTGGACTATAATCTAATGTGTCATCAGTTGTTACAAGGCCAACTCAGGGACTGAAAAATAAGGAAAGAAAAAAAAAAAAAAAAACCCCCCCAAAAAAAAAAAAAAAAAAAAACTGCTAATGCAGAGAGATATTGATATTTCCTGGAGATTTCATTCTGAGGTCCAAAAATATTCAGTATTAGAGTAGAAATGTATCAAGATTGGCTCTGATCTTTTAGTATGTCACTTGAATGATATTGCACTTCTTAACATCAGAATGGAAGGGAAAGACTCCTTCCACTATGAAGTATGGGACTTTTTTTAATATGCTTAGGTATGTTGGTAACAAAAGCTTTTACAAATTTGCTGATCCCTAATTTCCAGTCCTAGCTTTTCTCCTGTGAAAAATGTGAGTGAATGGAAGTAGTTAGCTCAGCTCTTATTTCTCATATAGTCCTAGATGCCACATTTAAGGCCCCTTTTGTCCAATTCCTTTAGCATTGCTTGATCCCTGTCCCCCCAGGTCCTCTCCATATGGCTATATTTATGTCAGTAAGTGGATTTAGCCTAGTAGGAGTATATTTGTAAAAGAGATTAACTGCTGCTCAGTACCAGGTGTCCAGGACATGTATTTCACGCAAGTGTGAAATGTACACAGGTCCCTTGAAACAGCTCCATAAAGATGAATCACAGAGGGAGCAAAGTTTTCCAGATTTAACCCACTACACAGACAGGACAGAGGAATTCTAACTCTATAGAAGTTAATACAGAAGTTTTTAGGAAAGACTTCTATAAGTCTATTCTTTAATACCATGAAAATGTCCACAGATTTATGCCAGTACTCTACTGGCATGCTAAGTAAATAAGATCTCTAAGGTTTTATTCTGAGTCAGTATATATTCTAACAGATATTTTACCAATAATATACACTTAGTTAAACTGGCAATCCAGGTCTTTTTTGTATTTTTGTCATTTAAGCCTGTCAACATCAGCACTTTCAGAATAAGGCACAATATGGCGAACCATGGTTCCAAACTCAGGCCCCTTTGAAGTTCCTTTTCCTACTGGTGAACGACCCTGTCTCTGAGACTAAAATAACACACAGCACTATTTTTCCTACAAAATAAAATCTGAGTGACTTTGCTTTGCCCTACACATCAGCCTTGTGGACTGTACATCATGGACATTACACACACATTCATCCATCATTCTCATTTCCCCTCTACAACAGCAAATCACATTTTTTAGTCTGCAGTTCAACTGCCAAAAAAACCCTGAAATGTATATGAAAACTGTTTTAAATTACTTAATAAAGATTTTCTTACATAAATCTTATTCGACCTAAAGCTCCATGTGAAAGTAAAGATGCTTTGCTGTTCAGGTGAGTGCATAAGTTTTCCTCTTATCCAATTTTACCAAGAGTGATTCATAGTTCCTCCACAAAGAGCACAACAGGAAGCCTCCCTATCTGTGAATTTATATCTGGACCTTCCAGGCACCTCCTTGATACTTTTACCACACTCAGCACCCTCCAATTGCCCTTGCCTTTTCCTCTTCTTCCTCACAATATTTCCCTGTTTCTTCCAAAGTCCCTTCCTCCTTGACTCACGGACTGCCAGCACATGCTAGTTTTGGTTTGGAGCTGTCAAAGTGCTGAGAGATCACCTCATATGCACATCTTGACCGAAGCATTCCGATTCCTACCTCTTAAAATGGATGGGGCTCTGAATTATGACTGTTCCTCCCTTGGTGCAGATAGTAGAGCACTGGATCCTTTTCTCCAGTTAGCTTCTGATTTGCACAAAACCTCAACAGTTTCCCACTCTGAAACCTTAAGTTTGATTTACAGTAGGTAATGGAAGAGAGAAGTTTTTTGAGGGGATAGACAAAGACACATAATCACTACATAAAAATTTATCACTTGTAAAACCAAACAGTAAACTAGTTAACATTTGTATTTTAAACAATATCTCAATATTCAGCAGTTTTGTTAATTAGAATAATTAAAGAAAAAATGTGAATAAGAAATTATTTAAAACTTTTCAGTTTGGTATCATTAAATTCCATTCTAATGATAGTTATTGTTATTTTTGAATAGATTATAAAGAAATTATTCATAAGAAGTGTAAGATGACAGGTGCTTGAATGGAAATTACTTTGCAATTTGATATATTAAATGGAATAAGAGAAGGTCCAGAGAGAAAATGCATCTGCTTCATTGATACTGTCAGTTTATTTTCTGAAATTTTCTTCTTCAAGTAGAAGACATTTTTATCTTGGCATTATTTCAAATTTTGTACTTGAGAGCAATCAAGTTACATTTCACAGCTTAGTTAGAAAGCTTAGAGTAATTAACAGAAATATAATTCAAGAAAACTGTACCTTCTTGAGTGTCACATTTGCAATGAGACAGCAAAATGGCTTCATTTTGGGCTACAGGAAAATTCATATCTTCCCTAGAATATGAAGTGCTAAGACCTAATGTTCCGTCTTTGGAAGTAAAAGGGTAAAAGGCTAAAGAAAAGTTAAAAAAAAATTTGGTTCAATTATCTGATGGAACATCTTTTTTACATGCAGAAAAAACAGCTTCATTTGGAAGAAGACTGCATATTTTAGGGACATTAAATGAGTTTGCTTATGTAAAACTCTGGAGCAGGAATTAATGAGGCATGAGTTTTAAAACTCTGGAGTTAGAACTTAAGTAAGTACAGGCATTCATACCTATAATTACAGCTTTATTACCCATTATAAATATGTTCCAACAAAACCAATTATTTACCACTGCTTAATAAATCTGTAACACCAGCCGAGGTAGTACAAGGCTACTGTTTTGATAAGCAGTGCAGCCATAAAATGGCTGGGAAATCTGAAAATGCATTACCCTGCTCTACTTTGAAGCTCTGTCATTCACTTTTTGTAGATCAAACACGTTTTTCTCACTAGACATCCTCATATGTAGTGTTTTATAACCACATGAAGCAAAATGCTGGACATTCTGGTTATTAAATAGGGAAAATACATAATAATTAAGTTTATTAGCATTTTGCATACTATCAGCAATTCTTATAAAAACCAAAAGAGGCAGAACTTTCTTTTTACTATAACCACCCTTCTAGATGTGAAGCTCGGAGCTGACACCAACAGTCGGCTTCAAGCCAACCAGTAATTCCACCTTTATGAAATTAAAATATGACCACCCTCTCAACACTGGTGTAGTTAATGAGAAGGCAGCAGTTTTGGACATAAAAGACTGGACCAGTTGCACTCTTAAGAAAACCAGGCAGCTTTCTGTGGTGGGTAGACCTGGGTAAAGTCATTCCAGAAAGGGACAGAAAAGCTTTTACCAACTATATTGCCTGCACAAGGCAAGCTGAGAGCTTTTACTGCTAGAGAGCCTAAGAATGAGATCAGGCAGGGCAGAGTTAAAAGTGATTGCTGGAGGAGGACTGTTTCACAGCTGCACCATATCTTATTTCCAAAGAAGAATAGGTTTTTTGTTGGTTTTTTTTTGTTTTTTGTTTTTTTTTTTTTTGTTTGGTTGGGGTTTTTTTTTTGGTAACCTTAAGACCACAAAATTCAATTTTGTTTACGCTGCTGAGAAGATATGAACCACTTCAGACTGAAGACTGCAAAATTAACATTTTCAGTAAATGCACAAAGCTGAGGCTGTTTTATTTCATCTCTAGGTTTTGATTCACTAAATGCTGCTTCTTTATTACAGAATATGCTATAAAGTGTACTGGTGCTGAACTAAATCCAGGCTTTATTTGGACAAAAATGGATTGCTAAACTCAAGCCCAAAAGCAGTGAAATCTCACTAAGATGCCCATTCTAGGGTGCCAATCATAAGAGGTTTTTGAGCTCTTTCTGCCAACGCTTTTTTCCTGCCAAGTTTAAGAAACACAGCACAAAGGATAACCCCCAAAATGAAAGCCCATAAGTTGCAAATAGGCCCTTCAGTGTATTTTATAATCCCTGCATATTCCATTTGGAATGTAGGACGAATTATATTTGCCCCACAACCTTCTCTTTGAGGCTTTCTAAATGCCAAATTGATTGCTTTCATAATAACTTTCCAATGTGAATGACCACTCTGTTTCTAGGCATTATCTATTTTTGTCTTAAGAAGCCCATGAGGAATCATTCTCTGTTGCAGAATATGGTGGTTACTGTTTTCTCCTTTCTAAACAGTTGCAAGGATTTTAATGGAGAGAATAAAAGGGAACATAAAATTCATCAAACTAGTATTACAGTTAACCTGCTCCTCATAATATTGCTAAAAACCCTCTTGCACAAATTTGTATTTATACAACTACAAGCTAGTTAAAAATCTGCATACTTCCCTGTGAAGTTTCAATGTATTATGGAAGCATTAGAAATGGTACCTCAGATAAGAGGTCTAAGGAATTACGCATTACCTGACAGTTTAGCAATAAAGCAGTAGATTGATTTTTGAAACACACTCTGCTTGCTACTGATGTTATATTCCTGCAGGTAACTGGGTAAATAATGTGTTGAGAAGCACATAAACCCTAAGACACTTTTTTATCAGACACTGCCCGAGTTTCAGTTGGAGGCCAAATTACTCATCGCTTCATAGTGCTCAAGCCACGCATTGTCTAACTGCAGGGAGGTGCTGCACCAGCTGAGAGTGAGCAGCCCCTGCAACCAAAGCCTGTTTGAGGCTTAACCTGCTCTGTCACTATGCTCCTTTCTAGCCTCTGGTTGCTGCCTTTTGCATGGCCCTGCACAAGGCAGCTCACTTAACACCAAGTCAGGCATTGCTTAATATTGTTGTGCTTGGCACAGCAGAGACACATCCCAGGAGCTTTTCCATTGATTTGACTGGGCTTTAGCTCATCCCTGTAAATATTAAGACAAACTTCAAAAGCTGGCAATTCTAATTATGCCTGGCAGGAAGATTTCCTCTGATATCCAGGCACAATTGTAGCAAGCCTCACAGAATAAAATCTGTAAAAGCCTTTTTTAAGAAACAATGCCACTGTCTCCATACATACCAGTATGCAAGATCACAGTCTGACTTGATTTTGTTTCATTTATGTCACAGCTTTTACCATCTCAGCATTTTAATTATTAAAACTTCAAACTTCTGTTTCTATTTCTATAGAAATCGTTGATGGATATGAAAAACCACTACTGAAAATCAATAAATAATTTATATTATTTATACATAGCAGTAGATAGCAGATAAGTTATTTTCATCTCTCAGTACATGTACATCTCATATACATCTGACAAGCATGGACTTTCTGATAGATTGGAATTCTGAGTGATTTTGTCTGTGATTTGCTGAGTAGAAATGTAAAATGTGGAAATGTAAAAATGTAGAAAACATGGAAAAAGTATGCAGCTTTACTTTTCATTTTCAATTGAGTTATTTTCTATGTTTTGCATTTATGATATAAAATATATTATTTTCATAGTTTTAAATCAGATTTTAATTGAGATGTAACTTTAATAGTGTTACTATACTAAACAATCTAAATGTCCACAAAATATTTTTCTTGCACACTGCCCCAAGGGCAAGTTGAAAAATTAGTAAAGAATGAGCTTGTTGCTGCCTAGATGCATGCTCATTTTTATCATATGGGAAATCCTGCTTCTCAGGTAGGAATTTTACCACTGCAGCCATAAATCTCCTTCTCCCAGGATTTCACCCCTTTTTCTTGGTATGGTTGGGATTTGCAGTGGTAGATGGTTCTCACCCCCATCACAAAGCACGACCTCCTTCAGACCTAAGTCCCTTATCAGGCTATATCCTTTGTCTGAAAGGCTCGAAGTAGCTTAGGTGGTCATTGTTAGCTGCCACATTTGTAGGATGCCTCGTCTGACATCAGTGCAAGGCCAACACAAGATTTTGTGTCTCAAATATTACACTGTAATATTTGAACAAATAAAGTAATTGTAATTTTATCTCAAGGTAAACAAGAAAAAAAAAGAAGGAAAAAAGTACTGTACATCTTGCAGTGCCTTGCTTCATGTTTAAGTCCATTAAATCCTACATTTCAAATGGAAATGAAATGGCCAGACAATTTCTAGTCTGCTGAACCAATGTCCCATGGAGTTTTGGCCAGCATGTACACAGGGCTTTGGTAATAACCAGAAAGTACATTTGGAAGTAATCCCCTGGAATTAGAAATTAAATAAAGGGGTGACATAAAATTAACATCAGTAAGTGAAGACAGCTGAGAAATAATGAACAAGTGACAGCAGGTAAAATACGTACAAGGCAAAATGGGAACTGCTGGGTGCTATGCAAGAGGCATGGAATGTATAACCTGATTAACATGGGATACAGAGGCTTACACAGAAGCCTAGTATCTGGACATGCCCAGGGCTGGAGAAACAGGAGACTGGCACCAGCTGATGTCACTGCCCTGTGGCACTGTTACCCATGGAGCAGCCCAGCTGCTCAGGGCACAGACCCTGGGTCCCTGAGTGCCTCACTGCAGGTTATGTACCCCTCTGGCAGAACTAGTGTAGGGTCTGAGGCAGGTCTGGACTGCAGAGGAGGGAGCTGTTTGATAAGGCCTACAGTAAACCTAGGCAGCTTTAATGTCTTCAATCAGTGCACCAGGGAGGGGTCAGCAGCACAAGCTGGCCCTGGGAATTCAGAGAGATGTTCTGAGCTATGATGAAGCCTAAGCCAATTCACCTCTGCTGTGACTGCTGCTCCAACCAGCTCAGCTCTGCCTGCACAGATGGCAGTCCTGCCTCCAGCTGCAGCCTGGGCACACACACATCCACAGGTGTATCAGCATGTTAGCTACAAAAAAAGATAAACTGTCCAGATCCAAAACATCACTGTGCCTTGCCCGGGACCCAAGCGTATTTAGTGCCCTGTAACGGTTTCAGGGTGAATAAAGCTTATGATGTGTTTTCCTGCTCTGGTCTTTAAGACCTAGTAACACATAATGCATGTCAGAAATAGAAAATATTGAATTATTAGGTGAAGCATTACACGTTCCCCCAGGCTATGTAAAAATTAAATCAAAGTATGCTATGCTATTCCCACAGTCAGAAGAAAGTTCTAAGGCAAAATTATCCCCTCTAATCTACTTTTCTATTTCTAGTATGTATTTTACAAATAACTTTTGCCTTATCAATTATTTTACAGATACTAAGGGCAGCCTTTGATGCATTATTGAAAAGAGAGAAGACTGTTCATTCGTAGACTTCTGTGTAGAAAGTGAACTGCTTAATTGGATGTTTCTATAGCCTGCCACAACCCAATGTAATGAATATTTAATGGCAGTATAATGTAGCTATTTTTAACAAGTAGCTGACAACTGCACAAAAAACAAAAAAAAGGCTTCACAAATGGTGACATTGGATTCAATGCAGTGCACTGAAAAAAAAAGTCACAAAGGCAGAAATATGAGCAAGCATGTATGACAAACTACTCATCAAAAATTACTATTAAATATATTTTTTAAATTAGCACAAGGAAGAGGAAAATTAAAAGTACAGAAATATTCTACAATAGTGCAACACATCTCCAGAATTTCTGGTTTAGGCACCTCCAGATTTGCCTCCAAGCAAGGAGAGCAAGAGCTCCACAGAGCTGAGGCTGAAGCCCCAACGAGCCTTCCCAAGTTGAGCAGGTGAAAGACGCTTGCATTGGCTACAACAAGAAGGGACTTAGCTCATGCCTCCAGGCTTTGCTCAGCTAATCCAAATGAGCAGTCAAGGCTTGCAGGCTACCCCAGGCGGAGGAACCCAACAGGAAACCATGGCGAGGGGAGGCCTGGGTCAGAGGTGGAGAATAGCAGCCTGAGAGTAGGAAGAGGGATGGCAGGAGATGCCAACAACACAGGAGGCTGCAGCAGGCCAGTAAGCCCAGGCATTTGTACCCTACAGATAGATCAGTTTTGCTTTCAATGAGGACATGTCTTTTATTTTTGAATCCTAAGGAACAAAAAATAGAGGCATTCAATATATAACACATTAGTTAAATCAGAAGTTTTGCTGGAATATAATGATCTACAGGAAGGAAAATTTTAACCACATGCTGTTCAACAAATCTAGTGAAATTATTTTAGACACATTTAAAGCTCCTTATTTGCAGCAACTTACTTATGCTTTTCTTCCTTTGTTTTATGTAAAGAACTTTCAAAATCCACTTCCAGAAGTCTCTTTTGTATGTCTTTTTGTGGTTTATTACACAGCATTGTAACTCTGTAAATGATTGGAAGTTTAAAAAACAACATATTCTGATGTTGTGGTTGATATTAGAAAAAAATTAATTGTATTACACTGTATTATTTTTCTGAAATTTGCCTTAATAGCACAAGAAAGTTTCATTCAAAAGTAGTATCTAAAATGCCAATATAGTGCTATTTTTCTGTTATTACAGAAAAGACATTATAATGAGCCATATATGTGTGACTTGGAGCAAATTTCTTTTGATAATGGCTAAATACTTTCAGTTTGAAGAAATGCAGTTATTGTCCTGCAAGTGTAGACTCTGTTTTTCAGTCGGTTTATGGATGTGCTTTTTTCTTTTTAAAGTAATATTCTCTTATGAAATAGTCTTAAAGTACTTTGATGATACTGCACTACAATTCAGAAACCAAAACAATTTGTAAGTTCACATCTCATAAGGAAAGTTATTGTGGGTAATTATAAAGGAACATAATATTAAGGCAACTCAATTTTTGTGTCAAGACACTGTCAATGTATGAATGTCACCCTTTTAAAATTAGAAATAAACAAAAATAAGTAATAACAAAAATACTTACTATACATGCTTTTGACTTTTCAAAGATTTTAAGCTATTTAGGGTTATGGATGCTTGATCTATCACACACAAATAAACACTATTCTAACATTACCACAGACTCCCAGAGTTGTCCTCTTTCGGCCAGAGACTGTGCCCTATTTGGCCACAAGTGTTTTTAATAACACAGGGATTTTTTTGCAGGCAGTCAGTGGGCAGGGATGTACTAAATGCTGTTTGTGTTTGCTTCTAGGATTCTGCCTGGTATGGCAGGATTCCTTTGAAAGTGAGAGTACAAGAACTCTGTTTGGCTTGACCTCAGTTTCTCTGTTGGATGATTAAAATAGAATTTATAGACAGCCTTAACCCAGTGCCTACTGCAGTTGGTAAAAGCACTAAAAATACAAATATTTAAATATTTAACTATCATTAATTTTTGGGGGCAAGGGTGGGAGGGGAAGAAGAACAAAAGGAAGAAAGGAAGAAGGAACTGCAGAATGGTATTTCCAAATATCCCAGATTTCACCATGGGGGCTGGGGCTATAAAAATGAAATCTCATAGGGAGGAGCAGCTATGACTTCATTACATTCAGTGGGAATGTAATAAGAAGACTCTTGGCTGGTAATAGCTATGCTTATTCCTTAGAAAAAATGTCTTGATCACTGAAGAAAATAATGAATGGAATTGACTAAAAGAAAAAAAAATTGGCAGAAAAACATGAGAGAACCTGAGGCAATCAAAGTAAAGAGAATTAACTGCCTCTATTCCTCCAGAAATGTAAAAGAGTAAAATAGTAAAAGAACATTAAAAGGAAGCATAAAAGCAAAAATGTTAAATTTTTTTTGAGTATGCAACTTAGGAAACAGGAAAATAGATGGCTATCCATTAGAAAGTGACTAGAAACACACAAAGGAATAAGAGAGGTGGCAAACATCACTGTAAAAAATTTAAGTGGCAGGGGAGATGAAAACTGCTACATCACATATATTGCAATGTGAGGTTCTTTGGTCAAGTAATCACCACCTGAACTTTTTGCAGGTCAGATTTTAATTCCCTCAGTCTGCAAAGAGTGACACCCTTGTACAGGTTTATATTCATGAATAGGGAAATCCTCTGGCCTCAGAAAGACTACAGCCCCACATGAACTTATACAAGTACACCTGTACAGAACAAAAGACTATGGAGGAAGCAGGGAACAAGTTTGTTCTGTCTTTGGAGGAAGAACTTTTGCAAGAGTTCAGGTGGCTAAGTAGATGCAGGGAGTGATGGTAAGGTGCATTTAGAGCATTGCAAATGATGTGAGAAGACTGAGGAGTTGTCAGAGTATTAGTAAAGAATGGGGTTTCTTTCTGAAGTAAATCCACATTAACTAGCAAATACCTTCCCATGATAGCTGTGTAATTGTTTGACTTGGTGAGATTAAAAGCAACATCCAAAGGAATTTATTTGCCCTAATCACTAGATTTAAGTTTCTTACTATGATAGAATTTTAAACCTATTTAATACTTAAAGCAAATAATGCTTCATCCTAAACTGATTAGAAAAAACAGATTATTAATGGGAGGAAAAGCAGAAGTAATGGTGCTTAAATGCTTTCCAAGGATCAGAGGCATAACATGAAGCTAAGGTTTCAGGCAGGCTTAACATGATGCCAGAGATGGAAGTAGGCATATGAATGAGCTGTTGCTGCTGACTTACAGCCACCAAATGGTAAGTGACCAGGAACGCTGCCAGAATTGAGGCCAGGTGGGCAGGGCATGGAAGGGTGGGAAAGCAGCCAAAAGTTAAGCATGGTGAGGGAGCAAGTTGGTGTGGGGACCGCTTAAGCACTGGAGAAAGGTCTGGAAAGGCTTAAACAGCAGAGAGATCAGCAGGGCACCCACTGCTGTCCATGAATACTCTGCTTTCTGTGGGGATTCCCATTGCAAAGCACCAGGTGCGAGCTCCTTTCACGGTGTACCTGTAGGAGCAGAAACTGCTTCAGGGACCCACAGAATGATACAAAGCTCGAGGAGAAGGGTGGGCAGTAGTCTGGGAGGAGTTCTGCTGAATTCCTCCACCCCTCTGCATGGGAAGACATTCTTAGAGAGGGATGAAATAGACTCATTACTCCATAGAGACCTGCTTTCAACTCTCATTATTCAGGACTGGTTTGCTGTGGATTATGTGCAAGGTGCTTAGGGTAAAAATGGATCTGAAATCAAATATGAATCAAAGACTCATACAGCATCTCCTTCATGTTATGACAAGAGGCAATGACAAAGGCACATTAAGCATTTAGTCTCACTTTGTCTTCTATGTCCTCATCAGGTCCACAAAGAGCAAGTACATATCTGCTATTCTGGCAAGGTAACCACTAGGGCAAAAAAAAGAAGCTTTGAAATTTCCAGTGGTCCTCCTACCATTCTCTCTGAGTCTGGTGTTTGATCATTTTCTTCCATTTCAGTGTGTTGATTTTTTGGTTTTTGTTTGGGATTTTTTTCCTAGCTGCAACCTTTGCTGTGACTAATTCAGTAAGAAATAAAGCCAACAAAAATTAATCATTAGCTCTCTTCTATTGATTTGGACAAATACAAGTCTACAAATGCTTCCATCATCACATTCAGAATTGTAATTTCTCTTTTTCATTTTCAGTGACATTTTGTGTCAAACCTATCACAAATTCCCCACGGTGTTTTGAAGACAAAACTGCAGTAATGACTTCGGAAGAGCATGACATCTATATAATATTGTTAACTATCTATTACGTTACCAGCTGCATTTGCCCATTGTTGCTGATACTTAACCTTTACTCTTCTTCTAAAACTAGAAAGTGCTTTTCAAATATATGTTACAGCATGATCAACAAATTTAGGTAAGGCTGACACTGACAGTTTCTTTGTTTGGCATTGATTTTTCCCAAACAGAAATGCTATTAAAGCTAAGCAAAAGGCACTTTTCTCAAGTACAGTTTTAGCACTCCTGTTGATTGAATTGAAATGTCTACACTAATCAGTACTGGCCTTGCTGTAAATAAACCCAAAATATTGTACAGCTTTAGAAAGTTTCTTGCCACAAAAACACTGCAAGAAAATATCAGTGTGCATATCTCTGTCATGCCACTTATCCAGATTTCTCTTCTTTTTGCTGTGAATATGGAGAAACCAGCCATGGTACAAATTAACCTGGCTGCGCCCTCAGTGTTTCTGTCCATTGGGAGAACATGCTGTGGTAGAAGTCATAAAATACCTCAAGTTGGAAAAGAGCCATAAGGATCACTGAGTACAGATCCCAGCTCCTTTCAAAACTGGCTAAAATTAACCATATGACCAAGAGCATCATCTAGACAGTCCCTTGACTCTGCCAGGTTAATGCCATGACCACTTCTCTGGGGAGCTAGTTCCAGTGCCTGATATGATCCTATTACTGAGAGATGCCTCTGCCTGAATTAAGGTGCAAATGTGACCATCTGCCAAAGTCAACAATATGGATTTAATTGAACAACAAAATGTGAGGTGGAGAGAGAGAAAGAAATGGAAAAGAGAGGAGGGAGACAGACAGATCAAGCAGAAGATAGTCACCACTCAAGGATCCAGTGGCATCCTGTTGATCCTTATTCACCCTGGGCTTCTCAGTGGCGGGAGTCCTGAGGCTGGTCAAAACTTTTCACTACTTACACATTTTAGCAAACAACAAAATGAATTAATTAATTAATTGGTGCTCATTGGTGTTATACCCCAGTTTGCTTGGCAGGTTTAGGGGAGTGTTGTTTGGTGTACATTGGGCAGTGTGCAGGAGAAACAACAATATTCTCTGCAGGTTCAATAACAAACTTTTACTTGCAAACTTTAGAACATTACAGTAAAATAAGGTCCTTGGCAAATTTTAAAATGTAGCCATTTTGGTTAGAAATGCTGCAATATAAACACATAAAAATAGCCCTTAAGAAAATGTATAAGGTAAAGGAAAGAAAAATAAAGGATAAGTGTAGACAGGTGCATGGTCACCACCTGTGGATTCTGCAGCAAGATTGATTCTTGCAATTTTTATGTCCATTGGTCAACATGTTGGTCACAGTCTTGTCAAAGTGATGGTCACAATCTTGATCCATATGAGATGGGGGAAGCCCCTGACACAGAAAATCTGGTGCATTAATATGGGCTCAGGCTCGGTGAGAATGCCCAAGTACCCCCTCTAAGGTAGTGAGTTTTACAATGGATGATGCAATGCTGTGGATCAAGGGATATTTTGGTAATCTTTGATGGTTTATGACAATTTCTGAGACTTTACAGCTGCCTCTTACATTGGTGAAGTATCAGTTGTGCGAATTACGGTCCTTAAGCAGAGATGAACACCATCAGACCTACTGTGAATGTCCTGGTGCTTCCCCAGAGGGCAGTCTTCACAGCTGATTCACTTGTGTATGGACACTGGTATGATGAAAAGCATTATTTCACCTCAGTAGGATTTGCCTCGTATCAGCCTCCTCTCTTGTCTTGTTCAACACTCAGCTGATGCCCTGGGTGATGGGTGTACACCTCCTCTGCACCTGGACAATCACTGTAAGTGGCAGACTGTTTGAGTATTAACCATTAACATTCCAGTCTCTCACAACTAGTTACACAGTTCTCTTTTTCTATTGGTGTCACGATCTGCTTGTACAATTGGTTAAATGATTCCCTGTCTTCTCATACTAATTAGTCCCATGCTCAGTCTTTCTCTTAAGTTGGTGGTTTCTGATTTGTAGTCACAGTCTCCCCCTGCAAGAATTACCTTTCACCCATTCAGAGCTGATTCAGCACAGTTGCTGAGATGGCTTTCCTTGTGGTTGCGTTCTTTATGTGCATTATTTGGTGACATGTTCTTCTCTCCCAGGTTTGTTTATCCCTCCCTTCACAGTGGCCTAATTTACAGTCCAGTTTCAGGTATCCCTGCAGGCATATTTGGCAGTAAGGGCTTCCGTGGTCACAGGTACAATCTGTTCCTTAACTTGAGGGGATCTTTGACCCTATAAGCAGTTGCTTCGTTACACAGTTTGCCACAGTGGGAATTTTTGTCTGCATCCATTACCCAGGATGTGCTAGCCAGATCTCAATTACACCAGGCTTGGAGTTAGAGCCATTGAGGCAGCACAAGCCACACTGTTGTTCCCATCTGTGCTTATCCCATAGCAAAGTCCTTCTGTAGTAGACGTGTTTAAGACGGGCAATTGTGCTCTTTAAGTCCCTAAATTGTCTCTTTAAGTGTGCCCTACCACACTCAGTGAAGGAACTTTTCCTAATACCAGCCAGAACCTCCCCCCACTGCTGGCCCTCATGAGGAAGCAATAGGGTCACTTGTCACCTGCTCTTCTCCAGGATGAACAAGCAAATTTACCTCAGACCTTCCTTGTAAATCTAGCCCTCAAGATTTTTCACCTTCATAGTAGCCCTCCTCTGAACACACTCACACAGTTTGATGCCCTTCTTGTATGTATCCTACTTTCAGGGTTTCTTTAAATAGGAAAAGGCTGCCTGAATAAAGAGACCAGAGCAGAAGGGTTGCACAGGTAGAACAGGGTTGTGTTAGAAATTCCAGATGGAGAACTGTATAAAATGGCTGTGAGCCATCAGCAACTCTTCTGCATGATCCAAAGAATCCAATTATGTTAACATGGTATGACTTAGATTACCTTAAATTTATTGGGTTTATTTTTTAGCTCAGATGTTGGCTGTGCTGTGAGAAGGCACAATGGTAGCTAGGACCAGGGATTTCCCTATCCAAGGCAAGGATAAGGAATGGCTACAGGGAGTGGGTTGGAGGGTGGGAGAGTGGGGAAAGTGGTGGTATGTGGCCGGTATAAGTGGTCTCTTGTGTAGGAACAGTGTGGACTTTGCACCAGGGACATGCAGCATGCAGGAAGGGGTACAGATTGTGGCTGCAAAAAATTAGAAAATTACCCTAGGTCAAGACAGCACTCTGAGAAGGGTTTATTTTAAGGAGCAGCCAGCATCCCACTCTGGAGCAGCTGGCTGGCATGGGATGCTAAAGAGAAGAAGCAGACAAAATTTGAGGTAATGGTCAACAAAGCTCAGAGGGCATAGACTGCTCCTGAGCATCTGTGGCAAGATCAGAGTCTGATTTGATAGTTCTGATCTGTAAAGGAAACACATTGTTAAGTTGCTTCAATTATATACTTTTCAAGAAAGTAAAAACACATGATAAATAGAAACAATTACTGCAAAAAAGTTGTGCATAGTTGGAGCCTGTCTTTTAACCTTGCTGAAAATCTTTCATTGTCTCACTGTGAGTCTTTAAGAAGATTTAACCTCTCTGTCAGTTTTCAAGTTTCTAACTTGGATGTGATCAGCCTCAGTGTAGTACTGCAAGGATAGCTAATAAAAGCTATAAAACACTAAACACTGTATGGAAGATAAAAGAATCAACAGAAAAATCTGAATAAATTACTTGAATAAATAACACAGAAAAGAGTACAAGGTACTTCATTTACCTTGTCACTCTTTGGTATGCTTTTCATCCATCTGTCATTTGTTTTCACAGATTGTGAGCTCCTTGAAAGAGGATCTGTGTCTGTCCTCAGTGCCACCAAAAAACATGCCACAAAGTTGAAATAATATTGTGAAATAATTGTCATAGCTGTTGGAAGTGTACCACCTATTATACCTGAGCATGTTTGTGAAGTTCTGAGTGTGCTCCTTCCCCCACGACCACCATGAGGTGAGGAAGCACTCCTCTGTTCATCCCACACAAGGACATATAACAATGAAGACCTGGAAACTGTGTCAGGGCAAGCAAACCTCAGCAATCCTAAAGCCCAGGAATAGCACCCATGTGGGGTGGCACTCTTCAGACACTTTTGCTTAGACAAACCATCCAGAGGAGGCCACATGTGACACAAGACCTGTGTCTTTCTGAACTGAGGGGCCCAACAAGTACCCTGGGACACCCCACGTGTCAGGGTTTAACACAACATGCCTATGTTTAGCACTCCAGGTCCACATTTGAGAATTTGCACCAAGCCTCACACCCCCCTTAAAGCAGTGAGAGAAAACACGAACTTTTGAAAAATTAATGGTACCAGGGAGTGTGGCAGCAATCATCATTATTTTCATCTGCATAGATGCTGGTGTCAGGCCAAAAAGCCTATGAAGCATGAGAGATGTCTTCATTTCTGAAAGGAGTAGAAATCCCAAGAAACTGCAAATGACATCAAGCATTTCAGATGGAAACTAGACAGATTCATTACCTTGTCACAGGTGACATTCAGCCCACAGATCTCTGTCCTTTGCTCTGACATCAGCCACAGCCTCCTTTCTGTCACATGATTTTCTTACATTACTTGCTATTATCACTATTACTTACTATTCATGGAGAGTTGATGGCATACTCCAAGACTAACTGATGTACAGAAGAGTGCATGCACTCTCTTTTTTAATAGATGGGGAGTCTATTAAGCAGACTGCCTGACAGTTTTTCTACCTATAGTTCAGCATATAAACTGACATAAGTCCATAAACTTCAAAAACCCCATGGTATTGCCTCATTGATGACACACAGAGCTTGCTTTTCTTCTGCATTTCTCCTCAGCCTCAGCAAGGAAAACAGATTAGTCCCACTCCTAGTGTGATTATAATAGTGATAAGAGTTAGTACACCAGGTAAGACTTAATATACCAGCAGGACATCTGTAATGAGAGAAGTAGAGAGTCCAAAACGAACTAAAATGACCAGACCTTAAGCCCAATTGCCAGCATCTCCCTGGATGCTCTGGGAGCTGACTGATACCTGAATTAGCTGTCCTTGTTTCAATTAAGCACCAATGAAACAGGGTGAGGCTGAAGTAGCTCAAAAGAACGATTGGGTCGGGATCAGTGGCCAGTGCAAAGGCCAGAAGCTGCGCTTGCCAAGTGCAGGGTGAACACCTAGGTGTGTGACCCTACAGAAAGTTTCATACCTGTGTCACAAGATGGTGCTGCTGCTCAGCCGATGCACAGCTTAAGCCTGTGTTGACAGCAACAGAAACCTAATGCTGTGACAATGTATTGATTCAGATGTGCACGTGTTTATTTTTCTTAGTGTTCTGTGGCAAATGAGTGTTTTAAAGTTACTTAAAGAATCACAGCAAAGTCATAGGCAAAAGCAGGTTTAATATAAACAGGAAGTGTGATGTAGTTAATTTACAAGGTTCCCTCTACTACTTACTACTAATGCTCTAGTTAAAACACACAGAAAAAGAGCAAACTAAAACCTTAAACCAGTAAATTGAAATTCAAAATCAGCTCAAAACTTAACTCTGTGGAGACTGGGGATAGGAAACGGTTAAGGACAAACAGGAATAAGGAAGACCCTCCCATTGCATCACAAGTTTCAGAGTACACCCCTTTGCTAAACTGCACCCCAGACCTGACCAACAGTTTAGGCCTATTGCTTTAACAGCACTTAAGAGCACTTAACTGACAGTTTAAGTTAAACAATTTATCTAAAGATTCATATAGAATTTACTATAACTCATGGGCCTAACTTACAAATCTGAAGTACTTAAGAATCTAGGAGAGCAGCATTCCTTGCACATATGCTATAGCATATTCACACCCTCATGCACACATACCTAAAGAGCCTGTATAAGGCACCCACAGAATACCTGTGACAAATTCCCCTCCACCTTGGTGAAGGACATACATCTGATGCCTTTGGATCTTCCCAATGGGAGAAGGGTTGAGTCTGGAGAAGTGGGGGTGTAAGTCCAGGCTCCATCATTGTCATTCAGTGATATTCCACGTTTAGCAAACTTGAGAGTTCTCTGGCTCTCCACGGCCCCACACAGCACTGGTCATAATCTCTGCTGTCCAGGAGAGCTCAAATGGTCTCACTTTGGGGCATTGTTTATAGAGTCACAAGAGAGTGAGCTTCAATCACAATAATTTTTCATCCTGACTGAAATTTGGGCTAGCATGTTCTTTGAAAGTTTAATAACAAAATTGTTTTTCTGCTTGGGTTGTTTTCCAGGCAAGAAAAATGAGTTTCCAAGGCTGTTCATTAAAAATCAGGAGCTCATTAGGCAGTACTAGTTCCTGGGAACAGACTGATTTTGATAAACTCAGGAGGAGCTCAGCCCAGGTGCTGTTTGTAAAGATAGAGGCCTAATGAGCATTTCTCAGATCACAGTGAGGCCCCAGGAGAAGTGCAGGGGATGCATATCACGTGTACACATATGCCATTGCACATCTCTGTAGTGTAGATGAATTAAAATTAATTACATCCAAATTTTGATCACAGAGAAGTTCTTTGAGTTTTTTAATGGACTTTTCTCATGACAAATCCCCCAGGATAACACCACTTTGTATCAAGTAGGTTTACTCCAGTAACAATCTACAACAAGAAGAATCTTTTCATTTCTTTAGTTTTGATTCCATTTCCCATATATGTTTCTTCAACTCAGCTGAGGAACAGATTCTCAACTTTGCTTATTCGTGGTTTTGTATTTATTAATCATATATGCAGCATTTAACAGGATTTGGTATTCTGCTGTCAAAGCCATTAGAAGAGCATTAATACACTGTACATGGTATCATACGGCACCTGGGCTTTGCAATTTGGTGTCATTCTTATGGTTTGGAGATATATCTAATATTCCAGGTGTTCTACGCATTTTACACAAAAGAAGATTGAAGTAGAAGTGTTACTGCACAATCAGCAAAGGATGATCCAGCCACCCACCTTAAGATTCAGCTCAGAGGAGAAACAATCCCACAAAGACCCATTTAATTTCCAGGCTTGCTTCCTTTCAGCTCAGAATTGAAAATTTCCCCATGAAGGCAATTTGCAGGCTCTTCCTCCTTGCCCAGATCACTCTTGATCACATTGGTGAACAAGCCAGCCAAAGTACAGACGCTGGGTGCCAGTTGTCAGTATGAGGGAGAGACCCAAGAGCCTGTGGCACCTTCCAGCTTCCTGTTTGAGTAATTGAGGGAGTTGCAGAGATGTATAGCAGGAAAATGTCACATTTTCAAGTCCAGACTGTCAGCAGGTGTTAAAACCACAGGATCCCTTTTGCTGTCGCCCTTTTGGGGTGACTTTTGCTTGAGGGTCTACTTATGTGCCTAATAAAACTGTGAGGCAAACCAAAGATTTTCTTCTGAGAGCACTCAACAGATGAGCAGCTGAAGGGAAAGAGTTGTTTGGACATCCGCCACTGAAATGTGGCAAAGGATGCTATGGATATCAGGCTCAAGAGACCTAGTAAAAAGCTGGGGAGTTTGCTGTTCTCCTTGGCTGTGGGTGAGCCTCCTGCTGGTGTAAAGCATCTGTGTTCTCATCCTCAATCACTATGGGGAGCAAAACATGAGTGTGGGGTGAAGATCCCAAATGACATAAGCACTACTGTGTGTCCCATCTAAGCCAATGTCAAATTAACATTCAAACCTGACACCCACTTGGAGAAGATTAATTTACTGACAGTTTAAAATAGAGTAGGATACTGGAAAAACCACCTTTCTCTTACCCTCTCCTGCTATCAGAATCATGGATGGGCTCAGCTTTGGCCATGGCAGGTCTGGCTGGAAACCAAGTGGAGTTGGCTGTGCCCGAAAGCGGGACAGCTCTTGATGTCTTCCCCCAGAAACCACTCCTGCAGTCACACAGGCCCAATACGTAGACCCAATTCAATTGTCTTTCAAGCTGTGCTGCTGGAAGACTCAGGCTGCTGTGGAGCACAGCTGCTCTCTTCCATTACATGAACAAGAAGGCAGCTACCCACTGTGCAGATCTCAAAGACGTGGCATAAATCAAATCTGAATCAGCAGCTTTGCACTCTACTCCTTTGCTAACTGGTTAGCGAAGCAGAAGCTACGAGCATCAATTTCCAAGAAAAATGTAGATTTTAATTTTAATACAGTTTCCTCACACTGAAAAATTCTCCCTCTCACACACATTCACAGAATTCACAGAATTCACAGAATGACTAGGTGGGAAGAAACCTTAAAGACCATTGAGTCCAACCCAATATTAGTCAATTAATATTGTTTTAGATAAAGCAGCAGATCTGGCTATTCCAACAGTCATGTCATATTTCAGTGTGGAAAAAGATTGTGGTTTCTTTGGAACAACACTCTTTCTCTTATTTTTTTCTGAAGAATTGTGGTTTACTGGTTTCTCTTATCTACAACCTTCATTCTGTTTTCTCTCCTGGAGGCTGGTCATGCTTCCAAGACTAAGCACAGAAACTGCACACCTGGTTCTATATTAAGTCACATGGGAATTAAATTTAAGGGATCATTAGCACAGAAGCTTTGTGTCCTATTGTAATTGCTGCTCAGTACACTTAGGCTGTTGCCAGTTTCTTCCCACTGCAAAAGTAACCCTCTGAATTGTTTTATTTGTGTTTTCTTTCAAAAAAAAAGAAGGAAGCTCAAACTTCTACTGTATCATGTGAGAATAGGTTCTGTGCTATGGGAGCACAGTCAAACACCAGGGAATGGTCTGGGGACACTGTGTAGAAGGCATGGATCCCATACCTGAAATTCTGTTTAATACTAATATTCAATTTCTTATCAGTACTGTTCAGTATCTTCAACAATAACATGGACACTGTGGGATTGAGTGCACCCTCAGCAAATTTGGAGATGATACGAAGCTGAGTAGAGCTGTTGACACAGCTGAAGGACTGAGAGTATTATAAGACTGGTAAAACACTGGAAGATGTTGCCCAGAGAGGCTGTATCCACATCTCTGGGAACATTCATTCAGTTTGCAAAGGTCCCTAAACCCCTGCTGGAAATTGAAGATGTCCCTGCTTATTGCAGGGCAGATGGTCTAGATGACCTTTAAAGACTTCTTTCAACCCTGACTAGCACCATTTTATGATTTCCACAACTTTAGGAAGACTAAAACTGTGTAACAAACCAGACTACAGCTATGCTGTAACTTTATGTGCTGAACTAGTGTTTTAGTTTATGGCCATTGCTCCTTTTCCTGTCCCTGGGCACCAGAGTCTGGCACCATCCTTTGGCACCTGCCTTCAAGATATTCTTACGCATTAACGAGATTTCCTCTCACAAAGCTGTGGATGACTCATGCTATACTTAGACTTGTACACACTAATGCTGGCTTAACCTAGTGCACAAAATGAGAACAACTGTGTGTCAGACTAAGACCCAGTTGTGGGAGACCTTGTTGAGCTGCTTTGGAGAAGACGAGCTGCCTGGAAGGAGATTGTAGCAAGGTCAGCCTCCTCTCCCATGCAAGAAATGACACAGCGAGAGGAAATGGTTTAATTTGCGTGGAGAGGTTTCGATTGGACATTAGGAAAAATTTTTTTTCACAGAAACAGTGACCAGATATTGAAATGGGCCACCCAGGGAGGTGGTGGAATCACTGTCCCTGGAAGTGTTTAAGGAAAGACTGGACATGCCATGGGCTGGGTGACAGGGTCATAGTTTGGACTTGGTGATCTTGGAGGTCTTTTCAACCTAAATGTTTCTGTGATTCTGAGCTAAGGGATCATTAAACCACAGGGTGTGGCCTCCCACTCCTAAGGGGAAGGAAGCTTCATAAATGCTCATGGTTAAAAGGAACAACAAAAGTTAAAGGGTCTGCAAATAATCAGAAATTTTTATTAATAAATTACATACTTGGCATGGAAACTGGCATCTTAGTCCCTGACCTACTATAGAAGTACATGGCAATGGGTTTTAGATAAAGAAGTAGTGTGAAAGGCAAGACAGAAAGGAAGAGGTGAGTTAAAGAAGAGGAGAGAGAAAGAGAGAAAAAGAAGAGATCACCATTCCTGTTTCCAGCCTTGATCCACCTGAAGGGATGTCAGTCCTGGTGTCAGATCCAGCCAACAGGATATCCTGTGGCATTGGGGGATACTTTCTGTGGGCTGACTTCCCTGTCCTGAAGTGTTTCTCACTTTCTATGCAATCAGTTATCACGGGCAGTCTGTTCTTTCAGACCATTTGCGGAAATGGGTCAGAGGGCTTTGGGGATCTTGAGTGGTCTGTGCTCCTCTCCATAGTCCATGCCCCACTTCTTGGCCTCATCCCTGCGCTTGCCGTGTGCTGTGTTTTGCTCATCTCCAGAGTCGGTAAGAAGGATGTTTTTCCACGGGAAAACATGCTGTCTTACGTCCGCATGGACACCTTATCTCCCTCGTTCTTTTTCACCACGGGGAGCAGCCCGCCGGGACAAGGCCGGGAGCGGAGCCGGCAAGCGGATTCTCCACACGCCTGGGCGGGCGGGACGTTCCTCCGCCCGCCGCACCCCCAGGGGGCGCCCTCGCCCGCCCGGCCCCCTCGCCGGACGCCCCGCCCCGGGCCGGGCAAGCGGAGCGCCGCCATTGGCCCAGCGCCCCGGCCCCGCCCTCTCGGTGGTCACGCGCGCGGCCTCACCGCGGCCGGAAGTGCTAGGCCGGGCGGCGGGTGCGGGTCCGCTGCCGCCAGTGTAGCGCGAGCGCGGCGCCTCGCGCTCCTCTCCCGCTTCCCTCAGCCCCTCCAGGTTCCCTCAGCCCCTCCAGGTTCCCTCAGCCACCCCCGCCATGCACCCGCGCCGCCCCGACGGCTTCGACGGCCTCGGCTATCGTGGGGTCGGCCGCGACGAACTGGGCCCCGGCTCCAGGCCCTTCATCAGCGGTTCGGAGCTGGGCTCCTGGGTGACCAGTCCGCCCGACATCCCCGGCAGCCGCAACCTGCACTGGGGGGAGAAGACGCCGCCGTATGGGGCTGGGACCCCTCTGGGCGGCGCCGGCCCCAACGAGGAGGCCAACCTCGGGGCGGGCGGCCCTGGTGCCGGTAAGGGAGGGCCCGACCCGGGCTAGCCTGGGGGCGGCCGCCGTCTCTCGCCAGTCCCCGGTCCCGCTGACCCCCGGCTCCCACCTCCCGCGAGCAATGACCCGCCGGGCAAGGGCGGGCGGGCGGCGGCCCTGAGCTGTGCCGCGGCCAGGTCGAGCGCCGCCCGGCCCTCTTTAGTACTGGTGGTGCTGAAGCGCCGGGGAAAACAAGTCCCTTAGAAGAACACGGAGTGCTTTGTTGAACGCTGTCGCTGCCTGTTGCGCTCCAGCAGTGTGCAGCTCCATTCAAGTGTGATTGGAGAGTGCCAGAACGCGCCCCGCAGCTTCTCGTTAACCAGTGTGCAGTTGCTCATCATTGCCCGTGTAAACAGTTTCCTACAGAAATACTCCGCCTTCTTTAAGGGCAGGAAGTGCTTTTGGCTTTTAGAGTGCTGCGTTATTGTGATGGTGTTAGAGACTGCGTGGCTTCTGTCGGGTTTAAAACATGAGCTGCTGACGCAAACTTTCCCCCTCCACGCGTAATAGCGAGGGAACTGTGGGACTGGTAGGATTTAAGGAAGCAACTGAGTACGAGGCTTTTTCAGTAATTGCTGGGAAACTGAGTATAAACCTCCATAAATAAAGTCATTTTAGATCTTCGTGAAATTGAGGGGAATTAAGGAAAACTTGCTGTATCTAGGGTACTGTATGTTTTCTTTAAATAAAAGGAGCAGGTTATAGACACTTGGGAGTATCAAAAGATCTCTGAAATAGGAATTTACCTGAAATTGAATTATATTACTAGGCAGTTCTTTCTTTTCTGACCCGTAGTGCAGTATCTTTATTCAGGTCTTATAAAGAGTACAGCCTTTAGCTGGACTCCATACATGCATGCACTGGTTGAAGCACTGTTAAGTATCCTTGCATAGCTGGACACTACATATTTTCCCCCATCTGCATATGGAAGGTGTGTTCATTCTGCACTTTGGAGCACTGATAAGGAGTTGCTGTATTCACTGAATCCAGCAGCTACAAATGGTATCTTATCATTTTTAGGAGGGCTGCCACATTTGCATGGAGCCCCACTGACATCCATGCCTTCAGATTGCTTGCACTCTGAATATTGTAGGGCTGAGCATTAACTTTAAAATGCCTTTACTGTTCTGATGCTCGTCTTAAAACCCCTTGTGATAATTCCCAATGTGCAAATGTCTGTCTGGTTGCAGGCAACAGAGAGTTGAATTAATTACTTTTGTAATTCTCCAGTTTGGAGAATTTCGATTTTTGCAAAGGACTGACAAGGAGATAAAAGAGCTGTATTGAAAATTTGCTTTATGTTGATATTTGTTACTTCATCTGTGGCTTTTTGTGTAACTTCACCCAAAATTTTGCTTTTTTATACTGTTTTAACAGTATTTTCACCTCAATTATCTAAATTTATGTTTCAGAATTACTGTAAACTCATGCATGGTAAATCTTTCAGTAGTTCATTTGAGTTGGTAAAATACTCTCTGTGTTACTGTTCATTTTCTCCCTTCTTTTTTTCCCTATAAGAAAAGCATAGTTTTATGTATAAGAGTATGTGCAAACTCAAATGCAGTCCAAAGTGCAAATATTCATGGGGGAATTTATTTATATCTTCTGTTGCTCAACTGCCATAAATATCGTATTGTAATTTTTTGATGCAAGTACAGGATAAAACTAGTTTTTTAGATTCTGTATATGGCATTTTCTCTATTTTGTGATTATCAGTGCTGTATTATCTGGTTTTGTTTTGGGTTTTTTTCATGTTTTTCAGAACAGTTGAACAGATTTGCTGGCTTTGGTATTGGCCTTGCAAGGTAAGAGATGTGTTCAGTGACAAAGGGGTTGTAAAACTCATATTTGTCTTATAAACCCCACATACACTTCTTTATTGTGTTTTTATTCCAGTAGCCAAAAGCAGCTGAAATGTGTTTAGAAACCTACTACCTCCATTTAGGTTTTTGTTTTCTTTGTTGACAAAAAATACTTAAGTGAATGTAAGAAACAGTTTTTCATATGGATGTGTGTACCCTGTCCAAGTAATCTGAAAGTAACACCAGAAAACTTCTTTGACATTTGCAATTTTTATTAATATTTCTAGGCATTACAAATGTTTCCTAAGAATGTGAAAATGTCTTCAAGTATATTACCAAAGTATCCTCAGACCATAATGTTCATCTAACCAAGTGGTCTGAAAGTCATTTTATTCTTTATTATGGTGACTGATTATTGATAGTCTTTTTGAAAAAGTGATGAATTATAAGATGCTGATGCCCAGGGAAAGTTTTATCTCTTTTGGTAGCAGCAAACTACAAATTAGCTCAATAGTTACAAAACTGCAGTATTTTTCTGTGCCACTTGTTTATTGGGATTTCAGAAACCTACCAGAGCTGATTCTGTAGCTTGGGGTGTTTGTAAAAATCCTGGATGTTCTACTTTTTTAATGCGTGTCCCAGGTCTGAACAATGTACAGGTAAGTACTCTGATCACTCAGGCACTTTGAGATGAAATTAATATTTTATCTGAATGGCTGCAACCAGGAATTCTGCTTTGGAAGTGAGAACTTTCCTGTGAAGTTTTGATTGAAATATGACCTCTGCCAGTGGTTGGAGAGTTGGTTTGAGTCAGTAGTGTTTTCAGTGAAAAGGTGGTCGGCTTTTAGTACCAGTCCTTCTCTGGCCCTCCTAAGGAGAATCTTGATTAATAGTACAGTATGCAGAATTAACATAAAACTGGGAACTAAACCTCTCATAGTTGTGATTTGTTTTGCACCATGATACTCTGAGGAGGGTGAGATTAAGACATTTTGTATGTTTGGTTTTTTTTGCTTATAAAAATTTGTGCATCTATATATATATGGGGCTTTTTCATAGTAAATGTATATGTCAGATTCTATGTAACTTGTTCCTGGGGAGGCTGTTGGATAACCATAAAAACATGCCTGTTAGTTCCCTAGAAAATATACTGCTTTTCCAAATACTGATCTGCTGCTGTTAGACACAATTAACAAGTCTTTTCTAAGGAATTTCTAGTGTCTTCTTGTGCATTAAATACAATTTTCCTTTAAAGCCTATTTACAGAAAATGTGCTGGCACATCCTTGCATTGTTCTACGTCGTCAATGTCAGGTATGTCTTTTATATTACGTATTCCAGTCAAAGGTTCTGTGTAGTGTCATATCTCTGTATGAAAGTACATATTATAGGAAGCTTTGCAATTTTTAGGAGGCCTCTGGTACATTAACAAGTTTTTACTTGTAGAATACATGTTTTCTATTCTGCAGTTTAACTTATTTGGAAAAATCTTGCTCATTTTTGTTTGGGCAGTGGAAAGCAAACTACAGCAAGTGTTTTGGGGTCTGCAGAGCAACTTTCAGATCCCCATTTACAAGCAGGATACTTTGTTTCATAGGTTCTGATTTATGTATGGTTTATTGTTTAAACTTTCAGCATATGAGTAGTTAAAAGGGCTGCCTTTTTCCCTACATTTCAGTGAGAACTTACTCATATTTTTAGCTCATCTTTACAGAGATAAAATTCTTACATCTGAAATGCCTTTAGCCTTCAGAGTTGTAGCATCTGCAAGTGTATTTCTAACACTGCCGTTATTTATATTTCTAACAGGTTAACTATCATGCACGGAATTATCATCTCACACCATTTTCTGTTGTCAATATCATGTACTTCATGAATAAGACACAGGTTAGTATTTGGTGCCAGGCTGTATCTGAGCACTGAGAGTTCCTACAGCATGTATGTACATAGAAATCTCTAAGTGTTCATGTAGGTGGTGTTGGAAAGCATGGCTGTTATGAGGGTTTGTTATTTTTATGGTTACAGAAATGTGTCAAGAAGGTCAAGTTTTTTTTTTTTCAGAAGTACAGTATTTAGTGGGGAAAGATTTGTGGATGTTAGAAAACAAAAAGTCCCTGAATTTTTTTTTTCATTAGGTTTCTAAAAGATCATTAATCATTATGTGGATAAAATTATTGTTGAAGTGACTACTTCCAAAGGTAGTACTGAATAAATTTCCAATTCTGCAGGGGAATGGCAATCCTTAAACTCAGATCAGAAGGCAGGAAGAAATTCTTAATTCTGAATATCTTATGGATGTGCTTTTGACATCTCAAGCTAATTTTGTCCATAAAAAGTGATGTTAAGTTTATAATGCAGAGTATTAGCAATTTGGGAGCCTCCAGAATTAGTGACAGATCTTTGAAGTTATTGAAAACCAAAAACTTCTTCATAGATTAAAAAATCAGTTGTTACCTGAGTTTAATGACAAAGTTGAACAGTAGAATTGTAGACCTGTGTGGTATGAATTTACTGAATTTTTCTAATAATAAGTTGAAAATACTTTTGAGCTTTATGTTGGATATTTCAACACGCAGGGTCCAAGAGCTCTCTGGAAAGGAATGGGCAGCACTTTCATTGTTCAGGGCATAACCCTGGGAACTGAAGGCATCATCAGTGAATTTACACCTTTGCCAAGGTATTGCATGTTTTTTTACCACTTCTAACAAATGATTAAGTTGTTGATGTATTTTCAATGTGTTAGTAAGGCTTTTTAAAAAATACTACTTCATGAGTGCAACCAGACATTAAATAGGTGTTTCCAAACACAGTGTGGTAGTCTTGGAAAAGACAACCTTATAATCCATAAATACTGAGATACTTCTTCTGGGAACTTTATTTGTTTGTGTCTGCTTACTTGTCTGGCATAAAAATGCTGTGGCAAATTGGTCTTTGGTATTCAACTCTGTAATAAAAAAAAATCATAATTTTCTTCTTTTATTTAGGTTTTTATTGCAAATATCATACCTAAGGTAAAAATTCCTGGTCTTATTAATCTAAATACAGAAAACTTGCACAGCTAATGAGCTAGCACTGACATTTTGCTGAATATTTGCATTGTCCTTGGTAGGAGGGAGTACAGAATGACCTGCATTAGTAAATGAGAAGACATGGTAAATGGGCATCCATGTAACTGGCAGTTTTGTCTTCTGCCTTCCTTGACCAACACCTTGTTCAGTATTCTCATAAAAAAGAAGTTACCACTAAAAATAACTGACTTCATTTAAAGAGCTACCACTCTACATCACTGTGTCAACCTTCTGCTACAGAAGTTTAGTAATTTTTTACTAAAAATATTCAGGGACGTGGAAACTACC
This sequence comes from Anomalospiza imberbis, assembly GCF_031753505.1. Taxonomy (NCBI): domain Eukaryota; kingdom Metazoa; phylum Chordata; class Aves; order Passeriformes; family Viduidae; genus Anomalospiza; species Anomalospiza imberbis. Next base: position 39,670,554 of record NC_089721.1, on the reverse strand, counting down.
CTGGGTTTAAAAAGAAGAAATATGGTTAGGTTGACTCAAAATACTGTTATGATGCATGTATCCATATTAATAAAAGTAGGCATTTGCAAGTTCAAAAGCATTAACAAAAGTATTTCATATTTAAATTGTATAGAGTGTGTATTTAAGGGTTTTGTGAGCTCTATTTCATATGTAATTGAAATTTCTAGGCATGTGCTTTCCTCCAAGGATGTTTTAGATACAGCTCTAGGGTATGCTTAACTTCATGAGATGTGATATAGTGTTTATATCTTCATAGTTCTGAATTCTCACAAATGTGAGCAATGTTCTTCTACTTGTGGGCCAGTTCAGCAGTTTGGAAAGTAAGCTGGTGCTGCTGCCAAAAGAATCAAGCCTTTCTGCTGGAACCAGCTCTTTTCTTCCTCTGTAGTACTCCCATCTTTATGGAAACACAATGTGTGAGCAGTCAGGAAATTAACTGGACTGTGAATGTGATCTGGCTAAAATGGTTTCCTCATATATTTTCTACTCAATGCTCTCTCTTCCTTTTTAATGGTGGTGGCTTGCATGTTTGGGTGGTCACAGGGAGGAGAAGGTTATTGCTTGTAGCAGCAGTGCCAGCAAATCTGATTTAAAAGGTTATTTAACTGCATTATCAGGCTCCAGAGAACACAGAGAAGTGAAATGTCAGTTCTAATTCTATGTTATAGTTACATGAAAGAATACCTCTGTTTAGGAGAGGAGCCCAGAAATGAGTGTGAACATTTTGTACTAGATAAACTTGTTATGTAATTGTTCTTGCACTGCAGGGGCAGTTATGCCTTGTGGATTGACAGATTAGGCTTTCACACATTAGTTAGGCTGGTTTAATTTTCCACATCATTTAAGTATTATGGGTAAGTGGATGTGATCAAGTGTCTGAAATATATAATGGTAAAAATTATCTTCTGTTCTTGTACAGTGATTGACCTATGTATTTGTTATGGTTTGACTCTGGCGCCATGCTAGCGCCTCTGTGAAAATGTACCTTCTTAAATAATTGCTGTGAGATGTGATCAGGAACAGAGTAGAGTAGGCCTAAGCTTAATAACAAAGAAAAAACTTTATTAAACTACTACTACTATAAACACACAAACAGTAAATCACGGATGAAGACTTCCCAAAACACTCCTCCTCCTCCTCCTCCCACCTAATTTCCAAACAAACCCACGGTGAGACACCACTCAGGATCTTGATCAAGTTGCCACCTTTCAGATAATTAATACTCAGTCTATCAAGGGAGACAGGAGTCTTTCCTGTGCCACAGACTCCTTAGGAAACACAACTGCTACCCTTGTGTCTCCATGTCACACATGGCAACCGCCCGGAGAAAATCTGCCATGGTGACACTCTCCTTTCCGTGTCACAGTGCTCTCACCACCGCACATGGACAGACTGCTCATAGGGCTCCTTTAAGGATGCTTTGCCATGGACCAAAAGAGACAACAGTTCAGTTTCTCATCTTGGGACTACAGTCCTCCCCATTTTCCCCTGGGGCCGAGGGTCCAAGAACAGAGGTCTTCTTCTTCTCTTCTTCTCTGAGGATGGAGGACCTCTCTACACTCTCTTCAGCTTTCATCTGTCAGTAGTCACTGAAACAGGTCTCTTGGCCCACCAACACACCCCCCTAAGTGCAGACTCTGTTAGGAGAATTTGGTTCAGTCTATGGCTGACAAGAAAAGTCCAGCCACAAGCCACTCCATCATCTCCTCCCAACTCAAAAATTTCCTCTTCCATCATCTCGGATCCCAGACTGTCTCTCTTCCACTTCAAATCAAGGAGGAGTAATATTTTACAAAGCCTTCATTTCTCAGGAAAGGGTTAAAAGCTCAGACTCCCTGGACGGCTGATATCTCTGCCCAGCAGCCGATTCCCAAGGCCAAGGCTGGGCGCCTTCCCCCCAGCTCCTTCTCCTCCGCGCCGGCAAAGTTACAGGTGCCGTCCGGACTCTCTGTCTCCTCCCTCTGGGGCGGGGGGGGGAATGACAGAGACATCTCCGCTTCTCTCCACCCTTCCGTCCACAGGAGCTGGCTCGGTTCCAGTCCTTCTACTCCTCAGCTCACCTCGACCAGGCCTCATGGCTTCCCCTCCCCCACCCAGCCCCATGGCTGGGCAGGGGAGCTCAGCACAGCACCTTGACCAGAACCAAAGAGAGCGAGCTCTTGGGAGTTCTTGCTTTTAACCCCCTGTGTTCTCAGAGGCGTATCCATACCTTCAGTGGTCACTCCAGGTGCCAATATCCAAACCTGACCACTGATTGGTTTGACTCAACTTCCTGAAAAAAATCACTTCCATGTCAAACCACGACAGTATTTAAAAATGTGATAGCTAGTAACAACACACAATTCTTCAGAAAGAGTAAAATCTTGCCTGTTTTGGATTTGAGTTATTTTAACTACAAGCAGTGTCTGATTGTGATTCCTGGACAACACTTGAAGCTGGAAACTTTATAGTTTCATAGTTAGAGTATTGACTGTATGCATTGTCAGTACGTATGGTATTTGAATGGTATCTTGAACTAGGTTGGTTTACGTTTTCTGCGGAGTGAAATGTAAACATTTGCATTTTGTATTTTGAAATGTGTAACTAGAAATACTATTTCAAGGAAATATTTTTTAATATCACCTTTATGTTAAACACATGGGTTTTCTTCTTTTTTATCAGAATATGCTAAGGACTGGTCATAGGACAAAAAGCTTCAGTTATGTCTGCACGGAATTGCTGTGCAACTTGTAGCCTGACCTCTTGTATTTGCTTTGTTTTAATCTAACTGTGCCGGAATATGATTTATATTTTCTGGAAAGAAACAACAACAGGGTAGATATAACCTAAAGAACAGAAGAGCACAACCAAACCAAAATGAAATAAAAATGATTTCTTGATAAAGGAAAAGTGTGAAGATTTTAAAATACTCCAGTGTTACCTGAAAATTGCTTTAAGCGCCTGTACATAAGGCTGAACTGATTAAAGTCAGTTGCTGTGAGAGCTGCAAACATTTTATTAATTAATAACTGAAACCTTTTTTGATAGAACATCTGACAGGCTTGAAAAACTACTAGAAGTTAAGCATGATTTACTAAATGTTTTGCTGTGTCTTTACAATATGGAAAATACTTGAACCTAAATAGTAGAACACCAATATGAAAACTGGCTGTTGACACTCATGAAAGAATTGCTTGAGAATTACATGTGGATGATTATTCATATTGTGGTAAATACTTCTGTTTTTAGAGAGCTTTCACATAAATGGAACCCCAAGCAGATAGCTGGACACCTTTTACTCAAAGGGTAAGTATATCATGTGTCTTATGTCTTATCATCTAAACATAATAAAACTACCAAATGGACATAAGTTTAGTTTGCTGCTATGTTTTCTTGACAAGACGCTAACAGTGCTTTTCAAATGCTGATTTTTTTTGAACAGACTTGATTACATACACCAGTTTCACAGGTTTTCTCATACTAGATCGCTGTGTCTATGGAACTCAACTAAATTAAAAGATAAGACTATTTTAGACCTTAATCAGTCTGGTCACATGGAAATAAAATTTAACTAAACTTGACTGAAGCTTATCTCAACTTGTTGACGAACTTTTTAATAATTGAGTTATGCTTTGTTAATTTTCTCTCAGGGATAATTTGGTAGATAGCTTTGTCAACTTACAGGTGCTTGTTCAGCTGAAATTCTAGTATTGTCATTATGTTAATTCTTATATTGTTAATTTCTACAGGTTAACACATGTGATAGCAATGCCTTTTTATTCTGCGAGCCTGGTTGAAACTGTACAGGTAACTTACATATATTTGGAACATTGAAAGAGAAACTATTACTCTTTATAGATTAGATTATGTGGAGAGGTGAATCTTTGAATTCAGGTTTATGTTGCAGTAGTTGCATTTGTTTTGCTTGAGGCTGTGTGACTTAGCTGAAATGGTGTATTGAAGGGTTTATTAGTGTACTATCTTAACTCTAAATTCAGAATCTAAATCTAGAAAGGACATCTAATGTAGATAGTTGGAATATATTGTATATTAAATGGGGACATGCTATATCTATGTGTTCCAGCAGATAAAACATAAAGAAGTTTTTCTCATGTAAGATTTTTAAACTTTGTCTTCCTAGGCATGTTGTTACAGTGGCATCTGTCCCCTACAACAACTGTAAAGTTTTTTCCAGTAGTTCAATGGAGATTTTAAATTAAATACTCAACTCTACCCTCTTAGGATTGTTTTCATTTGATCATCTTTTTACTTTTAATCTCCATCTAGTTCTTCCTTAAAATCTGGACCTGTCACTTAGAATACATCTTAGCTTGTTCTGTAACTGTGCAGAGTAGCCCATAGCACTGTGTTGCAAACTGCCTGTCAGTGAGGTGTTGCATCTCTTTCTGGAGAAAGGCAAGGGTTAGCTATGCAGAAATGGTCCAGGGTAATTCTCTCAGCCCTCTCTGTCTTACGACTTGCTCTTAGATGACATGACAGCGTCTCTGTGCAGCTAATGGAGCTCTTTCTGTAGAGTGATCTCTCATATGGAGGGTGCAGGATAGTCACTCTCGTGTCACTGAGTCATCAAAATAAAAATTTTCATTCATAGCATGGGCAAGTTGTAAGTACTGTCAAGACTGGTTTGCTGGTGTATGTCTCCAAAATGGTGCTTTTGCTGAGGAGAAGGCTGTCTTCTGCAGTTTCTTAGTTTCAGCATGTACTTTAGAGGTATGGATTCTATAAGGGGCAGGATTCTGCTGTGGGCAGACAATCCAAACTGAAATGAGCCAGAAGGTACTAGGAGAGCTGTTCTGTCTGAACTGGCTGCATTATGGATTAACAGGGGACAAGTGAGATTAAGCATCTGTGCAGGGAGAGTTATAGAAAGACTCCCAACAACAAACTCACTTCCTCTGAAGATATTTTAAAAAACTTTCCTTATGGGATCTCTGTTTTGGGAATATTTGGGAGACTTAGCTTGTGTCATAATGGGAACCTGGCTGGAACTCAAATTCTTAATTGCTGGGGAATGGCCCTACCCTGAGCGTGCTATAATTTTGGAACTAGAAACTCTGGTGGAACACTGTTAATGTTTCTGGAGTTCATAGCAGGCCACAGAATGGAATGTTATATCTTACTGCTTGTATTTTTTTGTCTGAAAGGATGTTGCATTACCTGTGTTGTTGGACATGGGTAAATTTTTTACCAATAAAAGAGAACATGATTTAGAACTGTCTTCTGTTTGCAATATAAGTATAAAGTTCGTCTGCTAGAAAGCAACTTAATAGGAAATCAGTAAAAAAAAAAAAAACATAAAAGCATCTCTCTCGGCCTTTTGGGTAGGTGCTCTTCTCTGTAATGGATTGGTTATGAAAATTCCACTGAGATCTGAGGATTTTAAGATTAGTAACTTCAGCTGTGTGCAAGTATTTTAGTGAACCAGTGTGTGTGTCTGTGTGTGTATATATGATGTATGATATATGTTCTTGAGTTCCTGGAGACATCATCAGAAGTTTATTAGAAACACAGCAGAGGTAATGATAGCATTTGTGAAGATTTTTATACTGTACTAATCGGTGCAGGGGAGCAATTTGGCTTGCAAGGCTTGCACAGGTTTACATTCCTGTGCTTCAAGAAGACAATGACCAATGACAAACAAAAAAGTTGAAGATTGTTGGATTTCCTACTAGCCAATTTATATTGACTTTGACTGTCTTAATTCTGATAAACCATGCTGCTCAACAGTATCTGTTTGACACTTACCTAAGTAAATTCACTTCATCAAAATAGCTGTAAGTGGTGGAATTTGTTGCTGTTACATTTGTTATTTTGTCATTAGCATCTCAAACCTCATGGTGGCGTGTTAGGCCAAAGCAGGAGTGGTTTTGAAGTGCAGTGACTGTAGTGATGTGGAGCAGAAGAGGAGTCAGTAGGGATTGTCCTGCTTAACTTGTACTTAAAGTCAGCAACAACATTATGTTCTCAGGCATTTAAACTAGTTTCTCTCTCACATAGAAAAGACCATGAAGGCTCTGCAGGTTGTTTAATATTTCCTCAAAATACTGAGGAATATTCTGGTGGTTTATTCTGGTGTGAGGTCAGGACATAGACCACATGGACTCAGAGACTTGGACATTTAGGAGAACACCAAAATCTTGAATTTTGGATGTAAACCACGTGATAAAACACTGGAGTACAAGCATTCATAGAGGAAATAATGCTTTTAGCTTAATCCTACACTCACAGGTAGATTGTAACAGAGTAAATAATTATTACAGGATTTTTATTTTCAGCACATGAATAGAATAATTATCTCTTCACTAAGAGACAGCATGGGTAAACAATACTACTTTAAATGCATATAGTGTCATGATAACATTCAAAACTGAACCTATTAAATTCATGTCAAAAGCGACCTTTCAACACTACTTATGGAAGTCATTACTATATAGATTCAAGTTCAAAGGTTATGGTCACAGTCTTTAAAGTAAAGAAATTTTGAATTAAATAAGTACTTCCTGGCATTTTTCTCCAGATGTAGACATTGTAAGTTCATGACTGTTTTGCATTCTGATACTTTCAGCAGTAGGCTGAAAGGTGCATTTCTTTGGTAGAAACACAGATAACTGCAATATATATTAAAAACCCTAACCTCTTTAAGATGGGTTCATTCTTTAAAAAGAAGCTTAATTGAGTGCTGTGAAGAGTGTTATAACAAGGGACTTTTATTTGTACAGGTGTGTAGACATAATAGCATGCAACTGGTTAACTCTTTTAAAAAGTTCAGCAGTGATGAAGTGTCAGAGTGGATGTCAGGATGATTTTGAAGTGGTCAGTATGAGTTGTAACTCCTTCTTTGTACTTACAGAGTGAAATCATTCGAGACAATCCTGGTATCCTGGACTGTGTGAAAGAAGGCATTGGCAGAGTTGTAGGCTTGGGAGTACCCCATAGCAAGCGTCTCCTTCCTCTGATGGTCCTGACTTTTCCCACTGCTCTACACGGAGTTCTTCACTACATCATCCGTTCCATCGTCCAGAAGCTTGTCATGTTTATTTTGAAAAGGGATAATTCCCACAACCTTCCAACTGAGAGCTCCACTTCTGTGCAGAGCATGCTGAATGCGTATTTTCCAGAACTTATTGCTAGCTTTGCTGCTAGCCTTTGTGCTGATGTCATGCTTTACCCACTGGAAACAGTTTTGCACCGCCTTCATATTCAAGGGACACGCACAATAATTGATAATACAGACCTTGGCTATGAAGTGCTTCCAATCAATACTCAGTATGAGGGAATGAAAGACTGCATAAATACTATAAAACGGGAAGAAGGAATGCAAGGTTTTTATAAAGGATTTGGAGCTGTTATAGTACAGTATACCTTGCATATGGCAGTTTTACAGCTGACCAAAATTATTTACTCAACACTGCTTCAAAATGTTTCTTAATCTGTCCAGGTCTGGATCTAGCACATTGGACATGATTGGCTTGCTAACCTATATTGTTTAAACAGCTTAGAAAATGAACTTTGGGGAATCCACTCTGTGGATTCTCCTTACACTGTAGAACAACTAGTATTAAAAATGGGGATATGGTTTCCGAAGTGTAATTATAAAAGCACTGTTTAAAAATTAGAGACACAAATTAAGTGTGTCATATACATATCTGATACAAGGGGATTAGATTTCAAATGTGATTGCATTGAGGATTTGCTTTTCCTCTTACCAGTTCACTGACATAAGGAATGGATATGAATTGTTAAGTATCTGTTTTATAAGCATCACATCTGATATTTAATACGGACTGTTAGCCAGTTGAAAGGAATTTATTTTCTTAAGTTATAGGAACTTTCAGTTAGGAGACTGATGGCTTTACTGGTCTTTTAAAAATGTTTCCAACTTCCCTGTTAATGGAGCCATGAGTAAAATAGGAACTGTAAAAGTGACTTTTACAGGTTATACAGGTTATCATTTACAGGTATATATAAGACTTATTTTGCTGCAGTGTGGCAGAAGATGACAAATGGCAATCTCTTGCTTTGTATAAAAACAACGAAAAATGGGTGTGGGGCAAAGCTGCACAGAATGCAAATTTGGCTGTCTTGCAGTTTGTTTGCAAGGCTTACAATAACTAAGTGTGTGTGAATAAAGCAAAATAGAAAGTGATGTGTGCATGTGTAAGTGCCATTTTTAGTTGACTTTCAACTGACAACTTCAGGGTTTAGTTTTACTCTAATGGTCCATATGAGAGTGTAATAATTATACAAATCTGTGTAGTAGTAGTGGTGTTCAAAGTGTACAGAAAGCTTAAGAAAAAAATTGGCTGTTCATAGAGTTTTTATTTTGTTATATTGGAGGGGTGTGTATAAAATTGTCTCCTTAACTATTAAGCACTGATGTCTGTAATTGAAAATCTCTGCTAGTTTAAATATTTTGTGGATAAACAGCTAAGTGTTTATGTGGAAGAGAACCACTGAAATAATTTTTGCCCTCTCCACTTGCAGACTCCGTCTGAAAATGATTTTTAGTCATTCTAAATAACCTAATCCTTGGTTTCATCAGTAAATATGGAGATTGGGAAATGGGTTTTGCAAATAAAATAAGCATGTGGAAAGTCACTTTTAAATTATGAGAGGCTGCTGCTTTTTTCACATTCATGTGGCAAGTCTGGTTTTGTGAATGCTGTAAACTGATCTGTGTTTTAATCATTAATCATTTTGTAGTTACCACTTATAGAAAGTAGTCATGGTAAAATAATGCAAAGATGTTTCTCTTTGTAAGTTCTGACTTCATATCAGGTCTACTTTATTATTAATCTAACTTCCTTGTATTTTCAAAGCCTAAGTGTTTAAATGGAAATTATGGTAAACTTGGAAACTGATTTCTTTCAAAATACTGTTGATTGCAATTTTAGCGTATAGTGTATGAAATAAAATGAGAATTCACAGTAAGTATTATAAAATAATTCACCAAAGAGGCATGTAAAGGAATCCTGTTTTGTGTGTTATGCTTTACTGTATAGATTCCAGAGTGACATTTTCAAGTTCCTCAACTTACATAAGTGTAGGAACATGATGAATTAAACTACATGTGAGAGCTCGGATAAAATACTCAGTTCCTGGGTTGGTTTCTTGAAAAATTGCTGTGAGTATTAAGATGGCCATGCCAGAGAATCATCCAAACTGGAAAAAAACTCAGCAAGTCATGCAGTCCAAATTCCTGCTCTAAGCAAGTACTTGTTCACGCCCTTGTCAAGTTAAGTTTTTAATACATGAAACTGGACTTTTCAAATGTAGTAAATTCAGCTGTAGCCAACAATTGTATCACAATTGCCTTGAAGCAATAACAAAGTGCATCTTGCAGTCCTGCGCTCCAGATGTATTTGCAAAATTGACCAGTCCTGTTTTTCTAGGAATAAAATTCTAGGGCTTTTTCTCTTGTGAAATGGAGGACTTGCCTTTATATATCCTTCAAGAGGGAAGATGGGTTCTCAAAAGTAGCACTAGAGACTGCTATAATGTTTTATAGTGTCAAAGACTTGCTTTCATTGCTGGCAGTTTTACAGTTGTAGTTTAGGTTCTCAGATCTGTAAGCAGGGTGAGAAAGAATGCTGTCAGTGTAGAACAGCTGTTCTGTGGTGAAAAAAACCTTTTGCTTAGGACTATAATGTTTTGGTCCTCTTTCCAGTAGTTAGAATTAACGTGTTTAGATTTTTCATGTATACTTTTTTTTTATCTTCCAAAATACTTAATACATTTTGTCTGGAGTTGCTAAGGTTTTGCCCAGGCAAAAATGTAAATGAGTATGGGCTGAAAAAAGTAATTTTAACCTTTTAAATCATAAGTGTTTCTGGTTTTCACTTGGATTTTAAATCTGAAGTACTCAATTTTTAGTTCACACAAATGATCAGTAGGTGGTTTCAGCAAGAGATACTCTTGAAAACTACAAAATACTGAATTGTCTGTAGAAAGTAGGTTGTGGTGAAATATGAAGAATTCTTACTCTAAATCTTGTGCCTGAGGCAAAAAATTTTTTGTATCTTGTTTTTCTTACTACTTTTTTTTATATCTTTAAAAAAGAGAGGTGATTTCAAGAAGGTCAGTGTTCTGAAGAAAGAGATTGATGCTTTCCCCCCAGTGAAGCATTACTTGGCTTCTTATCCATGTCTCTTACAAGGAAAGCCTTTTTCCTTTTCAAAGGAAAAACTTTGAACTATGAGGCCTTCTAGAAGCAGGCAAATATCTGCCTGTGTTCTTTCATGGACAGCATACAGATCACATTTGGCTTTTAATTGTGTTACATGGAGCTTTTAGATCCAGTGTTGGTGCCAGTACTAAATTCTCCAGAACTCTTCCAGCTGTGTTCATTCCTTTCAGCAGATTCAGCAGATCTCTGAGGCACACATGATTTCATCTGCCTCTAGGTACTGTCTGTAATAATGTGAAATGTCCGGTTTTACAGGTCTATGCAGAATTTGTGAAACTCAAAATTGCATGTTTTTCTTAGTTCCTCTGGATTTAGCAGCAAGTTCCAAGCAAGTATGTGGAAGGTATTCATCTCACATGGTCATTCAGCTGGATATATGCCTGCAGCTACAAGCACAAAGTAGAATCATAGAATATCCTGAATAGAAAGGGTCCCGTAAGGATCATCAAAGTTCAGTTCATGGCACCACAAGAATCCCACTACATGCCTGAGAGCATTGTCCAAACACTTACTGAACTTGGGTGCTGAGACCATTTCCCTGGGGAGTCTGTTCCAGTGTCCAAACACCCTTGGGAGGCAAAAACCTTTTCCTAATACTCAACCTGAAACTCCCCCAACACAACTTCAGGCCATTCCCTTGTTTTTTGTCAGTGGTAACCAGACACAAGGTTAGGTGTCTGCCCCCTTTCTCTCCTCATAAAGAAGTTGCAGTCTCCATTGGGGTCTCATCAGTCTCTTCTCCAGGCTGAACAGACCAAGTGACCACAGATGCTCCTCATAAGGCTCTTCCTTCAGATCTTTCATCATCTTTGTGGCCTTCCTTTGGACACTCTTTAATATCTTTATATCTTATATTGGGGCACCCAAAACTGCCCCCAGGACTCGTGGTGAGGCTGCCCCAGCCCAGAGCAGAGTGGGACAATCCCCTTCCTTGCCCAGCTGGTGATGCTGGGCCTGATGTCCCCAGGACAGGGATGTCCCTCCTGGCTGCCAGGGCACTGTTGGCTCATGTTCAACTTGCCAGGGACCAGGACTTCCAGGCCCCTTTCCACAGTGCTGCTCTCCAGCCACTCGTTCCCCAGTCTTTCCAAACATCCAGGGTTGCCCCATCCCAGGTGCAGAGTCCAGCATTTTTCCTTGTTGAACTGCGCACAGTTGGTGATTGCCCAGCCCTTTGGTGCATCGAGGTCTCTGCAGGGCCTCCCTGCCTTTGAGGGAGTCAAAAGCTCTTCCCTGTCTTGTATCATCTGCAAATTTGCTGAGTCTCCCTTCCGGTCCTGTGTGCAGGTTGCTTATGAAGATGTTGAAGAGCACAGGGCCAAGGATGGAGCCTTGCAGAGCCCTGCTAGTGACAGGTCACCAGTTTGATGTCACCCCAGTCACTGTAACCCTTTGTGCCCAACCCGTGAGCCAGTTGCTCACTCAACACATGGTATGTTTTTCTAGCTGTGGGCTGGACATTTTGTCCAGAAGGATCTTGTGAGTGACAGTATCAAAAGCTTCACTGAAGTCCAAAAAACTGCATCAACTGGTTTCCATTGATCAGCCAGGTGGGTTACCTTGTCATCAAATGAAATCACGTTTGACAAACAGGACTTTCCCCTCATGAAGCCATGATGGTTGTGACAGATGACTGTGTTGTCCATCAGGTGTCCAGAATATTCCTAAAGCTCCTGGGTGATAGCTTCATGGTACCAAGGCATCACAGATAGTAAAGGAGCTGAGTAGGAAAGATGCCCTCCTTGATTTGTTGCTCATTTACAGAGGGGGTTTTGTGGCTGAATTGGTAGTTGGTGGTCATCTTGGCCACAGTGACCACTAAGTGATTGAGTTTAAAATCTCTTGACAGGAGGAAAAGAGCCTCAGCCATGGACATGAGGAAAGCAGACTTCAGGAACTACTAATGATGTCTCTGGGAAAACGTTTTAGAAGGTGCTGGTCACTTTTTGAGCACCACCTCCTAAGAGCACAGGAAATTCCAGAATGCTGGAAATCAAGGGAGGCAGAAGGCTGGCTTGGCTGAGCAGGGATTTTTTGGAGCTAAAGCAAGAAAAATAACATGTATGGCCAGTGGAAGCAAGGTCAGGTGGCATGGGAGAAAAATAGAGATGCTGCTGTGAGGAAGAAAATTTATATGGGCAAAACTTGGCTAGAGTTGACACTGGTCAGAACTGTGGGCGACAATGAAAAGAGTTTAGTTAAATAATTAATGGTAAAAGGCAGCACTGAGGTAACATTGCCCATTACAGGCTAACACTGGTCACCTCCCACACAGGGACAGGGACAAGGCAGAGGTGTTTAATGCTTTCCTTGCCTCTGTCTCCAACACTGCTGATGGGCTAAGGGGGTCCGAGAACCCTGAGCTGGAGGACCATGACTGTGAGAGTGACAAACTCCGAGCTGACCCTCAGCCTGTGCAGGTTCCATTGCTCCAGCTGGATCCCTGCAAATCTGTGGGGCTTGATGGGATTTGTCTGAGAATACTCAAAGAGCTGCTGATGTCATCATGAGCCTCTCTCAATGATTTTTGAACATTCCTGGGAATCCGTAGAAGTCCGAGTTGACTGGAAGCTGGTGAACATTGTCCCAGTTTTCAAGAAGGGCAAGAAGGACACCCCTGGAAACTGCAGGCCTGTCAGCCTCCCTTCAACACCTTGTGAAAATATGGGGAAGTTCATTTTGGGAATTACTTAAAACCACTAGAAGAACCTAATCAATGTACATGATGCAAATGAGGCCTGTCCCTCCATTAATACACAACTTCTTGCTGAGCTCTAAGATTTTTGTCAGTGTAATTCAGGGCCAGTAGTGGTCGTTGTCAAAATATTTACCTCTTCAGTGATAACCAAGGAGAAGGGGTCACACACTAAATTTTTTGGCTAAATAGTTGCTGCTGTGAAATTTGAGAGCAACATATAATGGGAGCATTCCCTTTTTTCAATGGCAAGAGAGACGGTAGGAAAACGTGAATAAACTGTTTGATTTTGCTTCAGAATATGTAATACATATCTCCAGCAAGGACAGAAGAAGGGAATATCTTAATTTTATCAAAACTGCTGGCATACGTTCTTCAAAAGCAAATCTGAATTTAAGGACTTGAAAAAACTTGTATCTTCAGTTTTTCTTTTGATAGAATAAAGATAATTTGTTCTTTACCTTCTACTCTTCAGCCTCACCACAGACAGCCTGGCAAATTGGGAACATAATTTCAGGGCAGAAAAGGAGCAATATTAAAAATGGAATGTAGAGACTGTCCATAAATGTAGAGAAACAAATGTCAGTGAATGATGTTCTCAGTTGCAAAAGCTTAATAAAATGTAGAAATGTCCAGATGTGTATATGTATAGTATTTATGTCCAAATGTGTGTATTTATGTCATATGTATGTCAGGTTTCATTTGGAAGTCTATTTCAGCCTTTATGTTTCAAATGGTGTTTTTAAAGATAAGTTAAAATCACAAAATGTGTTAACCCTGATATACCTTTTTATTTTTTCTCTTGATACTTGGAAACTGACTCAACTAAAAAGCCAGCTATTCTTCCAGCTTTTTCAATAGGAAAAAAAAAAAGTCTACATCTTCCATTCAAATTGAGGCACTCTTTCAATGGATGCAAATACCATCATACACTGGTCTAATATGGCAGTTACAGATTTTTTTTGTTTGTTATTATTCAAACTGCTAATGAGTTGGCTGCAGTACATATTGCCCTGTAGCAGCTTGATCTGGGTGAAATACTGTATCACTCTTCTCTTGGTTTCAAAACATAGGAGCCGAATGTGACTCCTACCCACCACAGTAATAAAATCGAAAGGAATATTTTAGCTTTTACCTCAAATTCTGTCTTGCTCTTATTTCACTGTCTTATGCTTAGCACTAAGGCAAGTCCAGAGCAAAGGGCCTTTTTGCATCAAACTTGACTGTTCTGCTGAGGTGCTTGATGTCTTTGCCCAAACTGAATTTTTACAAGCAACAGACTTGTAAATTGGTGGTTTTGATTCTTGGTTTCAGGATGTCTGCAGAAAAGAAAAACAGTAGGTTTGCTTTTCCTGCAGCAGTGAATGTAACTCACTGAAGTTTCTGATATCTGAAATGGGATCCTGAATTTATGTATGTAATACTGGAGCCTTAGAGCATTATTTGTCGGAGGAATGACCAATATACACAGATGGCTTGATTCTCAGCTCCTAACTGATACCAGCTCAGCTCAGTGCCACTCAGAGTGATGTGACACCTTTGATGTCCACACAGCCCCCTGACAAGTTTATGGTCTCTGTAAGTAGAGGTCTAAACCTGTTGCAAAATACAAGCATGGACAGGATTGTCAGACACTCTTCCCATGGACTAGCTTTGTGTATGTGAAATGATAAATGAAAAAAAAAAAAACCAACAAAGACATGGAAAAGAGGATTCTTGAAACCAAGTATGTGCTTACCGTTGAGAGCACCCTGACAAGGAGGTACGTGTCACTTCAACAGCTACTTGAGAACAGTGAGGGGAAGGAGTCTTGTCATATAGCTACTTGTGTTTCAGGAGCTTAAAAATGCCTACAGTGTTTTCTTTGAAAGATGGAGATTTTTTTATTTTCAATACAATCAAAAAAAAAACCCTGGCAAAAAGTTTGCTCTGAAGCAGGTAACTGTTGCATAATGATTTTGACATTCTTTGAAATAAACTAAATAATATTCATTTTGGCTAATACTTTTAATAAAAAGCAGCTACTTTATAAAGCCTACTTTTATCAAGGGAATGAATGTGTGAATGTGTCATGTTCTCTTAAGCAGTTTAGTTGTATTGATTTGCCAACATAATGGGTCTAGAAACTAATTTGTGTGTTTTTTCCTCTAATATATTTGTGTCTGATTAGTGCTCTCTAATAATGGAGTTTCCCCAGTGTAACACCAGTTGATCTTCATAAAAACTGCTGTTGAGAAATGGTTCCAATTACTCTACAAAAGGGAAAAGATTTGTGTATTTAAATGCAGTTTCAACATACAAGGAAAGGCCAGGAGAACTGGGATTGTTCAGCCTGGAACAGAGACTTTGGGGTGACCTAACTACTGCTTTGCTGTATCTGAAGGAAGCTCACAAGAAAGATAAAGAGGGACTATTTACAAGGGCATGTAGTGACAGGACAAGGGGAAATTGATTCAGACTGAAGGGGAGTAGGTTTAGATAAGCTATGAGGAAAAAATTCTTTACTGAGAGGGTGGTGAGGCCCTGGCACAGGTTGCCCAGAGAAGCTGTGGATGCCTCATCCCTGGAAGTGTTCAAGGCCAGGCTGGATGGGGCTTGGAGCAGCAACCTGAGATAGTGGAAGGTGTCCTCACCTACAGTAGATGATCTTTAAGCTTCCTTCCAACCTAAACCATTCTGTGATTCCTCAATTTTTCTCAATGGAAATAAAAAACAAGACATTTTAAGTTGTGAAGGAAACATGCTGCTGACATGCAGCAACTTAAAAATTTTTGAATTTCCAAACAAAAATCAGTATATACTTGCTCTATTAATTAGTAAAGTAGGAGGAAAAGTTTAGTGTGCAATACAAGAAGTTGACATCCTACTTAAGGACTAAGTGGGAAGCTCTGTAACTGAAACTACTTGGCACACTAAGGCTTCTGCTTGCACAGTAGGGCATCCATCAGCGCATACCAGCATGTATCAGCATGTGCATCAGATATGCAGTCCTCTCATCTCTGGAAAGAAAATGGAATTCAAAACATGATGGTTGGCTGTACACCTTCTTCTGTCTTTGTAGCTGCAAGATTTTAGTCATCTGTCAGGTGTTTTGTTCCCCTCTATCAAAAAAAAAAAAAAGTCAATAGGTACTCCTCACATCTTCAAACCTTGCCAATTGTGCAGAGTTACCACATCAGGATAATTCTAGGTGTAATAATCATCATGAAAATGACACAAGGAGTGGGGGCTGGATTTCCTGGAGCTCCTGCAGAGATGTGTGATGTAAAGGATGGGGTGGGGTGTGCTAAAAGTGATTTCAAAGGGAAGCAGAGCTGCCAAAGAAATGAGATTATACCTCTTCTGGAGTTTGTACAAACACTACTTTTTCTCCTTTGTCCCTCTTGCAGACTGTCCATAGCAAGGTATTTTGGGTCTGTGTTCTCCATATGACATGGAGTGCAAATGACAGAGTCATAAGTGATTGATACCTGTTCTTTTGCACAGGAGTTATCTGTTTCCTTTCTCTGTGCAAGTGTCCAGGGTGGCTTGTTCACCATTCCCCATGGCGTTGTGTGAACCAGGGATTGGATTAAAGGATTTGTCAATAGCTTCAATGTTTAGGGGGGAAAAATGAGTCTTGGATTTTGATCCTTGAAATTAAAATTCCAGGAAAACATCTGTGTAGTAAGCATTTGTATAGTAAGATTTATTAAACTAATGACTTTTGTTAGAGGGAGTATTTGTGCTTGACAGGAGACACTTTCCACATACTAGAGTTTCTCCTCTTTTTTCTAAGATTCCTTTTCCTGCTTGGCTTTATACATCATTTCAGTGCCTCTTTATGCACTAGTTGTCTACCCTGGCTTTAGTTGCTCCATCTTTTTCTAATTATTCTCTCTTTGGTTTTCATATGTGCCTTTGCTATCTTTGTTCTGCATGTCTCTCCATTGAAATATCCAGCCCCTCTTGTCTTCCATGTTTCCTTAAATGAAGGACACTTTGGATACTCATCGCTGTGCATGATGCTGCCCACAGCTGGTCGTGGAGTACTTGCCAGAAATTGTCACCAGGGCATACAAATTGAGCATTACATAGAGACTGTGAATTATACTCTGCACTGATGAATTCACAGGGTGATGAATCTTCCCTTAACACTTCAGATGGATGAGATTAAAAGTCATGCAGCTGAGTTAGTCTCAAATAATGTTCTGTTGGCAGTTCCAGCTGTATTTTAACATACATATGTATATTGTACATGTATATGCAAACAGCTGCATTAGAGCTGTAACAGGAAGTATGTAGCTATGCAGTAACTGGGTAGGGATAGGTTTGCAGATATTAAAAAATAAGAAGTTTGTTTTGTACTCTTTGTAATTGTTGGGGCAGTTTTCTAAAAGGTTACTAACTTTCTGCATTTACAGTGTTTGTCTGCAATTATTTTTACTTTAATAGCTGAAGCAAAAGGAAAGGAAATAACATTCCCATTTCTGATGTGTAACAATCACATGAACAAATTCTTCCACGAGATTATAAAAATCTGGCTGGGGTGCAGAAATATTTGGTGAGCCCTCAGTGAGGAAAATAAAAGTTCTCATTAGCCAGAAGCAGTTGCACTTGCATTTTACTCCGAAGAGCAAAAAAACTATGTGTAGTTACTTTCTGTGTGACTGCACCTGTAAAAAACAAGCAAGTGGTTGAGGAGTGCTGGAACAATAACCATTTCTTTGGTCTCCAGTTACTTTTTGAGATCTGTGTGCCTTTCTTAGAGAGTCATCTTTGTTAATGACTGTATTCAGTACAGTCTCTTGATTTAATGCTGCTTGTGGTGTGGTCACAGGTATCTTGTGCTCTTTAGTTTGCTGCCCTCAATGTCTGTTTCTTTTTCCATGGGAGTTCTGCCTTAGCACCTTGCAGCTGGCTACTCTTCAAGTACCAGAAGCAATATTTTACTGTAAATGAAGTACTTTGATAGTTTAATCCCAAGCAGCAACTAAGCCCCACACAGCTGTTCACTTACTCCCCTGTGGTCAGATGGGTAAAGGAATTGGAAAAGAAAAAAATTGCAAAACTCATGGGTTGAGCTAACAACTGTTTAATAGGAAAAACAGAAGGCACACATATAGAGAGCAAAACAAGGAATTCATTCACTGCTTCCCATGGCTGGGCAGGTGCTCAGCCATCCCTGGGTGAGCAGGGCCCCATCACAATAGTGGTGACTCAGAAAGACAAACACCATCATTGCTCTCAAAGTCCTTCCATTCCATCTCAGCTTCATATGCTGAGCATGATGTTATATACTCTGGAATATCCCTTTGGTCAGTTGGGGTCAGCTATTCTGGCTGTGTCCCCTCCCAACTCCTTGTGCACCCCCAGCCTGCTCACTGGTGGGGTGAGGAGCAGAAAATGGCTTGGCTCAGTGCAAGCCCTGCCCAGCAATAACAAAAATATCTCTGTGTTATCAACACTGTCTGCAGCACAAAATTAAACACAGCCCCATGCTAATTTACCATGAATAAAATTAACTCTACTTCTGCCAAAACCAGAAGAAGCAATTTGTCCATGCTAAATCAGTCCTGGAGAATTACTCAGAGCTATAATAATATCATCAAACTGGTTAATCAGGCCAAACAGAACAACATCATAATGATGCTAAACTGGTAGTTTTGGGGCAACTCTGTTTCTGGTTAATTATGAAAGAATTGCTACTAATTAGATTTAAAAGTAGTGTGGCTTAGTGACTGATTACATAAAAAATTATAAATTATGGAATTATGTAGACCAGAATGCATTTCAATGGGGGGGAAAAAAAGTTGTATTTATCTAGCAACTATATACTAGGGTGATTTTGCCTTGTAGGGAAAAGAACATTGTGTTGTTCTGTCTTGTGACATTAATGTGAGGTTGTTTTCTTTGTATCCAGTGCTTGCATGGTACTGCTTGCCCACTTCTCCAGACACATATACATCTCCTTAAATCCCTTTGTCTTCCACTCTCTCATTTAATCTGTTCACAGGGATTATATGGATTAAAAGCTTTGGAACAAGTGAGACGGTAGTTTGAAAGAAACAGAGCTGTAATTTCCTTCAAAAATCGAATGAGGTTGTTAAAACATCACTGACTTTTGAAGATGTTTCTATAACCCACTAATTCTTTGGCTTATGAAAAGAGCAGTAGAATGAGTGTTACTCATTTAGTTTTTCAACAACCTTGTCATCATGAGCCACTGCATCAGGAGGCATCAAGTACCCAACCATCACATGACCATGATGCCCAGATAACCAATGTATGCTTGTCTCTAAAATAGATATATTTTCCATTTTAAACCAATTTCTGGCCTATCAACACACCTTCAAACATATATTCAGTGAGGCTTTGGCTTTTGGGGAAAAGGCCATAACATAACTAGCCATAACAATAAACAAATACCAGGTTCTTAGATACCCAGTCATAATTTATGTAATGAGTGGGGCAGGGTGGAACCTTCTTTTCTATTTTCCCCCATTTTTGTACCTAGTACCTCAACCAAATCTGTGGGTGGCACACCACAGATTTGTGACACAAGTAGGTAAAAACGTGGTAGTATGTACAAAAATTGGTACTAAATCAGGGATGGGCAGTTAAATATTTATAACCATTGCCTGCTGGAGAATGAATGACAATTGCTGCAACAACTACAGCCCTGGGGAAGGACTATTTTGTTGCTCTGGAAACATGGTCAGAGTCAATAACTAGCTGGAGAGCAGAGCTGCCAGCACTCGGGTGGGTGGGAGGCACTAACACAAGAAACAGGAAAGAAAGATTTGTGTAGGTCATTCTTTACCACAGTGAGGAGCAGCAGCTGATCAAAGGTCTGCAATTCACAAAGTTTTTCCATAATGGGTGACTGTCTGATACCAAGAGGAATACCCATCACTTGGTAGGTAATGTGTTAGCATTCTTAATTTATTATTTCAGTAGAGGAAATAGTGGCTCTGAAATGTTTTTTAATTTCTTTTTTTATGGTGGAGGGACAGAAGCAGGTTATGGAATGTCTTGTATGAAATATGAGTATGATAATCTGGGCAGAAGTGAGGGGAGCACAGTTTCAGATGCAAAAGAATAGGAGTGGCATTTGCTTTTTATCTGAGAGCAGAGGCACAGTCGCCCAGAGGTGACTTTGCATCCTGCTTCTACTTTTGCATTGAATTTCTTCTCTGTCATCAAGACAAATTCATTCATGATCTGCTCCACAAAGTGCCCAGATCAGGTTAATGGTTCAAATTCTAGTCTGTCTCCTCTTGTTGGTATACTGTTCTATGTCTGGACAAGCCATTATGAAACAAGTCAAACTGGTACCACTCTTTTGACCTCTTCTCCTTCCAGTCCAGTGTGTGCATTTCCTTGCATGTCATTTCCTAAATACATAAGAAAGAGCATCAGTCTGTACCTGCATTCAGATGAGTTCTTCCTAACTTTCCTGGAAATTTGCTATAACACTGTGCTTAGCACAATTCTGTGCTTCTGTCATCTTGGCACAGGAAGAGGCAGTGTGTCTGTCTGTGATACTGATACTGTAAAGCCACTGTCTTTTCCCTCTGTGATGGTATCAAATCATCACTACAATGGGAACTTGCCTTCTACTTTTCTGCATGGTGACATTAGAACCCATCAAATGGCAATCTCTGAGAAACCTGTGCTGACCTGGAATTTCCTCCAGAGATTGTGATGGAGTAGGCTTCTAAAGGGATTCAAGCAATTTGCAAAAGCCAAGACCATTAACTCTGTTCTTTACTATAATTTTTTAAGTTATTTTGTTCACAATAGAAGTTGTCTTTACTACCTGTAGGTTCCTGAGTATCCCCTTATAGAGTCTTGAAAAAAGTGCAAACATCATCATTTCTACTTTCTTATCTTCAGGTACCAAAAAAATTTTTAAGTTGTGATATACTGAAGCCACTTAATTCAACTATTTCATTGTCAATCTGTCTTTAATTGCTTGCGAACAAGTGTGGCAGTTGTTGCTATTTATTTTGTTGGCTTTTTCTGTAAGGTCTTTTGTTGCTGCCTAAGTGTGGGTTACCACTTCTGATATATACACGCACAGAGAAGAGGTTCTGAAAATGTTGGAAGCCCTTCCACTGTGAGCACATACACAGTCAACGTACCTGTCTTCTGATGAGGCCATATTTTCTGCTATCCCTTTTGCACCCTGCTGATCTGTTGGTGCTCTATGTTCTCTGACAGGCTTCATACTGGAGGGATATTGAGGTGATGGCTGATTATTCTTTTCTTATGTCCCTTTTGAGATATTTCTCTATCTCTCTAGACCCTTGTGCTGTGTTTTTCACATATCTTCTGTATCTGATTATGATGCCATCTATTTTAATTTGTAATGGAACTAGAATTTTTCAAAAGGTATTTTTTAACAATTTCCTTCACCTTTACTGTGCCATTTGTTCACATTGTCTACTTTTCTATTTCCACTGAGTTTTTCTTGCTTTGTAGGATGTTTATTCTTTGCTTTCTTCCTGGGGAATGAAGTAGCTGGTTGTATTAAACATTGACATCTTGATCAATGCTGATATTAGCATATAAATTTGGAGGGCTGCATTACTCTGTTCTTTTTCCCGTCTCTAGTCTCCAGTATGGTAATTAAACTGATGTCCTCATTACAGGTTAGTCATTTCACATCCTCCATCTCATATGTCTCAGAGTTCTGGTATTTGTGTGAAATGCAATTTACTCTGAACCTTCATTTTCTTACCTGTGCATCACTTAGGTGGCCTTTACCTGGAAAGCAGAATTTTCATGGCAACAGCTATATGAATACCAAAACAAATTCCCTTCCACATCTTGCCCTCTCTTCATTTCAAGAACTCAATTCTAACTATCATTCGCTTCCAAATGAAAAGTTTCTTTATGTGTCCACAAATAGGTTTTTTAGTTGGAAAACCTCTAACAGTGGGGGATCAAGGTCTTAACTGAGCAGGAAGGTTTCCGTGGAGCAAGCAAAAGACTGGGTCTTTCTTTCATGAAGATCAAATAGATTAAAATCCTGGAGATATGAAACATGGGATTCCCTCCTCTAGGTCTCACTTGTACTGGGGAGATGCATCTTAAAGAACAGTTAGCAGAGGGCAGTAACCAAATTCTATCCCAGTTATATCTACATTATCCTCAGCTAAATTTGCCTTTTCTACGCTATGTATGTCCAATGGCATATTCTTATTATAACTGTGCCACTTACATGTCAGTTTTGTAATTACTTTGTAGTCCTGAGGCAACTTGTGAACAGAGAAGAAGTGATGACCAGAGCCACAACAAGGGGGAATGGCATGAAACTGAGTCAGGGAAGGTTTAAGTTGGATGTTAGGAAAAAGTTCTTCACCCAAAGGATGCTTGGGCACTGGAACAGGCAGCCCAGGGCAGTGGTCCCAGCACCAGCCTGACAGAGTTCCAGAAGTGTTTAGACAATCTCTGAAATGTCTAAGCATCTCACATCTCTGAATTTTACACAGGATTTCGGACCCATACACTGGCAGAGCATACTGTTTGCAAGAGCTGCTAAGTCAAAACACATAGAATTACTTGCAAGCAGAATTTTTGAAAGAAGATGCACCAATAACTACTAGAAATTCTATAAATTTGATAAATTTTTAATTATTAATAATTTTAAGCTGGGCATTAAGAAAAATACCCTTTGTAATTTATCAAAAACTTTTTCAAGACAATTTTTTTTAGAACTTGGAAAAGCAAATAACTCTGTAGCGTGTTAAATTGTAGTAAAATTAGTCTACCGTTCCAGAATAAGCAGATGAAAAAATAAATATGGCAAACAGTTAATTGTGTTTTGATTAATATTAAGGCAACCTGATATTGTGAGTTTCTTACTTAGAGAGCTGTGTATGACTTCTAAGATAAAAATTTAAATGTAGATGTTACAGAAATCATCACTATGATATTTAATTTCTAAGACAGTTGGCTTATTCCTCACTATTCTCTTCCCTCACTGATCTAAAAGACTTACTGAGTTAAAAACATATTGACTGATGCAGATGATATTAAATAAATTAGAAGCTGGCATCACTTAAGTATAACCATAAAAATGTAAAAAAAAAAAGTGAGAAAAAAAGTAAAAATGTAAAAAAAAAAAAAAAAGGCAGGAAGAAAAATAATTGCAAGTGGCCAAAGCTATTTTGTAGTTTTATCAAAAGCCTGGGCAAATGTATTAAATCTTACCAGAAACATTTTTAGGGTGGTAGAGGACTGTCAAAGAAAGTTGCATATGAATACTTTGTGCAGGAGAGTGGTCTCATGGCAGCAATTTTCACTTCACTGTGCTCGTAAAAAAGCAATTAATCCAATCCATCCAATTAATCCTATACATCCCTTTTCAAGACAGGAATACTGCCATGCCAGTTAAACCCTGAAGGTAATAATAGTAACTAAGAGAACATAAATCCAGCTGTGGTACCAGGGCAAATACAGGGAACCCATCAGTGTGTTAGCAAAAACAAAACACCAGGAGGTTGAATGCATCTTGCACATCATCGCTTCATATTTAACAATGTCAGTGTGATTGTGAGACCTATGAGTGTACTGAAGGGGCCTGCTAAAAGGTTGTGACAGACACCACCCAGAAATCTCAAAAATGAAACAAGAAAAATAGACATTTATAATAGATGATAGCTCTTAAAACAGCCAGAAATCACATGATCCAGGAAGTATATGTTGCAGCTGGACACATTTCCTTCCCAGAATCAGGGTAATTAATTAGTGCCCTGTGATACAGGTGTGAATTTAATACTACCTTTACTATTCAAGTGCAAAAGGGCCTTTGATATATCGTGCCTTTGGACCTTAAATTAAGTTCAGATTCAGTGTGTGTTTCAGTAAATTATTAAGAACATTGTCCAAATGCCTGTTAAACAGTGACAAGCCTGGGGCATTGATCACTTCTCTTGGAAGCCTGTTCCTTTCAACAAACAAATTCTGAACGTCCCCTGGCATGGCTGTGAGCCCTTCCCATGTCTGGATCCCAGGGAGAAGAGATCAGCACCTCCCTCTCCTCTTCCCCTCCCCAGGAAGCTGCAGAGAGCAGTGAGGTCACTCCTCAGCCTCCTTTTCTCCAAAATGGACAAACCCCAACTCCTCAGCAGTCCCTCACAGGAAAGCCCTTCCACCAGTTCCATTGCCCTCCTCTGAGTGCATCCCAGTGCCTTCACATCCCTTCTGAAGTGTGAGGCCCAGAACTGCTCTCACTAAATACAGCAGCACAATCACCTCTGTTGACTGTTTGGCTGTGCTGTATTTGATGCACTCCAGGACGAGGTTTGTCCTTCTGATCTGGCAACAGCTCATTAAGTTTCACACTGATGAAAATTGTCCAATTCTTCCTCCAATCTAGATTCCTCTGCAAGGCACCTTGTCCCTCAAGACAGTGAACATCACCTCCTAGTTTAGTAACATCAGAAAACTTGGTAATGGTGCATCCAACTCCAGCATCCAGATCATTAATAAATATATTGGGAGAGTTCATATATCTGTTCTTCTTATGGCTTTTCACACAGGCTGTATTAATCACTTTCCCAGGTACTCTTTTCATGTGCGAGCCAAGTGAAGTGTGAGCCCAAACTTAAACAGATTGTAATTTTTTTCTTACTCATGTGATACAAATTTTTGCATCAGGCTGTTAGCTTTAGAAAATATAAAATACATCTATTTCTCTAAATCTTCTGCAGCCTTTGGCCAAAGGTTTATGTGAGCCATTGTACAGCTATTCTTCTCCGTCTCTCTTCTCCTCCTTTCCTGCTCCCATATTGTATTTACATGAAACAATTGTGGTAGCTCCAAAGCACGTCTGCCTTCGGCTTTGATAAATCCTTTCCATCCAAGACCTCTAGTGAGCAACCCTGTTTCCTTAAAGCAGAATTTCATGTTAAACTTACTAGTTATTCAAGAAAGATATCATAAAACTTGTTTATGGTATGAATGGATTTATGAGTCAGACACCAATTATAAACCATACAAAATAATTTCAAAAATTCATAGCTCTGCACTCCTGCTGTTATGAACAATGATAACAATTATCTATCTCCCATATTAGAACAGTTAAAGTAAAGTTCAGATAAAGTAGTTCAAAAGGTTATTCAGTATTTCTATTAATGTTCTATTTAGGTAACTTGCACAACATTGTTTCAAGGAGTTATTTAAAAAAAACTAGTTAATTAATCTTATTATGTAAGATTTATCTAAAATTGCTGCATCTATTGGATCAGCAATCTGTCATAAAAACCTTCTAAATAAACCTTGCACCTTTCTGTGAAGTGCAGGAGAGTTACAATTTGGGGAGTTTCTTCAGGGATATTTTGCTACCTTCTTCTTAATTAAAGGTTGATGAGGTCAAATTAAGCCTGGTATGTTTCCTGTGTAAGTGATATAATGAATGTAAAAGCACAAAAAGGATGCAACCCATAGGTGAAATTCTTCTATTCCTCAATCAGTTTCTTCTCTTTTCATCACAGATCAGTACTATTTGTGTTTCATTTCTCTGAATTGACTTGGGGTATTTTTTTCTTTTAATATGCTAGACCTCCAAAGACACTGACTAATAACTCAGATAAACGGTACAACAGAAGTAAATTACTGTAAAGCAAACTACATATACATACACATATACTACACATGGAAGAGAGAGAGGCACAAATAGGTCACTAAAGTGTGTATAAACCTTGCTATTCTTGCTTCTGAGCAAAAAGAGACTTCTTGAGTGTTACATGACTAAGTACAACCAGTAGGCATCAGGTAAGATGCAGGAGCTGCTTGCAAGGGGGCTTAAGCCATGAGTTAGGAGTGCAAAATATCAGTGGTAATGTATGACTTAGAAGCAAGAAAAGTGTCTTCAATGTTGGGGGTGAATCATACATTTAAATGTGGACTTCAACCAGCTGCAAACATCAAGGGCGTTTCTGGGTATAGGAAAGAAATCACAGATACTTGTCTGTAAGGTCTGTAATTTGGGGAAGTGAGTTTCATTCAATGGTTTGTGTGGTTAAAGCAGTGCAGCCTCCATGCTCAGTTAGAGGATGTGTTTATATTGCTACAGTAGTGGTCACACCGTTTAGCATCAGCCTGTGAAGAACAGACTGTACTGATGTAGCTGCAGCTTTTCTGAGGGCAGCACCTGCATAACTGCAGAACACCCCAGCTGCCACTACAATTATTTCAAGACAAGTTTTACACTGTGATTCCTTTCTCAGACTACTGCCAAACATTAGTGTGGCACTGAATCACAGAAGATCGCCAAGCTGTTCCCTTGGCCCCAGGACAGGATCACAAAGATCTGTCCCTCAAGGTGTGTTTCTCAGCGTGGTGGTGAAGGTGTTCCAGGCAGTGTTTTCTAACATCCTGCTCCTGGTGGCTCCTACAAGGGTTTCCTGGAGTCCAGCCCTGAGGTCCCTCTTGGGGCCTCCCTGCTGCCTCCAGACAATGAGAAGGCAGAGTTCATAGTGTTTCAGCCGTCTTTCACAGAAGGCAGTTCTCATGTCTTGCCTTCTTCTCTGAAAAGTGGGACAGCCTTTCCTTGTGAGGGCTTTTTTTTGCTCCTTTGATCAGTCTGCATAAGGTTTTTTCTTCCTAGACATCTGATTATCTTTATTGTTCCCCACTGGTTGACTCCTAGACCTTTTTTGTCGAATTTGAAAAAATGTTAAGTTTAATTCCAAGTGGCATATGCTATGCATTAAAAAAAGCTTAATAGAAGTATAATCAAGATAAATAAGGGATATTTGGTAAGAAATACACTTAAAATTCTACTCTTTTGGCAGAGAACCTTGCCATTTATTAATAATAATCATCAGCTTTTGCCCATAAAATACTTTCAGATTTATTGGTGAGGAACTGACCACAAGCACACTTCCCAATCTCATGGTGTGTCACACTGACCATATGAAGTTTTGTTTTGGCATTCGTAACACAAATGTTAGGTTATTTTGAGAAAGTGTTCAGAACTGTTTTGAATTGCCACATCATGGATATTGAGCTAGAGCTTCAGCAGCTCTTTTTCATTTCACTCTAACATTTCAACTATTGCTAATTTTCTCTATTTGTTCACATTACTTCCTGTGATTTGGAAGAACTGAAGGGAAGGCACAAAAACTTCATGCAAAATTATGTACTTATGAGAAATTATTGACTATATAAAATACATTCCTGTATGCCTTTTCAAATGCATAGATAGTCTATTCCTTATAGAAAAATTTTCAATATAAAAGGATTTAAGACCTAAGAAATTTTTGCATCTTAATTATTCCCTTAAGACTTGTTGCTTGTTTAGAAGACTATCATGTCTTTAAAGAGTTAATTTATAATTTATGACACACTAGGGATAAAATTTGAATAAAGTTGCTCAAAAAAAAAAGATAAACACTTGAGATGGCAAGATCTATGGAGAATTTTATATTCTAGTTTTTATTTTTAGTAATACTAAATCAGGGAAAGAGTTATCTTTGTTCAGGTAACATTTCTGTCAATATGAAATTTGACAAAAGAAGTAATTTTAATAAATACTGCAAATAACTCTTTTCAAGGGCAAAAATACTGGAAGCAAACCAGCAAAGTGTATGCTGGAGTTCTCCAAAGGCAAGTTTGAAACCAGGAATTTTCCAAATGAAGTAAAAGTATAACCTGTCCTGAAACAGAACAATATAAACACAGTCATGCACTTGTCCAGCTTGTGATGTCTTTGAGAAAATATTTTTTGCAAGCAATTCATGTAATTGTTCAAAAAAAAAAAAAAAAAAAAAAAAGAGGAATTCCAGTATTCCAGTGTATTCTTGGTGGTTATTCAGATTTTTAATTATGAAAAAATGCTGGTGCTAATTCAATATTACGTAAATCAATTACTTAAAATTACCTTTAAAAGACTCTTCTGTGAAAACATGAAGCTGTGTATCATCTGGGTCTCAAAGATCTCATCCCAGACTGAAATTCTCTACCTAAGTTTAGATCTCTATGTTCTCACCAGATGGAAAGACAAGTTCAAGACAAAAGGCTTTTTCTTGTATACTCTGAATCTGTTTTGCTGATGAATTAGCAGAGCTACTTCTGGCATCCTTTTAAATAATTGCTACAAAAGCAAACAAAAATTGTACTTTGGGTATATTTCCTTTAAATTAGAATGGCTCTTTTTCACTAATTTTTGAATTTTTCCTGATTTTGTTAGAGTATGTGCTTTAAAGTTTTTATAATGAAAAACTGAATTAAACTTTATTAAACATTTTGTGGCAAAATACTTCCCACAAAAGTATATATTGAATAAATTAATAAAGACACTGTAGTTAGTTGACCCTGGCTGGATGCCAGATGCCCACCCACCCACTCTATTTTTCTGTTCCTCAAAAGGACAGCTGGTAGAAAATGTAATGAAAGGCTCATGGGGCAAGATAATGGGAGGGAAAGAGACCACACAGCAGTTGCTGTCATGGGCGAAACAGACTCGAGTTGGGGAAATTAATTTAATTTTTTACCTATCAAATCAAAGTAGGATAATGAGAAATAACAGCTGCATCCTTAAAATACCCTTCCTTCACTTCTCTCTCTTTCCTGGGCTTAACTTTGCTGCTGAATTCTCCACCTCCTCCCCAGAGTGGCGCAACAGGATGGGGAATGGGGGATATGATCATCACATGTGGTCTGCAGGACCTTCCTCCTCATAGGGAAAACTCCTCGCAGTCCTACACACAAGCCTCATACAATATCTATAAAAATACAGAATATAAACCCCACTAAATTAATTAATAACTAATAAAATAAGTGTATAAATACATATTTAGAGACTTACAAACTTTATTTTCTGGCACGTTTATAGGCTGATATATTTCAAGGAAAGGAATAAATGATAAAACTTCAATTTTGGGCTTTTGATAGGTGGGAATTCTATCACAGGGAAACTAATTTCTTTGTTTAAATGTTAACAATTTGTCATCTAACCTAGCCCACAAGTCTAAACATTTTGAAATCTGTAAGAGGCTTTCCCTGCCCATACCATGTCAAACAGGAAGACGAAAAGCCACAGGAATGTACCTGTTGACCTCACTCCCGAGGGCTGTCTGTAAACAGACATATGTTACAAACATACAGATAAAAATATGTTACAAGGAGAACAGCATTCAGTCTGTGATCTTCTGAAACCATTGCAAAAGGCGGGCTGAAAATATAGGTACATGACTAGCACCAAGCATTTTATGGCTACTGCCACAGGAACTGAGCTATCTTCTGTGCTTAGGACCTGTTTTAGCAGATGATGTGGAAGCCAGACCTCGCTGCAGCTAGAGGAGGTCTCAGACCTTCCATAACCAACCACAAAATAAAGCCAGTGGTGCTGAAGAGCAGTTGAGTGGGTCTTCAGTGCATGGCCAAGCTGTTTAGGTGTTGGCAGATAACCATTCCAAGTAAACACATTAGGATTAGGAATTATTCACAAATTAATAGTATGGGGTTCAGCAAATGGGGATAAAACAAGGATTATATTAAGTGGACAGCTGTATGTTGGATGTCTACACTAGGGAATAAGAAAACCAAAAATTGCAAAGTGACAAATACCTACCCCCTTCCTCCCCAGCATCATCTTACTCAATGATCACCTGGTAAAGTTATGAATATAGCGTTCTGTGGGTTGACCCTGACTGGCCACCAGGTGGTCACCAAATTGCTCTCTCACTCCTACTTCTCAAAAGGATTGTGAGGAGGAGGGAGAAGTGGCAGAAACATCATTAATCAAGATAGGGACTAGGAGACCTCTTCCTTGTCAAGGCAAAACAGACTTAAATAAATTAATATATTGCTAATTAAAGAGACTGTGATAACGAGAAATAAGAACAAATATTAAAAAACTTCTTTGCCCCACCCCTCTGTTCTTTCTGAGCTGAACTTCATTCCCAGATTCTTTAGCTCCTCCTGTGAGTGGCAAAGAATTTTGGGAAATTGTGGGTTGCTATTAGTTCTTAAATGTCTGAGCTGCTCCTTCTTCTTGCTCTTCTCTTGCTCCAGCATAGGTTCCCAACCACATGAAATAATCCTCCTCCACTGCAGGTCCTCTCCATAGGGTGCAGTTCCTCAGGAACAAACTGCTCCAGCTTGAGTCCCCCATAGGGTCCCAGGCACTGCCAGTAAACCTGACCCTGTATGGGCTCCTCTCCAAGGGCTGCCAGGAGCCAGTTCTATCTGGCCTCTTCTCCATGGGGTCACAACTTGCTTCAAGGCTGCAGGGGGATTCCTGCTGCACCATGGACCCCCATGGGCTGCAAGGGCCACAGCTGCCTCACCATGGGCTGCCCTGGCACTGGAGCACCTCCTCCCCTCCTGCGCTGACCATGGGGCCTCAGGGCTGTTTCTTTCACCTACTCTTACTCGGCTCTCACAGCTGCTGTTGTACAGCTGTAATTTAACCTTTTTTTGATAAAATACCCCAAAGCTGCTGCCACTACTACTGATGGGCTCAGCCCTGGTCAGCAGCCAGTCCACCATGGAGCTGTCTGGCACTGGCTGTGATGGCCTAATGGCAGCTTCTCACAGAAACCACCCCAATGTCCTCCCCATCCAAGGTTACCAAAACCTTGCCAAACAAGTCCAGCAGAAGCTTGAGGAAATACATTCCTTTTCCAAATGTAACTTGCCAGTTTCCCCTTAGAATCAGGACTGAGAGATCAGAGATTTCATGCTTTGGTGACGAGAAATGGCTTCTCCAAGGCAAGTGGTCATTTCCTCTCTCTCCCTCATTCATGATATGAGGTAATTTGAATGTAATTGCCTGATTGTTTGTTCACTTAACTTTTTTTTTTTTTATTTCAACTTACAGTTTTCACAGTAGATTATTGTGAACAGAGGCATGTGAACAAAGACATTTTCCTAATCTTATTCATCTCCCATATCCAGTATCTCCTCATCTTCACCAATGTCCCTTTCTTATCTGCCGAAAACTGTTTTGTGTTAAGTGATGTCCTACAGTGTTAAATAGTTCTAAGCTGGACAGCTGCTATTCCAGCAAGCTGTCTGCCTGGACCTCTCCCACAAAGGTCATCATCCCGCCTTGTTGTCATAGCACCAACATGTTGACCTTTCTTTTATTATTCATGTGTATACTAGAGATCTCCTATCTAGTTCTGTGGACAAAGATTTTTGCCTACAACATGATTCACTGAAGATAAATATGAATGTGTCATAGGTCTGTTCTGAGGAAATCACCTCATTATGCAGTTCTCTTAACAAGATCATAAAAGCCATTTTCCTGTTCAATGCTTCATTGCCCTTTTGGTAATTATTAAGACAAAAATATAAATCGTGTAGTGCAAACGAAGTGTGGCAAAAAAGGGAAAATCCATGTTTAAAATTAGGGCCACAGACAATATTCTGTATATATGTATAAATATTTGCCTAAACACTTTCACTTCTGAGATCTCATCTGAGATAAGAAGCTGAGAGAAACAGCCATGCTGCTGTAATGTCATGTTTCATTGCAAATTGAAAAAATAAACAAGTCTGAACTTAGTCAGAGTTACTGCTAGCACCAGCTGCTGTGACCTCCTACTAAAACAGGAGTGACACACTACGTTTTTCAGATTCTGGTGATGATTATAATTGAGTCAATACATAGCTTGTTTCATACTAGCATTGAATTACCAAATAATTAAATTTCATAGAGAAAGTATGCAAGCAAAAACCAGTCAATGCCAACGTTTTTTAATCCAAGAAATTCAGAAATTCAGCAACTGTTTAATTTTAAACTTCCTCTAAAGGTCAGATTAAGAGAAAATCAGCTGAGCTGACAGAATACTTTAGAGTTGCTTCAGATCTGGAAGCAACATTGAGAAACTTATTATGCTTCTGTATTTTGGGTTTTCTACATGCAGACCTTTTTCCCAGCTGCAAGTTTTCCCATATGGAAAAGGAGGCTGTTGATCAACAGTCTTATCAGAAGACTTCTTAGGCAATGCACATGCAGAAGTTTATTATCTCTTTCACGTGCCTGTTGTATCACATAAATATATGCATGTCTGCATCTCATTTTTCAGCTAAGGAAAAGGAATGCTCAGATAGTTCCCAAAAAAGAGGGCTTCAGGCAACAGGTGATGCAATTTCTAAGTGCTGGAAGGTTCCCCCTTGATGTAGATGGAGAGAGAACAGAGGTTGGCACACGTTACCTGACAAGGTAATTCTTTTGTAGTGGGGCTAACACTGAGAGACAGGAGCGTCAGTTCAAACTGGTTCTGTGGGAGCCCGAGAGCACAACACAATTTTCCTTGACACTTTAAGTGGATGATTTCAGTGTTCCACTGTGGAATATTCAAATATGAGACAACACATGCCTTGGATTCCACACATCTGCTTAGCTTTGGGTTGCAGCATAGCACTCTTTACCCACAGCCAGTCTGGGTAGTTCCCTCAGGTCAGTCTTTGACACAGCCAGCCACAAAGCTGCAAGCAGCAGACCTCAAGCACTTCAGAGAGCAGAAGAAAGCTGCTCTCTGAGTAGAAGTCATCTCAGTAGCATCCTCTGGGTTATGGCTGGAAAGTTCATGTGACACTAAAATAATTTCAAATAGAGAAATCTTTAGTAATTAGTTGTGGGCAGTACCTTAAAAAGAATTCCTCAGCTCAAGGATTTGGCTGAATCATAAACAGCATGCCCATAGCCTCTGAGCTGTGTGAGGAACCAACATAAACAAAGAAGTTAATGCTCATTCTACTAAGGGTGTGAATAATTGTCCCTTTGCTCCCAGTGTTTTTAAAATCTTCTCCTACAAAAACTTGCAGTTAATATCTGGAACTGAAAATTTTTAACAAAAGGGCATTAGACAGGTTAAACTTATTAAAGTGGTAGCAGTTAAGAGGAGGGGCACATTATTTACAGAGTTGGGCAAGGTCTGGAGAGAAAATGATAAATTAGACATATCAATGCATAAGAAATGTTGGCTATTTTCTAGGCTGCTACAAGACCCATGTTTAAAAGCAGGCTTCCAAAGTGATTTTGGCTTGGAAAACGTATGTAAGAAGTTGTGCTAAAGAACTTATTTTCCTTATTTTTTTTGTTGTAGTGTATCTCTCAGCTACACTAGAGAAGAAATACTTGTGGTTTATGATGTTTTGTGCAATTTCTGCAGCTATAGTTTCAAAGGATTTTGTTAAGAAAATGTAAAAAACTTTTTCAGTAGAAATAAATAAATTCAATGAAGTACAGAGCTGACAGTCCTGTTACAAAAGAAAAATATCACATTATTTATCCCACTGGTAGGGAGAATAACATTTGGTTTACATTAGAAAAAGAGAAAGTTTAGAAAACATTTCTTCACACATCTGATAATAATTACTAATGTTGCTGTGATGATAAATCTTTGGCTGGAGTTTCAAGGTAGATTTACCAACATTTATTTTTTAAAGGGAGCAGCAAGTCCTCTAGTGCCTCCAAGCTTCATTTTACTCAAAATCAAACTAGTGGCCCACCAAAACCTGTCTCTTCAAAACCGTCTCTGGAGAATCACACCAGATTCCATATTCATATGTTTGGACATTTTACAAAGTCATTGTGCAAGTTTTGGAGTTGTGTTTGTTGTCAGGGAAAGCAGGACCATTTTCCCTCAAGTCTGTGTTTCTGGAGAGTGACCGTCTGATGGGACAGAAGCTGTGCGATTTCAAGGTTAGTCAAATGCCTCACTTGTCCCAGGAAGGGAGAATAAAAATGCTTCAGAAGAACCAGGTGCTGAGGAGCTGCCCTTTTTTGTCAAGATGCTCCCCTTCTGCAGGTGATTTGTTCTATGTTTTGTTTTCCTCGTCCTTTACTTCCATAGCTGAGAAATACTTTTTTAGATGTCGGTCAGATTTTCATTCCCTCTGCTTATGGGATTTTGCAAGGCTAAAGCAGCTTTCACACTTCCAGAGCCTCTCAAAGCCAGGGACCTTCTGTCCTTTTGGGCCAAGAGGAATGAGTGTGGCAGGACTGTCAATCTACAGCCCACCCAGGTTTGCTGATCTGCTGGCTGCAGTACATGCTACAACAATAAGGAAGGTAGATTTAAACTGCAGCTGATAAGAACTGAATAGTTGTTTCCCTGTAATTTCTCCTCTGTTTTGTGTAATATGCTTGGTTTCTGCACCTTGCATGGAGTTGGATTTAGTGTTTGCTGAGGTGGAAACTGTAGGACCAAGCCCTGCATGGAAACTTATGCAGGATTACATTTTTCATGAATGTGGATGAGGGTTAGGTACTTTTCTCCTGACTGAGACCAAGATGTTCCTGATCCAACATTTAAATCAGGTTTTAGATGCCTTTATAGCAATATTTGGAGTGCCTGTGAAGCTTGTGTGCTTTCAAGTTAATTGGCAGATAAATGTAGGTTTTCTGAACAGCAACACTACTTAGGTATCTGAAGTCCAACTTGGACTGGAGGTAAGATGTTTGAACTAAATGTTTGCATTACATCAAGTGGCAGAAAAGGTTTCCCTTCAAAAACCGAGAGGAGAGGAGAGGAGAGGAGAGGAGAGGAGAGGAGAGGAGAGGAGAGGAGAGGAGAGGAGAGGAGAGGAGAGGAGAGGAGAGGAGAGGAGAGGAGAGGAGAGGAGAGGAGAGGAGAGGAGAGGAGAGGAGAGGAGAGGAGAGGAGAGGAGAGGAGAGGAGAGGAGAGGAGAGGAGAGGAGAGGAGAGGAGAGGAGAGGAGAGGAGAGGAGAGGAGAGGAGAGGAGAGGAGAGGAGAGGAGAGGAGAGGAGAGGAGAGGAGAGGAGAGGAGAGGAGAGGACCCTGGGGTCAGATAATATGGAGAATATCAGAAGTCCAAACATTTGGGAGGGAAGGGAGAGGGGAAGTATTGGAAAAAAAGCATGTACTAGCGCAACTTTTACAGAAAGCATAAGAAATTGCTCACCTCTTCTTTTCTCCTCAACAAATCAAGCTGCAAATGGGATTTCAGACTCACTTCAATGTACTTCATTAATCATTCTCCTCATTGCACCACAGGCTTTAAGGGTATGACTGTTTGGATAATTACTCATAATCTTTTATCTACCTGTAAATCAGGACAGAAACATAGATTTTTGCATTGCCCATGAAGCATGTAGGTCCACTTTCACATGGCTCCAGCATTTAATAAAGGCTCTAGTGGCAAGAGGAAGAAAGGAATTTACATGACAAATTCCTTTTCGGAATCCAGTATCCTGAAATGATAAGTGTAGCTCTTTATACATTGAAACAAGGATCAAAACCTTCTTTCATCAGAGATAATTGTCTAACTCAAATTTATATAAGCTTGGAATGTTTGGAGCTTGGGTATTATTTGGCGCTTTTTTTTATGTTGATTTTTTATTGGTTTGGAGTTGATTAGTTTGTTTATTCGATTTGATGGGACTTTTGACATGTTTTGTTTAGTTGATTTATTTGTTTAGTTTATATTTTTTAGTTCAAGTCTAAATAAAATCAAACTTTCTCTGACTGAAATTGGAAATTTCTGCTGGTAGTGTATTTCAATAGCATATTCTGACACCTTCCTCTTAATTGGTGGTACTCTTCTAATTCTGGCTTCTATCACAAGTATGAAAAAAGCTGAGGAATCGTAAGGAACAATATACTCTGTGAAACATGAGTTAATTTTGAAAAACCAAATGTGTTTGACCTTAGGGTAACTTTTTTAAATTATACTGAAAGGTCACCCAGAAACTCATAGCATTGTTAGGTTGTTTTTTTTTTTTATGCAAAGCTGACTTGCTAAAACTAAAAATATATATGTTATTATAGTGTTTCTATTTTTGTGTCATGTAACTGGGAGGAAAAGTATAGCTTTATTCAGAAGAGGTAGAGAGAGCTCAGTTCTGCTTGCATAAATACACTCATCCAGGAGTATTAGATTAGAAAACTACAGTTTAAAAGAATTGGCATTTTACAATCCAGATTATTTTTTAAAAGTTATTTATGGGATAACTTGGACCTGATGACCTGTTTTCTTAATTTTTATCTGTGTAGACTTTAGATTCACAAGGAGTTAAGGGAGTTTTTGCTTTGCTTTACTGCAGATGTCATGAAAAATACAAATTTAAAGAAAACTATGCCAAAAGTTCAAGTTCTTTGCCGAAACTTGAGATCTTGGATAAAATTAGTTAGACAAGACTAAAACTAGCCATCATACCCTCAAGTTTTCTACAAAAAAATATAACACCACAGAGTATGAAGTATATCACATAAAGGTAACATATATGAGAGCTATAATGTAAAATCTTTTACATTTTTATACAGCTAGATTTAAAAGCAAATATATCAAAACACTCTAGTCCTGCCTCCTTACTAGGAAACTAAACATTGAAAACTGCTGTATAATCATCAGTAAAAATAAATTGTACCTCAGGAACAAGGAGAGGAATAAAAAGGATCAGGTGAAGGAATCAAAAGTTCATGTTCCATTCCAAAAGTACAAGTATTTCTTTAAATGAAGAGATACTTAATAAGTGATTTGAGCATTTCATAGTAACACATCTGTGTAAGAGGGGTTTTTTTCCCATGTTCAAGATAAAACAATCAATATCAGAATAGACTGCTTCATTTGTTGAAAATCTTACTTCAGTGAGAATGCTTAGAAGTACATAAGATCCTAAAAGAAAGCTTTTTTACTGTTAGGATGATCAAATACTGGTTATCTAGAGAGATTATGGCATCTCCATTCCTGGAGATATTAGAAACCTAGTGAAGAGAGCCCTGCATGCTGTACCTGCACTCACTTTAAGCAGAGAATTCAGACTAAATGATCTCCAAAGCTCCCTGACAGCCTCACATACTCTATGATTCTGAAATAATTAGGAAAAATATTGTAATGTCCATTGATTGTAACAGACCAAAATTTATATTGACCTTGAAAGGAAAATGAGAAATTTTGTTAAAGGCTTGACTGGTTTCATCTTCTCATGTCCCTTAATAGGGATGAAAAACAACCACAATGTATTTCTGGTAGAGCTCCTTCCTTATTTCCATACTCACATTGATTTCTCCATTCCTCAGACCATCCCATTAGTGTGCAATGTGTCCTTAATCACTGGCGTAACACATCTTGTCCCTTCTTAGCATTTTTGAAGCATTTTTACTTTTTTTTAATTGATAATCTGACAGAAATGCTCTGTCTGAGCTCTTTAAAATGTGGAGTTTCTTTTATCATAGCTTATTTCTTTGTTGTTAAGACCAATGGGGCACTGATGCTGATGTCTGGAAGCATAATCATAACCTTATACAGGTTGTATATGCTAATAAATAAGTCCTTTATGCTTATATGAGCAAACTAAAGACCTCAGGAAGAGAATAAGATGGCTCAGATTTGGTTTTCGTGCATTTTGCAGTTTACCAGGAAATTAATGGTGACATTAAAAACACTCAGAGTCTCATGAATTGCTCTTTTTTATGCTCTTTACCCAAACCTATCCTCAATAATTTTAGCTTCCCATATGGGCTGTAGCAGATAAAAATGCAATAACAAATCAATTATTTTCAGCATTTGTAAAATAGTTCACAAATGTTACAACATTAATAAGTGAAATTGTAAAGAGAAAGAAAAATAATTTCTATCTGATTTTGACATATTCAAAAGAAAAGTTTTCCAAAATTATGTTTAAAAGTGTCTGCTTCTGATTTTTTAAGTTCCATGTTGCTTTAAATCTTGATTAGTATTAAGGGAGTACTCCCTGGCCCTGGTCAAGCAGAGGGCTAACCTTAACTGTTGCTTATGCACAAACACAGAGTAAAAAGCTTTTCTTTCTCTAGAGTTTAGGGCAACAGTGGGCATTTGAGACAGACAGGATCACATAAGGAAGGCATTACCTTCCTAACAATCTATGTTACTGTTATCCTAAATGACAAGCCTTGGAGTCTGTTGGTGCAAATTTGGTAGTTAGCGAAGGGAATAACTGAATAATCACAGGCACATCTCACATGAGAGTATCTTGATCCTCACTCTTATACCCCCTGATGCTTGGAACATAACTTTGAATTGCACATTGCTCCGGAGACTGTTAGAACACTTTAGAAAATATTATTACTAAAATTTAAGTATCTGTATGCAGTTATTTATTACAGGTGTCAGCAGTTTGGAGCTTTTCCCTGACAAAATAATAATACCTGGCAAAATCACCCATAGGCGATTGTGAGCATTCCATCTAAATTTCACCTGAGAATTCCTTCAGTATTTAGATATTGAGTGTCTCTGCCTTTAAATTAGTGGTATGAATACATGAAGGATGAATGTCACTTGTTTCTCAAAGCAATTTTTCTCTTTCCATTTTCATTTCAAACATATCCTCGTTGTTTCTTTTTAATACATTTCATGAGTCAAACAAAAAATTAAGGCAGTCAGGACTTTAACTGGAATCTAACAAAGTCTGTTTTCTTAATCTTCATCTGTTATGTCCTTGCTTCTCAAACAGAGTGTTAGCAACAGAGATCTCATACAGATAAAAACACTTGTCTTTTCTTTCTTTTTTTCTTTGAGGGAAGAAGGAGGAAAAGAAGTAAGAGAAGCTACACATTATGCTTTGAGAAAGGCTTTTCACCTGGTCACAGGCAGATAGGTATGTTGGTCTGATTTTCAGAATTTAAAAATTAGCAAGTAAGGGCTTCAGTTGGATAGATATCTATGGCATCTGGGGATGTTGTCTAATGAAGGTTACTCTTTAGGAGTAAGTGTAGTTTAGAATTGATGTGTGGATATTAAACAAAGCATATACATGAGCTTCCAATGAACTGTGTCCCATCCACATGGTCAGATCTACACATGGAATAAAAAAGGAACTGTCCAGTCAATGATGCTTGAGTGAAATGTGCTCTCATATGTCTTGCAGACATGCACTGAGTGAGTGCATTTCTAATTCCTCTCAAAAGAACTCACAAAGTATAGTAAATATTGTTTTAATCTTCTTGCTGGTTCATGTTGCTTCTTGGCGTATGTTAAGGTACAGTGTTGTAAAATTGCTATATCAAGCAATTTATTATTTTCTTCTCAGTCTTGCTAATCCAGTAGAAACTTATTTTACATTGGGAAGTGAAGAAATACTTTGGGCATTCATTAAAACTGTCATTGATTAACAGTCTCACTTCACTCCTCAGAGGGAACATGCCCTTCCCAGGATTGCAGTAACATATCTTTCTGTCATCATGTGCCAGAAGAAAAAGTAGTGCCCTTCATAGACATGATTGCCAGGCTCTCTGTCTTCATATGCTTCAATAAAACTGGAGAGGAATGGCAAGAAGCATTGCCACAACTCTTTCCTGTCCCGTTCTTTCTTCATGCCATGGGCTAGACACGCCATGGTGCTGAGCACAGCAGGATGGGACCTGGCATTTCTATCCAGTGGAAAAGAGAGTCACATTTCCAAGACTTCTGAGAGAGAACTGAAAGGGAACACCTCATTTAATTAGATGCCCACTCATTTAAGTGGTTGCTCACTACCTGCAACCCACATGTGAGCAGGTGATATTTCTTTTGTCATGTTGTTAAAAACAAAGGTTTGGGTTTTGAAGCAGTGGCTGCGGGGCCCAAAAATGTGGGTCTATTTTCCCCTCTTCCAGTGGAAAGCAAAACTCCTTCACCAGAAAAATATTCATTCAACCATTTGAAAACTTGATAGAGGTTGCTTCTTGTGCCTCCTAGTGAAGCCATACATTTGTGTAAAAAGAGAAACTTTCATCCATCTCCCAAAAGTCAGCAATGAAGAACCATGGCTCTACCTTACACCAATTTCATTCTGAAGAGAATGAGAGGTACTTGTTACCCAGACCAATCTTAGTAGGCAATTTATATGAAAAGGTTAGAGGAAAGAATCTCCCATTATCATGCTTCTGGCTTTAAAAAACTGCCATCCCATCTATGACCTACAAGGAGCTGAGACTCTTAGTGTGTGCCAAGTGTGAGATGTGTACCCTAATTAGGGAACATCTTCTCTGCATCAGGATGAGGGTTAGGCATGAGTTCAGCCTGCAGCTGTCAAGTGTGTCCAAGCCTGGGACCGCAGGGAGATCTGCACAGAGTTGCCACTCCCGGAACTTGTGGAGAGTTTTCTCTAAAGGCGAGGCTCTAACAGAGCTGAAGTATCTCCAGGGTAAAAGTGCCAGGTGTTTTGTATTTCAAAATCTTGACTCAGCATTTAAATTCTATCTGCGTCCCATTTTATGTATCAGCTGTGCTAGACGACGCCTTATGTTCCAGTGTCAGTCCTGATTTCTGCTGCAAAGAGAAATTGAGTTCTATCTTTAGCCATGCCTTTAAATATTGCAAGCCTCCAGAAATGTCTTTAAAGGAGCATTTGTTAAAATATTTGTGCTAGAATTATCAACATGTGAATACTGTTTAACGTTTGCAGAGTTTACAAATTGATCCAAAGCATTAGGTTTACATCTTACAGACAGCTTGTATTTGTTTCTTATTGTAAAACAACTTTTTTTGCAGACTTAGTTTTTATAGCTGTTAATGCCCATTTAATGAGATTTAAACTCAAAAACCTGAGCCAAAGACAGCTACTAGGAAACTTATCTGATATGAAGACCAGAAAAAATCTGATCTAAACAAAGAGTGATTGATATGCTACTGGATACTGTACAATTACTTTTCTACTGAGATGAGCTAGTGAGTCAAAACTAATAGTTTTATTAAATATTCTGGGATTTGCTGAGTAAATCAAACACAGAAAAATAAAAGTGTTTAAGAAAAGTTTATTGTCTATTTACAAGTAACAATCATTATAGGAAATATCTGCCAATTTTTATTATTATTTTTTAATTTCCACAATATTTGCTAGGGTGTTTTTAATTTAATAGGCAGATCCTGGATTCCCCTGTTGGAGTGATGCTCATGATACAGAGAACAGTTTGAAAGCACAGACTCAGAGAAAGATTAAAGACACCTCTGCATGCCATGTAGTCCAGCTAACTTGCAAATTACACCAGGCTGTTCAAGATTTAGCCAGGTTTTAGAAATCCACAGGGATAGCAGTTTTGCAGTGTCTGGGCCTCATGCCCCAGTGTTCAGGTACCCCCATGCTGAGAAACTTTATTATACTCATGAGCTAGCACCAAAAAAATTGCATCTTAGGGTAAGTGGAAGAGTAAATAGAATTAATGCAAAAACATGCTATTCATTTGTCATTATTAATAAAAATAAACAAATAAAAACTCAATCCACATAATCACCTCTGCCCTCCCCCACCAAAATACCACCCCCAAAACACAAGTCATAAAATAAAGTGTCGTATCCAGAGTAAGACATAGGATTGGCAAGAACTAGACTTTCAAAAACTGGTTAAGAAAAGGTCAGTTTAAGCAGAGGAGGAAACCCTAAAATATACACTCTCTGTGAACTCTTGTTCACAAAAAGATATCCAGCAGTGAGTCAGCTCCTGCAGGGTGGTAAATTCTAAAAAATTAAAAAAAAAATAAGAACAGGGGAGGAAACATATCCATTTTCACATTCCTAAGTAGCAACAGGATATGCCTTTCTCTGAAGAAACCAGGCACAAAAACTATCAGAGTTGATAAATAAATAACAGTTGAAATTTATGAGACATTAAGTAAAAGTAAGGGGTAAGGACGTAAATATGCCCAAAGCTCCAAAAGCAAAGCCTCTGGTAGATAACCTGAACAAAGATTACCACACATCTAATGATGACCAAGTAGCTTCGATACCAGTGGGACTTGAACTATCAGTTATCTCTTCCAGATCTCCCAGCTATGGAGTAAAAAACTCAAAGGAAACTACCTAAAGATATGGGTAAAAGCCACAGACACAGCTTTCCCAACATTTGTCTCTATAAGCTGTTCACTCTTGTGAGATACTAAGGATGTGGTGATAAGTGTTATCAGTATATTATAGCATGGTTGCAGGGTTTCAAATGGAATCTCATGGATTCACAAAATTGTTTCAGCTGAAAGTTACTTCTTGATACCAACCCCTAGTCCAGCAGGGCCACCTAGAGCAGGTTGCCAGTGATCATGTCCTGTAGGATTTTTAATACCTCTGTGAATGCAGACGCCACAATCTTTCTGGGCAACCCTGACAGAAAAGAAGTAGGGTCTGTGTGTCCAGATGAAATACCATGTTTTAATTTTTGCCCAGTGTATCCTGTCCTGTCAATGGGCACTACTGAGAAGATTTTGACCCTGTGAAAATGTAAAATGCACATGTAAAAGATGTGAAAAATAGTTAAACTGGGCAGAATTCAAAGGCAGGCAGTCCAAGAAAGAAAGTTACCTGCATTATTCTGAAAGGTAGAACTACCAGTAAAAACTGCATTGAAGATATTTAATTGGCAAGAATATATCATCAAATTGGAATAACTAAATTATTGAGCATTTACCTGACTGTCAAGAAAAAGAGAAGCTTCCTGAATATTAGAGACACCATATACTGGCCAAATATGAGTCAAGACATTCAAAATCCATTACGCAGAAATGACATTTACAGGAGATTGCAAGAACCCTTTTTGCTGCAAATGATGCAAATACCTTTTCATGTTAACTTCAATTTTCATTTCCAGGCAGCATGTCCACAGTAAAATCAATGACATACAAAGATACCTTAGTAAGTGCTGTATGTTATCAAATGAAGAATATGAACTTGTCCATGGTGGCATGCAATTTTTCTTGGATGACAAAATCCTTCCTTCCCTACAGAAGTTCATCTGATGTTCTCTTCTCATTTTGAACTGTATCTCACCTGTAAGCACAAACTCCTCTCCTATCTGTGCACTGACAACTCACTGACCTGCTTTCTTCTCCCAGCACCTTTTAGTCCCAGCCAGATCCTCATTTGTTTCTGATGGCTTTCTGTGGATAACCAGCCACGGCCTTATGCTAACATGGCTAAAAATCCCACTCACACACTCTAATGACAGCATCCTTAACGCTTTCTGTCCCACAGCTAGAGATATCAACAATATATTATAAAATCATAGGAGCATAGAATGGTTTGGATTGGAAGGGACCTTAATAAAGCTCATCTCATTCCAAGCCCCTGCCAAGTCTTAGCACTCACCTTGTGACTATCAACTTTATACCAATTATTTTCCCTTACAGAAATATACTTGCAGTCTAATGCTTTCTTTACCAATTTAATTAGA
Source organism: Anomalospiza imberbis (assembly GCF_031753505.1). Lineage (NCBI taxonomy): Eukaryota > Metazoa > Chordata > Aves > Passeriformes > Viduidae > Anomalospiza > Anomalospiza imberbis. The sequence continues at coordinate 39,627,564 of NC_089721.1, read as the reverse complement.
CAACATTTTTCCCCTGTCCCAGATCTCTACAGCTTCCCCTAGCATGAATAATGAATTTTTTTACAGACTTCTTTATAGAAGTCTGTAATAGACTTCTCAGATAGACTTACAGGGGTACTGCTAGACAGGATATGTAATAGCAGCACATTTAAGAGGAAAAAGAAACCATCAAATCTTCTTTGTATATAAATTTTCTATGAAAGAACAATCAAGAAAGGAGAAGGCTTGTTCACTATGTAAAAATTAACTTGGTCACGCACCAAAGAAAACTTAAGTGTTCTGGGCCACCAAGTCATAAAGAAGATAAACTACCAAAAATTGTCACTGTGGGTACAGGTTTGATGTTGTTACAGGACTATACTGTTCATAAAATCATGGAGAGATTACCTTTAAAGCATTGAGGAATGAATGCTCAAACCATGTTTCTTCTCACTGTCTTCCTAAAGAATAGCTCTAATCATATATGTGTCCTAATAATAATTATTCTAGAAGATCAAAAGGAGAGACCAATAGTGTTGCACAAAGAGTTTGTCCCATTTTGAAATTACTCAATAGCTGTAGACACTTGTCAAGAATTCATTGTTTAAAAATCTCTTTTTTAAAAAAACCCCAAACATTAAATTTAGCATGCAGTAATCTGCAACACCACTGCTTGAAACCGTCACCAGGAACCCCTAACATGAGGTGGAAAATGAAACTGGAGTTGTCCTCACACAAGATTTTGGGCTCTGCTTTGGAGAGGTGTGAGGCCAGTGCTGCCCACTGTCCTGCAACACACACTCCAGCTCTACCAGGGCTCCTGCTTGACCACTGTGCCACTGTAAGGTGCAGCAGATCTGCACCATGGACATGGCAGCAGCCTTTAAACCCCCATGTCCAGGGGTTTCCTGGTGTGAGTTTAGTGTGTATTGATGACATTTGCTGGCATTTTCAGAGAGGCACAGATGTGTTTGTTTCTTGTGCTTGTTGAATTTTTCTCTGCTGATGTGACTTTGTGGTCTATCTGTTTCCCTCACTGACTCATGATCTAGGAGAAATCAGTATGCATCATACAGCTATGTTATCAGAGTTAGAGTTTACAGATTACTAGTGACTCATCAGTTGGACAAGTAGCAAAAGTTTTCTCAATCTATTAATATATTTTTTCTATTCATGCATATTCTGAGTAAAATGTGTGTCTATTGTTTCTTCTGAAACAACTCAGAATGTGCTGGCACTTCTGCCGTATTTCTTTGACCTGGAATTTTACCTGCACTGGTGATTTTATCTTTGGTTCAAGGCAAAAAAAATATGTTTTCATAATTGTACTCTATTAATTATCACAGACACCTGTGAGACCTAAAAGAAAGACTGAATCCTGAGCACATCCTGTGCACTCAAAATATGTATGCATCACTTGAGATAGATTGACTGATATGCAGTACACTTGCAAGACCAAGGTGATTGCCATCAGTCAGGAGCTTCTGCTGGAAAGCAGAGCTCTGAACAAATTGCATAAAATTAGAGGTAGTAGGCTTCTTAGGAGCTCCCATTTTTTTCTTAGCAGCTCCCATTGTTTTTTCCTCAAGTTCAAAATTCATAGATGTGTTCATCTATGCTTGTTTTGAATGGGATAGTGGCTTGTTTTTCCTATATTAGCTTGTATGGAACTATGCTTTGGATTTGTGCTGAAAACACAGAGATATTTTCATTGCTGCTGAGCAGGGCTTGAGGACAGACAAGGCCTTTTCTGTCTCTCAGTCCACTCATTCCACCAACAAGGAGTCTGGGTGTGCTCAAGGAGTTGGGAGGGGATGCTGCCAGGAAAGTTGACCCCAAATGACCAAAAGGATATTCCAGATTATATGGAATCATTCTCAGTATGTAAAGGGGGAAGAAGGAGGAAGGGGGTTGATGTTTTGGAGTGATAGGCTTTGTTCTCCCAAGTCACTATTACATGTGATGGGCACCTGGTCTCCTGGAGATGCCTGAACAACTGCCCAAACATGGGAATTAATTTATTTTTTTGCTTTCCTTGTTTGTGCAGCTTTTTCTTTTACCAGCTCTCTTTATTGCAAGCCATGAGTTTTCTCACTTTTACTCTTGTGATTCCCTCTCCCCTGCCAGGTGAGGCTTAGGGAAGGTTGCCTAGGGCCTGTTGATTGCTGGGGTAAAACAATGACAGATCCAGGCCATCAACTGGAAATTGTCTTTTTGCCATCAGGGAGGTCAGCTCTACATCACCAGTGCCTTCCCAGGCATAGACGACTTGATTCTGTTTTCCCCCTTATCTCTCATTCCCTCCTCAGCCTGTTTCTTTCCTGATGACCACCCCAGTTTTTATGCTTTCCCACCTTCTACTTTACACAGTTTTTTCATCTTTTTGCTTTTTTTTTTTTTTTCATTTTCATCAGCAGCCTCTCTGCTCTTTCTTAATATCTTCCTCTTTCTGTCATAGTTGAGTGGGCAGTACTACAGTCCTCATGTTAGTCCTTTCCTGTTCAGGCATAGGATTTTAGTCCACTGGGATTTGCTATTATCAATACGAAATACCTCTCTCTAGTGTGTTTCTTAATATGATGAAGAGTAACTGCTCCAAGAATTTGCACAGTCTGCCAGCTCTGAGCAGCCTGAGACCTATCTTAATGGTTTCATGATGACTCCACTTCTTACTCAGATTTTCTGAGATCCTAGTTTTTCTTGTAACATCTTCGAAAACTTACACACTGGTTCACTGAAAAGATAGCTAACAGATTAGATTGTAGACAAAGCAGTGAGTCTGACAAATTATATCAGGCCACATTAGGAATTATTTACTTCTCATGGAATTTCATATTTTTGAGAAAATACTCTAGCAATGGGATAGATACTCCACTTGTTCCCATGCTACCTGATTAACAATGAAAATATCAAATTGGATTGTGATGTGGGGACTGAAATTTTAGACATTGTAAATTATTACCTCTTGAATGAATTTGTCAGAGAACTGGCAAGAAGAAAACCAGTGTTAGATTAGCTGTAGAAAATCCAAGCAACCTGGCTCAATCCATAAGCCTCAGACACCTGTAGAACTTGACAGAAGGTGCTCAAGAGCAATATTCTTACAGAAGAGGAAGAAAACTCCTGATGAATTAATATTTTATTTAAATGGATGGGTGTAGGTGCACTGATCAACATAAAAATAATGAAACTTGTTAGAGGGGGCTTGGGAAGAATAGGTCAAAATATAAATAATTTGCAACCATTGTGGATGTGTTATTTACTATTTACTAAATATTTATGGCAGATGAATGAGGACTGTAAAGACAACACATGCACACACACACAAAAAGTAACTGGGTTCCACAGCAGAATTATGGTTATCCAGTTGTAAGACAAGGCATTTTTTAATACAAGAGTCAAGCAGAAATGAAATATAGAGACACCAATGAATTTTTAAGAAATTAGACATAAAACCACTATAGGGCAGAAAAACAGAAGAACTACCTAAAAACATAAAGCAAAATAATGAATATTCATTTCTTCTGGAAGCTGACACCATGCCAAGGAAGCTGTGGAGTTAACAAACAAAAAAATCACTAAAGGAATACTCTAGTAAAATATTTATAGCTGTAAAGTATTGCATGGCTCAATTTTTGGCACAAGAAAAGTCAAAAGAGTTGGCTGAGAATAAAATTTTGGTTTTCTCAGAAAACTGCTTTGAATGAGAAGTTGAACAGCAAAAACCCTTCAGGCTGAGCTTGAAAAGAACAAAACATGAAATAGCTGAGATGGCAGCAGCAGTGTGGAACTTCTGGTCAAAAATGCCCTGGCAGAGAAGGACTGGATGGTGTCAAGTGCAGCCCCAGATTCTTGGTGGGTATCCAGGAGTGAAGCAGAAATCTAACTACCACTAAGTCTGATTGCAGTGCTGGGTAAATGTATGACTACAGCAATAAAAGAGAGAATCTGCAGATAGCAGAGACAGACGCAGGAAGAATCAACTCTGGTTTTGTAGGAAACTGTGCATCACCAGCATTACTGGTTTATTTTGAAGCAATTGCATGTGTAAGGTGAGTCAGTCATACATCACAGTTGGAATTACAAAAAGCTTTTTACGAGATCTCCTGTGAAAATCTCTCAAAGAAACTAAATTGTCGTGGCAGCATAAAGTTTACTAACAACCAGCTAAATGTTGAGAAATAAATGGTAAGAATAAGTTGTGATGTTTCACCATGAAAGGACATTGTCAGCAAGTTCTCTCAAAAATTAATATTGACCCTCTTGTATGTGACCTAGAAGAGAGTTAGACAGTGAGATGATAACTTTTGCAAACCTTATATAAAATAATAGACATTTTTCAGAGCAACTTCTGGCAGTTAGTCTTATTCTAAAATTTGCACAGTATGGAGTGACAGAATGCTGAAATGGCATTCAATAGTAACAAATGAAACATAGTGTGAAGAATGTGTGAATGAACATAATGTGGATTTATATGTGAAGAAATTGCCCTACTTGTGTTTTCTAAGTTAGGTATAATTGTTCAGGTCATAGATGTTAGAGCCATTAATTCCATATGCAGAAGCATCCAAAAAAGGCAAATAAAATACCGTAACCCATTAAGAATGCAATATTTATGGATAATGTCTTTCAACAGAACATGTGGTTTTAATCTAAAGCTCCTCTTTGGTGTTGTGGCTGCAATATTATTCCTACAGTTACACAAATTGGAAAAGAGATGAAAACAAAGATGATTCTGCAAATTTGTGGATTCACATATTTAATAATGAAAAATAAGTCCAGTTCTGGTTCTCTCATATGACTAAAAAAAACAAATCAGAAAAGGAAAAAGGGTGGAGTCTCTGTGACAGGAGACTTAGCAACTCTTTTACCAGCAAGACATAATTAGGGAAATTGTAAAATTTCCAATGGACAGGAAAAGGAGTGACTAGGGAATGAATTGACACTGTTTCTTTGGGCAAAAGGCATGTGAAACTCTTAAATATCAGATTTAAAACAGACAATGGAAGCATTTTCATAGAGAACTCATCATCAAGCTGTGGCACAAATCGCCGTAGGAACCATGGAAACAAAATATTTTAATGAAATCAGGCAGGGCTTAGTCCAGCTCATGCTGGGTATGTCCACTGAGGGCCACTGAATGTCACTGATGGAAAGCTGCTTCCAGCTGAGGAAATCCTTGAACCACTGACGTCAGAAACTGTGTTAGTAAGCCTAGGCAGCATCCATTTCCTACATGACCAGCTTCTAGTACTCTTTTCCAAAGTATTAATTAGTTGAGACAGGATAATAGAGTAATTGCAGCATTATGGGCCTCGATCTTGATTTTCTATTCTCCTAGGTCTGTTTCAGTCCTATGCTGGGCAAAACCAGAGATTTTTAGTCTTGGCCTCCTTGCTGCCTCTCATCAAATGTGGACGCTGGTAGTGAGTCTTTTGACAAGACCATAGTTTAGCTCCCTCCCAAATGTCCAGGAATCCCAGGACTTTTCCACCAGGAAGCACAAAACCTTGCAGGCCCTGTACTCAGAAGGGTGCAAAACCCAAGAAGCCACTTCCTGGAATGGGGGATTTCCCTGCTACACCAAATGAACTCCCAAAGCAGCAACAGGTACAAAGGCACACAAAAGGGTCAAGTGAGAAGCAAGACACTCATTGGGATTAAGAAATTCAGATATGGCTATATAAATTCAATCCATCCCCTGACCATGTTATATACGATAATTTAAAAGTGTATAATCATAACTTGGAAAAGGAGTGTCAGCATCCTAGAACATCATCTTGACTCAGAATTTCTCTTGGATATTCTACTTCACTCACTTCTACTCTTTGGGTCTTGCTATGCTAAACATCTTTCTGCTCAGACTGTTTGAGGACACTTATAAACATATCTTGCCAATTCTTCTTAAACTTCCATTTTAATGATGGAATTGTTTTCAGTTTGAAGATGAAAATACCAAATCAAACACTTGTTTTGAAAATCAGAGAACAATTAATTTGGAAAAGACCTCTAGGATCACTGAGTCCAGTCATTTACCTAACAGTTTCAAGTTCACTACTAAACTGTGTCCCTGAGTACCACGTCTACAAGCTTTTTGAACAATTCCATGGATAGTGATTCCAGCGCTTTCTGGGGCAGCCTCTTTCAGTGCTTGACAACTCCTTCAGAGAATAAATTTTTCCTAATATCCAATCTAAGCCTCCCCTGGTGCAACTTGAAGCCATTTCCTCTTGTCCTATTTCTTATTCCCTGGGAGAAGAGGCTAATCCCCACCCCACCTGGTTATGAGTCCTCTCAGGGAGTTGTCAAGGGAAATAAGGTCCCCCTGAGTCTCCTTTTCTACAGGATAAACACCTCCAGCTCCAGCTCTCTCAGCTGTTCCTCATCAGACTTGTGCTCCAGCCCCTTCTCCAGTTCGTCTGCCCTTCTTTGGACATGCTTCAGAGTAAAACAAAACAAAACAGAAAACAAACCAAGATTCAGATGGGCAAGATGTGGATCCTTTCTAAAGCAAAGAGAAAAATGTTTATGAAATTTGTGAAATCCCCAAAATTTATTTCTTTTTTTTCTAGGGAATTGTAACAGCCCTCCTCTAGCATCCTTGGCACTGGGGGGAAGGAAAGTGATTAAATACTCCTATTTTTAAAATCCTGTAAATTAAACATCTAGCCACAGTTTAACTTTCTGTTACTAGGATTAAACCAAAAAATGCTATTAAAACTGAGCATGCTTCACCAACTTAAGAAAAGGAAAAAGGAAAAGCAAACCTCATACTGCAATTTGTAACTTACCATGTCATTTTCAACAAGACTCATAATCTCTCAGCTGCAAAGTTGAGTCTAGTTTCTCTTGAAAAAGAAATGTTGACTATGAATTATAAGAATTCTGACATTTAAAAGTAGTTTGAACAAATTTTTGTTGTTCAGTTCAAGTACAAGTACTCTGAAGAAAGATAACGTCTCTCAAGAGTAAAGAAAACAAATGCAAAAAGGAGAGTGTTGTGTTCTCTTTCCACCAGGTAGGAAAGATATTGATCAACAACCTTAAGCTATGGTAAAGCGCAGAAATGAGTAAACATTGTTTGAATAGAAGCACTTCAGAAATTTTTCTAGAACAGTCATGTTATTCTCATAGCATGGTGTGATCAAGTACAGGCTGACAGGCCCTCTGTCAGAAATAGTGTACCTTGGGGAGGTGCATAAGATTATGTTTATTGGAAGATCTGTGCTATTAAGTTTGTTATTTTCATTTTGTTGCTCATCTTTTCCTAACATGTCATCAATAATGGCCTCAGAGGCTTGTGGGGTAGACTGTTTTGTCCTCATCCAGTACTACATCAAATATTGGGAGAATAGAATAGAATAGAATAGAATAGAATAGAATAGAATAGAATAGAATATCTGAGACTGTGCTTGTATGACATTTCTGTTTCTGGTTAAAACTGAGGTACAGAAATTTGCCTTTGGTTATATAATGGAGAGCTATCTCTCCTGGAACAATGATTTGCAGTGTTGCTTATGTATACATTAGACATGGCACATGCAATGTCTTCCAGAAGATGTTATGATGGTTCAAGTCTCCCATGAGGACCAGGACCTGCAAATTTGAAGCTTCTTCCAGCTGTTTATGGAAGGTTTCATCCAACACTACTTCTAGGTAGGGTAGTCAATCAAGGACCTCCAACATGGTGTCCTTTCCTCTGGTTCTATCTTCCAAGCCACCCTGTGGTAAAGCTGCATTTATTTGAACCATTCCCTCTTCACGGAGTACATATCCATCTATATGGTGCATATCATAATGTAGTGTTCAGATGATTAGTCAAACATGGCTAAAAATTAACATATTTGCCCAGAAAAAAAGAAATCCATTATGAGGGAGTGGGAACAGCTCATACAGGCTTCTTTATGCTACTACTTCTGTTGATTTCCACTGGAAATTAGCTTTATTCTGTCTCTTTCTAAAATAGAATACCTATTATTAGGATTGGAACAGGACATTTGCCAGCCATGTCACTCAATCCTTGCTTAGGAGAGACTGTACTAAGTATCCATAACTTTAGCCCATGTATGGGATATGATCTTTCAAAATTGAAAAGGTATGGCAAATTCACATAGAATTAAAGATAAAAATGAAAATAATGAAACACAGAACCTTTTCAATTAGTTGTGTATGTTCCTTATGTTGAAAGCAACTTTTTGAAGAAATTAGTGGGTACCTTTGTCTTTAGGGCAGGCAATGCGAGCTATTTTGTAACATCAGTTATTTTAGAAGCCATTTGGCTCCCACTCCTAAGAAAATAATGGAGTTCAAATGGCTTGTTTTGTAAGGATTTTTCCAATTTCTCCACAATAAGTTTTATAATATCTATAATCTGAGTACCGGAACCTGGACTCATTAGGGGCTGGCTTTGTTTCTGTTCCTAACAAATGACACTTTAGGAATTGAATTCTTTCTTTTGCAATGCCTTATCTAGACTGTTGTGTGGTGTTAGCAAGTGGAGTTGAACACATTTATTGAGTGATTCAGTGGCTGGGCTGTAAAATACCATGTGATTTCTTTATGTATGGTACTGTGAATGTTTTCATTCTCCTGTGCAACTACAAAGTAAAAACGTCCTGAAATTCTTATCTGGGGTTATCTGTAAAAATGTAATTAAGTTACCTTCACTGAAGTAGATTAACTCTCCATTAGATTTGATCCTTACAAGAAAGAAAATACAAGCCTTCTTCAGAAATTGAAATAAACTGTTAACCCAACAAATAGGATGCAGAATACAACCATCAGATGCAGGAGGTTTCAACTTCTTATCTCAATTACTTTGAAAAACTGCTTGAAGCAGCATTGTGTCATGGAATTACCAAACTCATAAGTGAGCTGTCTTCAAATGCAAGAGTTGTGATACTCATAATCTCCTTTCTCATAAAAGCAACCATATGTGGAAAGTCGTAAAAGGCAATGTCCAGACTTAATTTTTAACTTACTGTTTATTTCTAGTGTCTGGCATGATATACTTGTATTTCTGTCCCAATATAAGAATGGGAGAATGAAAGTTTTCTCTGTGTGCTTTCTACCCCAAATAGCTGCATTTAGGCCAGTACTTTTTTCTTCAAAATTAAAAGCCATAGGAAGGTTGAGAAATTTTACTTTCTGTTAACTGCATTTACTTCTAAAATCTAAGTAAAGAAAAATATCCTGGAAAATAGTTTTTCATCCTATCCAATTTGTGGTCAGTTTTACAGAAAAAATAGAGTATTTATCTACTTTTTCATATACCATAGTTAGTGTTTCAATGTCTAAACATAAACTACATACACTTAAAGTGGTTTTGTCAAGTTCTATCAGATTTAACAAAGCATTTGCCAAAACCAAAACCAAAACCATTTGGTCTGTCAGAAAGCTATAATCTCTTAGGGAGTCCTTTCAATAGAACATTGAAGATTTTTAACCATTGTAAACAGGTCTAGCCCTTAGATTATTATCCACTACTGATATTCTGTGCAGGCAGTGACAAGGTTACAGTAAGGAGTCCAAGGGCAATCAAGAGAGGTTTCAGGGCTTTAGGACAAGTAGTTAAGGGATCAGGAGTGCAAGCACTATTCCTCTCCATCTTTCCAGTTAGAGGAAATGATGAGGAAAGAAACACAAAGACCCAGCAGATAATACCTGGATCCATGACTGGTAGGGGTTTTGACCATGGGTTGGGCTACATGACACCAGACCTGCAGGCAGCAGATGGGTGCACCTGTCTCAAAGCGGGAAAAGGACTGTTGCAGTTACACAGGTTTATTGCAACAGCTTTAAATTAGATTTTAAGGGAAAAGGGAGAAAAACAAGCTCAACAGAGATAAGCCTGACGGTGACAAACCTGTATCCAGATGGGGGGCAGACTTTTTTCCCAGGTAACAAATGACAGGATAAGAGGAAATAATCACGAGTTACACAAGCAGAGGTTTAAATTGGAGATGAGGGAAAACTTCTTCATGGAAAGGGTCATCAGGCATTAGAACAGGCTGCCCAGCAATGTGGTACAATCACCATCCCTGGAAGTATTTAAAAGATGGGTAGATGTGACACTTAGGGACATGGTGTAGTGGTGGACTAGACATGGTTATGGTTGGATTCAATGCTCTTAAGGGTCTTTTCCAACCAAAATGATTCTATAATTCTATGAAATTTCAAATAATATGTAGTAATTTCTACCACAGAGCTGGTTTTTATTGCAAAATCAGAAGGAGACCTGCATGAGCACCTTTCTCTGAGATTCAAGAGAAAAAAAGGAAGCTGTGAAATAAATGAAAACTAGGCTTATACTCTGACTTCTATCATGAGATAAGAGCTCTGGCACAGGCATTTCCTTCCTTCATTCCACACCAACTTTTCATAGCCTCGGGAAAAAGATATTGCACATATATTCCTTGGAACTAACTAGAACTGCACAAAAGGAGTAATTAATTTGTTCCACCTGTGTTTCTTCTCCTAAGAGAAACAACTCTTACCATTCAGGTAAGTGTTATTATACAAATGACAAGTACTGAATTTCAATATGCAAAAAATCTGCTTTAAACATTTATTGACAAAGAACATCTAGATATTTTCTTCTAAAGAGGAATTAGATGGAGCTCTGAGCAACCTGATTTAGTGAAATGTGCCCCTGCCCACAGCAGTGGGGTAGCTAAATGATCTTTAAGGTTCCTTCTAACCCAGGCCATTCTATGATTCTATGATGATTCTATATACTGTCTAGCTCCATTACAATGATAAAAACTTGTAAACTGAGAAATTAGAAAATACAGATAATGATGGTTTGTTTTTCAAATAAATTTTAACCTTTTAAAACAAGTATTTCTCTGAAAATGTTGTTACATCTAAACTCCCTTATATCTCCTAGTTTTTAGGAGTTTTTCTCAAAATTATATATATATATCATTGTGTACTTATGTTTATACCCTACAGTCTATTCTTCTCAGCAAAATATGTTGCTTTCTGAACAATATTTGTTAACATTTCTAATTTCTCTTGCTTTTAAGTAATATTATTAAATTTATGTGCTGTATTTCCATTTATGAATTTCAGTTATTTCACCCTATACAACATGATGCTAAACTTTGCATTAATCTTTCCAAAGACCATAGTTGCAAATATTTTTGCCAGTTTGTCAGTAGCTCTCTATTTGGAGCTATATGTGTGCATATAGAATAGAACGGGATCATCATGAATTTAAGTTTCTATGATATTTCTTTTACAGTTTTTTTAAAATTTATTTTTCCTTTTTTATTTTTCATTTTTACCAGCTTTTTTAACAAAAACACAAAATAAAACAAAACTAAGGAAAATAGTATTTTGAACTGAAAAAGCAAAAGACCTGCTCTCAGTAAATCAATGATCAAGCTATTTTTGTGTGAATGCTTGTGTGGCATATACTGAAAACTGGCACACCATATGTGAAGAACTTGCTTACTGTGGAGTCTCAGGCAGCAGGGTCTCTGTTTCACAAATCATGGCCCTGCTGCTTCTCTGTCTTCTTGCCAGAGTTAGAAAATCAGTGTGTGTCTCTTCCATTAAAACAATGCTGAAAGCAACAGCTTTTATTTCTTTCACACTCCATAACACTCAGTGAATCAAGACCCAAAAACTAGGAAATGAATTAGCAACCTCTCAATACATAAGCCACTGTAGTATCTGGTTTTACATAAACATCAGTGCCAGAGGGCTTTTAAATTCTTTATGCAGCAGTCCTCAAAAGCATGGTTAAGACATTAGTTTGCAACACACAGTCATAACACCAAAATGCCAAAGTGAGTTACCTCCAGGTGCTCAGAATTTTCATCAAGAGATATTAAAGGGAGACACACTTATGTGAGTGTGAAGGCATTTTCCAGTCACAGCCTCGTGTGAACCTGGTCATCTAGGCTACGAAATCCCAGTTTAGTTTAACCTACTAGACCCCACTTACATTTGCAGCAGGGACTGGTTCCAAGTTTCATCTAAGTTCCCACTGCCTTTCAGTGGATACAGAGCAGCTACAGCTGAACAAATATTTAGCTTTTAATCCCCTGCAGGTCATAACCTTGCTGTCCAAGGACAATTCCAAATAAGGCATCCCTCATCTCACCTGCTGGGGGAAGAACACATTCCCCATGATTTTAATTTCTTCTCCCTATGACCTCCCCCTCTTTTGCTAAATTTTTGAGTGTCTTGCTATGACATTAGAGGTTTATTCACTGGTATGTTTTTGTTATGTTGCCACCTGTCAGGCTGTGTGCAGCCAGTCAGCACCACGCTGGCACGTGGCTCCTGCCTGTGCTTCATGTGGGTCCCCGGGGATAAGGTTTCTGCCTCTCTGTGTTGGAGAACATCCTCCCTAGCACTGCTTAAGCACAGATCTAAATCCAAAGTCTCATTTTCCTCTCCACCCCCCTTTGCTTCACTTTGAAAGTCAAACATGTCCACCTTGCAGCTATCAAGACTAGTCACAGACCTGAGTTCTTCATTCCCTGAGCTCAACCCTTTGCTAAAATAAACTTGTCTTGGGTTCACACTCTGTGTTGATGCCTCTTCTATGTACTACATTTCCTCATCATACAGAACTAGTGGGAAATGTTTCCTTCCAGTCAAGATATGACTGCAACCAACCAACACCAGCAGCAGGTCTGGACTGGTGCCTCCTGCTGGGAATGGGTGCAAAAGACACAGCATTCCCTACTTTCTGTCCTTCACCCAGACTGGCTGGGTGGATACTAGTGGATATGCTAGGCTTGAGCATGCAAGAGGAAAGTTAAAGACAGAGAACTGGGAAGCATTTGGGTTATCTGGAAGCAGACTTCTGGAGAGAGCAGGCAGGAGTGGCAGCAGGGCTAAGAGAGCAGGTGTGTGCCTGTAGTTAGGCTGGGGCACAGGATATAGCTCAGGGCCTGCAGGCAGGGACTATACAGGGATGTGGTGTGTGCCCAGGTCTTGGAAGGTCATGTAACTCCCAACAGTCATAGTATAATATGTGAATAAGGTGAAATGGATATGCACATTTTACCTGAATTCCAGCTTTCTTAGCCTCACTCATTCTACAGGTTGCCTTATCCAATGGGGTACCCAAGTAGCTTTTGGGATAGTTTTATCTTGAAGTACACATCAGGTCAGCTAGTGCAAAAATTACCAGCAGGATGGAGGGCAGTTCTGGCAAGATGCAAAATCTCCATTCCCAGGCCCCATTCCCACCAGGAGTGATGCTAAAAAGAGTTGCCACTTATGGAAGGGAGGCAGCAGCTCCTTGCATTGCTAGTCTGGGCTCTAGAGTGAGTGGGACAGGCTGCTGTCCTCTCTGTGTGCAGGACAGGCAGCCTGCCTGTCTCTGCTGTTGGGATGGCAAGAAGAAAGCCACAAATGCAGTACCAAAGAGTCAACGCCAGTGCTTTCAGTGCAGATATTCCTACAACTTTTCCTGGCTCACAGCTAGGGTTGATCAAAGTGGTGATGTGTAAGGGGATGCCATGGGCTGTAGCTTCCCTGGCCTGTAGCCTTCCCCTTCTCTTGTCTTCAGACCATTGGTCATTTACAATGATGCAAATCCAAGACCATGAGATGGCTCCTTTAGGGGTCCCTTTTGGGAATGGTGCTATTTAATAACTTCATTAATGACACAGATTAAAGGATTGAGTGCATACAGCAAATCTGCAGCTGACACCAAGGTGAGAGTGCAGCTGACACTCCTGAAGGACAGGATGCCATCAGAAGAAACTCAAGCAGTGGCCCATGGGAATCTCCTGAGGTTTAACAAGGCCAAGTGCTTCTGCTGCACCTGGGTCGGGGCAATCCCTGGTGCAAACCCAGGCTGGGGATGAACAGATTGAGAGCAGCCCTGCCCAGAAGGACTTGGGGGTGCTGTGGGTGAGAGCTGGACATGAGCCAGCCATGGGCACTCCCAGCCCAGAGAGCCAAGTGTCTCCTGGCTGCATCCAGAGCCCTGTGGGAAGCAGGGAAGAGAGGGGATTCTGCCCCTCTGCTCCACTCTGGTGAGACCCCACCTGCAGGGCTGCCTCCAGCTCTGGGGTCCCAGCACAGGAAGGACATGGAGCTGTTGGAGAGAGTCCAGAGGAGGCACCAAGGTGATCAGAGGGATGGAGCACCTCTGCTATGAGGAAAGGCTGAGAGAATGGGGATTGTTCAGCCTGGGGAAGAGAAAGCTTTGAGGTCCCTTCCAGTCCCTGAAGTGACTCCACAAGAAGGATGGAGAGGGACTTTTTACAAGAGCATGAAGTGACAGGATGGGGCGAATGTATTCAAACTGAAAGAAGGTAGATTTAGATTAGATATTAGAAATTCTTTACTGTGAGGGTGGTGAGGCCCTGGCACAGGTTGCACAGAGAAGTTGTGGATGCTCCATCACTGGAAGTGTTCAAAGCCAGATTGGAAGGGGCTTGGAGCATCCTGGTCTGGTGGAAGGTGTCCCTGTCCATGGCAGAGAGTTTGAAACCAGATGATCTTTAAGGTCTCTTCCAAGCCAAGACATTGTTTGATACTAAAATTATTTGGTATGCTATTAAAGAAGACATCTGGGTAGAAGACTTCCTGTAGGGAGTGAATATTGCTGGGATATGCAATAGCTGAGCAGCAGCATTGAGAATTGCAGTTCTGAGTGACTATACTTTAAATCATGAGTATAGTGAAAGTTGGACATCCTCTTTGTTCCAGTTACCAGGAATTTCCATTTGCTGTCCCTGGGGCTGCACTACATTTATGTCTTACTCTACTTGGCAGACTTTCTTGGCAAAATACAGTTCAGCATTATTTACATACAGAAGATTTCTGGCATATTGCTCTTTTTGAGAGTAGAGAGAGAGAAAACACAGCTAACTTCCCTATTCCTCTAACAAATTATAAAACATATTGTAGTTGGATAAGGTGAAATGGATCTGGTAATTTTGAAGAAGCTTAATTGTGATTGTTTTGCAACCCTTGAAATACAGCAGCTTAATCCCATTTTTATCTAAACCTTCCATTATTGTCTAGATTCGCTTCAAATTTTTACTGAAACAGCACAAAGGCACAAGTTTGTCAACACTGTGCTTCAATTAGAAGATAAGAAACAAGATAATGGCAAGATAAGAAACTATTTGGTAGCAAGTTGTTTGTAATATTAAGGTTAGGTTGCTCTCCTTAGTGAATGTGATATCTCAGTATTGGTAAGATCTAATCCTTTCATTCAACCACATGACTGTTAAATAATGTACTTATTTTACTAATACCTGTGACAAAAAAAATACAAATTTCTATTTTGCTTTTCACTGCCCTTTCATTACATTGATAATGTCAAAGTCATAGCAGCATTAGTCTTATATTCCTGTTAAAAAGCATGCAAGTGAAATGTTCAGAAGCATTTTACAAAGTTACCATTGCTCAAAGTCAAAGTAAGCAACTAAGTGCATAGAAGAGCAGAGGAGAAAGGACAGGCTATTTGTTGATTTTTAAAATTTATCAGTTGCTTATCAGAAAAATGAAATGTTATTAAGCAATCAACATTTTTATACATACATACATATATATATATATATATATATATATATATATATATAAAATTGTTCCACTTCTTCAGAAGTTGTGGATCCTGTGGTTGATCAAGGTAAGGATGTCCTTTCAGTTTCACTTCTTTCAATAACATGGAGATTGACTTTCTCAAGAACTCAGAATTTTTAATTCACCTTGTTTAGTAAGTGCCTCAGGGTATTTCCCTTGACAAAACACATCAATAGTTCAATTGGATTTCTGCTGAAATAATTATTGGATGAGACAAACTTCATATATTTGGCAAAATATTTCAAACTTAGGAAACTGGTTTTTCCTCTTTTTTTTTCTAGCCAGAAAATTCTTGACCTCCCTTACTAAAAGTGGTGGCTTCAAAGCAAGGATCTGAAGGAAAAAATTATTGTGTTGAGCTTCCTCACCCTGCTTTAGTGGTTTAAAAAGTGTTTCTTATACAGTCAAGCATATCCAGTTGCAACAACAGCCAGTGGATATCTAATTCTAATGCAAAGTTCATTCTACTTCAGCAGTGTGTTGAGAGTTGTTTAAAGTTTGAAGTGATGACTTCCTTTAGTTCAGATTTTACACAGTGGACATGACCAAAGTACTTCCAAATGCTCCTTTCAATTTATCCTTAAATACTACATTTCAAAGCATAGAACAATAAGTTTCAATGTAAGTATATTAATTTTGAGAGAGAAGAATGCTGGAGTTATATTGGAGTACTAATGAAAAAAAGGATAAAAATAGTGGCAGCACTGTTGTAACACCTTTTCCTTAACTCAGGAAATGCAAGACACAATTCAAAGAAAGTTAAACGTGTTAATAAGTTATGATCACACAAGACTAAAATATCTGAACAGCCTTAGCTCAGATGAGCCAGGAATACCCAGAACCACAACATGGTTACAATTCTGATACTTTAGGATTTGTGAACCAGAATAGATGCAACTAATATTTTTTTTTAATAACTTCTCATGGGATTTCAAAAGATGAGGAGTGAGAAAAAGCAAGGGAAGAGTTTGAAGGCAGGTAAAGTCTTCTCTACCCAAGAAGGGTAAAAATTTAAAAATAAGCATTTAATAATGGACTTGGGAAATTATTGGGACTGGATAAGAATAGAAGGGTAAAAGACTCAGAGGCTGACATTGGCAATGTGGTGGTAGAAGATGCTTGGACAGATAAAAAGAAGATGACATGGGAACAGAGAATAGCAGAGACAAGTCTGTTTAACTCACGGATTACAATTCCTCAAGGGCCCTAATGTTAACCACAAGAGTGATGAGTCTTTGAAGCTCTTTCTGGCAATGAATCACTGTGACACCTCTAGGTAACATGCATTTTATACCTTTTAGCAACTGATGTGCACATAGAATAACAGCTCCCCACTGTCATGATTGGTCAGCCTGGTTGGAAAGGATCTCAGCTAAGAGCTTGGCCCCCAGAGAGCATGGCCAGAGCAAGGCGGCCATTGGTTTGACTCCTGGTGCTGAAACTTCTCTTTTGGATGGGTGCTCAATTTCCTAAAGAGACAGGAAATTAATGCTAGAAACAAATAGTACTGAGAAAAATGTGGCTATGAAGCTTTTACAAGAGAGTGTGTGTCAGCAGTTGATACTGTGGGACTTAGGCAACCTGGATATTCAAACTTAGGAGGTTTTTATGCACCCGTGTAGAAGCCACCAGTGTGGGGAGGATTGTGAGAAAAGTATTCTGTGTTCACCTCAGAACTCACATGCCCAAGTCCTGCAGATGTGCTGGTGGTCTAGACAGCTGCTACCCAAATAAATACCATCATGCACTACAACCATATTAGATGAAAATGGTTAGGTTTTTATCCAGTAACACATACTCCTGTGTTTTGCCAACATGTCTTTTGATCGCTGGTGGAAGCTGAGGAGTACCAAAGGCAAGAGCTGCTAGACCCTCTTAGTGCTGTTTTGTTCATTGCCAGCTACCAGCTACCCTCAGGTGCTCCTGGTGGGGATATACACACCTTTTCCAAGTGGCATGCAGAGGTCATCACCAGCATTCACCTGCTGCTTGTTTCCAAGATGGTAAGCTCCTAAGGGACAGCCAGCCAGTCTTGTGTGTCTGTGACCAGGAGGAGTGGGCTTCAAGTATTTTATAGGAATGTGGAAAAAATTTGCGGGCACCACTTATAATTTCCATTGTGTTGGAAAGTATTATGCTTCAAAGGAAAGATATTTGCATCATTTTCTGAAATAAAATTATTTTAACAAAAATTTATGAAAAAGTATGAGGTCTTTGAGCTTTTGTCCCCATGATCTGTGCACGAAAGTTATCTCTAACATAACTTTTATGTTTGCTGAGGTTTCTTGATGGTAGCATTCACATCTCCAAGCTGCAAAAGGCAGGGAATTCTTTGATTAGCTGGTTGGGTGCTGAATTTTAAAAATTTCCAAATCCTAAATATGCAAAGTATAAATATGTTAATCATCCTGGATATAATGGCATTTCTGTAGTGGTGAGAGGTTTTAGGAAAGAATATATTACCCATGTTTATGAAAAATAAAAGAAGCAAAAGGTTTGCTTTCCAGCTACATGTACGAAGATGTAAGAGTCAAAATTGCCTCAGCAAAGACGAGCCAAAATAATAAATTATAATACAATACCATAAATATAAAAATATTGATTATAAATGTCTACTAAAGTCAATGACTTCATGTTGTCTTTCTTCTTCTTCTCATGAGTGCTGGAAGCAGTCCCACCCACAGATACCATCTCGACCTGCAGCAAAATAGCAACTGCTGTTTCTCAATCTCATCTTCCCATTGCTCAAGCACCACCACAAATGTGAGGTCTTCAATTCAACCAGAAAACAGGGATTAAGGAAGAAAGTAGTTGTATTGTAAGTATAAAGATCCATCAGAAAAATGCCTCTTGTCACTTATTTTTCTTAATGGAAACTGCTTCCAAATCCCTTGGATTTGGTCAATTGCTCCAGTCAAAAGCTGCTGTCACAAGTGAGGCTGCAGCACCCTTTGCTGAAGCAAGTAAAAGTTTTGAATTGCTATAGTTATAAAAATGAACAGATTTTTCTAAAGTTCTCTTTTGCCCCCTGCCTCTTTGGTATATATGTCAGTATTTGAACTTTTCTCTCTGAAGAATTTAAAATAGAAAACAAACTTGAACACATATTCATCATAATTTGACGTTTTGGAGGTTAGTGCTGCATGCAAATGGAGATATTAGCAAAGTTTTTGAAAGATACTATTTATTCAAAGGAATTTTCCATACCAAAAAAAAAAAAAAAAAAGTGGTTAAAGAAGGAGCTTATTCCCTTTTTCCTAACAGACTTTCATTTGAACTTACTTACAAACATGTTTTCAATGCCAAATTGTGTTTTACACCCACATGTATTTCTGCTCCCTTTAAAAATCACATTTTTAAAAATTTGCTTATCTGAGTATATTGGCAGTGTCTTTTACACTTTGTTATATCTTTGGAGACACAGAAATAAAAGCATGTGCATGCTACCAGTGATGGAAAATAATTTCAACCTGTTGTTATTTGCATTAAAATATCATTGTTCCCTTTATCTACACACAAGTTTAGTATGTCCTGTTTGGTAGGGGTAAATGAACACCTTTATTTAGCTGTTCACAGGGGTTTGTGTGCTGCTCAGCAAAGACAAATGAACAATGAAAAGTGAAAAATAGCATGTTCCTGGACCTTAGATTAGTATTACACTGAATTCACGGCACAAATATGTGTTCATTGGTTATGATACTGGTTCTCTGGTGTACAATAAAACTCACCTAAGGTGACCATTGTGCTATGGTGCACCTCCAATTACGCAGAGAAACACAAAGCTATTGAACAGATTCATCTTTTTATCAACTTAATAACTTCCCATTAGCAACTTCAAACAAAAATCTTTGGAGAAAGACTAAAGCACATGACTTAGCAAGTTAAGAAACCCCTTCTAGAATATGAGAACAAGACATCCTTTAGGAAACTGGAATTTGTTTGGCAACACTGTGAGAGCAAAGCAGGTAAGCACCCTTTCAAGCGCTCTCGAGGGCTACCCGAGCACAGCTTTGCAGGCACATCTCCATTAGTGCAATAGCTATTAAAGCAAGGATTTTGAAACGACAGTTATGACTAGAATTAGATGTATGCACACATGCAAAACCAGACACCTACAGTCACAGGACTGCGGCCACGCTTTGAAACAGAGACCGGGGGTTCTCAGTGGAGACCAGGGTGCTGCGGCAGCCTCTCGTCTCCCGCCCAGGGCTGCGAGATGCAGGACGAGAAGGAAACAGAGGAAAGGGAGAGATTCAAGAGGAGAGCAGGGCGGGAACCACTCAAGCGGACAGGCACCCACTGATGACTAAGCTGCTCTGGCTGGTCCCCAGCTCAGCAGGCCAGCGAGGCGCGTTTTCCCGCAGCAGCCTTCCAGGGCTTCCCTCATGACTCATGCCGCCGGGAGCATTCCCCGAAAACGAGCACGCCCCCGGCCGGGGCTTCCTCAGAGGCTCCCGGGGCACTTTCCATGAAACACTTCAGCAGGGCCAGGGGACAGCTGGTGCCGAATGTGGCAGAGGTGTCGGTGCTGGTCGGAGAAAGGCTCCGGGGAGTGAGGGAGGGAGCGGGGCCATGCCTCCTTTGGCCTGGCACCCCCGGCACCCTGGTCGCCAGTGCCCGCAGCAGACTGGCCCCCGACGTCCCTCTCATACCGATACCCTGTGCCCAGGGCAGCCTATCTTTTGTCGTCCTGAACATCCCGATACCCAGTGCCCGGGGCAGCCCGTTCTGCGATGTCCCCCGCGTCCCGGTCCCCAGGGTCCGGGGCAGCCGACTGCCCTGTAAGCTAGGCTGTCCCCACGGCCGAGTAGCTGCTCCTCGCCTGCACTCCCTGCAGCCTAAGCAAGCCAAGGGGCTCCTCCGGGGAAAGGGGTCTGTTAGATAAAACGTTCACCTTCGAGAGAAAAAAACCCCGCAACTGTAGACGGGGATGGAGGAACGACCACTATGCTCCAGTTACTCCCGCATTAGCGTGTTAAAATGATGCACTGGAGATGTCCCTGCAACCTCAGTGTGGAGGGTATGCATGCCCACCCCCGGGCAGACCCTCGGCAGATGCCCCGAAGCATTTTTTGTCGCCTTCAAGAGAAAATCGGGTTTTACTGCAACAGTTCCCGCTGAAGTTGCACCCGACGTGTTTATGGGGAGGGCTACTCACACTTGTTTCAAGCAAGATTGTCTGTTTCAAAGCTTTTGTGTTTTCTTTTGTTTTGTTTGGGGCTTGGATGATGCCTTTGATTATTATTCGTTATTCCGGTTTTATTTTCGAATCAGTGACACAACTTCAAGACTGAGTAATAATTATTTACAGTTCTGGAAAGAGGTGCAAGAGACGTCCAAATGAGCCCCGGTTATGGAATTGGAAACCTTTATTTCCGTAGGCGTACAGGTACATATATGAAGCCAGCAACGATCTGAAGCCCAGGACGAGAAAAACAACGTGTAAAGACACCATGAATAAACACAACGGTAACCAACCAGTTTCTCTAGTGCTTCTGAAGCACGAGCATCCCTCTCTTCAGCTGTCTTTCGTGCCTTGTCGGGTCACGTAGTGATGCAGGATAATTAACCTTTGGCTTTTTCCTCACACAGTCCTTTGTAGCTTGATCATCTTTCTTCAGATCGCCTTCTTACCACGGGGGTCCACCTACAATTTCAGCCTCTGTAACCACGGCAAGATACAAGAGGATCTACTAAACGTTTTGGATGCAGACACAACCTTTACACAAGAGGTTGGTGCTTTCTCTGGTGTCATCGGAGGGAAACTGTCGGGATGGCACTGCCTTCACGTTTTTACCCTAGACCACTGGCAGCTACTTTCTGAAAATCTCGGTTAGCAAGCCGGGAGTTGGCTAGTTTAGTAAACCGGTACCTGTGAAACAGGACCTTGAAGTTATGTCCAGCTCTCCTACGGCGACCTTCCTAAAATGTGCTTCGCTGAAGCTGGGACTGGCAGGGACGGAGAGCAGGAGCCCGAGCAGCCGCTGCCAGAGCTCTACCCGACCCTTCCCAGCGCCTTGCAGACCCGTAGGACTTAAAGTCGCTTGTATAATGCTTCACCGACGCTGAAGATGGTGTCACGGTTGCAAAGGTGATAAGTGGTTTAGAAGCTACGCGGAGGGTTCACACACACAGCCGGCCCTTAGCTCAAAGACCAGGCAGTGTTTTCCGGGGCAAGCAGCCCTGCCGCTGGCTCGGGCATCACAGCCTGGAGCTGCCCAGCGCAGCCCAGCAGCGGCCGCCCCGCACGGCCGTCCCGCACGGCCGCCGCCCGACTCCCGCAGCCGCCCACACCCTGCGAGGCCCCGACGGGGCGGGGCGCCGAGACAGAAGGGATGCCGATAACAGGGTTCCCGAGGCAGGCTGGCAGCCGGCGAAGGCGACCCCGTGGGACGAGGCTTTAACACGCATCCCCTGTTGTTGTTTCCTTCCAGGAGCTACAACTCGATTTTCACACCTGCGAGGACGCGCCCTCCGAGCCGGCGGGCAAGCAGCTGTCCGAGGTTCGCCCCGGAGCGCGCCCTTCCCGGCGGCTAGGTGGCATCCCCTTTCCAAAAAAAAAAAAAAAAAAAAAGAAAAAGAAAAAAAGGGAAGAGGGGGGCAAGAAAGGGAGAAAGGGGTATAAGGGAATGGAGGAAAGGTAAGGGGGAAAAGAAGGAGGAGGAGGAGGAGGGGAGGACGGGAAAAGAAAGGAGGAGAGGAAAGCGGGCAGAAGGGGGCAAGGATGAGGAGCTTTATTATATCTTTGGAGTGGTGGATGGGCAGCCTCTTTTTAGGGATGCGTGGGAAGGCGCTGAAGGGAAAAGGAGTTAAGGATCGTGAATCGGCCGTCTGCTCGCAGGACTCCAGGCGGGCGGAGAGAGCGGGCCGACTGCTGGAATGCCTCCTGGAGCGGGCGCGGGGATGCGGGGAGCGGCCGGAGCTGTGGCGCGTCACTCGGTCCGTTCTGAAGCACCACTGCCCCGGCTTCTGCGCGTCACAGGAGGGTACTGGGACAGCGCAGTGGGGCAGCCCCGGAGACAGCGCCGGGGGCGCCGCCGGGACGTCAAGCCCGGTCCCGTGCGACAAAAGCAAATCCCAGGAGCTGGTGGCGGTGTGGAGAAGCTACAATAACTTAGGATAGGTGGCCTGGGGGTGGCGAGGCTTTGAATTTTGCGTCCTCCGCCGGACTTCACTTGCATTGTCCGCCGTGCAGTCATAGAAACGCAGTCATCCTGCGGGTTGTTTTTTATTAATATCTATAATTTATTAAAAAAAAACCCAAAACCCACATACAAAACAAACATTACTACCACTACCACAAAAACTAAAAACAGACACCTCGGGAAATTCAGAGGCTCCTGATGCGGGTGTCTCGTGGGATGTGCCATCGGAGGTGGGCTCACCTCGCGCTCCGCTGCCGCCTCTGCGGAGGGGCCATCCGCAGCCGGACCTGGTGCTTTGCGAGGGTAAAGGGGATAACGAAATGAAGAATAAAAGGGGATACAAAAATGAAGAATAAAAGGAAAAAAAAATCGCGCAGTCGCGCCTGCTGGAGTGTTTGTGGCAGAGCTCGCGGCTGACGCTCCCCTGCGCGCCCCGGCGGCACCGCACCCACGCGCGCCGTGCGGAGCGGCGCCGCCGGTCAGCAGCGCGGGGCCAGCGGGCGCGGGGCGGGCGCGGGGCCGCTCTCGGCGGCGCACGGCGGGGCGGGGCGGGGCGGCGGAAGCGGGCGGGCGGGCGCTTCCTGCGGGAGGGCGGGCGGATGCGGACACGGACACGGACACGTGCGGAGCCATGGCGCGGGAGGGCGCGGGACTTTTCGCCGCGTTCCGGGTGCTCGGCCGTTTCAGCGGGCACGTCCCGCACGTCCTGCGCTATCACGGCCGCCACCGCGAATTCTACCTGGCCGCCGCTGTCGGGCGCAGCGTCCACACCTACAATGTGAGTACGCGGCGTCCCGGTCCCTGCTCCTTTTTCCTGGCCTCCTTCCCGCTCCCACCCGCCGTGGGGAGGCCGGGGCCGTGCAGGGAGATCCGCCTCTTCCGCCCTCGCCGTCATGATGCGGGAGCGTGTGCGGGGCTGCGGCGTCCCGGTGCCGCTCCTCTGCAGCCGCCGATGACGGGGAGGGAGGGAAAGAAAGAGGGAAGCTGCCGGCTGAACGAGCCGGGAATGAGCTTGTTCAGCCATGTGAGCAGCGCTAGCCGATGCGGCACAACCCATCCGTCGGTAGCGCCCAGGTACTGAAGCTTTTCCTTCATTACAAGATAAATTAATGCTCACCCGCTCTGGTTTAGCATTTGAGGTTTACATTTTAGGGGCGGAGGGCAGTCAGATCCTATTAAAACTCCTGTATGAAAACGGATAAGCATAGATGAGTTCAGCAAGATGAAAGAACTCGATTTTTGCAGTGTGGAATCATAAGCCCCTTAAAGTTGGAAAGGACTTCTGGAGATCACCCAGACCGCCACGCCCCCACCACCCCCCCCGCCAAGGCAGGGTCACCTAGAGCAGGTTACAGAGGAACGTGTCTAGGTGGGCTTGGAATGCCTCGAAAGAGGGAGACTCCGTGGCTTCCCTGGGCTCAGTCAAAGCATTTTCACTGTGTAAGGAAACATTGAGCTGAGTACAGTGTGCACCAGAGTGCAGACATCAGGGATCTTCCTGTGCTTCTGTGGCGCCTTTTAGCGTTCACTCCTGTCAGTCTTCTTCACAGCCTTTGAAGTGGAGTAGTGATCATCACTGGGCAGAGATGCTTAGATGTTTGCAACTAAAGCAAAATCTCTGTGAACAGAGATAAAGGGTGGTTGTAGTGAAAGTAAGGTAGAAGCAGAGGTTATGTGGAAACAAAGGTACCCAAGCTCCTCAGGGTGTCTTAACATGTCCTTGGTTTCCTGCGCATTAGGGTAAAATACATCAGGAAGCACAACTTACTATTGGTGAGTACTATTTTGGCAAATGCATTGTCCCATTCCTTTTGATCTACTGTCTGTGTGTTTTTCAGTAGACTGTTCTAAACTGGGATGAATAATCTTCCTGGTTTTTGAAGTATCAAATTCATTGTCGGATCTAGGTTAATTCCTAGACTTTTTAATTTGTTTATACCTAATTCGTTCCAACCGATCACTAAAAATGCCTTTTTAACATTTTCATTGCAGGTGAAGAAGCTTGGTATTGTTGCTGTGAGTAAGTACTCATAAATTGTTCATTCCTCTTATTTTGTGGGGGTTATTAAACATGTCCAACATCTGCACTTCATTTTCAAGTAAAAAAAACAAGAAAATAAATTATGCTTACTAATATTTACACTGAAATATATTAAAAGGAATCTCAGAAATCTAAAATACCAGTTTGGAAATAAGAATGCTGTTGAAACTGAAATTCAGTTTTCTTAGAGACATACCTTTTGAACCTTCTGTTCTTACCATCTTGTTCTTCCAAAACACCTCTAGGCCATAAGGATTGCACAGTGAATAAAGCTCAATTATTAATTTATTGAATTAATTTTAGAATCCTTTTTTGTTGTTTTTGTGATTATTAGAAGAGTGTTTTAGGAGGAAAATAACTACATGGAGAAAATAAATGTGGATGCCTTCAGGGAGTGTTAGGAGTTGACTGTACTGGTGCATACAAAGGATATGAATTGATGGCTTGATATTCAATTGACCTTTGGTGGTAGAGAACTCTGGGTGTCAGCAGCAGGGCCCACATTCTTCAACACCATCCCCAGTAGCCTGGGTGATGAGGCAGCAGGCACCCCTAGGATAGGCTTGCAGAGGATTCTGTTTTAGGAGGTGTAGCTAACACCCAGAATGGCAGAGTTTTGGTCCAGGGAGCTGTCACACAAAACACAAAGCCTGGGCCCACAGGAACCTTGCCAAGTCCAGTGAGGACAAGTGCAGAACCCTGCTGCACCTGGGACAGAGCAAGCTGGGAACTAACTCCTCATGGCATCCTGCTGGGGAGAAGCTGGGGCTGTGCTGGGGCCAGGCTGAATGTTGACCAAAAACACAGTAACTGTGAGTAAGGCAGGCTGTGTATCAAGCCTCCATCCAGCAGATCAGGCAAAGCTGTCCTTCCCCTGCACCTCATGCTGGTGGGGCCATGCCCAGACTGCAGAACCCTGTTAGTGTGGTTCTGTCGCTTCCACAGCTCCTCTTTCTCCTGCAGGAGGCATGCTGAGGAGCAGGAGAATGTCGGGGCCTACAGCAAGCAGTATGAAAAGAGACATTGAAATAACTGGATCGGCTTAGTGCTAAGTAGGGCAAGATTCAGGATGGCCCAGAGGATACCTGAAGGGCAGTAGGATGGTAGGGCTGGATTTGTGCTGATGGTGGTAGTGGTAGACAGAGCAGCAAGGGGCGACTCCCACAGATTGCAGCCTGAGAGGGTCATAGTAGAGAGTAGGAAAAACGTCCTGAAGGGGTAACTGTGGTACAGTGTAGACCTTGAGGAGAACTCATTCTTCCGAAGTGTTCAAGATACAGCTGGGCACAGCTGCACCTAACCTAGTCTAGTACTGGTGATAAACTTTTTGAGGAGCTGGTGGCATGTTGAACCAGTTGATTTCTAAAGGTCCCTTTCACTTGATACTTACATGATTCAGAGGGATGCACTCTGTCTTGAAAAGTAGGGGCTTTACTTCTGTCTACTTCTGTTTTGTAAAAACAAAATTTTTACAGAGATGTCATATATAAAGTATTTTCTATTAATAGAGCATCTGTTAATTTGAGAATAAATGTCACACAACCAGGACTAGATTTAGTTTATCAGGTATGCATTTTTAAAGCTGTAAACACATGAACTTAGTTTTCATCTTGCAAAATCATAAAAACATTGCATATTCTGGTCTATGGTGGGATGCATCTGCTTACATATGTAATCATCTAAACGTTTTGAGAAATTGTTTACATACAAAACTGTGATTGAAACAAATGAATACTATACCGCTCTTTTTATGTTGCTGTTGGTTTGTTGATGTTATGTGGTTGATGCTCTGAACTTTTCTTTTTAATTTGGGTCTGCCTAAAACTGTCTTAGTCTAAGCAGCCTTGCAGACAGTGCCTGTGGAGTACCAGATGTCTGTAACCTGGTTGTAAGGCTAAGTCACTTCAGAGGTGCTGTGGGAAGATATGTTCAAACAAATTAAACCTCATAGAGTGCAACCTTCTTTTATGTTCATACTTTAGTTCTTCCTTATGAAGTTGTGCTGCAGTACAGTAGAGGGTGGTGCAGTTTTCTTTGTGCCTGCTAACAATTCACAGTACGAAAAACCTTTGTGGGAAAGCCTGCTGTGTGACCATGCTAATTTGTGTCATAGGTGCACTCCCACAGTGATTTTTGACCTGGTGTTTCTCTGCAGAAGCATAAAGTGCTTTAGTAATTTATGATTTTACATTTCCTTGGATTGAGAGTATTGTTCCCTATAGTATTTTTTTTTTCATTTTTCTTCTATTTGGGACCCCATCAGCAATTTCTCAGTGTGGTCTGGAACTTTGATTCTTTTACCTTTTGGGCTAGTAAAGTAAATAGCCTGATATTAGATACTCCTGAACTAGTCATGAGGTGGGGAATGAGATGTATTTTTAGAGCATTAAATTCTCAGTGTGAACAAGAGATAGGTGCAGGAGTGGGTCACTAACTTCCAGGCCTGCAGAATTACTTAACCTAATAAGCATTACTAATGCTGAGACTTTGATTTATCATCTGTGTTTTCAGCCCTCACAAAGCTAACGTGTCCCTTTACTTATAGAGGTAGTTCACTAATTTATTATTAAGTGTTTTTTTCAAAATAACCACCTTATGTTCTACCAATCTTATGTTACTTATGGTGTTACTGGTGTAATGTTTTGTAGTAATATTTGCATTCTTCTGAAATATGTGCATTTCTCTAAAATTCAACATGATGTTCGAACAGAGGTCTTTCTTTGTGGGTCACCATGCCAAAGAAATACACTGTCAAGTTTTCTCTCTTGCTAGGAACCTGAAATTCATTTAACTTTTCTTTTGTTTGATCAACAGGTAACACTTTGCCACAAGACATCACCTGTTTAGCAGCAGATCGCATGCTGATATTTGCTTCATATGACAACATTCTCCATGCTTTTGCCAGGAACAAAGAGGTTTCTATTAACTTACTTATTACTCAGTAGTACAAAACAGTTGTGTAGTGTCTGTGGTATCAAGGCAGTTAATTTTCTATGAATGCCTATTTTTGTAGCTGTTTGGTATCTTCAGTTTTAGGGAAACAAGCTGTAAAATGAGGAGTGAAAAGCTTAAACTGGAAGAATGTAAAAGGAAATTCCATAATGCTTAACTGTGTTTTGCATATTAATTCGAATAATTAAGTAGCGATTTCAAGATTTTAAAAAATCATCAATTCACGTAAACTAAATTAATTGAAAATAAATAATTAAAAATACTTAGGTAGCATATTTTTTGCAAACAGTTTTAAATATCAGATATAATTATCTCTCTTGCATTTCAAGTTGTGTGGCCTTTGCATGAATTTTATTTGAACTTGTTGCTGACATCTGTTAGCTGTCCTCAGGTATTGTGTTAATGTGATATTCTACCTTAACAGCTTATTAGAAGCATTTCTATTTTGAAATTATAGGTGGTTCATACCTATGAAGGCCACAAGGCAAGGATACACCTTCTACAGCCTTTTGGTGATCATGTCATCTCTGTGGATGTTGATAATGTTCTTATTGTTTGGAATATACAGTCAGAAGGTGAGAGATTTTATTTTTGTTGCTGCTTGATAAGATAGCACTGTTAGACATTCAGTAATTTAAGAAGAAGGTTTTTTTTTAAATGCACATGTTCAGAAGTAGTTTATTCTTAAAAAAGAAAATTCTTAAATGATTGTGCAACTTAGTGATCTGAAGTCCTAATCCTGCAGTAATGTTTCATGGATGGACACTGTACCATGTGCAGAGGCCCAGTAAGATTCCAGATTCCGTGTAGATGGAAAAGGGAGAATGATTATGTGAAAATTACATTTTAGTGTTCCATTTTCTCGTAAAGGCTGTGATAGAGCAGCTTTGGCATTATTTCTAATTTTTGTAATTCCTTGATATCTACCAGAATGGGTACGATTAAATTCTAATGAATAATCTTTTTGTGTGTCTCAGCATCTTCTCATGCCGTTGTCAAGTGCTTTGTGAAATTATGCTTCAGTGCCCCAAACATTTTTCTTTAGAAAGCATTCATTGGTGTGGCCAGTGCTATTCTCTGCGTGCTGGTTGTCAAAAGTGTCTGTAACCAGGCTTTAGAGATTTGGAGTTGCTATAACAAACAAAATGCATGCTGATCAGATGAGGTGTTTTGCTCAGGCAGGAGCAGGAATCCCACAGAAAGATATAAATCAGATAAAGGTACGGTATTGCCAGTATTGTTCTATTGGATAGACTTACAGGGAAAAAATACACCTTCAAGCCAACAGATGTTTCCATTGTAAAGAAGTTTAGCCTCTTCTGTTACACATTAGCTAATCCTTTAATGTAAGAAAAAACAGTTGCAGGATTTGAGAGTTAAACCTCTATCCTGCTTTTACATTTGCAAAGGGATGGCAAGCCTGCAGATTTGTAGGGGTAGCTACACTAACACTGTTTCTTGCTGTTTTTGCAGAAGAATATCTTCAGATAGATTTTGATAAAGCCACATTTGCAGTTTCTGCACTTCTGCATCCCAGCACCTATCTGAATAAAATTCTCCTTGGGAGTGAACAAGGAACCTTGCAGCTATGGAATATAAGATCCAAGTAAGATTCTTGCTACTTTGGCTATGCTTCAAGTAGTTTGATAGGCAACAAATGATACTGTTGAGTATGGAATCTTTTACTGAGTATTGGCACAGTTTTTCAGTTGATATATTTCCAGGAACAAGGAATGCTGCTGCTTCCTGAATGTTGATGCCTTTCAGGTTGTGTGTTGTAAGAGTAATCTCCTTGCAAAATGTCAGGGGTTGTTCAGGATTTCTTTTTTTTTTTTTTTTTTTTTTTTTAATTTCTTGGAATCATATAGCTTTCACATGAAAGCTATTGAAATAATAGTAAAAACATGTTCAGGCCTCCTGCCTCCCATCTTCCAAACTTGACTTTTTTGGTTGTTGTGGGTCCAAGGAAGTGCTGGCAGGCAGAGTGAAGGTAATTACTAGCATTTGAGCCTTAGTCTCAGGTAAGAGATGCATAGACATGCAGTTGCCTCTGAGCACGTCCCAGTAGATCATCATCCGTAATGTCAGTATTTCATTCCTACCATGAGCAGCTGCTTTCCTAAATCATGAAAGTTACAGGTACAGTGAGCTTCACTGCATGTTAATGTTCATACTGCAAATACATGTTAAGTCAGCTTGCATAAATCAGTGTTTCATTCTCCTAACTCAGCTTGCCATGATATCACAGATATTTCTTTTGTTTCATATGTTCATGGCATGTAGTTATGTCACTGTTGTGGTATTAATACACAGCACTGCTTTTTCAATAAAATTTAGCCATAAGTTTTATTTCTAACCTTACTTCTTAGTATCACAGGGGTTTTTTTGCCTTTTATCTGACTTATAAGAACAGAAAGCTGATGTTCTTTCCTGTATGAGTACACATATAGCAACCATTGTGTCATGGAAAATCACCAAGGGTTAATTGATTTATGAGTTTTTTATGCTTGTTTTACAGCAAACTCCTTTACTCATTTCCAGGATGGGGCTTAGCAGTCACAACTCTTGAACAAGTTAGTATTTTTTGTTATCTTTTATTTTCATATGTAGCTGGTCAAGAACAGCAGGCACAATACTGTTTAAAATGACATCAGTAAAAATGGCGTGCATTCTCCCAGGTAATTGTAGTAATCCTCTCTTGAATGAAGGTTTTTTATCTGCTCTTCCTCTATTCCTAGTGCTGTTGCATTTAGCATCTTACCTGTTTTGTGTTCATCACATCCTTAGTCTTCACTGAATGATGTTATGAAGTCACAGAATTTTCAAGATGCATGCATATCATGAAGCTTCGTGACACTTGCAGTTTTTTGCTAAATTTGTTTTACTTCAGAGTTTGATAAAATGTAGATTTTGTTGATCAGTAAAAGATTTTTAGATACAAAAGTGAGTTAAAACTCATCCATAGCATTGATGACAGCTGTGAAAATGGTCAGCGTTGTCAAGGGTAAAACTTGTAAATATGTGGGGGAGTGTGCCAGGGTGTATGATGGTCTTCCAGAGCTGCTGCACACTGAAAGTGATCTGTTTTTCAAAGGATTCCCAGCTTCTGGAAACAGAATTTTTTCATTTCTTGCAGGCTCCAGCAGTGGATGTTGTTGCTGTCGGCCTTGTATCTGGTCATATCATTGTACATAATATTAAGTTTGATGAAACTCTGATGAAATTTCAACAGGACTGGGGTCCCATCACAGCAATATCTTTTCGTACTGGTAAGTCCTAGTGTTTTTAGTAAAAATATATATGAAAGCACTAACACTAATGAAACTGAGGAAAACAGTTTGTCATAAAACATTTCAGAATCAAATTTGTGCTGAGAGTGTCACTTTTCAAAGGCTGAAGGTAATCTAGAAAAGGTAGTAATAAGTGAGATCATGTGTTTTCGTTATGCTAGCTGTTTTATAGCATTTTCTTGTGTTCTTATTGCACAGAAAGTGACATGCAGTATACTTGAAAAGAAAAGTTTGTTTACAGTGTGCCAAGAGCTAACACAGTACACAATTGTCAGAGGTATTGTAATCAGTATGTCCTGCTTTAGTGTCCATACCTACTGCTCAGCAGTGTCTTTCCCCTACCAGACAATGTTAGAGTGTTAATAGTTAGGTGAATACTGAATGGATGTTACAGGGAAATCTTAACTTGTATTCATAGCTTTTTCTTGTCTAACAAACATGTCCTAATTGTTAAAGCTAGTTACTTTAATGCTGATCCTGCCCACAGAGCTGTTGATACTGAATCTAATCTCTCATTCGAATAATCTTGCAAATCTTAACAGAATATAGATTGAGTGCAGATCATGTTGAGGAGGAATGCTACTGCAGAAAATGGTGGAAAGACTTGTGAGAAGTAGAAAAAGAGTCTTTTTGTGTCAGTATGTATTGTGTTTTCAGGCAAAATCTCTAGCTCTGATTGCTGTATTTAGAGAGTTTATTGTTCTCTGATATGAAGAAGTTGTATTTTTTTAATCAGTGAGTTTTGTTTCTTTTCTGATAGACATACTACAATGTTTCTGTTAAAATCTACATTATTTCTAGCATCAACTTGAGATTTCTTTTTCCTTGTGGTTATAGTAATTTCTAGCATCAGTTTTAAGATGTGACAAGACAGTAGGGATGAGCTGAATGTCAATAAGCAAACCTTCTGATCTTTTTTTTTTTTTTTTTTTTGAGCAGATGGACACCCAGTAATGGCAGCTGGTAGCCCAGTTGGACACATTGCTTTGTGGGATCTAGAAGAGAAGAAACTGATGTGTCAGATGCAAGATGCCCATTCCACAGCAATAGCTGGCATGACATTTATCCCTGGAGAGCCACTTCTTATAACTAATGGTGCTGATAATGCTCTACGGGTGAGTTACAATCGCTGCTGGTCTCTAAAACCACTACAACAAAACTCAAATTACTGGTGTCAGTTGGACTGTAGTGAGCTGTAGTTTAAAGATTTGCTGCTTTGTTGTCATTGCTTCATTTACTGCTTTGTAGTACCCTTGAAGAACAAAGCTATGGATCCACTTTTCCAGAACCACACTTTATATCCCACTATTCTCTTAAATCTTGATCCATTTTGATAATGTTTTGGATCATAAACAGTTGCTGTGGATAAAGTCCCTCATGCTTCATGTCCTTTGATGCCACTAGGCTTTGGTGGAAGGGCAGAATGAACAGCAGGAAACAAGTAATGTGATGTGATTGAAACTTCCAAAGTTTTAGTTAGGGTTAAGGCTGAAAGCCAGTGTGTGAAGTTGGCTGCACCAGCTCCCAGATAAACATGTTCTGCTGACAAGAGGTACAATTGTTGACAAGGCAGTGTTTATTAGCCAGTTTTTTTCTGCTTATTTTGGGGTACAGGTTTGGATTTTTGATGGGCCTGGTGGTACAGGTCGCATATTGAGAAGCCGAATGGGACATAGCGCACCACCAACAAAAATCAGATATCATGGGCAAAATGGAGAGCAAATTCTTAGTGCAGGTATGAATCGCCATTCTTCTTCAGTCTGATTTCTTGCTGTGATAAAGAAAACGTGCAGAGCTAAGTGTCTTTGTTTTAGTAATACACTAGATTATATTTCAAGTGTTGTATAATGTGTTTATCAAACATAGTAAGTAGTTAACATAAGTAGTGTAATTTATTACTGTAACAAAGCGTTTGACTAGAGTTTTCCTACTCTAGTAGAAAACTCATGTTTCCCTAGAGTAACATATCAGCAAGCTGAAGAGTACTTGAAAGCAGAATAGCAAAGGAGCTGCTCTTATCATCCATATTTATATATTTGATTAATAAAAATGGTTTTGTTATCTTCTGAGCAAGTATTAGCTGGTCAGAATGAAACCTGTAACAACTCAAAAAATTTGGTTGTGGCAGGGAAAAAATAAGCAACATAATGCATGTAGTAACTAATTTTTAGTAACTGCTTTTTCCACTGGTTTGGTCAAGCTTTGTGGCTTGCACTGTTGTAATATATTACAGCTTACGTGTGTCTGTAATACATATTTTCAAGATTGCTTTTTATTGAGATACTAATGTAAAAGTGTAAAAATTGCATAAGTGACTACTCTTCCTTAGAAACTAACATATTTAAAAAGACTTCTTAGTAGAGTGAAGTGCTAGAACAGACCATGTTTTACCCCAGACCACTTAGGTGATAGGGTGATAGAGACTTGCCACTTAGTCTCTAATTACTCCTAACTAATTAATTGTCTGTATTGGCTACTTTTGAAATATTTACACTACCTGTACTAAAATCTTTCTGGTCATCCAACTAGTGACTTGCATTCATGTAATGAGTTATTGTCTGTATTTCAGCTCACACCAAACAAACCACAGTCTCAATCAAGTGTTGCTTAACAAATCTTCATATTTGCTTTTGCAGTGGAGAGAGCACAAACACAACCTTTACAATGAAAAGGATCTCAACCTTTGAGATCTGATGTATCTGCAGTGCAGAGAGACTAACATTCTACACTCCTTTCTGAAACAGTGGTAAAACTTTGTGCAGCAGAAGTGAATTAGGGTTGCCTTTCATGGGCTACTGGTTTCCATAGAAGAGGCATCCCCTCAAATTAACTTCATAAAATTTCATTAATGTCACAGACATTACAGGGTCAGAGGAATTGAACATGGAAAAGATGTCTGTGAAGAGCGGTCATTCTTATAATGTTTGGGGCAGAGTTGTTGGAATGGGGTGTAGGCCCTAGAAAATTAGGCTCTATTAGTTCTGCTACTTGGAGTGTATCTGTATTTATTCTTGGGCCAGAATTTTTCATAAATACTTCATTACAGTTTTTGAAAATGCTTATTGCTTACCTTTTACTTTTCTTGATCAAATAGCTTATGAGTAAAATTGATTTTTGCCCTTCACTGCTCTGTGCTAATACTTTCTTAGGTCAAGATGGAACATTGCAATCTTTTTCAACAATACATGAAAAGTTCAATAAAAGTTTAGGACGTGGTAAGTATTTCAGTCAAAGTATAAACACTGGTGAAAAGAAGGCCCAAAAAACATTTATGTAAACATTAGACAGGCCTTATTTTCACTTCATCTGTTCTATAAAAGCTAATCACCTCAGTTATTCTGCAAACTCAGTCCTTCCTGCAGTAAGTGTACTCTCATATTTGATTATACTTTAAAAAAGAGATTTCTGATCCAGGCAGTGTATGTTACTTTACTGTGGGAAAAACTGTGCATGATTTTTGTATTAAAAATGTGTAAAACAGTAGCTGACATTTCAGCATATGTAATTGCAACATTTTACACTATTTCCATTCTGTTCAATTGACTAAATTATTAGCTAATTCATATTTCTTGGCTTGAGTTCCTTTGATTCAGTGTAGAGTTTCACTTAAACACATCTTGCACATCATGCCATGGTTAAGGAACACTTTTGTTTGGGAGAGCAAGGATCAGAAAGACTAAAATAATTCTTAGTTTTAAGTATCTGTCCATGTTGTTATATATGTATTTGGACCTGTTTGAAAAGATGCATAAAAATTAATTTGGGCATAAAATTGAAATTCAAGATTCTTTGGTTGCTGAAAGGTCTGGGTGCTATTTATTGCTTTATATAGTCATTTCTATAGGACCATGTTTTTAGCTGTGATGGGGGAATTTTGCCTCAGAATTTCAGCACAAGATCCTGGAACAAGTAGTTTGAGTAGTGAATTCACAGCTGTGAATGTAAAAGGCTGGTGATTTGCTCAGCATTGCACACATTTCAACAGAGACTATTAGTGTTCCTAGCTCTACAAACCTGGGGAACGGGGATGTGTATATTTCAGCCAAATGTTTCTAAATTTAAAAGAAGCTTTGCATTTTGTTAACAGTCCCTTTTGAACCATTATTCTCAATTCTGGCAATGAGACTGAGACCCTTCATGTCTATTTTTAAGGTTCAATTAATAAAAAGAAATCAAAAAAGAAAGGCCTTAAGCTGGACACGATGGCACTTCCACCAATTACAGCCTTTGCTTCAGGTGAGTGGCCTTTGACATAGGTTACAAACTAAATGTGAATATATTATCTTTATGTATTAATTTCATTTTTTAACCCTAAAAACACTGTTGTTTTGGAAGCACATGCTATATCTAGATTGTCCTGTGGCCTTTCATGAGCTACTGAATGACGGTTAAAAATTGCATTTGACTTGGTAAACTGTTCCAATATTTCAAAAAGAGCATTTTTTGTTAAAATATCCTTATTTGGCTCTTGGCTTGAAAATCTCCTGCATGAGAACCAAAATCTACAGATGTACATATTATTCCAGGCTGCAGAACCAGCAGCTAGGTGGAGGATGATCTTTGTCAGCTAAGGAAGTCTTAGTTACACTTACAGTTGATTTTGAGTGCTCAGTACACTTATTTGAGTCATTTTTTGAAGCTGAATTTCAAGTAATCCATTCATTTGTAATTCACCATGCAAATAATGAATCTAAATTCTTTAGGCAGAATTATTATTTTCCTTCATCAAAATGGTGCTTCTTTGAATAATGACCTCCTCTTCAGACTTGAAATCTCTTTTGTTGAAAGTGTAGCTATTTTCTCTTCTGAGGATGTTTTATTGTTTCCTGTGTTGAAAGACCTGGATTTACAATTTTGTGGAGCCATTTGACTTCTGTGATACAGACTGTCTGTATACTCTTGCAAGTATGTGTGTATATTTTTAATATTTATATTTAAAATTAATATTAGAGCTGCCTATGTTTGAAGACTTAAAACCTCCACTTATTTAAGTACATTTTAGAGTTGTTTCTTTCTTCTTTTTGTTCAGTTAAGTGAACCAGTTTGTATCTTGTTTTAATCTTTGAAGTTCTAGAAATACCTAGTTTCAAGTGCTGAATTTTTTTAAATTTCCAGAAAAAAAAAATCAAACATGCTCATTATTTAGATCTCCATATAACATGTTTGACACAAAGTTTGGATACTGACCTTTTGGTAAACAATTTTCCTGGAAATGCAGAAGGAGTATTTTGCTATGTGAAGCAGATTTAGCTCTTTAACCTGACTTTATCTGGTAGCTTCTGCTGCTTCAACAGCTGAAGAAAAAGTTAAAGACACTCAGCTGGAAATGTGTACAGATTGAGCAGTTTAAATAATTTAAGCCAGTTTAAAACATTTACATTGAAATGTGCATTTCAAACTGCAGAGCTTAAAATATGCAATGACACAAAGTGTAACGTATGAAACAATGCTTGAGGTTTTGTTGTTAACATTTTATTTGCACTACACATGTACAGCTGCTTGCCCAGTGGTATTTCTGAGTGCTAGTCTTTTGAGTGTGCAACAAGAACACTAAATACGAATTGTTCTGTCTAAAGGTACTTTAAAATATCAGGACAGCTGAAGTTTGACTTTAGAATTACTGTTTCTACTGTAATTACTCTATGTTACCTTGCAGAAGTGGCACATCAGAGTGACTGGGATGGTATTGTTGCCTGCCATCAGGGATATATAACCTGTACAACCTGGAACTACCAGAAAACCTCCATGGGAGCTCACAAACTGAGGCCAGAAGAATTTAGCAAACACAAACCTATTGACATATATGCAACAGTAAGTTTACTTAGGATAAGATTTCTTCAGCTTCACACTGTATGCTCTTTTGATTCCTGTTGCTACAGAAATAATGCTTAGAATGAAAAAGCACTGTGTCCAGTGAACTGGTTTGTAATGCTTATGGTCTTATGAAAAGCTGGTTTTTTTCCCTAAACAGCCAGTGCACTAACTTTCTGGTTCAGAGAGGTGGTTGGTGTTTACCTTTAGTCTGCCACAGCAATGTAAGAGTTGTCTGGATGCCTGTGCTAATTAACTTATTCTGAGAATGCAGATTGCTGAAGATTCTGGGCTTTTTTTGGCCATACAGAGAAATGTATTTCCAAGTATTAAGAGTGATATTACCTCAAAAATCCTTTACAACTTGAGCTGGATACAATGACATTGTGTCAAACACACAGTGATGGGGATACAAATGTTTGCTGAGGTTTACCAGCTTTTTAAAGGAGGAATTACTGTGGCACACCTCATTAGCTGGGGGTTCATGCAACTCCTGTGTCTTGGTTTTTTGACATTATGTTTAGTAGTTAGGTGTTAGATAAATTGAATTGTAAATATCTAGTTTTATTTTGACTACTGGATTCTTTGGACTGTATCTTTCCAAAGACATCTAGACCACTGTTTCTTTGTTTCTTCCTATTTAAACTCTGTGTGACCTCACCCTAATTTGGGCAAGTATTGGTTACATAGGCATTGAAAGAGGCATGCAGTTGCCACACTTATAGTTTGTCTTAAGGACTAAATTTTTGGCAATCTTTATTATTTAATTTACAGTGCTGATGTTACTACCTATTGCTTCTGATGAATCACTAAGCTAGGATTTCACTATCTTTCACAACCATGCATTGCCATATTTATTACATGTTGACACTTTGTTCATTCTGAGAGCTTCTCCCTCTGCTTTCTTAAGATGTAATTTGTTTGTTCTGTGCAGGTTTCCTCAAGAAACATTTTAGTGTTTTGTATTCTCGATATGCTATGTGTATCTTCTAACAACTGTGCTCATTGACAGACATCTAAAGAATGGTTTTTATAGGTGCTTTGTGTTGTTGATTGATTTTTTTTTAATTCCCTTGAAAGGCAGTTGACATTACCTCGTGTGGTAACTTTGCTGTAATTGGGATGTCAACTGGACAGGTAGATGTGTATAACATGCAGTCTGGCATTCACAGAGGGCGTTATGGCAAAGAAACAGGTAAGAGCTCCTAAACTTCCTAAATACTGGCACTTAACACCAGTCACCTTGTGTTCTGTCATCGTGGAAATTTAGTGTAGATTCTGAGTTGAATTTGGGATGAATTTCTGTTTTTCTAATTATGCTGCCCTGTCTTATCTTGCAGTCAGAAACCTGACTTGAGGGACAGGATCCTTGATAACTTTAACAGATCTGATGTTAGCATATCCTCGGTTTTATTTAAAACAAAATTGCCAATTACCACAATGATTAGCACTTAAATGAGATGCTCTGGCCTCCACTCTTTTTGAGATAGTCACTTTTCCAGTATTTGGCTTCTTGTTTTATCGGGTTCCATCTCCTAGATAAATTTTCCCATCTGTTTTGTGCCCCCTGCTTAGAAATGAAAGGAAAATTGAAGTCCTGAACAAGTCCAGCTCTTTGCATATGATGTTATGGATGTTATTCCAGCTGCAAATTTAGGACGTAATGTGACAGTGCCCTGACATTTCTTTTTAGAGTTGCATAGATATATATTTCATACATATGTATTTTATGTATATTTCATATACTCTCATACGTGTTTTTTTGGCACTCATGATCTGAATTTTTTTGTTGTAGAAACAAGGAAAGAGTCCTGCTGAGCCCTTAAGACTTACTGGATTTATAAAAGCCATCTAGCTCAGCAAACATGAAGTGGTCTGTTTATAAGATCATTGGTTGGTAATGGGAAGAACTTTCTAATTTTGCTTACTGGCCAGTAGCCCTAGGTATAGATTAAGAAATAAAATTGATCCAAAACCAGAGGAGGTATGTCTTGTCTTTACACTGCAGTGTGAAGTAGCTTTGGAAAACTCCCAGACTTTGTGCCTGAAGTTGTAAATTTTGTCTGGAGTGGTAGGTCCTCTTGGAGGCATTCCTTAAGTGATTCAAAAAGTCCCTCAAATCTCACAATCACAAAAATTTCCCCAAACTGAAAGCAGAAATAAGATCTAACACTCTGCTTCAATTGCACTTCTTACTTATATTCTAGGTGTTTACTTGAAATCAATTTGGTTTCTGTAGAGATAAAAAAAACTTAAAATGCTGGAGCATCTCGTCAAGTGTCTTTCATATTGTCATATACTTGCTGATCATTCATTGTAGTCAGGCAAAGATAAACAAAATAGTGTTTGGCATTCAGCTGATTTCTGTGCTAAGTTTAAATTCTGAAATAATATTCTATTTTCTCGTGATTTGCAGCACATGAAGGGGCCATTAGAGGGGTAGCAGTGGATGGATTGAACCAACTGGTAATCACAGCTGGTAGTGAAGGATTAATTAAATTTTGGAAATTCAAAATGAAAGATCTGGTTTATTCCACTGAACTTTCTTCTTCCCCAAGTGGAATTCTGCTTCACAGAGACAGGTAAGAAACTGAAGTTCATTCATGTGTACATTGTTTTGGTGAACACACTTTTCTAGAATGGCAACCAGAATTCTTAATTAGAATATATTAGAATTTATACTTCTAATACTTTGAAATACAACTGACTAATAGACAGAGGATGGCAGGACATTTTATTAGACTGAAGGAATATAAGACTTGTTATTTTTAGGCTAAAAGATACCTGGAGCAATGTTAGGATTTTTTTTTTTTTTTTTTTTGTCTCTTGAGTATTCCCTCTCATGTGTGTTGATGTTTCTTGGCAGTGGTATTCTGGGAATTGCCTTTGATGACTTCACTCTTAGTGTTTTGGATATAGAAACCAGGAGGATTGTCAGGACATTCTCAGGACACCATGGACAGATTAATGACATGGTAATTGTTAACTCATTTCCTGTAACAAGTGCCATACACAGATACCTAACAGATTTTACAGATGGTGGCTTTCTCTGCATGTATTAATTAAATCATCGGGTATAATGTTCACTCTGTGAACAATAAATCTGTAGTTCAGCTCCACAGCACTTTTAGCCACATTAGTTTGGAAATGTAAATTGGTCAAATTGCCATCTATTTTTGAATGTGCTTTGTGATTTAAGTATAACTTTTAACTATAACAACAATCTGATTTGAGAGTCAAACAAAACAAAGCACTGGGAATAATGAAGACTGCATTGAGGAGCAAAATGGTGCAGAAATCTCAGATGTGTTTATAAAAAAGATGAGCAAACTGAAAACAGATCTGAGATTATGCAGCACATTGATAATTCCTTATTTACATCTTATGTAATAGTTCATTGTAGTGTTCATTGAAATAGTTTTTAGCTTCAAATTTATTTATATATGCTACTAAAATAGTATTTACCTGACTTACTCAACTTTAGGCTTAGAAATAGGTTTCCAACATGAACATAAAAGTGAGGACTGAAGTGCTTTGACTAACAGTGAGATACATCTTGTGTTTTATGCTTAAGCTTGTTCTTAAAAAGCTTCTGATTTTGTTCTTTCTTCACTTCCAGTAGTGTTAATGTCAGTTTTGGTTTATGGCCATACCATTTCACCGAGGTTTTAGGGAGCAGTCTGATCTTGGCAGGGCCTCTTGTGGGGACTGGCCTATTGGTTGTATCATTAAATTGACTATTTTATTGTAGACTTTCAGTCCTGATGGTCGTTGGCTGATAACTTCATCAATGGACTGTTCCATTAAGACTTGGGACCTTCCCTCTGGCTGGTGAGTCAATTTAAAAACATACAGCAGAAGAAATAATCCCTTTTCTGATAAATGGCAGAAAGCTTTCTGGCTTGATTATCTGTCACCAGATGTGACAGTCAAAATTGCACATTATATAAAAACTCTGCCCCCTATTTTAATTGTGTCTAGTGCTATAAATGCATGTCTTTTTCTGGGTCTACAGAATAACACTGTCCTCAAATCTGTTGATGGCACCTGGAGTTTCCATGAATGAGTGAATGAGTGTGAATTTGTTCTTTGTCTGGAAGCAGCACTGAAATCTAAAGGGCAAGAGATTGTTTAAGGTGAATTGCACTGTGATATGCTGAAGTTTTCACAGGATCAAAGAGTGGTTGGAGTTGGAAGCAAAGATCTAGTCAAGCTGTCTTTATGTGGAAAGCAACCTTTCTCATCAGGTTACTCAGAGCCCCAGCTTGGCCTTGAACACCTCCAGGGCTGGGCCATGCACTACTTGTTTATGCAGCCTGTTCCAATGCGTCAACCACCCTCATCATAAGAAAATTCTGCATTTTATCTGATCTAAACCTATGGTCTTTCAGTTCAAAGCTGCTGCCCCTTGTTCTGTCACCACAGGCTCTGTTAAAAAGTCTCTCTGAGTCTTTCTTCTAAGCTGTCTTTAAGTATTGAAAGGCCATAAGGTTGTCTCCCCCAGAGCGTTCTGTTCTCCAGGGCGGAGAACACCACAGCTCTCTTATTTTCCTCACAGGAAATGTGTTCCAGGCCTTAAGTCATTTTCCTGGAGCTGCTCTAACTTCATGTGTCTTGTGCTGGGGGCCCAAGAGTTGGATGCAGTACTTCAGTTGGTTTTGTAAAGAGAAGCCTGTTTTCACTTACTTTCATTTTAACAACACAGCACAGCTTTGCATCAGTTACACTTTTCATTTGTTTGTACTTGCAACTGCCAAAAATACTCTCTTGTGATCCATGATGAGTAGTCTTCTCCCAGCATAAAGTTTGGCTGAGAAGTAGGCAAGTACACACAAGGAAGTTCAGGAGCCCAGGAAAAAAAAAGGCTGAGAAGTAACTTTGCGTTCTGCCAGTGCATTCTTTCAGCAGTGCATCAGATAGATTTTTTTTTTTTTTTTTTTTTTTAATTTAAGGTAGTGCTGTGCAATACGCAGCTCTGGTGCTTGTGCCTGGAACTGAAAGGTTTCATTTTGGTTGATTATTTTTGTTGACATGGTTTGGTAAATAATTTTGTATGCTGTAAAAGTTCTCATTTTACTACCAGAAGTGCATTGCATCTTAACAAACAATTGGCCTGTTGTTGTGTGATGAGAGCCCCTAGTCTAAAACAGGACAGGGTGGATATTAAGTGTCATCTATCCTGTACAGATGGGAAGGAAATTAGCACTCTGGTCTTCATCTTTTTTAACACTCTTTCTCTTGCAAAGTAATATGCCTACAAAAAATTGCAGCATTAACTAATATCAGTTTCTTATGTTTTTCATTTCTTCAATAACATAATACTTTACAATAAGAATCTATTTATAATGTATTTAAAAGCAGTCTGACAGTTGTTTTCTTTTACATGTAAAAAAATTAAATATTTTCTCTCCTGTCTCTGAAATTTGGGTCAAGCTGAAATCTAGGCAGGTAAATGACAAATCCTGGTTTTAAATGTAATTAGGTTAAATTAGTCTTCCAGTACGTAAAGGCAAGGTTTTCCCATAACTATAGGCAGAGGAGTGTACTGAAAAGGAGGAACAGCTTTTAATAAAAGGCTTGATGCTTGTTTTACCTCTGTGGCTGATAAACAGAGAAAACATCTCTGTGTGTTTGGAACTGTTTGTTTGGAACACAGTTTGGAACTGCATGTTCCGAAGCCTCAGCTTTGATATTGTTCCTATAAAAAGGTGGAGAACATGTTTCTAGAATCCAACATGACAAAAATTACCAACTGACTTTCATAAATAGTCTAACATCTATTAACTGGACACCTGTTTCTACTTGGGAGTGGTGTTTAACTGTCCATATGTAATGCAATGCAGGAGTTCCTAGTGCGTGTTTTTAACATAGGGCTTTTTTAAAACTGGGAAAAAATTATGACTTTGTGTAAAGAAAGTTACAAGCAGAAGCCCAGGCATTATGCATATATTTCTTTATGCTGTGCAGCTTGCATAGACAAATTGAGGAATCAGGGGTATGAGCTGAGTGTTCATGGATGAGGCACTTGAGAAAAAACAGCATAAGAGACCTGTTAAATGTAAGCTCAACATTATACTTTCCATTGGCACAGTTTTGCAGTTAGGCAGGAAGCGTAAAGGTAGATGCCTTCAGCTCCAAGGCAGGATTCATTTAGCTTGAGTAAAAAACACAAATGTGTCTTATTTCCTGTACTAGATTGATCCCTTCTTCCCTCAAGACTGTAATTTTAATCATGATATAAGTTCAGCAAGTAGAAAAACTTAATTTTTGTTAAATTTGTTTTGGAGCTCTTTGTGGTTGATTTATTGAACAGAATTTCTCAGTTACAGGTAAGGATTGTCCTTAAATCCATAAAAAGATGGA
Source organism: Anomalospiza imberbis (assembly GCF_031753505.1). NCBI lineage: Eukaryota > Metazoa > Chordata > Aves > Passeriformes > Viduidae > Anomalospiza > Anomalospiza imberbis. The sequence goes on along the minus strand of NC_089721.1, from coordinate 39,584,416 downwards.
TTTGAAACTAAGAGAAAGTATCTAGGGTAAATTTTTCTTGCCATTGTACACTGTGTACAAAATGTATCTGATATAAGTTATATTGAAAGTGATTAATTATTTTTTTCTTACCTGAGATTTGCAGCATCTGTTTAAGAACATGCATAGGGAGTAAAACACTCCAGAGGAAAAAGGCTTTTATTTTTGACATGCTCTCTCAAACTATTGCAGGAGTGCTCAGTAGCTAAGAAAATACACACCCACAAAATTTTATGTTTTAAACTTCAGTGTTACATCAATATTTTTTCTATGGTTAGTGAACAGAACAGGGCTGTAGAGCTGTAAACAAGAACAAAGTATTCACACTATTCATTTGTTCTTTTTGTTTCTCTTGGTGAACTAGTTGTCAAATTAAACTTTAACTTAAAATTTGAAGTAACTGAAATTTGTATTTCAGCAAGAGACAAGCAATGCTGGCAACCTGAGCTTTAGTGGAAGTCTGCTAGAGACTGCATCATGTAGAACTTAAATGTCTCATTGTTTAAATAGTTGCATAATAACATGTTACTATAATGTTATTATAGTTGTATTTTAACTTTGTTTTGACATGGTATTTTTTCAATTTTCTGCAATCATGAAAAAAATTATCAAATAATGGTTTATCAGGCTGAAGATATGGTAATGCTAAAACTGTTGCAGATAATCAAACTTCACATTGTACAATTCATATTTTACTTTAGAAACATTATGTGCTAGTATTAACCAGGTGTACATGAAGTATGCTGAGAGCAGTAATTGTCAGTTTGAGCAGCTAGGGCTAAATGGAAATACAGAATTTATGGCCAGTAAAAGGTTTGTGTTAGGCATAAGGAGTTGAATGCTTCATCACATATTCTCCAGGGTGCATATGTCTAAGGAGGTGCCAGCTTTATCTGATTTAGAGCATTTTGTAGAGACAAGGGGTTTGTTGCACAGTGCTGTTCACTTGCTTCGTTTATATAATATATTTGGATTTTTCTACTACCCTGGTTTGTGCCCATACTTCTAGTGGCCTGTTTGCATTCAGCTGTAATTCAGATGTGTGCAGATAAACAAGCTTTTCTTGCTGATAATTTCTGTTTTTTTTTTTTCTCCATAGTCTCATAGATTGTTTTTTGGTAGACTCTGCAGCTGTGAGCCTTACTATGTCCCCTACAGGAGATTTTCTGGCTTCAGCACATGTGGATGATCTTGGAATTTATTTGTGGTGAGTATGTAATCTGTTTCTACTCAGAATTTAGGATGGGACAGAGTTCTTTTAATCACCTTTATTGCAAATTGAGAATTACCCTGTGAAGTATCATCTCCAGTGTTTTGTGTTCTCTGGTTCTAATTAGGACAGGTGTTCTGTATTGCTCTAATTCCTAAGTCATGAAATTTCCACAGTTAAATTACATATTCAGATTGTTTAAATGATCTCTTTCCTAAATGTTTCTTACTCTTAAGAGTTCCTGTTATGCCATTTGTAAAGTTTTTCTCAACTCCATTTCCCCCACTGCTTTGAAATGTCTTTGTTCAAATAGTGCTTCTTTCTGAATTGCTTTTCTTGTCCTGCTGTACTGTTGTCTGAGACTTCTAAGCAGCATATGAAAGTTGTGTTTATTTCTCTTTATTAGTGATAAATGAGCACAGAAGTAAAATGTGATTTCATTCAGTTTCCTCTGATACAGCTTTAAAGCAAATGACTGTTCAGGTCCAGTTCTGAAGTAACACACTATTAAAATGGCTTGGGTCTTTTTTCCATTTAGTTGACTTTTTATTCCAAGTTATATACGTTGACCGTAGTTTTGTCTGAGGAGTGTTCAGTTGTTAGGCCTTCCTGTAGTTAAGTAAAAGTGCTTCCTTGTGAATAACAGCAGATGTTTTTACTGAGCTCTAGTTTATATTGACAAAAGAAGCAATTTACCAGAATTATTTTTGTGCATGTTTCAAACAAGCACATGAAGAAAATTTGCTAAGATTATTACCCTAAAATCCTGTGAAAGCAGGATGAATCATTTATATTTGCATAATATGTTGTGCATAATGTGTTTAGCCTGGAGAAGGCTCTCGGGAGACCTTAGAGCCCTTTCCAGTGCCTAAGGGAGCTCCAGGAGAACTGGGGAGGGGCTTTGGACAAAGGCATGGAGTGATGGGAAAAGGGGTAATGGCTTCAAACTGAAGAAGATAGATTTAGATTACACATTGGAAATAAATGCTTGATACTGAGGGTTGTGGAGCACAGGTAAATATTCCTTTTGCCCATCAGGACCAGGGCAGTTATTGCCCCTCTCCTGGGCACTGGTGAAGTCACACTTCAAATTCTGTGTTTAGTTCTGGGCCCCTCACTTCAAGAAGAACATTGAGGTCCTGCAGCGTATTATTGTTATGTTCTTGTCAATAATGCTTGAACATAACATTTGTATTTCAGATGTTCAGGTGAGTCTATTGTCACACTTCATTTCCTGCTTATCTGGTAGATGAAGAGAGCTAATCCTGAATAGAGCCTGGTGAATTGCCATGCTGCAGCAGTATTAGACTGCAGTGTAAATTATGTCTGAAGTACTTGTTCCTATTCATCTGGAGGTGCCTTTTAAAATGCCTGTCTTATTTTTTCAGGTCAAACCGTTCTTTGTATTCACTTGTGTCATTACGGCCCCTTCCTGCAGATTATGAACCATCTTTGGTGACACTCCCCAGCACCTGCCCCATGCAAGGTAATCCTCAGATGAAAGTGTATTTTATTTTTCCCTTGCAGTTTGTTCCCCTGCTTGTATGCCACAGGTTCATTGTGATTTTCTTGCTGGCAAGCGAATCCGGTTCAGATGACCTGGCATGTGCCTGTGCCCAGTGAAAGAAAGGCCTAAGTGGAATTTTTTGCTAAATTAATAGAAGTGATTTTGCATCAGAAGTCCTCTAGATGGAGATCCTGTCTGCCCAAGTTTGGAGTGCCTACGTTTGCATCTCCATTTGGAGGAGAAGCACACCTGTTGGCCAATAGAACATGCCTCATGGTGATGACTGCTTTAGCAAGCACATACTTGCTTTACATACTTAAATTAGAGAGATGGGATTTCATCCCAGAACTTTGAATGTTTTTGTCCTGATTCCAGCTGAAAGCTTTAATCCACTTTGTGTCTTCAGCAAATGCAAAGTTTCTGTTTAGATGCTAAGGGCTCTTAATGGGTTACATTCCTTTGTTGTTTCAGGCTTGTCTATTAGATTCATTGTTTTAGCCAAGTAATATTTTACAAAAAGAAAGGAAACTAGACATGTTTTGTCAAGACCACACAGGAGATAAAGAGAAAATCTAGTGACTGATGATATAACTTTTCTTGTGGGATGTTGTGTGCTTTAATGTTGAGATTTTCTTCATTTTTATGTGCCACTTCAGTCATACCTATGAAGAGGTTGTAATGAGGTAGTGAATATGGAGCAAGGATCTAAATGCAAGGATTTCACAGCTTAATAATGTAGAACTACAATTACTGTGTATATATTTTTTTCAGGAGGAGAGATGGATTACTGTCAAAATTTTGTTTTCTTTAATAAATTTGTAAACTGCTTTTATATAACTTCAATTAAAGTGGACAAATCTTGTCAGTTATTAAAATCTGTTTATTAAATTCTACATCTTAGCTATAATATTTTAAAATTATTTAATGTTTCATAAGGTTAATACAGATTGTTTCTGTAGATTTTTAGCTCATTATGTTAGCACCTATGTCTATAACTATTATGCGTTTGTTATTCAAAAACTGCAAAAAAATAAAAGTGTTGGGCTTGTTTTTTTAAAAAACTGATGTGGAGTATGAATGTTCATAAAAGATATCTGTTTCTACAAGATGTGGATGTGTCAGGAGATGAAGAGCCATGTGATGAAATGATAGAGTATGTCTCACCTGAGCAACTGGGAGAGCAGCTGGTGACCCTTTCCTTATTACCGGAATCAAGGTGGAAAAATCTCCTCAACCTTGATATTATCAAGGTACTGAAACTGTGCAAAAAATAGCATACATCCATATATTTGCCCTATTTCTACAAAATGCATTACCTATTCAGGAAACTTGATCCTGCTTTTCAGATATTTTTCAAGATTTTGCATTAGAAGTCTATGTGGTGCTTTTCTCAGTCCCTGGGATTTGGGAGAGGGGCTGTTTTTCTGCTGAATAGTAACTTCATAATTAGTGGTAAAAGATTTTACTTGTATATTTACTTTTCAGTTAGTCTTTAGAGTTTTCACAGTATTTTAAAAACTAAACTCTTGAAAGACAAAATATTCCCATATGCTCTTACTATGATGATAATGATTTTTATTCAAATATCTAATTAACAGAAAAAAAATAAACCAAGAGAGCCACCGAAAGTTTCAAAGTCAGCACCTTTCTTCATCCCAACACTTCCTGGTCTTATACCCCGATACATTCCACCAGAGGAGGAAAATGATACCCAGGTAAAAACAAGAATTGATGTAATTGTGTTTTTATTGAGTATTTTAAAAGAAATCTCAAATGCTTTTTCATGTTGGGTTAAATCACTAGACTTTAAAGAACCAGTTTTAACTCACTGTATTATTGCTTTATTTCTCAAAGTCTTATTCTCTCAGTAGAAAAATAATGTAATTGTGTTGTAAAAATGTGTTTGCATATTTGTGGACACACTGCTATGCTTTTGTGGTCTAGTCAAAGGTGGTAAACCTTGGAATACTGGCGCAGAAATCTGATTTCTACATTCATCTTGAAGAAGCCCTGAGCACCAGTGAATGTAAGTTAATGAAATATTTCACTAAAAATGTTGATGCTGCTTTTATTTTGATACATATGTGATTTCTAATGTCAGAATTGTAACAGAAGTGATGAAAAAAATATACATAGTACAGTATAAAAGGCAAAGAAAATTACTTAATACACAGCCAGATCAAAGATCCATTGGTACTACAGCTTGTCTGCAGCATGGAACCCAATTGTGGCTAAAACCCTAAAAGAAAACTGGGTTCCTAACATCATTAAGCATTTTTGAAAACTGTGACGATATCACTCAGAAAAAGTGCTATGCATTATTTCTAGGGAAAGAAAAGAAGGAAGAGACCGATTTGGTAAGGAATAGTCTGGTGATTCACTGAAACACGAAAAGCATAATGTGCCTAGCAAGTTCTCCTTTCAAGGGCTACATCACCAGGCAGTCAGTGAACTTATAGTGTTAATTCATTGCCCTGTAATTTAAAGCTTAGGAATAAATGATACAAAAATAAGGTGATTTCTTTGAACATTTAGTTTATTTTGAAATTTAATCACTTAAACTGTGGAATGCACCAGATGTTTTTCATGTTTGTCTTGTGATGCTACAGAATCATTGAAACTCAGGTTTTTTTAAATGACTGCTAATATAGCTGACTTGCAAATGTAAATGGACAGTATCTTGTCCAAAAAGCAGTTCTGTTGGGAATTCTACCCCTGCTTAAACTCTCTTGAAATGACCAGCTTACTCAAGGGCACTTAAAACGTTTTTTGTACAGAACTTCATTATCTGTCACAAACAAGGTGTGTTCTTATGCCTTACTTTTAGTATTTCGATTGACAGTGTTCTGTTGAAGTGCCTCAGAGCCACTCAGAAGAGGTGAATGTTTAAAAACCTTGTGGAGCTGGCTCCACCAGGGAACAAATGCACTCTGATGTACTTGAGCATGTGGACATGCCTCAGGCCACCTCTACTGTCAGGCAGGTGTGCCCCAGGGTCTGTGCCACAGCCACGATCCAGGGAGCCTCATGATCCTGGCTGGGCAAGCTGCTGGTGGGGAGCATGGCTCTTTGCCATGGCTCTTTGCTGGCTAGATTACAGCCATCTCTTCTAAACGTGACTTAACCGTGCAAGTAAAAAGAATCCTGCTGGAAACTATCCTGGTTTACTGTTGGGGTGGAAACAGGGATTCACACCTCAGGTCAGGACTGTGGAACACAGATTGAGCTGCAACCTTTTCCATGTTCTTTGTGTATCAACTTCACAACATGTTCCATGCTTTGTTTGTTTAATGTCATAAAAAAAGATACTTAATGCATCTGTTTATTACTGTTAAAATCAGTTATGTTCAAAACTAGCTAGTGGTTTTTTTAAGATTCAAATATTGATTTATACCACCTGAGGAATATTAACCAATGCCTAATACCATTAGTTACCATGAAGTTGGTCTTAGCAAAAGAAATATCAATCACATACATTTTAAAAATACTATAACCATCAGTTCCATTGTGCAACCAAAGATATTTTTTCTGCTTCCTTTTTAAAGCAAATAGATGGAATCCTTATTGATGATCAGGTAGGATGGTAGAAGTCCTGAGAAGGAACAATTATGAAGAGGAAGAAAGTTTATAAATTGCATTAATTTCTGCTATGAAGAAGATTTTCCCCTAGCACCCTCCAGGCATTCACTTAACAAAAGTAATAATTTTGCTAGATGCATCAGAAGATTTCTAGTTTTGCTTAATGTCATCTAGAGTAAAGATGCCTAGTAAAATTAATGCTCTCCATCTTTCAGAGTATATTCACAGTTAATGGCTCAAAATCTCAAGTATGTACATCCTTTTGCCAAGAGATGTGAAATGAAAGTGTTATGTGGTCGATTAGCAATTTTGTTTAACTAAGACAGAAGAGGGAAAAAATTGAAAAAAATACAAAGATGTTACTTGTATTTTTCAATTACAAATAAAGTGCATCTGTATTTTTAGTATGTGGTGGGACAGTAAATTAAAGACAGGAAGACATTTTTTTGAAAACAAAAAAGTAAGGAAACAGTAAAAACTTGAAATTCATAATCACTGCTTAAGAATTTTAGAATAAGCCTTGTCTTGTGAAGGATCAGTTAGATTCTGTTTTGCAGATGTTACTGATAATATGTCCCCCAATGTTCTAACACAGATAAAGCTCCACTTGACTTACTGAAAAGCTTGGGACCATCTAATATCGAGGTAGAACTACGGAGTTTGGCCCCTGAAGGTGGGGGCTCAGTGGAGGTGATGCTGAGCTTTCTGAGAATGATTGGGATGATGCTGAGCAAGAAGTACAACTTTGAACTCGCTCAGGCGTACCTGGCTCTATTTTTAAAGGTAAAAAATTTTCTTATAAAATTTATGTTAGTCCTATTTAAAATAGCAGTTATACAGTAAAAAGGTATAAATTGTCTACTCAAATTATCTGAAGTGATTTTGGTTGAGAATGGTTTTAAAATGTCTAACTGAATGTATTGAATCATTTGACAACTCATTTGGTGACCGTCAAGAAGAACTTGCAAAACAAAAGATGTTGTGAAGAGGCGCCTGCCAGACAGGTTTTTTTCTCATATTCCTTACTTAGAATTGGCTTTTTTTTTCTTAACATTCCTAACTTCTTAGTGGTTGTTAATTGTTAAACTAAGGTATGCTATTTCTTAAATAAGCAAACAATTTAATACACAATGGTTGGGAAATAAATTAGACATTTTCTTGGATTTATCACAAGACTTTGCAAGCCTGACCCACTTTCCATGTCAGTGGGCTGCTATTCTTGTGTTACCTGTTGAGTATCACAGAGCTAATGAAATGATTCCAGGGTGTGTGTAAGTTGATATTACTTTACTAAGTTACTCTTAGAGACAAAATGGTTCTGCAGAAGATTTAAACCCTTCAGATGTACAAGTGCTTAAATTACTCTGATTTATAAATTAATGTGAAAGCAATTAATAACAGTTTACTTGGAAAACATTGTTATAAACGTTCAGACACATGTAATACCAGGGCATCCACAGCTTCTCTGGGTAACCTGTTCCAGTGCCTCACATTCACAGTAAAGAATTTTGTCTAGTATCCAGACTGAACCTACTGTCTTTCAGACTAAAGCTCAATATCAAGACTCCTAGATTTAAATTGTAGCCTGGAAAATAAATATTCCATCCATTAAGTGGCAATAATTGCTGCAAGTTCAGAGGGTTTCTCTTCTTTCTGTTTTAACAATGTTGCTGTTTGTCGCCTAAGGAGACCTTGTCCATCTCTGTCTCTATAGTGTGTGCTGGCATCATTCTTGATGTGTGCAACATGGATAATTAAAATAATAATCCTGACTGACCATAGCACATCTGTCTAACCTTTCTAGCCTAAAAAGGAATTTGTAATGCAGGTCAGAAAGTGAAGAAAGTTGCCCTCTAGGGGAGTGTGTGATGAGAATAGTTTCAGCAGCCTTGCCAGCAGATGATCTAGTAAAAATACAGCATATTTAAGATGCTTTGCTGCCTTATCCCATCTAATACATGAAAAATGGCATGTAAAGACTAGCAAAAGGGAGGCAGTAAATAGAGGAAGTTACTTGAAGGAAAAGAGTCCTTTCCCTATTTGGGACATTTCCTGAAAGTAAAGCATTGGAATTTAATGGGGGAAACAGTCTTAATTTTTTAATCTGTATTTGTTTCACTAACTGCTTGTTTTCATTTTCAGTTACATCTTAAGATTCTCTCATCGGAGCCAAAACTCTTGGAAGAATTAGCCAAATTGTCAATGCACCTTGAAGAAACTTGGATTCACTTGCGGGCTCTCTTCAATCAGAGTCTGTGTGTTTTAACATACATGAAAAGTGCTTTGCTGTAAAATACTTCAGGGTTTAGTCTGCCTAAGATTTCCCTCAGAGGAATAGTACAATTTATTACCAAAAATACTGGATTCCAAAAATCATACTGGGTCTTGGAATCATAGAATCATTAAGGTTGGAAAAGACCTCCAAGACCATCAAATCCAGCGTTCTGCTGGATACTACCCTGTCCACTAAGCCATATCACTAAGTGCCAGACTGCTCATTTTTTTGAATACTTCCAGGGATGGCGATTCCACCATCCTATTCCAATATTTCTTCTGGTGCTGTATTTTATACATCTACATATGGCAGACTATTTTAGAACATGCATAACTGCCTATTTTTGTTCACTTCAGTTGGAGAAAAAATTACTACATGCAGCTAAAGCATTTGTTGTGTTGGTCTGTGCTGTCAATGGACAGACATTTAGATTCAAAGCCCTGAGCAGCCTGGCCTTGTGGAAGGTGCCCCTACCCATGGCAGAGGGTTGAAAGTAGATGATCTTTAAAGTTCCTTCCAACCCAAGCCATTCAGTGATTCTCTGATTCTATGGCTACATAAAATCGCAATGAAGAAATGACTTGTGGGAAAAAAAAAGAACTGGGAACTTCTATGCAGGAGGCCAAAAACTGTATTGTTCTTAATAAAGTCATTGTTGATGCAAAAATAAAAAAAAAAGTCTGAATTATTAACACATTGTAAACAATAGTTTAAAGCAAATTAATCTAAAAATTGTGTTCCTTTGCAATTAGAGCACTTTTCCTATGATGGTTGTAAAAATTAGTTCTCACTTTAGCAGACATCTATTTCTGAAGGCAAAGATTTCCAGCTGCACTAACAATGATTGAACTTTGAAAAAACCCTACAAACCCAAGCACCAAACTAAAAAAACAAGAACAGATTTTTGGGAGGCCCATTTCATGTGAATATTGCTTCTTTTCTTGAGGAAAAGGAGAAAAGATTAATGGAAAAAAAAGCTTTGTTTTGAGGAATTTTTAATTAAATCAGATGGAGTTTTTTACAAATTGATATTTAAGTTTCAAAGCATAATGTTTGGGCATTGTTTGGGACCTCATGAGTGAAATTATCTTGAACATTGCTGTTTGAGAGTTCTTCCTCCCAGCACAAGAATATCCCGAACAAGCCCTTTGCTGTATTGACATGCTCTAACTATGTTCACAGACCAACAGAGTAACTAATACAAATATATGCAATTTCAGTGAGTAAACTTGAAAGGTGATTCATTGCATTAGATAGAAGAGTGAAGCAATAGTGTGGGTCAGTTGTACTGTATAGCTGTTTTTTTTTAATACCATCACATTGTAGCACTGCTTTTAGTCATGGGTACTGGAACAAATTATCTGCAACTAGAGAATCACACAACAATATGATTGGTTTGGGTGATATGCAAGCATGATATGGCTTGGGTTGAAAGGGACCTTAAAAATCATCCACTTCCAACCCCCTGCCATGGGCAGGAATACCTTTCACTAGACCAGGTTGCTCAGGGCCCCTTTCAGCCTGACTGGACACTTCCACGGATGGGGCATCCACAGCTTCTCTTGGTCATGGTGTCTCACCCTTGTTACAGGGAAGAATTTCCTGTTCATGTCCAATTTGAACCTAATGTCCTTGAGTCTAAAGCCATCATGTACATACGAGGTTTCTTACAAAGTTTGCTACTGAGATTTAAGAAAATCCTTCGTACCACAGAATTACTAGTTTCTGGTGATATGGTTCTTGGCAACCCATTGTTCCCAATTTATTGGATTGATCTGAAGTTGTCCAAAATACCTTAAAAGTCAGTGTAACATACAATGAACCTCTCAGCTTGCAGGTGTTACCGTAACTCCTTTAGATCTTAGAGAATAATTTTCTGAATAAAGACAAAGGGTTCAAACATTAATAAGGCAATATTTGCAGACCTGCCTCTGTGGAAGAAGGAAGAGTGGATAAAGAACTTTTCATGTTTGATCAGAGGAAAGGTCTGTCAAGCCCACTATTCTGTCTTCAGCTGGAGGAAGGAAGATTGTAGTATAGCAGCCTGGTTGTGTATAAAGTGTTTCTCAAGCATATCACAGCACCTTTCAGCAGACAGCTATTAGATACTCTGTGACCCAGCTGTGGCCTGACAATTGTGTCTAATGTTCTGTGACAGACCTTTTGTTCTCTGTGAGTTCATCTAATCTCTTTAGAACCCATTTATGCTTCACAACATCCTGTAGTAATGGGGTCTACAATTTAATTAACAGGAATAATGTATTTCTGTTTATATACTCCAGACTTGCTATCTTCTAATGTTGCATGCCTCTCCTTGAATGTGAGAAACATCAGTTGTGCTATAGTCTTCATGCTGCACAGACTTTGCCTGACATCCAAGAACCCTTTCTGGGCACAGAAGTTTAAATCTGTTTGTACAAGATTTGTCTAAAACCTGTAAGGATTGTAGAGTAGGGGGTTTTTTCCCCCTTCCATTTTTGTGGTCTGCTTGATGTAGTCATAAGAAAAAACTACCAAACATGCCGTATTCTTCGTGAAACAGAAACATCGGGGTAATTTTTGTGAACAATGTATGTATAACACAGTTGACATGATGTTTGCAGTCCTGTATGACCTCATTAAATGTGTTTAATGCAGTTTCTTGTATCATATACATACGTGTTTGAAGTCCACATGGAGCACTTCAAAAACTTCCTTCAGAATATAGAATTTAGATGTGAGTGATATCTTGCCTTCTTTATTATTGTCTTTCTCTCAACATTTCTACTCATCACTGCTAGTTCAGGGGTGTTTTACTATTATTAGAGCTGTAGAGTTTTCCACCAATAGTTCTGATTCCTTCATGTTCTTGGTCTTTTATTTGTCCTTTTTACCCCATATCAAAATGATGAGCAACTTGCTGTTAATAAAAACTTATTCAGAAATAAAAAATAATTTCCTACTGTTAGTGGATGAAAGTAGATTTTTCACCTGCTACATTCTGTATTACTCCTTCACCTGAGACATCAAAGGACAGTATTTTGTGATATTAGTCAAAAATTGTTGATTACAAGTTGTAACACATGTGAAAACTGAATTTGGTAATTTCGGCTTTGTTGCCCATAGAACTCAGATTAGCATGGTGCTTTTGTAATGGCATATGCAATAGGATGTTGAAAAAATGCTAGGTGGATGAAGGGATATTCTTGTTAACTCTTAAGTTTTCTTCCAAGCAGGGCAGCTACTGGGGATTTTACCATTCTTACACAATGCCAAACCCATCTTAAGCTAGCTCTTGTAGCAGCTTGCTGTTAGAATTCTCTGTTATTGTATGTGTCACAGCACTCCTTCCAGCTTCCTCTCAAGCCTGTGCCCACCTCTGTTCCTGTGTTTCCTTTTCACCATGATTTTCTCAGCTCTTAGCTGCACTTTCCTGAGTGCAGCTGCTGCTCTTAGCAGCTCCTGCACATAGCAGTCCTGTGAAGTTAGGTTCTCTGTACTTCCACTATTTTTTTTTTTTTTGACTGTTATTTTTTCCAGGCAGATTTGGTTCTCCTGGTTGTTTTGAGCCTGGTAGTTGGACCTTGCTACCTGAATTTGCTACTGAGTAGATTCAGATGCTGCACAGTAAACTTTGCTCTTCTCTGAACCCTAAGAAGCCTTCAACCTTAGTAGTCTTTGTTTTCCTTTTTCATTCAAGTAAAAATAGAGGTATTAGGCTTGCAAACACGAAGAGAGAGTAGAAGGATACCAATGTTTACATTGCCTACATTGTTCAGTAGCCAACCTATACATCTGACTTGAAGCACTCACCATTTTGTACATTTCAAATTTAACTCTTACTTCTTCAAGAAAAATGTAAGATCTCGTATCTGTGCAAGTTGTCATACTGCAAGTGTAGTCCTAGACTAAGGACACTGGAAGATACTAGTTTGCATTCTGTGAATTAGAGAAGGCAGGGTGTTTATTGGCATATTTGAACTCTTAATGAGCTGTGTTGTAGGAGTTTAGCATTGTTCAAGGATCACTATTATATAAGTAGTTTACTGTGTTGTCTGTTGGCGTCAGCTGATGTTTCCTGAGTATTGTACGTTAATCTTCTCAGCATGTAGCCATTTGTATCTTAAGAACTATTTGTTTTATGAAAAATTATCTTTTAATAAAAGTAGTTTACCTTTTTAGAGATGAGGAATCCAATTAGTGTCTTATTCGATGCCAGTGCAAGGACTGGCATCCTTTACTTTTTGATGTGTTTGCAATATGTGTTACAGGGCAAAGAGAGCAAAATGCTGTCATTAAATGTCCTTAATCCCTGTGCTTTTCTTTTTGTGAAGCAGTGGTGAATTGAGGAAAGCAAAGTGAAAGATAAAACAACTAAGATTTTTCTGCCCTGGTGGTTATATCTTCTACTCTATGATTCTGTGTTCCCCATAAGGATTAAATGAGCTCTGTGATGCTTGTTGCACATCACAGAGCTTTGCTGTTTAGTAGCAGTCTCTGAAAAATTACTTTCCTACACTGATGTGTGCACTGCTGGTTTGTGAAACAGCTTATGTGGCTAAGTGGAATTATATACTACTTCCCTGACCATCCAGTGTGTTAAAAGATGTGCTGGCTCTATGACTCTTAGATTATGAGTGTTTTAAGGGTCCTCACCCTGAAGGATCAGATCACCTTGGTATTTTGCAGTTACCTGAAAACACCCATAGAATAAGTCAGAATAAGGTAGAATAAAATACTTGCAGAATGCTCACTCAGTCGCTATTTTTGTAGAGTTTATGGAAAAAGAAACTCACCTACTTAAGTCCAGAGGATTCCTTCACCCTTTTTTGTTAGTCTGTAGCCAAGCTGATAGTTGCCTTACAGCTACACAGCTGAAGATCTATCACTTACTGTCTCTTGGGTTGCCCAGTATTGGTCTCAGAACAAGACATGAATTTAGCATCTCACCCATTACCTCCAAACACTTTTTGAGGGTTTTTCAGATTCACATGCCTCAAAAGGATTTTGTAAGTATAGCTCACTGAAAAACATAGCCCTGACATTCTTTTCTTACAACCAGTGATGTTCCTGCTGCTCTGGAAATGTTCCATCTGTTTAGCACAGCTGGAACTGAAAAGTCACCAGCCTGTTGTAATGCAGCATGTCCCTTCCAGTCCTGTGGAGCAAAGGTTAAAGCCCAGGTAAATGTGTGTTCAGAGTGTGTCAGATGACATATTTTGTTGAACATCAGGTTTGATCACACCGGGTTGTGCAGCTGGTTGTTCTTCACATTTATGATTAACCTTTGTGTTTGCTCATTCCTTTGGGTTGATGAAAGGGTGAAGGATGACTGCCCAATTCTCTTTGAAGAATTGCATTTCAACAAAATTAAGACAAATGTAAGCTATTTCAGCAGTGCTTACATCAGTGCTTAATTGAGGTGGTTTATTCATGGTGCTAGAGTAAACAGCACCATCTGTGCAGAAATCCCTGCAGATCTCATTGTGTTGGTGGGTGAGGATGACAACCCACTGATGCATACGGAAAGGGCAGAAATACTTGATACTTTTTTTTTTTCTTCAGTCTCCACAGGCAAAGCATGCTTCCGTTTTTAGTGTGTACCAGCATCCTCTCTGAGGGAGTTGCCAGAAGTGGGGGAGAAATGGGTTTGAAACTTTAGAATGCAGAGTTTTGAAGTCACCTCATAACCAAGGGACTGCACAGGACTTGTGCACACATGTTGTCCAGTGTGACAGCATTGCCTACCACAGTCAGTCACAGCATTGGCATCAGGGAGGTCTGTGACTACTGAGTTGAGGCTGTTGTGCCCATTTTTAACAGAGGTGATGGGGGTACTGTTGGTTCATCAAACTTCCCTCATTCTCCAAAAGAATCATGGAGCACATGCTGCATGTGCATTTGGAATCCATCTTCAGTCCACAAAGAGAAGGAGGGTCACGAGGGTAATTGATGCTTGCCCAAGGTGTTCGCCTTCTAGGATGAAATGGCTGGTTGGGTGCACAAAGGAAGAGCCATGAATTTAATGATCAAATTTAGTGCAATTACAGCAGTCTGTGATTACATTATCATAGTCTATTATGAAACACTGTAAATTGCTACTCTGAAAGTCAACAGGCATGCTTTTGGTTAATATTTTGCAAATTATGGTGCTTGTTCATGGCAGTCTATGTACCGTGTTCCTTTTATAGTGCAAACTGACTTAAGCATCATATTGCAGCACTAAGGTGTGAATTACTTTTGCAGTTATCTGCTATAATCAGCATTACAGAAATTAATTTAGTCACGTTCTAATTATGCCTAATGCATGATTATTTTGTTTAATATCCCATAGCAAAGAAGCTAAATAAATTAGATGCAGAATGTTGAATAATGCTAATGGTATTCAAGGAATTTGCACTGAGGCGTAGAAGATTTAGACTACCAAATGAGTTGAAAGTATTTCAAGAAAATGGCTGCTAAAAAAATATTCTAAAGTTGGTGTGTGCCACAACACACTTGGCTGTTTTATAAGTTCTTGCCTTTTATCCACGGAGGTTTCAATTTTGTATATCACCACTGTATCATGTCTCCTACTGCAACTATAGATCTTCCTTCTTTTTATAATAGCTTCTTCAGCCTGACTATTTCATAACCTTTTGGAAACACGGTTTGTGTTTGAGCAAAGACTCTTCTTGGAGTACAAGACACTTTGGGAATGGTGAGAGGTCCAAGAAACACTGTTAAAAGAGACTGCAAAACCACATAGCCTGCTGAGAAAGAGACACAAAGTGCAGTTTTCTTAGTGTGAAGGTGGTACTTAGAAATGTATTTCTGGAACAAGGCTCTGCTGCTTAGGCTTGGAGACAGCAAATTGTACAAGAAGCAGACTGTGATGTATCCTCAGGAGCTGAGTGCTTACAGCAATTAAATCTCATTTCTCAGTCAGGAAAATACATGAAGTGATTTAAAGAACCTGTGCAATCAGAACTAAGAAAGGTTGTCTGTTCTAAGGAAGAGAATGGTCCCCTGTACAGTGGTACTTGACCCAGGAGAGAATGTCCTCTCTAGAGATGCTGTCCCCATTGCAGCATCTCTCTCAAAAATTAATGAAAAATAGCCTGAATATCACAGGAGCTACAACAACAGCAACAACAAACAACCGATTGGAGGAGAAAAACACAGAGCATAATTTTACACAAGACAACTTGCAGGTAATGAAGTAACACCAGTGTTCCTGCAGGGAAGCAAGGGTCTGATTGCTGAAAGCCTGTAAAGAGTAAAGACAAACATTGACATTTCTCCTCTTCCCTGCTTAGCTGCGGGAACACTGAGGCTGTGCTGTAGAAGCTCTCTTTGCCCTTACAGTGAATTGACTGCAAGATCTTACCTTTATGCCTCAGATTAGTCCTAAGGCCCTTCTGCTTAGACAGGGGCACAGGGTCCAAAAGTGCCCCAGCTGGGTAATATTAAACATTGAGGATATCACATGCAAGTTGCAATCCTGGCCTTCTTTGCAGGACCAAACAGAATGATTTCCTCATAAGTAGAAGGACCAAACCTGGAATTCTGCCTTTCTGAAAACTGATTTGGTTTTCTATATAAATTGGGGTTCAAGTCTGTCTATTGTGATTGACTGTGTTGAGATCTTAAAGGGTAAGAGAAAGAAATATGGTGGAAAAATACAAAGATATTGCCAAAGTAATAACTTGATAGAACTACATGAAAAATGTACAGATTTTTTCTCCAAAAAAAATCCAATTAGTGAGATATACTGAATGTTTCTAGGGGTTGTCAAGACCTGAACAGATTTGTCTTTCTAAACAGAAGGTTAAGGTACAAATTATTTTTTCGTGAAAATAACTGTTTCTGTGAGCTTGGGCAATTTTTAGACCTAATTTATAACTATTTAATAATCTACTTTGTAAAGAAAGAAAGTACTGAAATTGTCAAAATTAAGGAAAAAAAAAACAGTGAAATATTAGGAGATATAATGACGTAAATTTTAATCCTAAGTGATAATGATACTGAAAACATTATATACTAATGAAAGCTTACCATGTTAGATTCTCTGCTTCATGCATATGAGAATGTTTTTTAACTGAGCCTAGTACCTGGGGTTTAAAGAATAACTCTTGATTATACCATATAAATGTAAATGGACTGTTTTAACATAACTGAGGAGGTGCTGTTCTTCATTGAATGCCTTTTCCTTTCATGCTCTAAAGAAAGGCTTTGAATATATGGTACATTTTTTTCAAGCAGAACCATAGCACAGCTTAGATACTCATTCCTCAGTTTATTTATCATTTTGATATGTTGGAGAAGGAAATCCTGGAGCCACAGATCATTACGACCCCAACTCCGCTTAAGTCTCTGGACTAAGAAAGACAGACGGAGCTCTGGGATTAGCAGGAGTTGGCCCTGTGAGTTGTTACTTAACTTGAACATGGACCATCAAACTTGATAGTCCTGGACAGCCTAACAGAGACATAATGTACTGACTGAGGCATCAGATGAACATGTTCCCATAATAAGATGAATTTAAACCCATTTTAATTGATCTATCAAGTGCTGTGGGCTTGTGCCCAGGAGTGGAGTGTCAGTGTTAAGCTGAAAGCTGAGGCTGGAGAAGGAACCAAACCCAAACCATGATGGTAGAATATTCTTACCATCTCAATGTGTTCCATCAGTAAAAGAATGGTTACAGCAGCCTCTCTATAGTTCAGCTTTATGCCCTGCTCCAGATTTGTTTGTTACTCTGATTTAAATACTTTTAAAAATACTGGTTACAGTTCTAAAAGAGATGTGGTCTAGGTAACTGTAAACTGGTTTAGCTGTCTGCTTTTAATAACTGTCAGTTCTAAGTGAACTGTCAATTAAAATGACAGATTGATTAGAGATATCGACAGTGAATCTCTAGTCAGTGACAAGAAACGGGTTTCTATGCTACAGGACAGCCTGCTGTAATAACAGAAAAACTACTTTTTATAATAGGCCATAAATTAATTTTCTACTGTCTTTCCACAATAAAATAGTATGTTGTTTTGAAAAGAGGTTGGGGTAACAACTTGGAACGAGACTTTTGTAAAACTTACAAAGACATGATTGCTAAATAAGTTCCTGAATTTTACTTAATCATGATTGAGAACTACATTCAGAAAAGCTAAGTAACTGTTTTTATGTGCATTGGAGAACATTAAACAATATAATTCACTGTCTTTAATTAGAAAAGGACAACTGGCAGTTTCAAATGATGTTCTAGCCTCTGTTGTTCTGTTGTAATTAGTCTACATTGCTATAGACTTCACCTCTCACAAATACTAACCTCACTAGATATTGGAAACACATATTTAGAAAAGCAAAAGACAAATGAAAACCATTTAAAATTATTTTAAATCAAATAAAATAAAAAGTTTCATGATTAAGAGAATTATATAATTTTCCTCCTTTTCCAATTAGTCAAAAGATTTCCTCTTGACTATTATCCCCCAAAAAAACAGAAGAGCAGTTTACTAGCATTACTTGATTAAGTTTCCAACTATGTTTGTCGATCCTCTCTCAGTTTATGTGAAATTGTTCTTGCAGTATTCACCCCACTGCTTCCATATATCATCTACAGAAATTTGAAGAGCTGAATCAAATACTGTGGGCAAACCTAATCAATTCAGCATTTTCTTGTCTGTGTTCCACAGTTCTAAACAAGACTCTGTCTTAGCATTGTTTAGTTATGCTTTTCTCCTTTGATTAAAAGGGAGGGTGCCTTACTAAAATGACATGATTGTTACTCAGATTGTACTAAGATAAAGGAAAAATCTTACTTGTTCCATTGATCTTTTTAATTTCCACTCTAGGATTCAAACTTTTACAATTATCTTTTGTTACAGACTGTTTCTATTCCTATTAGAGATTGACTTGAAAGACAGGTGCTAGCTTTTCCATTGTTATTTTGTTAGCAACCACTTTCTGAGGAGCTAATTCATAGACTAAGCGGCACCCACTAATTTTATGATGTTGGTAGTAATTTCCACTTCCTCACTGGGAGGTTCAAAGACTAAAAATGCTTGACTTGGATAAATTTAACTTGATAGAAAACCATGAATAGGTAAGTGTTGTTAGAACTGTGTGACTTGTAGGAAAATGGACCACCCAGCATAGTGCCATATAGAAATATCTGTATATTGTCATTTAGGAGTGTTACCCAGAGATTAAGTTCCCAGCTGTGGTTTCCAGGCCTAAAAAGCTTGGTGCTAGCTCGTTATCGCTTGCTTTTCTCATCACACAGTCTTGATACACCTGTTGTTGCTAAATGTCCTTTAAGAAGTCAGCAGAATGACCAGAAATAGTACAGAGGATTTCCAACTCTTAGCTCCAGCTCTTGTCCTATCACTCAGTATTAGTCCTGTCTTGAGAAAACTGGATTGTAAGAAGAAGAGTAATGAAAATCATGATTTCTGCATTCATGGTAAGCTGGACTAGAGATAAAACTATCTTTTTGTTTCCATTGTGTGACCAACTGTATTTTTGTGGAGATTGCTGCTCAAGCATTTTACCTAGGAATTGCTAATGGCTCAACCTATCTTCTCCATCTCCAGCAAAATCCTTTAGTGCTCATCTGCATTAGCTCCAAACAGCATTTTTAGATTTATAGGGGAAATAGAGTGATTTATTACCATTACACAGAGTAAGTTATCCACACAATCAAATGCTTAAACATTACTCTAACTCAACCCAAAACAATTTCTTTCTAGTGAAATAAAAGAACACTAAATGGTCGAGTCTGGCTCCTAATAAGACTGGATCATGTAATAGTGTTTATATTCATAAATTAAGAGATAGCAATCACTGGGTTTTATTCTATCCAGAAATCCAATAAGAAATTATTCTGTGAACTCAAAATACTTCACTCATGTGTTGCCATGTGAGTACTGATAAATCTAGTTATAATCTTACTGGAAACTTTATCTTGCTCCTTTCTCCCTACAAAGATGAGTACCTGGATAGTCAAAGTGACAGTAAAGAATGTGTTGTTGACCCTTGGCCATCTCATTCTTTCTACACTTGAGCACTTCCAGAGATGGTGACTCCATTTCCCTGGGCAGCTTATTTCAACGCCTGACCACTCTGCCAGTGAAAATTTTTTTCTGATATCAAGTCTGAACTTCCCCATGCACAACTTAATGCCATTTCCTTCAAGAAAATCTCCTGCTGTGTGTGTACTGCTGAAGGCTGGTGGGTTTGACTCACAGTAAGGCATTTGCACCATTTATTAGTTAATTACTGACTTGTTTGTGTATATATCTTGTAGCCCAAAAGTTGGAAGTCCGTGTGGTGACTCGCTGTGGCCTAAGAGTTGCGAAGGGACTGAGGTTTGACATGGGGTTTGGATGCCATCCAATACATGTATGATTGAAGTTAAATGCAGGTAAACCCAGAAACTCAGGTGAAATGTTAGACCTTTCTAATAGTGCCTTACTGTGCATCCTTACACTACTGGATCCACAGATAATGAATGTCCTGAAAACCAAGTACACCAAAAAGCCAGGCAGATGACAATGGCCTACCTTCTTGCCTTTTTGTTGCTCTGTCCTTTACATCTGCAACCCTTCATAATATGAACATCAGGGGTATGATTCATGGGCTCTAAAGCAAACCAGGATCCCACAGCACAGGAAGTAAAGCCACTCTCTTACAACTCTACAAAAATACCTGAAAGGAGGTTGTGGGAGTTGATCTCTTCTACCAGAAGTCCCCACATAGCAGGAGATTTTCTTGAAGGAAGTTTTTCTGTGTTGTGATGAACTGAAAGGTTATTTAGAAAAATAACCTATAGGAAAAATCCCTTCAGTAATATCATATTTTAATCTGACCTGCTGTTTCAAGCTTTACTTTATGCTGACATAAAAAATGTGAAACTTCTTTGTAATGACAAATGCAGCTCTGTTAGATCTCACTGAAGTGGCCAAAAAAGACAAAAGTGAAACACAGCAAGAACATTTACTTTCTCTGAAACACTTTCTCAGGCTTTACCAAGTTGAAGTTAATGGACTATTGAAAGGTGGTTTCTAGGTGTTTTCAGATTAAAACAATGGATTTTTCTTTCCAATGATTGAATCTGCTTGACTTCTTTTGAATCCGTCCACATTTTTGTCATCTGCAGTATCCCACGGCAACTAGTTTCAGAACTTAGAGCTGCTCCCTTTTGCTTATTTGAGGCAGGCTTCTTATTGACTTCACTTTATTTCCCTTAGTTCTGTCACTGAAAAAATAGCACCACACAATTAATCCTTATCCAACCTGGGATCCTTCCTCCCTTGCCCCCTCCTTTTGATTTTCTAGTTCTTCAGTATGGATAAAATTAAAACAGAAACAGTTGAAAATATGACTCGTATAGGGAAGGAAAAATTTCTACCTATTCAGAGTAGATTTGGGTATGTATAAACACTGAACAATGTGGGTACTCTTTTTCATGAAACTAAAAATATTTACAATTACTTTATGTTTTAAATGCTTTCATGAAGAACCATGAAGACTGATTATTTCTTGAGTTGTAGGCAGCAATAATAGGGAAAACTGCAAACATCAGAGAGTAAGTTGCTGGCTGCATCATCCTCTTAGTTAGCAAGCTAACTATTAACCTGGGAAGAAAACACAGGCAAACCTCTTGGAACCCTATCCCACTTTTTAAGAATGTCTTAAGAAAACCCAAAGCAAAACAAAACCCAGAAACAAACAAAGATAAAAAATTCACAAAGTAGCAAAGTGAAGGTAAATATCTTAAATTGTTGTTTTCAGGTACTTCATGAACTAACAATTACCACTTCTGGATTAAAAAACAAAAGCTTATTCACAGTGTATGAGCCTTTTGACCATAATATGCCCTTTCTAATCAAGCTCCAAAATCTTAATTCCATTTCATTGCAGGGAAGCCATTTCAAAACAACATTATTTTCCTTTGAAAATTTTATGTTTAACAGAGTTTTGGATGAGATCTGGGCACAGGAGGACAAGTCATCACATTGTGCCGACCCTCTGAAATGCAGAGACTGTGCAGCAAATGAACAACCTAATTTGTGATGTCATGACCAAAGCACTCTTTCTCTCCCTCATCGTATAGGATGAGCTGGCAACTGATGAAGTGTGTTTGGCTTTGGATTGCCATTGTGGAGCATCTCTGTTGCAAAAGCATGACCTGCTGTTAAACACTTAAACAGGCAGAAAAATTGCTGAGAATATGAATCGTTTATTGTGTTCTCTGTTTTGCACACACATTTAAATGTTTATATAATTTTATGGGAACTCTTACATTGTTTGCAGACTCCATAACTTCTCTAAGGCTCTGTACAAACTTTTAAAAGCATATTCAATGTTAATGTTCAAGTACTGTAAAGCGAATGCAGGGGACTGATAAATTATATGTGACATTTATTATGCAACATTCGGTGCTGACCCAGAGCTGATGGAAATTACAGAGTATTGTTTGCCTGTATTTGTTCCCATTAAGAGTACTTGTTCTCAGTGGCTCTTTGGGCTGCTCATCTTATCCATTTATCTGTTTAGTGGCTTCAGCTGCCTGAAGTCTTTCTAACTCTTATGATCAATTCCACTTCTGTAAGAACAAATACAGGAGGGGGATCATAATCAGAGGAAAGATGTGTGCTTTGTCTTGCATGTCTTCACAAATGGATGGGTGAAGGTATGGGTGCTTAACGACATGCAATGGGGTCTTAATGTCTCTACTGACTGGGCAGCAGGTTTGTTGCAGAGCTCAGACAGTTTGGCTCCTGAGATAGACAAGTGGGTCTGCACAAGCCTGAACTTCGGAACTTTGGGGTAGAACAGGAGGTTCAAGGGTGGACATGGGGTAGGCGGTTCGGGATGGCTGTACCTCAGGCAAAGGGGAAAGGCAGAGGAAAACATGAGGCCTGGAGTTTAGGATAAAAGGAGGCTGCGCCCTCTGAAACCCCGAGAGAGAAAACCCCACGGTCGTGTGCCCCGGTTCACTTTTCTCCCTTTCTTTGAATAAAGGTGAAGGTACTCATCTGTCGCATTTTCAGACATAAACCCTAGCATTTGTGGATTTTCCTGACAAAAAGAAGTAACAAAGTTGAAAAAAGGTAAAAGCTTGCAGTTAAGACAGGGGTTGCAGAAAAGCAGTTTTCTTTTGTTCCGTGCAAAACTAGAACAGAACAGAAAACTAGAACAGTTCTTTTCTCAGATCTGTCACCAACTCTCAGTGTCTTAAATAAAATTGTAATGTATTCCTGAGTTCCTTCATCAATTAATTAGTGCTCAGTGTGTCACTGTTATGAGGAATTCAAGGGACTTTTTTTTAATGATCAAAGCAAAGTGGCAGACTAGAAGGAAATCTCTTTCTCAATATGCAATAATACTTAGGCACATAAAGGTTGTGGCCTGCCATGTGCCAGTGTCATACTGTGCTTATACATATCTTGTTAGAACAGTTACATTTAGCTCTTGCAAAACCTTTCCAGCAGTTGTACTTTCATAACTGTCAGAATGATTGAGTAGTTTGGATGACTTCCAAGGCTCATTCTTCTCCCAGTAACCTAGATTTTTTAAGATCAAGTGTGTCAGAGACAACAATATTCCCTAGCAATGCCTGTTACAGGAACTGGTGGAAACATCACTGGATGTGACTCAAACCAGATAAGAATATGGTTTGTTGAAAATTTATATTGGCAGCTCTTGATCATAAGTGTCAAGTTTAGTCATATTAAGCCTGAACAATTTTTGTGTTTATCCTTCTGAATTATGGACAGGGAAATAATCTTCTGATGGCAGGTGATTAAGAGACTGACATCTATCCCATGTAAGAAGAACAGAAAAGAATGTTGAAATTCTACAAAGATTCTTCAACAAGGGAGTGTTGGTGGTCAGTCCCTCCTATTGAATGGGGCACTTTTCATCCTTGTGGTGAGTGAGGTGTGTGAGAAGTGTGGTCATGGACTCTGAATGGACTTAAAGGCAGAAACAAGTATTTTTGATGTTTGGTGATTACTTGAAAAAGCAACTTCTTGAATATTTGCTCACAGCATTCTGTCCCTGTGCAGTGTCCTTACCTTTAGTACTTTCAGCCCAGAAGAGACTCAGGGGAAAAATTCTTATATTTTGGTGGAGTCTGTTTAGGAGCAATTACTTAGTCTTCAAAATGTCCAGACATTCTTCCTCTGTGGTAAGCATCATCATGTTTTAATCATGATATTTTTATTACTCTTTCTAGCTATGTGGAGGAATTGGATTTCCTTGTAAAAGCTAATAACTTCACAATTACTGAGGTACTGTCTGAGAAAGGAAAGGGAAATCTGATGTAGGCTTTAGTGGACGTGGACAACAGGCTTCATCTGTGATACTGAATGCATTCATTACAACAGGAGATAGCAGAGGGAGGAGAGATGAGCACACTTCAGCAAGTGAAGGCTCTTCAGGTTTATAAAACAAATGTTGAAATTTTTTTCTTCATTTTTGCAATCAAGATACTAACTTTTCCTTTTTTTTTTTTTTTTTAACACAAGTGCTCTACATGCTTCTGAATTATGTTAGCTGATTCTTGTCATGTGTTCACAGATTAAAATCTGTCCAGTATATTTTTTAAACTGTAAGATTTTACCTTGTATCTTCAAATGAAGAGACTTCACCAGCTGCAAGGCAGCAAAGATATGCAGCAATGTGTTTGCAGCCACACTGTCCTCTGCCTTTATGTTTTTTAGGCTGGGAGACAGCATGGTAAATTATTTGATGCCTGCTGGGAATAAAATTCCATGCTAGCTAATGCTGTTACAGAAGGAGCATATGCTGTATTGGTAATAGCAATGATGTGAGCACTAACTGTGAGCACAACAGCTTTTCAGGAAGTTAAGAAGGTTTGAGATGCAAAAATGTAAATTCACTGAAGATTTACATATTTTAATGATAAAACATATGTGATAATTTAATCAGGAGATTCTAGGTGGAGGAATGGGGGACAGAGGAAGCACATGTTGATAGCATTTCACTGGTGATACTCTCCTCATGCTGCCAGAAGGCAACAAATAGTTTTGACCTACCATTTAATGTGAAAATGAGATGCCATTAGAGGATAATTTTGTAACTCACATATATTCCTGAGTATCCTTCTGCTTTCATCTGCTAGTATGCATCCTGCTTATAAAATTATTGGATATAGTGTAAGAACTTTGAGACCAAGTGGAGGATGCTGGCATGGGGAACACGCTCTCAGCCACTAGAAGTTGTCTGGAGTCACTGATGCCCAAGAAGTTTAAATTTAGTCTGTCACAGTGTCTGCTTGGTTTCACAAATGAAATCCTTGGTTAATATTTCCCTCCTATCCTATGGGTCATCACAGCAGTCTCAGCACCTGTGTCCATACACAACCTCTCCATCCTCCACCAAAAAAGTTCTTCTTCCCTCTGCCAGTGTTGTTTTCTGTCACTTGCAATAGTCTGTTTCTCATGCCTCCTCAGCCAATTTCCAGTTTGTACCTATTTATTCTGCAGATCAGTAGCCTCCTAAATTAAAATGTAGTCCACATGTTCTGGAGACACCACACTAAATTAGGCATTGTTGCACAGGGATAGTTATTTTCAATAGTAAGTATAGATGATTCAGACTTAGATGCAGATTTTTTTTTTTTTGCAACCTGGTTATTATTTTCATGGAAAAATCAAACCTCCCTGTACTTCCAAGTGTGTGAACTATGCTGATAGTTCATAGATGCATTTTAATGCTATGCTATGAAATAATTAATTCTTGTCATGGGGAACATCTCTCTAGCAAACATACCATGAGGTGCAGACCCAGTTCCTGGAGTCTTTCTTCTTTGAAATTTGTATAAGCTCTTGCTGCTGCAATCCTGTTTAAGGGTTGACAGTGCGTTCAGTTTAAAAATCACATTTTTTAAAGAATTCAGTATGCAAACATGATTGTGGCAGAAAATTGTAGTACCTACAGATGACTTAGGCAGAGGGCCTTCTTCTATTCTTGGCTCTGGGGCTTTTTAAAAAAATACACACATATCTCATCCTTTGCTGTTTCTTTCAGCTTAAGAAAACAAGATAGAGACTGCTGATTGGGGATGACACTTTCTGTGGCCTATGAGAAAAGTTTGCAGTTTGTGTAGCTGCGATTTTAAACAATCTGCATTTTTTTTTAACTTGGCAGGAAAGTTTAGATCGTCCAATGGCATGGGACTAACACTATTTGTTCAAAATTTAAAATTTTTTGCTAATGGGGGCCACAACCTAAGCTTGTATTCACCAATCCACTTAGACTTTTACTTGGTTCAGCAAGATGTACTTGTGGGCTTCATTTCCAGTAAAATCTATGACATGAATTGAAGCCCATTTTTTACGCCTTGCTCAATAAAGATGTTAGATGTAGATTAAGACCCTCTTCCAGGATGAGAATGCAGTGTAAGTGAACTGGAACTGAAAAGAGGAGAACCTGCCCTATTCTTGGTGCGGTAGCTGCTGATTAGACAGCTGTAATCAGCCAGGAGGAATTGAAGCACCTGATTGCTTACTCCTGCACTAAAGACTTTAAAGACACATTTCTGGGATGAACAGTTCATGACAAAATTACCTGTGACTACAAGGGAGGGGATCTGAGAGCCCAGAGTGCACTCCCAGAATCCTATATATCGGGTCATGGTCCAAATTCACCAGAAATCAATTCTTCTTGTTTGAGCAGATCAGCACAGCCTCCTGTGCTGCCCTGGCCAGGCTGAAAGCAGATAAGCCTGTTTACAGGAGCTGGCCACATGTGTTTATGAGTCTGATCATGACTTATGTGTACACCATCTACACATGTCACTTTGGTCTAAGTCCATGGCAACCAATCCCACTGATGTGAGTGGGACCAGGCATTCAGCCTCCTGCTTGTCTCCCTCTAATTTGTCACAGAAACATGTTGACTATAGGATGTTTAAATAGTTTAAAACTGTTTAAAGCTCTTTGTCTCTGTTCTGTGTTGCTTGTCTGGCTGTCATACCTTCATTCTTCTTTTCTCTTCTCATATGTAGCCTTTGGCAGAGTCTATTTCTAGATGCCTCATTTTAGTAGAAAATTTATGCTGTTGCTGTGGGAGTGATTCTCTGGTTTAGTGGGAGAAAAAGAGAAGGGTTTTTCTCTGAAAATCTATCACTAGTTTAGTATCAGTGGTATAACCTGTATCCTTGAAAATAAATATGTTGTGGTGAGTTGATTTCTAGAGGAAAAGCACTCCCTTAGGTGGTCTTAAAGCAAGAGCTGGCCATGGTGTTAGGTTTTTTTTTTAATTGAGAGCAAAGCTTGGGCTGAAATTATTTGGGTCTATCAAAATCTAATAACAATATTAGAATTCTGCAGAAGTCATTGTAGGAGTGTAAACCAGCATGTTGTTCTACAGAAATGCTGTGTTCTGGACTAAGTTACTGAGGATTCTCTAATCCAAACTGAAACAGCAGGAAAATTGGATTCTTTAAAAGAACCTGATATTAAATACAATATGCATTTAAAAACTTAATCTGAAAATTGTTTATGGACAATGTCAAATTATGTATAGAATAAAGACAATCTTGCATGTCTCAGTGATCTGTTTTTCACCAGACTCGGCTTCATTGTTTGGTTTAAACATTTTGCACACATCACAGAGACTCTCTTATAAAAGTTCAGGCTTTGGCAGCTTAGACCGAAATTTTTAGGTTTGAGAAAAGCATCCTGTATATAATTGAGTGAATAGCTGTAAAGTCAAGCTACCCTGAATTTCAGTACTCTATTTGTCTTGGTTTTCTCCTCTAACAACAGGATGAGGGTTACTCATGTGGCCTCCAAGTTAACTTAGTTTTATTATTTTTCTAGAACCCGTATTCCATGACATGCAGTTAGTCAAAATGCATACAGGGTACTGTAGAAATTATTTTTTATGAAAAAATTGTACACAATACATAAGGATATAGGCAGAAATTATTTGGAATAATTATACTAGCAGTTACTATGCCTGAAAATGGTAAATATGGCTTGGTCTAACTTTGAACTTCTGTCTTCTTTTTATTTGCAAATTTTTTAACTAGGAGTCTGGTTTCCCTGTGGTAGAGCACAGGTGAGACTGCTGAAGATTAATATAAGGAGAAATATACAACTGAAATGTTGGTTTCTCAGAGAAGTGGCTCTCATTGATGTCAGAGAAACTCAGGCCTTTCTCTAATAATTTCAAAGTTTGGCTCAAAAGTATGGAGCAGAGATATAGATGACCCATGTAGTTTCCAAAATATTTTATCAGTCTCCTACTTAATAGCTGTAAGTCTGTTGAGAAAAATAATATTTGGGAATGTGGTATTTATGGTGATGCTGCAGCATCCACTTCACTTAGCTTTTCTCATGACTATTCTGTGATTCTATGACATGGTGCTAAATTGGCTGTGTTACTCTTAAACTCTAGATGTCATCACTTCTGGAAAATCTTCACACCTTCAGAGCACTTACCCTTGTGTTTTTTAGTATTTCCACTCATTTGAACTTTGAACATGACAGTGGCTGATGCAAGCTTTCTTGGTCTTTCTTGTCATGACCTGCTAAATGGTTTTCCTGCTGATATCCCATCAGGAAAGAATTACCCAAGTAATGGCTTCAAGTTCTACCCAAAAGCATGGTGTATTTTGCCATATTAAGCTGCATGACTATGAAAAAGGTGAAAAGCCATAGCCATGATAGATGTACCAAACAGATGGTTCTTCACTTTACTGTCTTTCAGGCTTTACATTGTTATCATCTGAGGAGTTTGGGATTTTGGTTTTGTTTGGGTTTTTTTCTGTTTGTTTGGGTGGCCATTTTTTGTTGTTGTTGTCTGTGCTTCTCTGTCATAGAACTGAGGATGACTTTCTCTAAAGCTAAAAAAAGAAAAGTTCAATAGGAACCCAGTGTACTCAAAGCTAGACTCCCAATAAATAATTCCCCAAAACTGAAGAAGAAATTAATTCATTTCATTTGGAAAAAATAAAATGTTTTCTATAGGTACTTTTGAAGTTAAAAATTCTGCTTAAAAACTGATTTTTGTTGTTTTAAAAGTTCTATTGAAAAAGTTAACCTAAACTGCGTCTGATGAAGAATTTTGTTTGCTTGAAATAAGTCACTTGCCTTTTATTGCAAGACCCAAAAATACTGATTGTAAGTTGCCTTAAATAAGTTAGTGTGGGATTTAGCCACCCAGCCAGGGAGTCACCTGTAGAGCCAAAGATGAAACACACAAATAAGTCTTCACTCTGGTAAGGAGCAAAGAGACTCTTGTTTTCAGATTGAAGGTACTTCTTTCTAAATCAGTCAGAGAAACATAACAAGCTCTGCTGTTCCTCATTTCACTTTAATAGCTCACATTTCCTTCCCTGTGTGAGTTAAGATGCTTATCTATGTAACTGCTGACATTTTGTACCAGTATCTGCTAAAAATCCTAGGGAAATATGAAAGTGGCAAGTAAAATGGAAGCAGTCTTATGTGATTATTTTCTGGAAATCTTTTGTAGGAAAATATTAGCTGGTAAACAGACAGATGTAGAATTATCAGTGCACTTTCATCTAGTGTTGAAAAACCCCATCATTTTCCAAATCAGGTTCAAACTGTTGACCCTGAAGGTGGTCTGGTGACAAACTTTCTCCAAGGTGTCTGACCAGATATTTCTTTCACTTTTGGTTGCTAATAGGCTTAGAGATCATTGGCATTGCATAAGTATAAAGTAACGTTTGTTTCTGATCTATTATTAAAATCATATAAGTAATTGTTCAGCCTTTAACTGGACCAAAGAAAAAGATTAAAAAAAACAAATAAATGTCAAAAGCCTTTAAGAGCCAGAAGGTGAGAAACATAAAGTAATAATAGCTTGGAGAGCGCTTAATGCTTTAGTTTGTTTGTTTCCATACACTGATTAGGGATTTTACTATTGCCTTCCTACACAAGAGTTCTATGGAAGCATGAGGTATTGTCTTCAAATGCAAAAACTTTTCTGTACATCTACAGTAATCATGTGCAGATCAGCATTCAAATTCTACATGTTTTTTTACTGATACCTATGTTGTCATGTACTCTTCTGAAGGCCGAAGGATTATTTATACCCTCTTAGTGAACTTAGCTTTGCTGTGAAGAATGGTCTACTGCAGGGTAGGATTTGTTTTAATGTATTTTGAATATGAGCAAAAAATTGACATCCATTTGAACACTATTCTGATTTATGATCATAGCATTTGATTTAGTGAAGAATTTTTCACTGAAATTAATGTTCAATATTTAACTGATTGCATTTCAGTTCAGATTTTTTAAAAAATAGATATGTAATACAACTTAAGGAAATCAGAATGTCCTTAAATATGTGTAAAATTTTACTGGCAACAAGAGGAATTTATGAGTTTTTGCAAAGTGATTTATATGAGTCAGATGTTGCCAAGGTTTTTAGGTACACTTCATAAATCAGGAGTCTAAACAATGGTAAGAGTGTTTACAGTACCAAACTATTGTGTGAAAAAAATAAACAAGAGAAATTGTTTACATAAGTAATGAAACTGTTCTACATTTCACTTTGCTTCAGATTTACTGAATTGGAGTTTGCAAGGTGGGGTTTTGGTGGAGAGGAAGGTGATGGAATCAATTCCAGCCTGTTCAAAGACAGACTTGCTGCTGGCTGAGTGAGAACACCTCTGGGGTAGCATTGCTAAGAACATGGAAAAAAACCCTGCACAACAGAGACAAGAGCCCAAGGAGGGGAGGGAGGATATGTGAGATAAACAGCCCTACAGGTACCAAGGTCAGTGGAGAAGGAGGGCAGGAGCTGCTCCAGACACAGAAGCAGATTCCCCTGCAGCCTGTAGGGTAGCCCATGGTGAGGCAGCTGTGCCCCTGCAGCCCGTGGAGATCCGTGGTGGATCAGAGACCCACCTGCAGCCCATGGAGACATCACTGGAACAGGTGGATGTGCCCAGAAGAGGCTGTGACTCCATGGGAAGGCTGCACTGGAGCAAGCTCCTGACAGAACTTCATGACCACCTACACTGAGGCAGTGAGTTTCTGAAGGGTTGCACCTCAAGGAAGGGACTCAGACTGGAGCAGTTTTTGAAGAGCTGCAATCCATGGAAAGGACTTATACTGGAGAAGGTCATTAAAGGCTCTCACACCAGAAGGGACTCCATGCTGGAGCAGGGAAAGAGTGTGGGGAGTCCTGCCCCTGAGGAGGAAGGAGTGGCAGAGGCATGTCATTAACTGACCACAGCCCCTACTGCTCATCCTCCTGCAGCACTGGTGGGGAGGAGATAGAGAAAAATGGGCTAAAATTAAGAAGGGAGAAGCTGGAGGGAAGGTGCTTTAAATTGAATCTATTTTATCTGTGATGTCAACTGCTGAGTGACCTCTTCCTGCCTTTATCTCGCCCCAAGAGTTTTGCTGGTATTTTCTTTCCCCTGCCCTGCTAAGGAAGGTGGCAACTGAGCAGCATGGGCAGGCACTAGCCAGGGCAAAACCACCACATTGGCTGAGGTCATAATGGAACACACAGGTGGAGGCTCTCAAACACCATCTCTACACATGGTATCCAACTCACTTAACTGGGAATTCTACCTGCGTGCCTTATATTCTACATTTAATCTTGTTCAACTTTAGTTGGAAAACAGTTGAAGGGATGAGAATAGTAATAAAATAATACATTTGTTCAGTCTGCAAATGTGATCATCATTGCTACTTCCCACCATGGTAATCGATGAGTGGTACAAGATTTTAAAAATTTTGCCAAGCAAGAATTTAAACAAAGTGAAGTGCAGCTGATTTTCTTTAAGTGCAAATAAAACTCATATCTTGTGTTTGGAAATGCACATTTCTATTGGTATAACATGTTTGAATATATATGTATATCATGTAAAGAAGAAATTGCAATGCTGTCACTTGGAAATACTGACTTCAGTTTTGCCTTGGAGAAATTCAGATTTTTCTGTTTTACAAGATGTAGCATATCTTGTATGAAAGTATAATCTTTTATGATCTTGACTCATGAGTGAATTTATTAGGTATTTCCAATGTTTCCAAGCTTTTTATGAAAACTGCAGAAATTTTCTATGCTCTATGTACATATGCCTGCACTTTTATCAGTGGGTTTAATGATACTGAGTTGCAGAATAATTGGTAGGACCTTTCATTTCACCAGCAGCTTAATGTAAGGTATCCCTGTGTAAACCCTTCCATTACAGTACCTACTTTTGAATTGTAATAAATACAGATAAATAAATCCACATAACTAAATAAATCTTTCTGTGGATGCTATGAGAGAGCAGAAGAGCTCCTGAAAGTCTTCATTTTACCTAATAGTAGACTCTTCTCATTCTTGAAAGTTAAATCTGTTGCAGTGAATTTTCAAGAATCAAAATGGAAAAATCCAGGAATTATATGGAGAAAGTTGAGGAGAGTGAGGAAAATTTTATCCTGGAGCTCCAGGTCTTTTATACAAGAACTGTTGAAGAGTGAAGCAGTTAGTTGAGAACTTTATGTCTGAGTGGAGGCAACCTCATGCAGGCCTGAAATAGACACCACATTTAGGTGAGACAAAGTGGGTTAGAATTTGTGTTTTCCTCCTCTCTTCTACATTTGTCCACAGATAAGCTTATGAACATTACTTTCTGGGGCACAGATGCCCTTCTCCTGTGTATCTTGTCAACCTGTATCAGTGAAATATTGTTACAGGTAGTAGGGCCATATGAGTCCAAAGACTCAAGGGCCTCGTAAAAGAACAAAAACCCCAAAACACAGACATTCAGTCTAGAGAGTAGTAAATGGAGCAATTATTCTCTGAAATACTCACATGCAGGCATTTTCACTCCTTTGGAATTTCTGCATAAACATTTCCCACAGCTGCTGTCTCATTTCGACATATCTCAACGAAAACATCAGGTCTGTCTCTTGAAATGATTGCCTTTGTGGAGACCAAAGGTGCAGTCTAGTACTGGACCTAAACACAAAACTAAATAGTTAACATTTACTTTTGAATTGGATGTTAATTCCTGGATTTTTTTTTCCAGAGTTAGATCTTTTCTACAACCTTGGTAGCTAACACAAGCAAGCCTGTTATCATCAGTATCAGCCAGGGCACTCAGACAGATTAGATTGCAATTGAACAAGACCATATCTGGGTGCTTAATCAGAAAGATGTACAAAACAATATCAACAAACTACAGCCATTTCCTGTCTCATAAAAACTGCAATTTTCCTGAATTTGCAGAACTGGAAGCAATCCAATCAGAAATAACTGAAGTAAATTAGAATAGCTATTTTTTCTCTCTTCTGTACCATGCCCTGAGTACAAACTGTTTGCGTTTCCCACTGTTGTCACTGGCACGCAAGTCACAAGAAACCCAGTCACAACCACACTACACTTAACAGTCCTCTCAATTTATAGCCACTCAAATAAGTGGCAAATGAGTGAAACAAAGGTCTGTTTCATAATGGATTGCAGCAGTCAGAACTGATAGCCTTAACTGTTTTTCACAACACAGCAGCGTTTTATTTATTTTGTTTGGGGTAAGGGGAGGTCACAGAATCAGACAACTGGAAAGGCAAGATTACTAGCTAGTCTAGCTAGAAACTTAGCTGCCTTTTGGAACTGCAGTAGGGCTAGACCTTGAATTCTCTTTGATTTTTAACGGTGGCTATTAAGTTCTTGGTAATGGATCAGCTACTGAACTCACTTTACTGCTAGGTAAGGTGCTGGCAATGGAGACTTTGCTTTACACCTGCAGTAAGAAATCTTGCATTGCTAGATCTGCATATATTTGTATGGGAAAACCAAGCAGACAGCTTAGACTGCCTCTCTCTGCTGGGCAAATTAACACAGAAGCACCTGCTGATTTTTTAACTGGGTTTTGCTCACAAATCAGCAAAAGGACATGCACAACCACTGACTAACTTTTAAAATTGAGTGGCAGCTGTTCCCCTTACAATTATTCCTTAATGTCTTCTTCGGTGCTGGGCAAAGCATGTATTGTAGGAAATAGAAAAAAGGTGTTTTAAGTATGGGGGTTTTTTATTTCTTCAATTAATTGCAAATCCACACAGGGTGCTAATGCTTAAACCTCCTTCTAACCTTCCTCTGAAATGACCAGTTTACCACTGAGTTGAGGCTGGACTCCAGCCTACCCTGGGAAAGTGAATTATTTTCATATAAATGACCATTTCTCAGAAACTGCTAACTTTGCCTTTCTCTTGCAGTCTTCATAAAATTTCCTGTATGCAGATTTTTTTTCCAAATACCACAACATGGATGAATTTTTCTTTTCTTTCTTGAGAGTGAAAGAAACAATATTAACGTTGTCAGCTTTTCTTTTTGAAGTGCTTTCCTGTGACTGGGACTCTTTATATTTGTTTTCCAAATACGTTTTTCCAGCTTTCTGTTGAAAGTGATGAAAATGTGGCATCACCTTAAACCTGGCATAAAGTTTGTATTCTTACTTGTACATTTTAGAGTTCACTTCATGGTTTGCTTTTTTTGGGGGTGCAGGGGGTGGTGCAAGAAGGGTGTTATTTTTCCCTGTGATGGAGGGAGTTTAAACTACATATTTAAACTACTTAATAGCATTTGAGGGGGAAGAGAAAATTTTGCCTTAGAAACAAGGAACCCTGTATCCTGGAGAAATTTCTCTAGCTGCTAATAATGGCAGAGGACCTCCAGCTGGATTTTGTTTGAGCAGGGATTAGAGAGCCAGCAACAGCTACATGAGTTTAACTCAGGAAGACCTATGTGTAACTTCTATGGGTCCTACCAGGCAACTTCTGGTTTGTGAAGCTTGTCCTCAAGGGAGTGGTTTATTTGGGTTTAATGACTCATAAACTTGTGGACCAGCTTTTTTTTTTTTTTTTTTTTTTTTTTTTTTTTTTTTTTTTGTGAACCAATTCTGTTTGATCCTGCAAAATGAAAGGGAATGCTTCAAGTATCCTCCTACATTCTAGAAATCAAATGATTTCTTGAATCACTTAAAGAGGGACAGGAAAGATATGTGACTATGATGCAATGATAACTGTTCTGTGTGCCTTCCCACAATGACTATAAAATGACCCTATTGATACCTTCAACCCACACGATGTACTTCAAAGATGGGTGAATCACACTGTTTTCTAACAGTTTATCATCAGGCAATCAGTTCTTTTATCCCCATTTACATGTCTGCTTTTCCCAGTCACTGGCAAAAAAAAATCATCTTGACTTCAAAACCTGTGAGTAAGGTTTGAGGTAAAGGGCACGTTGTTACTCTCCTTCACCTCTAATGTCACTCTGCAAAGGGTCAGTCTGTTCCTCCTTTTTGTTTTCTTGCATAATGACACCTCCTCTCCAACATCACTATTCTGCTGGCCTCTCCCAGCGCTGCATTCATTCTCACCTGATTTAAACTCTTCATGTACACAGCTGATGAAAAAGTCCATCTTTACCGAGCAGCTCTATAAATCTTTAAGTAGACTTAGATTTACACATAAAATAACATGAAAGATGATAATATATTAAGAGACTGTGATTAACTTGTTCAATAGAAGTAATAAGGCTCCCTATACATAAATAAAAACACTGAAATTGGCAGAAGTTTTTAGCATTCCCAACTGACAGGAATCCATGGAAGCTTACATAGGGATCCAGAAGTACTAGAAGTTGACTGGGAGATTAAAGATATTACAGAAAATAAAACATAATTCAGGGCTTTGTATTCAGCAGGGAAAACCAATGTCAGGGAAGGGAAGTGAAAGCTTTGGGGATTTGCCTTGGTCTCAATTTCTTTGACTTCTATATGACAAGGTTTGAGCAACCTCTGTTCAGAAGATTTAATCTGCATTACAATTATAGCACACAAGCATCTGGTCTAGCCACAGGTGGAAATGTGGATTCCATACTGGATCATCTTTGTAAAGAAGGAAGCTCTAGTATATGAAAGCCACTTAGAGAGAAATATTCTTAAATGGAGACTATATCTGATAATTTGCTTTTCATAGATAACCTTTACTGCAATAGGTGTGGACACATTGTACCTTCAATAAGAAGCTGCTGCAGTTTTGCCAGGAAGAAATACTGATATAAATTTCAGGGGATTAACAAATGCTCTTTCAAATGATGCCCACAAACTGGAAACTACTTATTCAAAACTCGGGGCAGAATTTGTTTTTTCTTGAGTTCCTACACAAGGCATAACTGCTAGAGTTGTATGAAAATTTCAGAAGTCAAGTTTAAAAAGTTGCTATCCTACATTTACCTTTTGATTTAGCCCTCTAAGGCATGATCTGCTTATGTCTGGTTCAGTGATATCTGTACAAAGGACAAGAGCATTCACAAAACAGGACAACAGCAACGAGGAGGGCTGAAAGATTACTGATCCTGCACCTCCACCAAGACACCAGATAACATTCCTGCTTTGGGGTTTAAATTTATGGCTGACAGGCAAGAGGCAGAATATTGGACATCTCTTGCATGTATGTTCTGTTCATATAAACTGCTTCCTCCTTGACCTTTTTTGTTTGAGTTTGTAACCTGGGTTTGTTGCCAGGAAAATTATGATCTTTGTTTTTCCATAATAAAATTTTGTACATAGTGTGTCACAAATTGATAAATGAAGATTTGTTAGTGTTTTAGTTTCACGTCAAATAAAGTTGGTGCAAATCTTCACATGGCTAACATAGACCTGAGTTGGAGCACTGCACATTTGAAATGCTGTCTTTGGTTTCCATGAGACTGAGAGGCATTATTTTGCTGGTTAGATACAGTGTGCAACCTGAAGACTTTCTTTAATTCCACATGGACATATTTGGATATTGTGATCTTAATTTTTGAAGGATGTGGACTTTCTGAAGAACAAGGTTCAGTCAGTTTTCAAGGCTGTTAGCATGGTGCAATGCAGCTGACTTTTGAGTCAGACTTTCAAGGAAAGTAAAATACCTTTTCTAGATATACTCCAGTTAAAAAAAAAAAATCAAAAAAGAAAATGCACTGGTGCTAAGTTATTTACCAAGGAGTAGCTGAAGGCTCATGTAACTATATCTATATCATTAGAGATATGAACCTGATTGCAGGTGCCTGGAAAAATATAATGCTACTAAAATAATTTCTTCAAAAACTCCACCAGAACAGAATTATACATACCCTTTGGCTTGCAGAATGCATTAGAAATTTGACTAAAAATACGATGTGGAAAACCACTGTATTCTAAGTGTGCTGATTTGCCATTTTGTGTGTGTGTGATTGTCTTAATCTGCGACCATTTCTTATCCCAGGAGACGCTGTTAACAAATAAGATGAAAAGTGTCACCTATCAGCCAAAGACTTCTGAAGAAAAGCTCTGCATGCACCAGCAGAGACGGAGAGAGCTGGGGGGTTGAAAGAGGGCATGAGCAGCAGTGAAAAGGCTGCCTGGTGCTCTGGTGCTGATATCAGTCCTATAACTGTGGGTGCTCTGAGCATGAGGTTCATCTCAAAGGAAATTTGGAGTTGCTGTCAAACTGTATTGGATGTAATTTGGTTTTCTAACTAGGACTTTGGGTTACTTTTTCCTGACTTTTCAAATATTATTTTGAAAATTATAAAATCTCAAATTACAGTGCTGTCTACATTTTAATTTTATAATGGCAATAAGTAAACTTGAGATGAAAAGATTTTATCTCTCTTTTATCTATTTCTTTTATCTCTCCTCCTTTCCCACTTCTAACAAAGACTAGTTTAGGTCATACTTCTTCTGTTATCTGGTTACTCAGAGAGAAGCATTTCTTTGTTAAGATCTTTGAGAAATTAAGAGGTTCAGAATTAAGATTAATTAATTGTCCTATCTGGTTACAGTAAGGAACTTATGGAACACTAAGAGACAGACATGTTTATGAGGGGAAACAGATCATCTTGGTAAACATCAACACACCTGAATCAGCAAAACAATGAACAGAATACTGTGCTTTATTTGAAGAATAAATATGATGTTTAAAAAACAGGGCAGTGAATTGTGGTTGAAAATTAGAGGACAATACTTCATCCCTTCTGCTGTGCAGGTTCACACATGGTCCATTTTACCTCCTGCCTGTGCTGGCATGGCAGTGTGAGTAGGTGTAACAGCACAGAGAGGATGTGAGTGGGATTGATCTGGCACACTATGCATGCGAGGCACACACAACTGCTGCTGTTTTATTTTGCCACTATACCAACAGAAACAACCCTTCTATAGATGTCTCTGGCTAAGGATTCTGCAGTCGGGGATGTGGCATGCTTTAGTATAATTCGCATGCATTTCATAACCTGCAGATTTCATAACCTGTTAAAGAGTGGCATTGCAGCAAAGCAATTTTATTTCTCTATGGCTTCTTTTAGTTCTCTGGTGAGAAGGGAAGATGTGTTTTGGGGATTTTTATAGTCATGTTCGAGAATTTGCCAGTCTCTTTCTTTCCCACTGCTGTTTGCGTTGTTCAGCCTCAGTCCCCACACCCTCCTCGCCAAATTCACGGCAAAATTCCGGAACTCCCGCTCGGAAACTGGCAAAACGCTGCGGCATGGCGGGCCGGCGCCCACCTCGCTACGGGCTGCGCATCCTGCCCGGCCTCGCCGCACACCGCCCGCGGATCGGGATGCGGTTTCTCCTCCCGTGCGGTTGTCCTCCCGCGGGCTAGTGTCCCGCTCCCGGCGCCGGTGAACTCGCGGCGCTCCCTCCGCCCCGGGCCTGCCCCGGAGGTCTCTCGCTGCAGGCGTGTAGCTGC
This sequence comes from Anomalospiza imberbis, assembly GCF_031753505.1. Taxonomy (NCBI): domain Eukaryota; kingdom Metazoa; phylum Chordata; class Aves; order Passeriformes; family Viduidae; genus Anomalospiza; species Anomalospiza imberbis. Next base: position 39,546,143 of record NC_089721.1, on the reverse strand, counting down.
CGCTCGACTCGTGGGGGGCGGATGGAGCGGGGCGGGGGGCGATGGAGATGCATCCCCCCGTACCGGCCCCGCTCCGCCCCGCCGCCCCGCCGGGCTGGGGACCGGCCACCGTCTGTCCAGGGCGGCGCGGGGGGAAGGAGGAGGAGGGGAGAGGGAGGGGAGAGCGGGGAGGGAAGGAAATAAGTAAGGAAGGAGAGAAAGAGGGAGGGAGGCGAGGTGTAGCCGCCGCCTTGTCGCTCTGCGTTCTGCAGCCGGCGCGGAGGAGAGGACAGCCCCCGGCAGGCGTCCCGGCATGCTGAAAGTCACCATGCCCTCCTCATCCTCATCCTCATCCTCCTCGTCCTCCTCATCCTCCTCCTCTGGCTCCTCGGCCGCCAGCCGCCCCGGCTCCGCCGCGCCCGACTACTGGATCGATGGCTCCAACAAGGACACCCTGGCTCACTACTTCGAGCTGGAGTCCGAGCTGGGACGGTGAGGCGGCGCCGGGCCGGGCCGGGCCGGGTGGGCGGGGAGTGGCCGGGGCTGGGTGTCCCTGGCCGCGTCGCAATGGCCAGAGCGACAAAACTTTGGCGTGCGTGAGCGGCAGCGGGAGACCGCGCGGCTTTCACCAGGGGCAGGCTTTCGAAGGAAAAATCCCAGCTCCCCGGGAGCCAAGCCGAGAAATCCCCGGGTGAAGGGAATGATTTCTGGAGGAGGCGGACGCTGGCCCGAGCGGGCGGCTTTTAGGCAGGGTACCTGTGTGCTGCCAGTCCCCGTGCGCTGTCGGCTGAAGGGTGGGCATCACTTCGGGAGCGCCGAAACGCCGCCTCATTCACGGCATCCCTTCACACCAGACCTTCCGCCGTTCTCTCCATTAGCGGAACCTTGCGCTGACAAAACTCCCCCCCGAGACAGGATTCCCTGAATAGGCCTCTGCAAGCAGGGTCCTTCCCATCGGGGTGCAGTGTAGGCGAGGTAGCTGCTACATCTTCATTCATTAATTTTTGCATTACTGCCCTGGTGATGGTCCTGCCTAGCAACTTAAATGTCCCAAGTGTTCAGGTTCTTAAAAATTGAAGTCTGGTGTGAAAACGCTATATCTGACATGCAATTTTTGCCCTCTTAATGCATTTGTTAGTTCATGTTGAATTTACGGGTAGAAAATAACGTGCAAAAAAAGTGGAAAATTACAGGTCTTTGAAGTCCACAGTACACTACTTAAATGTGTAAATCAGTAGGTAGCAAATAGCAATTGTTAATTTAGCCAATGACAGAGCATTAAAACTCCTAAATAAATGTGGGAAATTTGCGGATAATAACATGGTTGCCTTGGTAGAATACTTTTTCCAGAAAGGGCCTGCAATGAAAGTTGTTACAAAGCATACCTGTGCTTTCTGTACCTTAACCGATAGGGTCAGGAAAGGTAGTAGAAATACAATATAGCATAATTCTTGACTTTCTGCCTAGGTCTTAGGCATCTGCTGCTACTTTTTTTCCCCCACTATTGCTACTGTTCCTAGCCAGATTTAATAGGTATAGTTTTATGTATGCTTGTCACATTTATATTTGACTTCACTGTACCCCTGTGAAGAAGCACAAAAATATAAAGCAGGAAATATTACTGTTTTGTTTGTGTGTCTAGAGTTGACAAAAAAAGACAACAAATCAAAATGCTGGTGAATTACAATGGTTGATACCAACCCTGTCATCTGGATCAGTACTCTTCTCTGCGGTCTGTCTAGAATCCTCCCACCATTTGTGACAGTGACTGTGGGCTTTGCTTAAGTGTAATACGTAGTGGTGATCTTGGGCTTGTTGCATAAGGAAGGGTTTTTAATATGTGAAATCACCAGTGTTTGGTAGGAAGAGTTAATGCCTGTAAAAGTACTAGAGTAAAGATGAGATGCAATGGATTTTTCTAACTTGCAAGGTGAGAGAGTAAATGCTAAAACACAAACAAAAGGTTTGAATATGGAAGATAACCACACCCAAGCAGTGTAGAGATGTGAGCCATTAGGTCTGCACTGCTCCTGGACAGAGCTAGGAAGTAAGACATAAAACAAAAATAATACAGGAGAAAACAACCATCCTAATCAAAGATTAAGAGGTAGAGAAGGGACAGAAGAACTTGGAGGGGTACATGCTTTGAGAGAAAATTTCTCTAATGGGTATGGCAATGTGATCTTGGTCCTTAGTTCCCAAGGCCAGCTTTGAGATCTTTTCAGAGCCAGCATCCAGAGTATTGATGGTTGTCTCAGAACCCCTCTGACAGGTGTATCCTGGCAAATCTATAAGAAAGATCCAAGAATCCCTCTTGGTGCCCAAGTGTAATATAAAAGTGTATTGTTTTTTCTTGGTAACTCTCTCTCCAAACTTTTAGTTTTGGATATGGTTTTGAGTATGTCTACAAAAAAAAAAAAAAAAAAAAAAAAATTATTCATTGCTTAGTTAGGTTAGTGTTGCGGAAAATGTGTCAGATGAGACTAATAATGTGGCTACATGATGCCTTTAGATGCAGTAAATAAAGTAATATACTGAAATAACAAATGGAAAACATTGTCCTAAATTATCTTTAGCAAATTCAGGGATTGAAAAATGCCTTTTGGCAGACTCCAAAGACCTGCATTTGGACAGCTGTGGCCAAATATGGAAATTTCCATTTGGAAGGGGTACTCCTTGTGCAAAGTATATCTGACATATCCCTAAGATATCTTACTCTGTAACTCTTGCTTGCATGACTAACTAAGGCATCATGGAAGAAGAGGGAAATGGTCCTTTAGAAAGAATGATAAATACCTTTAAGGTTAGGTGGGAGTCAACAGTTGTTTTGAAACAGTGGAGTTCCACAAGGATCAGTTCACATGTCTGTGCTGCTCAACATGTTCATAGATAGAGGGGCTGAACAGAAATATTTGCTGGTCTTTGTAAATTGTCAAGGGTTTAAAGGTTGTGTTGCCTATGAAGAATTACAGAAAGAAAAAAACTTACTCTACTGTTGGGGCATTTAAATTGGAGATGAAATTTAGTTTGAAAAAATAAAATGTCATGGATGGAACATCTCATTAGAGGTGCTTCTTGGCTAGTTTTTCTTTTTTTTTCTTTCATGCAGGCTCTTTGGGGTATCTGTCAAAAAATGGGGTATCCAGTCAAAACTCAATGACAGGAGGCAAGGCCACTTTAGCACAGTGTACTGGAAGTCCAGTTCACTGGATACTATCTATGGATGCTAAAGGGTTATGTGGACTTAATTGGCAACTAGGCAAGTTTACATGCAGGAAATCCACTAAGACTGATTAAGTATGAAGATGCTAACTATTGAACTGTAATTCTTGAGAGTTTTGAGGATATTCTCTGACAGTGTTAACAGGTGTTTATTCTTACATTCTACTTGAGGCATCTGTGTTCGGCCAATGTTTGTACTCTGGGCTAGGTAGGCCTTTATTCTCATTCTCTTATTCTGTTTTTATGTTCCACTGAAGCCCTGATTAGTTCACCTTCCTCTTAGTCCATTTTTACAAGGGTTTTTCTGTATAAGTGGAGCTCAAAATACTGTAAATGTGAAATTTTGTGTTTTGCTTTTAAAAATGTCTTTCTTTTACAGGTTGCAATTGTTGATGTAGAGTTTGGAATTTTGTTATGAGTGTATTTTATCTAAAAGCTTATTTTCCACACTCACTTGGAAAAAGATGTTGAAAATGTTGTACTCTAAACTTGTATTTCCTTAAGGACTAAAACCTCTTGTTACCCTTATATATCTTTTGGTACAGAGTTTCTAATTCAAGGCTGGTCTAAATAAGGTATTTGAGTGAAGAAGAAATTCAGTAATGATTTTTTTGATACTCAGCAACATTACAAAAAATGGAAATTTTCTTGGTTGGAATTTTACTTGGCAGGCACCATATTTGCCTAACTAAATAACTGAGTTCAAACTTTCCAATGTTACTATTGTAGGAAGATTGCAAATCTATTAAATGGTCAAAAGAAGATGAAAGTATTTCCAATCAAATCCTTCGGGCTTGCTTTCTTCCAAGGTTACCTTTTTCAGCATGGGCAGCCTTTTAGCTGTCTGATCCTTGCTGAAGACTGAGACCGAAAGGCTCTCAATACTTGGCAACTTAGCTTGGACTGACAGTGTGAGCTGAATCATAGGTGGTTTATATCCTTGAGTTTTTAGCACAGAGAAAGTTTAAATCTAATGTACAGTTTGAACTCAAGATTTCAGTGTGCAGAATGAAGGCTTACTCTGCGAATCCTATTTATGAAAGTTGTCATCCTAACATGTATTTTTGTAATGGCAGTAGTAGATGAAATCAGCTAAATTCTTTGTTAGCTGATTTAAGCTAACAAAGCAAAAACTTATTTGTCAAGCTGATAAAAGCATTATTTTATAGAATTGGATTGGTTTTGCACTTGATGCTTGGAAGTTCAAACAGTTTTTGCTTTGAAAGCATGCCAATTATTTTACTGTCCATCCCTTCATTAAAATAAAGTTTCTTTTTTCTGTTCAATTTGTTTTACAGCCTTTTTGCCCTGTTTATTTTGAGAAATAATTTTCTCAGTGTGCTTTAGGGTGCATTTAAATTATGTCTGTCCCTCCTTCATAACACTCTCACTCACTTGCTTGTGAATTTTTTTTTTAGTGGGCCTGAGGATTTTTCGAAGTGATGCAGGGATTCAACTGATAGACAGCACATGTCTGTGGTGCTAGCTGTCTGAATGTGAGAGTTTGTAATCCTTTTAGGAATCATGATGAGAATTATCTTTGAGCAGAAATTGCCTGTGTAGATGTGCCTGTGCCACAAACTGTAACTTGTTACCCTCACACCTTCAGACAAGCAGGAAGCATTTTCCCTCAGACAGTTCCTGCCTATAGGGAAAGTTGCTGAAGAGGTGGGTCTGAGGCCTCATTTGGGAACATTCTTGTGGTTGGAACTTGCTTTGAGATAGGAGATAGAGTGGGCAGGGTAAAGTTTCTGACTTGGGTACCAGAAATCAGAACTTGCAGTGAATAGCTCAGGCTTTGGCAACTAAAATTCTTTACTCAGCACAGGGTGTGATTTTTTTCCCAGTTTTGTCTGGTTCAGTTCAACAACTGGTTGATTTGGAAGTAAAAAACTATGTTGAAAAAGCAATGAAAGAAAATTTACTATTCCATAAATAATACCCGAAATGAAAAGGTGATCAATTCTGTGTAAATTTAACAGCTTTCTCATACTTAAAAAAAAGATATTAATGATGAAAATTATGATAGAAAATAGTTATTTCTTGATGTTTAAGGGGTTTTTTTCTGTCAGCCACTATGCTTTTATGTCAGTGGTTTAGATAATGTTTTCTAATTTGAAAAATTATATTCCTAGTGAGAAAATGAATAGCTCTTGGAGTAAGTACTCTTAAGAATATTGAAAAAGTTTTTACACAGATTGGTTTAAGGAGTGATAATCATATAATTTGTGTTAATACAAGAATTGTCATGCTTGAAAAACATCACATTTAACTGCAAGGGGTAAGATGTAACAAAGTCATTCTTTTAGCATATTATGGAAAGAATCATAGAATATCTTGAATTGGAAGGGACCTACCAGGATTATCAAAGTCCAAGTCTTGCTGAAGAGAGAAAATCTGAAATCAAATAAGTATTTTCAAGAGCAACTGAAAGAGAGTGGTTGTGGAATAAACCTGTGTGATTCTGGGTGGAGAGCAGATAAATTTACTGAAGTTCTGTGGTATCAGAAGCATATTATGTGTTCATTCCACTAAGTATCTTTTTGTGCGTGCAAGTGTGCACACTGTTGTGTAAGGGAATGTAATGGGTGCAGTTCCATAGGCAGAATTCTTCCAGTAAGAGATGTTTAAATGCTTGCTCACATAGTAAATAGCCACATTTTAAAAGACAACCAGTTATGAAAAAAATCATTGAAAAAATACTCAGCAGTTTGCAGTAGCCTGTGCCCCATCTGTGGAAGTTCAGGTGCTTGCTAGAAAGGGGTAACTGTCCTCTTCAGTCACTATGATCAAAGAAGTTTTATTTTCCTGAATATTGTCTGAAAAGTTCAATAAGGAAATTTTAAAAAATAGTAATTCCCAGCCCTTATTTTGCTTAAAGTGTAACAAGTTGAGCCAGCTTTATTACAGTAGATGAGAACAATTCTTCTGCGGTCTTCTGCTATCCACCGTATTGACTGGGCTTCCAGATGGCAATCTTCTGACCTGGACGTTGTGTGGAAAAACCTGCAGAGGTTTGAATATTATTTTTATCTGTATCTATGCAATATGAAGGAGCCATTAGTAGGAGTTCCCACTGTATAACAATAAAGAACATGTACTTCCTTGTGCTTTGAAAATGAAGTAGAAATTAAACATAGAAACTTGCATATTTATTTCCTCTTTGCTTCTTTACTTAGGCATTCTTACCATACTTCCTCTGTTCTCAAGAAGAAAGCCTTTATTATCTAAACAATCTGTAATTTCACAAGTAATATTCTTTTTCCAGTACAGAGATGATAATTCTCAGAAAAGGAAACTATTTATTTCTAAATGTTGGTGCTGCTTTTTGTTCTTGGTTTGTCTAATGTCTTTTCTAATATTTATAATTTCTGTACCTCTTCTATAAAAAAAAGGCTAAGAATGATGCATTTTACAATTATTCACTGATATACTGGAAATTCTCTTACATATTTGGGTTAGTGATGCTTTATTTGGTCTTGCATTGTCAATAGCATTACTATCATTGGTTACTCTCTGTTAAAACACACACCTGGACACCTCTGATGGACACCTCTGTTAGGGTCTATCAATATTTGCATCTGTTGCCCCGTGAATAGATTGACAAGGTGTTATTTTGCTCCTTGCAAAGTAATTCTAAATTAGGAGACCATGTAACAATATGACTTTGCAAGTGACCACTCAATGTGTAGCAACTAAAGATTTTGAATTTGAATTTGATCTTCAGGGAACGAGAGAATCTACCAAAGTGGATTTGGTTCAGACACGAGTAATGGCTTGAACAGCATGGTGCTGTAGGTTATAAGTTTGCCTTCTTTCATTTATGTGGTTATCTGTGCTAGAGATAAAGGACCATAAAATGTAATAGAGAAGGAAATGGGAGCCCTCTTGAGGAACAAAAATAATTATAAAACATGCTGTCCTTTGACAGTTTACTATCTATATACCATGGTGTTTTGTGAGGGATAATGTAAAAGCAAGTCCAAGAGTCATAATTCACAGCCTGAAAAACAAAACACTAAATTTTATGCCCTTCAACAAATGTATATAGTCTGTGTTCCAATGCATACCTTGCTGTGAGCATCCATATGGCACAGATAAGATGCCAGAACTCTAACTTTATCTCAGAACTGATGTCATCTCCACAGTCCTTTTCCTCAGACCCTCCTCACCAGAGACATGTGATACATCTCTCCTCTGGCCTGTCTCCAGGCATTGTGAAGAAAAACCAAAAAACAGCTTGCTTAGATTTAAGGAATAGCTGTCAATTCTAAAACAGGGTCATGTATGTGTTCCTCTCCATACCTTTCCCCACAATAATTTTTCCTTCTTGCAAATATTCATATTTTCCTCTCAATTGAGATGATTATGAACACACCAATATGTTTACTTATTTTCAGTCTCTTGATCTTTAAAGCATATCCATGTCTACCAGGTTCACTGCCCTTGGGTATTGATACTGCATCTTAATATAGTCATTTAGTGTGATTTCATTAATGAAGACAACCCTGATTACACCACAGACTTTAGCAGAATGGAATGCAAATAAAAAAAAAATCAACAAATGTCTTGTTTTTATCTTTTTGTATTGAGGTGTCTGGGAGGGACAGTCAATCAGATCAGCTGCCACTGGTATTATCTTCAAGTACTTATCAAATAATGTTCATATTGATTTTCTCTGAATAGTCCTTGTTAACAGAGTCATACTGACAGTGCCAAAGGATGTGGTATGTGATTTTATTTTGTACTTAGCTGTAAAAAAATTAAACACACCATGTTGAAATGATTTGACTTCTGTACCCTTCTATGGAAGGCTAGACATGAGTTATGCAGTTTTCACTTGATAATAAGATCTTTAACTATTATGTTTTTTGGTGATTAGTTGTTTGAATTTTATTCAAACTTAAGGACATATCTCTTTGTCATGGTTTGACATTGGCGCAATGCTACCGCCCTCATGAAAATGCACTTTTTTAAATAATTGCTGTGAGATGTGATCAGGAACAGAGCAGTGCAGGCTTAAGCTTAATAACAAAGAAAAAACTTTATTAAACTACTACTACTACTACTATAAACACACAAACACTAAATTACGGATGAAGACTTCCCAAAACACTCCTCTTCCTCCCACTTAATTTCTAAACAAACTTACGATGAGACACTACCCAGGATCCTGATCAAGTTGCCACCTTTCAGATAATTAATACTCAGTCTATTAAGGGAGACAGGAGTCTCTTTTGTGCCACAGACCCCCTAGGAAACACAACTGCTACCCTTGCGTCTCCATGTCACACATGGCAACCACCCGGAGAAAATCTGCCATGGTGACACTCTCCTTTTCATGTCACAGTGCTCTCACCACCGTACATGGACAGACTGCTCATAGGGCTCCTTTAAGGATGCTTTGCTAAGGACTAAGAAAAACAACAGTTCAGCATCTCATCTCGGGACTACAGTCCGCCCCATTTTTCCCTGGGGCCGAGGGTCTAAGAACAGAGATCTTTTTCTTCTCTTCTTCTTCTCTGAAGACAGAGGGCTTCTCCACACCCTCTTCAACTTTTCTCTGTTCTCTCCACTCCTCTGTTGGTAATCACTGAAACAGGTCTCTTGGCACACCAACGCACCCCCCTAAGTGCAGCCTCTTTTAGGAGAATTTGGTTCAGTCTATGGCTGACAAGAAAAGTCCAGCTACAAGACACTCCATCATCTCCTCCCAACTCAAAAATTTCCTCTTTTATTATCTCGGATTTCAGACTGTCTCTCTTCTACTTCAAATCAAGGAGGAGTAATATTTTACAAAGCCTTCATTTCTCAGGAAAGAGTTAAAAGCTCAGACTCCCTGGACGGCTGATATCTCTGCCCAGCAGCCAATTCCCAAGGCCAAGGCTGGGCGCCTTCCCCCCCACTTCTTTCTCCTCCGCGCTGGCAAAGTTACAGGTGCCGTCCGGACTCTCTATCTCATCCCTCTGGGGGGGGACGACAAAGACATCTCCGCTTCTCTCCACCCTTCCGTCCACAGGAGCTGGCTCGGTTCCAGTCCCTCTACCCCTCAGCTCACCTCGACCAGGCTGCATGGCTCCCCCTCCCCCACCCAGCCCCATGGCTGGGCAGGGGAGGTCTGCACAGCACCTTGACCGGAACCAAAGAGAGCGAGCTCTTGGGAGTTCTTGCTTTTAACCCCCTGTGTTCTCAGAGGCGTATCCCTATCTTCAGTGGTCAATTCAGGTGCCAATATCCAAACTTGACCACTGATTGGTTTGACCCAACTTCCTGAAAAAATTCACTTCCATGTCCAACCACAACACTCTTTCAGATTCTCTCTAAATACAGGACAGTGTTTGCTGTTTTCTGACATATTAGGTGTCCTGCACCAGCCTAAACTTGTGGATCAACAAAGTATTTCAAAAGCATGCTTTGGACCAGAAAAAAAATCAATACTGTTGACACACTTTGATTGTTTTATATTAATGTGGTGGTGTTACATAGTTTTAGATTTTTGCAGAGAAAATTGATGTTTTGGTAAGGCTTAAAAGGCCCTGAGAGAGTCTGCCATGGATGAGTACAGATTTTTTTTTTTAATGTATTTTTTTAATGTATTGACATATTTTCTAGTTTAATGTACTACAGTTCTGATCTGATATACAGTGCTTTACAGATTTTTGGGTTTTTGTCTTCCTGATGGAGAATGTGTTTGTCAGCTTCCTGTGTTGTGGAATAATGATTTGTTAAAACTGAATGCAACACATACTGAGAACTCCGACATCATTATCATAATCTATGCTCAGAGGGCTGTAGGATACATGTACATGAATGTTTTTAGCTGCCTGCTTTAAGTGATTCTTCTCTCTACATTCTCTTCAAACCCTCATGATTTTCTGGCTGACTAGCTTAGTAAAATTAAAAATGAAAGGGTTGAAATCTGATTTTGTAATGGGAAGCAACACTGTAAGGTGTAGGTATGGATGACCTTTTAGGAAATGACTGATGACATTGTTTAATGACTTTAGGCTTCAAGTAATCAGAGGAAGAAACCCTTCTCCCTCTTACCCTTCTGTTTTTTCTGGAGATCTTTGCAGCCTTTTCAATGGAAGCTGCAAATGCTTGTGGAGCACTGTTCACTGGTCTGCTAGCTAACTCTCAGAGGATTAACTTGAGTTGAAAGAGGGAGGAAAATTCTAGTCTTAAAAAATGCTACTAGAACAACCAGTAACTGATAATATTGGAGCAACACATATGACACAGTAAAAGCAATAATACATTCATTTGTTCGGTGCAGGGAGGAGCAAGACTGGTATCTTATTCTCCCTTCCTGGCATTTTAATTCAAGAATGTCTTAACTGTAAACAGAAACAGAGTTTAGTAGTTAAAATTAGCAACTGATGAATTCTAAGCAAGATTAGTAGTCAATATGTAGTGGAAGATCTGCAATGAAAGAGACCATAAAATTCGCAAGTATGTTTTTTGTCTCTGTCTCCTAGAGGTGAAACCCATCTCCATCTCTGTATTACCTCCATAATAAATATGCACATAAATTATTTTTTGAGTTTAAATTAAAATCCCATCTCTCTTCTTAATTTACAAGTATTAAAAAGTAGATGGAGCAGGAATAAAACCGAGTGAAAAAGGCAGTTTTTTTCATTCCTGTAAAAGTTGTTCAGAGAATTAATTTGATTGACAGTAGCATAAAGAGAATATTCTTTTCAGGGAATCATTAATTTCAAATGAAAAAAAAAAAAAAACCAAAAAAAACAAACCCTTGATACCTTGATCACCTTCTCCTTAGCACAATGGTATCATTTTTGCAACTTGAATATTCAGGTTGTCTAGTTACAGTACACTAGCTCATGTTAATGTACAATGATTTCAAATGGTTTCATCCATACTAGGCTATTTTTATTGTTCGTGCTACACTTACGTAGTAAAAGAAAAAACCAAAATATTTTAACCTCTTCACATTCTTTTCCTACATGACTTCAGAAAAGATGAAATGTCATTTGTGATGGAAAGATCATATTAGATGTATTTCCCGTGCAAATGACTGTCTAAATTAGGGCTGGTGAAATGTATTCTTCACATAAATAGCCCTCCAGATCTTACTTTCTTTCTCTTGTCAGTCTCTATTCTGTGAACTGGTTATGTTTGCTAATTGTGAATTAACACAATAAATATATACCAGATAGCCTGTTTAAGTAATTTGCCATGGTTTTTCTTATGAATCATGTATCTTAACTGTATCAAATACCTGGTAATATCATTTTACTGTGTTTTGCTCTAAGTCACAGCTAAGATAGAATAATAATGATTAACAAGATGTGTTAGTCACCCACAATGGCATGTAGCCATTAGCAGACCATATGTAATTCTTTAGAGCCATACCTGTTAAAGCTTGTTTTATCCACATATTCCTATCTTTGCAATAGTTAATTGTCATATTTGAGGAATCTGTAATTTTCATCCCATGATAAATTTCAATATTTTGGCATTTCTCTTTGTTTTGAGTTAGAATAAGTAATTGAAGTACTTATGCATTGTGAATAAGGGACAGGGACAGTTTCATGCCATGGAACTATTCAGTAATTTTGAATTAAAATTTACAAATCATTTCACATTTTGTGATTTGTGTTCATTAAAGACATTCTTCACTCAAAGTAACCAGATAGCAAGTATGAAGTAAGTTAATGTCTTGTGTGATGGTGCCTTGTGAGAGTTCTAATTCAGGTCCCTCTTACCTGTTTTTGTCTTGTGTCTTTGATTCTTGCTTGGACTGTGTTCTACAAGCTACACCAAAAGTGGTGCAGCTTTCATATGATTTATTTCCCTGCTGGAACATAGAGAGGTTACAGAAGCTGTGTTCATATACTGCCTCCAGTCACAAAATTCTCAGACTTTTCTAATAAGAGCAGTAAACATTATTGAACGGGATGGCATGGGGTCACATCTGCCTTTTTTACAACTGCTGTCTTGGTGGCTTATAGCCGTCTGGTTGTTTGTTGCCCAAACTGTGTTTTCCATTTTCCTTCTTTGTTTGCAATTGATGAGATTTTATAATGGCATTCTTGTTATTTGTCTGTACTTCGTGACCGTGCAGTTAATGCAGATAAATTTTATCCCTTTTCTCTTGATCCTACTCCCCAGATAGTAAGTACAGGGTTTTTCTTTCTGATGTTATAGCTCTCTGATGCACTGCCAATGCCTCCCCACCTTTATCATCAGCAAACTGAATCAGCATACTCCAAAGTTTATGCCAAAGGAGATAATTCAAATATTAAATAAGATGTAGAACCAACCAAAGGCATAGTGCTCAAACATGCATGTCAAATGAAAGCAAAAACACTGACGTAATGTGCAATGTGTTTCTGGCAAGTTTTGTTGAAGGTTAAATGCAAAGGCAAAGAGACTGAGACTGAGAAAAAAAAATCCTAAAAGCAAATGGCTAATAAAATTGTTCCCCTCTATACCATTATTCCACTTCAACTGAAACTGAAACAAATCAGAATTTTTGCACTATTGCCCGTACCAAGGATGAATCTCTTTTATTTTCCTTTGGTGATTCCTAGCTCCTTTAGCTAAGGGAGTCTATTTTCATCTTCTCTCTCCCCAGCTCCCAGTGCTTTCTCTAGAAAGAGAAAGCACTCAAATGCACTCTCAACCATCTTTATGCAAAAAGGAAGGAATTATCTCCATGTATTTAATGGGCACAACTTCAGAAGCTGCAAAATTGGTCATTCTGCACCTGTCTTCTTGTGATGGCTGCCAGATAATATAATTGGTGTGTTAGTCAGGAAGCTGACAGAAATCTTGATGTTTCAGTAGATTAGGTTTTAATATGCAGACAGGTATAATCCTCCTCCTGTTTTTGAAATGTGGATTAAGTGTTTATAAATGTATTGACTCCTGAATGTGGAAGGACTCATCTTCAGTAAGTCTGTCAAACAAAACAGAATATTTTTGCTTGCATTTGAAAATTATGTGGGTCTGTGATTCATCTAGGACCTGATAGGTCCTAATTTTTTATCCAACCAGCATAATATTTGCAGTTGTGAAAAGTGACAGCAACATTGACATAAAATACTTGCCTTCATATGTATTATGAAAAATATCTTTTAAATTTACTTGTAAACATTTCTTCTGAAAATATACTGTGGAGGAATTCTGTTTCTTTACTCCAAGGCTGTTGGTTATGGTAGTTCTTCAACAGAGGACCAAATCTGTGAGTTAGAATAATTCACTTAAATTTAAGGACTCCTTGTGCATGCCAAGGAGAAGAGAACTACCTTGACCATGATTACAATAAAATTTTTAATTTAGAAGTCTGTAGCCATCTGTACTTCTGTAATAGCCTCTTAATTATGAGCAAGACAGATGAGAATTATGCCTAAAATTGGTATGTGATAGTTTTGCAGAAGAGACTGTGCGACATGGTTGCCCATATGACCAGGAGCTGACTCAATGACCCAGGAGAGTTCTCAGTTATCTTCAGAATAACTGCACTGATTTTCAGTGCCCTCTTGTTGGCAGCAGTAAGTTCAGTATTGATCTGTTGACACCACCAAAGGATCAGCCAGATTCTCCTAGTCACATTCTTATCTCAAATTGAAATCAAAATGTCTTTAGGGGCCAATGTACTCTCCTACATCCTTAATGCCTGGCTAGTGAAAAAGTACCTAAACTGCAGTTGTTGCTCTCAGAGATGGGCATGCAGTGCACTGGGTATGTGTGTTTTAGTGTTTAAAGGAAACTTAAATTTGTCTTCCAGAAAGAATCAACTCTAATGATACCATGATTGTGCTTTTCCATTTTGCTTTTGTGAAGACACCTTCTTTGGAAACACTCAGTATTTGTTTCCAGAACTTTCAGCCATTTCAGAGTCTACTGAAATTCCCAGAGCAGCCCCTCAACCTCCAGAAATCTGAAGCTAAATCTGAACCTTCATCTCTGTTCCTTGTACCCAAATAGTCATGTAAATTTGCATGCAGTGCTTGAGAGGTAATACAGAATCACAGAACAGATGTATTTGGCAGAGATTTATTAAGATCATCCAGTCCAACCTCCCTGCTTTAAAAAGTTAGTTAGAGAAGGTTTCCCAGCAGTGTGTCCAGCAGAGCTTTGAATGGATGGAGATAAACTAGGAGAGACATTCACCCAGTGAAATTATACATGGGCTAACACTTAATACCTCTTAACAGTTGTTGGGTTTTGGGTTGCCTTTTTTTTTTCTTAGTCAAGGGCTTGATTTGTGTAATTTTTGACTACATATCAAGATGTCTTTTCTTGTGATAATAGAACAATTATTCTGTTTAATATTGGAAATTAGGATTGTGTGCAATATTCATAATTTAGTATTTATTTACAGGGAATTCTCTCTGCTATTTAATACCCCATAACTGAATCTCAGTACACACCTGTTGCAGTGGGGCAAAGACTTATTATGGAGAAATTGGATTATAAATAATTCCCAACCAGCTATTTTCACCTCATTTCTCATTCAGCTCACTGGCTAGCAGACACCAGCTCTGGTCAGTTAGACTTACTGACAACCTCTCTGCACTGTGAAAACTAAACTTTTATTACTTCCCTGTTTTGTATCTCTTAACTGACTACTAATTCATTGGTGCTTTCTGTGGTTTCTTCAAGTTAGCTGTTTTGAGGGACCTTGTCAAGTAACTTCTGAAAACACAACTATCAAAATCAATCAAACCTACTGTATATTCAAAATCTTTCTGAATCTTTCAGAGATGGTCTGTGATTTTGACACATAGCTTCTCTTTACAGAAGCCACATGAGTTCTTCCCCAGGCTTATATATGTATCCATATATCAACAGTTAATATTCTTAGAGTTTTAAATTACTTCAGCCATATAGAACAACAGTACAGTCCTTCAGTTCCCTCTGATTAACGTTCTAAAAAATTGTTGTCACATTTGTTCTGTTTCAGTCTAAAATGGCTAAGTCAGTGTTGTACAAGAGTTTAGATACCACTTTAATTTAAGCTATTTCATCTATGAGTTCAAGTTAATCAATTTACTAGGTCTCATCCACTGCCCATAATGTGCTATTGGTCATTTTTTCTGTTTTTCCCATGTATTTTGCCTCTTCACTCTCTCTGTGTGAGCTTTGAAGACCTTTTCTTTTTTCCGTCTGTCTTCTGAATAAAGAAAGATTCTAACATTGGAAAACATCAGATTTATCATAGGCTGTTCAGTAGACACAAAATCTTTACAGAATTAAAATTTAATAATGATGGTGCAGCCACTTACTAGTGTATTATGGCCATTTTTTGCTTGCTGAAGAGATCACCTTCAACACAGAATGTTTTCCATTTGGTGAAAAACAAGTAAGATGTTACTGTCCTGTCATTTGATGCAAATGCCCATTAACAGTAGATCTTAGGGAAGAGTGAAGCTGCAGAAGCTGCTGTTCATCCTTGCAAGGTTTCATTCTACACCTTCCTTTTTACTGTGCCTTAGCACAGTTTAGGTAAGGTGAAGGCTTTCACATATTTTCCCAATTTTTTATGTTTGACCACATGGTGTTAGCCCCTTTAAGTCCAACAAAGGAGAAACGTGCGTGACTAAATATAAGCAAAAATTAGTTAAATTATTCTAAATCCCCATGCAGTGCCAAATCCCTTCATCTTTTTCTTTGATGAACTCTGCAAGGGACAGACAATTTTGAGAAGCTGAAGGATAGAAGTTGAGTTCCAGCCAAATAGGCAGATAGAGAAAATTTATCTTATTTTATAGGCAGATTTTTAGGTATAGAGATTGTGAATTAACATTATGAGTCTTGCATCAAATTACTGTTTTTTAGGGCTTCTGGAATTTATTTATCTAACAATTTTTTTTTTTTTTTATATAGCTTGTAAGAGAAATACATGTGGCTGGAATAGGCTGAAAAATATATTGTCCTTATTGGACAGTGAAATATGTGCCTAAATGACTGCCATTTAACCTGACAAGGCTATGTAAGAGTGTTTCAATATCTACTAATCAATAATCTGAATGATGGCTCCTTGGCTGGTTAGTCCTTTCTGTCATATTCCATTGTTCCTGTATTAATCTGTGACCTTACATTACAGCATCAGTTTTGTTGTAGGAAAACTCCATTTTGTTTAATTGCTAGGAGGTAAAACATTTGACTGAAATTAATCACTCTTATCATTGCCCCTGAAGCAATAAAGTGTTGTTGTGAATGCTCTATAATTCATGTAGCTGCTGTGAATTCAAATGTGTGCACACACATGTAGGTGCAACCTCAGATGATGAGAAGGTAAGTGGCAAGCTTTTAATGTGTAGCAACTTTCATGATTCCTTTTGATGTCAGGTGAATGGGAGCCACTAAAGAGGGAGCACAGATGGAATGAAATGAGTGGTAGGTATTTAGAAGCCTAACATAACCCTTATTTTTTGGAAGCGTTTGTTCCATCTTCTATCAGTGATGGACAACTCAGCATTCCGAATTTATGTTAAAAATTCTATCCAAAGATGGTTGAAAGCCGTTGGTCATAATAGCTCTTGAGGCTCAATAGAGATGATAAAATGCCTGCATCAAATAATGGAATTATTTAGGGCGGAAAAAGCCCTTAATGTGATCCAACTGTAAACCTAATGCTGTAACATTCACCACCAAACCATGACCTCAAGAACTGTGTCTCATTGTCTTTGAAACACCATGTTGTTGACCATTTGTCCTTGCATTCTGGGGAATTCATTCTACTTCATATCTCTGTCTTCCAGCTCAGGGGGCTGGGTACCCCAAGGTAACTCATCTGGTGTGGTGCCAGTGCTCTTGGCCACAGGGGCACCGTGGCTGCACAGGTTTCTTCTGCGTCTCATCAGGTGAAGAAGTCTGAAAGTGTGTTAAGTTCCAGCAGCTGTGCATAGCAGCCTTTCTCTTCTGTGCTTCCCCACACCTGAGGTGCTCCAAGCATCCAAAATTTCTGAGGCACTGATGGTGTTCTTTCCCACAGAGGTACTTAGAAGCAATGTTTTGAACCTGCTCTTTCTTTCATGCTGACTCCACATCTTTTATTCTCAAATGGTCAAATTTCTGCCAACAGCTGCCATCCATTATGGCTCAGAAACGTCTAGTTGTGGTTACAGCTTTCTTGTCAATTTCTCATTTTCTCCAGCTAAAGTCTCTTTTTATGCATCTTCTTGGGGTTACCCTTCTGATAACATGACACAGGATAAAAATCATCCCTTCTTTCCCTGTTGCCACACTGTGTTTCTGTGAGTGGTGGAAAGAGGAAAGCCATGTGAGAATATTCTTCCTTGCTTTTAGGTTTTTCAAAGAAAATGCAGAAGGCTGTAATCCCTGATTTGGCCTTTCCCACAGCCTTGATTTGTGTTAGAACTTTCTGGTGCTGGGAAGTAACAGTGATCAGTGACCTGATCCTCCAGTCATTAAAAATAAACATTTTCATGGACTCTGAAAGAAGTGTTATTCATCTCAAATGAACTGGCCTCAAAAATCTGAAGAGAAGACTGGAGAATCAAATGAGCATTATGATGAACAGAAACTGTTGATTTATTGTGGAGTCAGACTTCATTTAGGGCTCTGCCTTGAATTGGGAATCCTATGAGGATTTGCCCTGCTGTGTTGAGATTCAATAATCAATGATTCCCCTTCATTCCCTGTCAGTGATTCCCATTCAAACTTCAATATAAAATACATGCTGTGAGCATGCCTTTCTTTCATAAAATTCTCATGTTCCAGACTCTCTACCAAAGTAGTTTAAACTACCTTGAAAGATAAAATGAAGTGTGAAAATTATCGGTTGGCCATGAAGACTTTTGCCTCTCGGTTTCATTGGATTAGACTCTAATGGGTTTGGGGTGACTAATGGGATGGATGTTCACTGATTTTACACCAGCACCACCCCCAACTTTCCCCATTTCCAGCTATGAGCCAAATCTACTACTGAAATCAGTATTTTCTGACTTTCAAACCTGAAAATCTGCAGATAGGTCAGTGTTCTTTCACCGCCATACAAAGTGCTTTTCAGCTTAGACTGCCATTACAACCATTATGAAACAAAGGTGATTTGTTTTCCACCTAAAGTATATTTAACATAAAATCTCTTCAAAAATGACAAATGGAATCTTTCACTGTAGAGCACATTTTTTTGTTAACAGTTAAAAATTTTTGCCCATAATAGCATGAGCAAATCTTGGTACACAGCAAAAATAATGGAAAATATGCTTTCATATAACATAAATTTCCCTAAAATTTCATAAATTCAGCTTTAAAAACTGTCTGCAGCCTGGGTTTTTTACTTCACTGACTGATGGTGAGAAAGGAAATGTTAGTTTGAAAGCTGTCTTCAATTCATTTAAGTGATTTCTTGGGTAGGCCCAGTTATTATTGTTAAATACAGATACTTAAGTGGAAGTCAGAGTACTTGGAAAACAAACTACATCATCTGCCTGCTGCTCTGCAGTAAATCCTTTGCTCACCACTTCTGCAACTAAGAATTTTGTTCTACCATCTGCATGCTTAAATGATGGTGAATGATTCAAGAATGGTGATGCTTCTTTCTGTATAGTGGTCCTATTGTTCTCTTCCTTCTACTTAGCAGATTTCTTGTAGAGGAATGTTGTTTGTTTCTGCTGCTCAACACCAAGAGAGTTATATGGGGAGCCTGAATAATGGTGGTCCTGAAAGGTATTTGGAGACTTGTCAGGCACCTTTTTTGTTTGGATGTGCTCCTCTGTCTGTTCCCTTCAGCTATGGGCTCAGGAGCCCTGGGTAACTGAGGAAACAGGGACCTCAGTAGAAGGCATTTGTGCCCCTTCTCAGGTGTGCTTTCTGTGTCTTTGCAGCAGTTCTGGCCCCGTCATGCAACCTGGACTCACAGCCAAAAGAGAGTGGGTGATGGGTGTCTCTTCCACTTGGAATCTCATCCAGGATTATGCTGTGCCTCACCTCTTGGGAATGATTGGGCTGGAAATGAGAATATACCATGACAAGTGGTACACACACCACTGCAAACTCACTTATTTTTTCGTTAATGTTCCAAAAGGTGCTTCTGAGTTTCAATCATTTTAGTTTTACCAAGACTGAAGTAGTTGCAGACCTAAAATTTCAGTAGTGCCAAGGATGAAAGATTCCTGTGCTCTACTTAAAAAGCTTCACCAGGTGACTTTTAATGAGTTAGTCAGTGGAGAGTTTCTGCAATCTACTGATGTTTTGCATAGGCTGGCAAAGAGAGAGAGTCTGTCATTGCCTCTGTCAGCACCATTCTGTGGGTCTGACTGCAGGCTGCCTGAGAGCTTCACACGCACACGTGCATTAAGAGCCATCAGCTTCCTGTGTATGTAATATCTACTTAGTTTTCACAAAGAATTATTACATTGATCAGCCAAGGCTGGGACTTTTTCAAGGTGTTTGAGTAAATTGGGGGATTTAAAAGCAATGAAAGTCCTGGTGTAGCCATACTGACAGAAATGCAGAAGCTTCAGGTTGAATGATGGAAGGAAAATCTGTTATGCTGAAAGATAACAGGTTTTTGGGGATTTTTTTGCTAATACATTAATTGTAATTTGTAATTACCCTAACTTTAATAATTCCTTTTGAGGGAAACTGCAACATGCATATGGGCATGCTCTATAAAATATTTTTTATCATTCTCTGATAAAATATTCTAAGTCCAATACATCAGGGGTTGTTCATGCTATTGTTAATGTTGTTGTTAATGTTATTGTTTAAGATCTTATGGCTTAAAGAGCTATTTAATGTTGTACTTAGGTATGGTTATCCTTCCTACTTCAGGCCCATAAGATTGGGCTACCTTACCATCTTAGGTTAGCTTTCAGTGTGAGACAGTGTTCATGTAGGTTTTATACCAAAAACTGCAGGATTTTAAAGGTAGCTCTGAAATGTCTAATCCATTTCTCTCTGCTTCTTTTTATGCTATTATTTGGATTTCTTCCTAGAGGTTGTGCTCCATTGTTGGAAGTATTTCCAGATGTTTGCATGGGGTACTTGGTTTGTGTGATTGCTGTCTCTAAGGTGGTGTTTCCATGTACTCAAATCTTTATAACATTGTCCCTTAGCTCTTTAGCAGTATTTTCTGGGAGTCACCTATGTATATTTATAGATACTTATGAGCAAAAGCTGAAGCAATAAACTGTGTCATCAGACATATATACAGGTCTGTTTGAAGGCAGGGGTTTTGCAGAAGAACAAGCATTTGGATTTCATCAAATGGAAATCAGGACTGACGGCTAGAAGCTATGCTTTCTTGCATATAATTGAGGATCATGATTTTTGCTAGTGTGTTAAATTCTTCTGTGCTGTGACTCCCCTAGCTCAACAGTCTTCTTTTACAAGAGCTTATATTGTGACCACTATAAGCTCTGTTCTTTGAAAACACAAATAACCCATCTCTTCATCTTTAGGGAGAAAATAATCCCTTTTTACTTTATATTGAAGCCTTCAATTTTCTTTTCAGAATGATTTCAGACATCATTATTAAACTATATCTAACAGTCTTCTTTGCTACCCTTACCAAATGCTTGCATGAAAAGCAGAAAAAGCCCATTGCTCTTCACTGGAAAGTCTAAAAAATACAATTTCTGTAGAATGGAAAGTAATTGAGAGCACTCCAGAGTGCCAGGACCAGCTCAAAGTACACTACCATATAGCATCAAGTGTAGCAGTAATTTGCAGGAAACTGTCAAAACAAAGATAAATATATATATGTATATTTGTATGAAATAACAGAGGATGTGTTCAGCTGTCTCCAGATTTGCAAAGATTCAATTCTGTGTTGAGTAGATCACGGGGATGTAGAGAGGCTTTGTTGGATGGAATAACTTCATCTGGAGATTCACTTTCCCTGAGGGAGGCATTTGTTTCTTTCAAGTTAGTTAGGATGGGGTCTTTCTGACTAGTTATTTCGATTGTCCAGATTTATTTTAATTCTTGTGTGCTCTCAAGCATACATTCCCACATTTGGAGTGTCTGCATTGAAAAAACCCACTGATTTTTGACTTGCTGAAGCAATCATGACCTGTCTATTAATGATGTGTTACGGTAATCCATGAAAGTACCAAGCAGCATCAAACACAGGAGCAGATACAGCACAGTTGGCACATCTGTCCATTTGAATAAATTGCAACTACTTTTAACTCTCAGATCATTTATAACTGTTATTTCAATGTGTTTACCCAATGTTTCACTGACCCTGTAGTGTTTTGTCCTAGACTGTCTCCCTGTTATTTCTGAGAAGGGTGTGTGAGACAATGTCATAATATGCATGTGGGTGAAAGTGCTTGGCATCTGCTGCCTCCACTTGTAATGAGGCCTATTACAGGGGAGAAAAAAAAGTTTGATAATGAATTGCTCTTGAAAAATGAAATTTTCTTGCCAGTCATCTCATCATTCTCTGGTGCTGACAAATACTTTTCATAAGGTTTTTTTTTTTTGCCCCTGGTATTTCACCAGTGCTCATAATGTTTATTTCTTTTGGAGACAGTGGCAGTTTGGCTTTCTTATAATTTTCTCAGTCTTCTAATAGTTTCTCACTCATTTCCCCTGAGTTAATAAACGGCCACTTGTGGCTTTGAAATGTCTTCAGATCATGCTTTTAATGTTCTGAGATAAAACTAATGAAGGCAAGTAATTTTGATAACATGTAATTTATCTCTTCCTAGTGTTTAGCTATTACAAAGTTGTTACATTCTTCTGCTCATCTGAAAAACTGACCCTTTAGTGGAATCAGGGATTAAACTTGAGCCTTGCAGAGATTTTATGACTGTTTTTTTTCACCCCTGGACCAAGTAGCTGCTTAACAATGCTCCTGGTCTTTCTTGTAACTCTCTCTTGCCTTTGACCCTTCATGTTTGGCCTTGTTTTTCAGAGATGCCCTGTGCATCCTTTGTTTTCTTTTGCAACTGTCATTAGTGATATGACCAATTTTGTTTTGGAGAGAAGTTTCTTTGTTGTTTTGTTTGGGTTTTTTTCCTGTTCTGCTTTTTTCTCATTGTGGTTGAGGGAAATACCTGTTTGCTATGTTGGTCTTTTATTATACTTACCTCTCCATGACTTGCATTGGACTAGTTTGCACTGCTGCTTGTTGCTCTGTTTTCTGTGTACTTTCCTGGATGCTCTTGCCTTAAACTTGCCTGTCTCTGATCCAGATTCCTGGGTCTGAGTTTGACTTCAAAACAGCAAATCAATATTCAGATAGTTGTCTATTACTCCATTTACCCTATGACTACATAACTGTTTCCAGTGATTTTTCAAAACCATTTATATTCAGCACTGAAAAAATGTAGATTATAGAAAACTGTTCTGTTTTTTCTATGTCACTTTCCGTTTTTATTTTTTTTTACTTTTTATTTTATTTATTTGCATTTCTCTTCATTGAAGCCATATCCTTAACTGTAGAGCATTCACCTCTGAAACATTGCATGTAGTAATATTTAAGTCACATAGCACATACACGTAGTTTATCTGCCAAAGTTTTTGTACTGAATTATATGTGACATTGCTTATATCTATTATTTTCAAGAGACATTGAGGGACAGAAATAAAGCCATTCCCATGGAATATTGAAAAGGCTTTTGTTTAGTGATATACCAATCAGTACCTTCTCTTTGAATTTGGAAAGTTATTTTCTATAAATTGGCCTTCCAAACAGAGCTGTCAACTGCAAATAGAGTAAATATTAGCTATTTAGGTGAATATAGTGTCTGAGATTGAGAAGCAGGGTGTTTTCTTTTGCCATCTGTGTAGCAGTTGTCTTTTGGACAGTTTTCCTTATCTCTTGTTAGTAGACCCATCAATGTCTTACCACATGACTCAAAGAAAGCTCCCTCAAAAGCCATTTCTGTTTAACAGGTGATCAGTGACCCACCACATGACTCAGAATGATATCAGCCCATTGTGAGATGCTCCGCCCAGGGGGGAGGAGCCAAGCATTCCCGCCTAGATATATTCTGGGATTTTCAGACAGGCAGGCAGGCAGTCTTCCCACAGGTTTCCAAGAGGACACAGCTAGGGTTTCCACTGGATGACTACACCTTTTCTACAGGACCACTGCTCCAACAGAAACCACATCTGCCACTCCAGGAGGACTGCAGCCACTCCAAATTGGACTGTGACCAACAGTCTGGCCAAAGGGGTGTTGGGTTGTATTCTGACTTTATCAGTGGTCTTCTTTTTGTATTCTTGCATGTATTTTGTTTCTTTTCCCTT
Organism: Anomalospiza imberbis; assembly: GCF_031753505.1. Taxonomy (NCBI): domain Eukaryota; kingdom Metazoa; phylum Chordata; class Aves; order Passeriformes; family Viduidae; genus Anomalospiza; species Anomalospiza imberbis. The sequence goes on along the minus strand of NC_089721.1, from coordinate 39,522,737 downwards.
TTCCCAATAAACTGTATTTCTGACATAGAGTCTCTCACTGGTTTTGCTTTCAAAATTTTGGTGCCCAGTGTGAGGCTGCAAGGTACTGAGAAAAGTCAGAATTAAAATTTTGTATTGTAGAAAGTACCAATTCACTATGATGCTTAACATGCTTACATGGGTCTTATACCTAGCTCTCTATATTTTCCCAAACAGGGGGAATTATCTGGCGATTGTAATGCTCATGTGTAGACCTGGGTACAGTATGAGAATTGCTTTATTGGTCTATTATGTCTATTGCATTATAACCTCCAAAGCAATGAACATGATTCAGAATATGCACTCAATTATGTTTGCTTGTCCTAATCTAGGCTGCTATATTTGGGGCCTTGACAACCACACCCAGCCCCTGGGGGGAGGGTTAAGATTGATTTTTTTCCAACCTTTCAGGTTTGACACAGCAGTTTTTGAAAATGTTGAGTTCCCTCTGGATGCCAAGGACAGCATAATATAGCTGCTAGTTCTGCTTTGTCTTCCCTGCACAGTCTGCAACATGCTTAGGAACAAAACACTACATAGTGCGATGCAGCACCTTCTTTAGGAAGAGGAAACGAGAAGCAAAACAACAGCATCCATGTCCACACAGAATGCCACAACAGCATCCATGTCTACACACACTGTCACAGAGGAGGAAGGAACCACATACAACACAACATCCATGTCTATGCAGACTGTCACAGAGGAAGAAACCAAAAGCAAAACAATAGTGTCTATGTCTACACAGACTGGCACAGAGGAGGAAGGAACCAAAAGTGCCATCACCATTTCCACACAAACCATCACCGAACCAGAGCAGCCTAAACCAATAGCAGTTGCCCCCGTTCAGAAGAAGAAATCAAAGAGCAAATCAGTCCACATAGTGACTGACGAGGATAAGGCAGGACCTTCGCACCCAACAGAAAAGACAGAGCCAGAGATCATCACTTGGTCTCTATCCCTGGGTGAGCTGCGTGACCTGCAGAAAGAATTCACCCACCAGTCAAACAAGTCCATCCTGACCTGGCTACTCTGCACCTGGGACGCTGCAGCCAATGACACCATTCTAGATGGAAGTGAGGCCAGACAACTGGGATTGCTGTCCTGGGATGTGGTCATTGACCAGGGGATTGAGAGAACCCAAGAGACTCTCAGCCTCTGGCGGCGATTGCTGACAAGTGTGAGGGACAGATACTTTTGTAAAGAACACCTCCAGGTGCACCAAGGAAAATGGAGCACAATGGAACAAGGTATCAGATACCTGAGGGAACTGGATGTGCTGGAGATAATTTTCTCAGAAGACGAGAGATTTCCTAAGAGTCCACATTGAGTCCAGTGCACATTGCAAATGTGGATGAGATTTGCATGGCTTGGACCAGAGATGTACTCCCGTTACCTGGCAACACTGCAATGGAGGGAAGGCGAGGATAGGGGGGGCGTCTTGGCCAATAAGCTAAGAATTTATGAGGACACTGTCACAGCCCCATTTCGGACCCATGTGTCACCCGTGGAAACAAGGGTGGCTGAGCAAGTCCAGGACTTGATTAAAGAGAGTCATCAGAAACTAAAAAAAGAACTTAAGGAAGAAGTCTACCATATTTCACCAGAACCAACAAAAATATCTGCCATTAGGAGACAGCGTTCCCCAGACAAAGAGAGACGATACACTCCATGAGGTAACCTCTAGTTTTTTCTTCAAGAGCATAGAGAAGACATGAAGAAGTAGGATGGAAAACCCACCTCCTTCTTAGCAGCCCGAGTACGTGAACTAAAAAGAGGAACACCTAATACAAGAAGCTCATCTAGAGTCAATGCTGCTCCAATCTCTCACACACAGAATTCCAGACAATATAGGAATGATTGTGACTGATCCTCTTGAAGGAACCTCAAGAACCTATTTACAGGAAGAGAGCAACGTGTACCACAACCAGGAATAGAGGGGCCCTGCTTCTAGCCAGGTAGAGGACAGGGATAATCAGATCTATTGGACTGTGTGGATTCAAAGGCCTGGCACATCTGACCCACAAAAATATATGGCTTTGGTTGACACCTGTGCCCAATGTACCCTGATGCCATCAAGGTATGTAGGAGTAGAATCCATTTCTATTTCTGGGGTAACAGGAAGATCCCATCAGCTGACTGTATTGGAGGCCGAAGTGAGTTTAACTGGGAATGGGTGGCAGAAACACCCCATCGTGACTGGCCCAGAGGCTCCATACATCCTTGCATAGACTATCTCAGAAATGGATATTTCAAAGACCCGAAAGAACATCATTGGGGTTTTGGGATAGCTGCTGTAGAGACAGAAGACACCAGGAAACTGAATACCTTACCTGGTCTCTCAGATGACCCCTCTGCTGTGGGACTGCTGAGAGTTGACGAACAACAGGTACCAATTGCCACAGCAGCAGTACACCGTCAGCAATATCGTACCAGCAGAGACTCTGTGATCCCCATCCATGAGGTGATTCATGAACTGGAGAGCCAAGGGGTGGTCAGCAAGGCTCATTCACTTTTCAATAACCCTATATGGCCAGTGCATAAGTCCAGTAGAGAATAGAGACTGACAGTGGACTACCGTGGCCTGAATGAAGTTATACCACCACTGAGCGCTGCCATGCCAGACACGCTGGAGCTTCAGTATGAGCTGGAGTCCAAGACAGCAAAGTGGTATGTGACCATTGATATTGCCAACGCCTTCTTCTCCATTCCTTTGGAAGCAGAATGCAGATCTCAGTTTGCCTTCACCTGGAGAAGAGTGCAGTACACCTGGAACCCACCGCCCCAGGGTTGGAAGCACAGTCCCACCATCTGCCATGGACTGATCCAGGCTACACTGGAAATGAGCAAAGCTCCTGAACATCTACAGTATATCGATGACATCATTGTATGGGGGAGCACAGCAGGGGAGGTCTTCAAAAAAGGAGAGAAGATTATCCAGATTCTGCTGAAAGCTGGTTTTACCATTAAGTGAAGCAAAGTTAAAGGACTAACTCAAGAAATTCAGCTTCTAGGAGTCAAGTGGCAAGATGGATGTTGTCAGATCCCGACAGAAACAACCAACAAGATCACCACTATGTCGCCACCTACCAACAAGAAGGAGACACAAGCTTTCCTAAGTGACATAGGCTTTTGGAGAATACACATTCCCGAGTATAGCCAGATTGTGAACCCTCTCTACCTGGTCACCCACAAGAAGAACGATTTCCACTGGAGCCCTGAACAGCAACAAACTTTCACCCAAATCAAGCAGGAAATCGCTCATGTAGTAGCCCTTGGCCCAGTCAGGACGGGACCAGAGGTAAAGAACATGCTCTACTCTGCTGCCAGGAACCATGGTCTGCCCTGGAGCCTTTAGCAGAAGGTGCCTTGACAGACTCAGGGTAGACCACTGGGATTCTGGAGCTGGAGCTACAAAGGCTCTGAAGCAAACTACATTCCCAAAGAGAAGGAAATCTTGGCCACCTATGAAGGAGTTCAAGCTGCCTCAGAAGTAATTGGCACCAAAACGCAGCTGCTTCTGGGACCCCAGCTACCAGTGCTGGGGGGGATTTTAAAGGAAAGGTTCCTTCCACACATCATGCGACTGACACCACATGGAGTAAATGGATTGCCCTTATCACCCAGAGTACCCATATTGGAAATCTGAATCACCCTGGGATTCTGGAAATTATAACAAACTGGCCTGAAGGGGAGACTTTTGGATTATCTTTTGAAAAAGATGAGCAAGTGGCACATGTCAAGGAAGCCCCACCATATAATGAGCTACTGGAGACTGAAAGACAATATGCCTTTTTCACTGATGGTTCCTGCCGAATTGTAGGCACTAACCGGAAATGGAAAGCTGCAGTATAGAGCCCCACACGACGAGTTGCACAAGCTACTGAAGGACAAGGTGGATCAAGTCAAGTTGCAAAGCTTAAAGCCATCCAGCTGGCTTTGGATATTGCTAAATGAGAGAAGTGGCCAAGGCTTTATCTCTACACTGACTCATGAATGGTAGCTAATGCTCTGTAGGGATGGCTGAGTCACTGGAAAAAGGCCAACTGGAAGTGCAGAGAGAAACCCATATGGGCTGCTGAGATTTGGCAGGATATTGCCACCTGAGTAGAGAAGCTAACCATGAAGATTCAACACGTGGATGCGTACATACCCATGAGTCGAACTACTGAAGAGCATCAAAACAACGAGCGGGTGGACCGAGCTGCCAAGATGAAAGTATGACAGGTGGATCTAGATTGGCGGCATAAGGGAGAATTATTCCTAGCTCATTAGGCCCATGATGCCTCTGGTCATCAGAGGAGAGACGCAACATACCGATGGGCCTGTGACCAAGGGGTGGACCTTTCTATGGACAACATCTCACAGGTCATCCACAACTGCGAGACCTGCGCTGCAATCAAAGAGGCCAAGCAGGTGAAGCCTCTGTAATACGGTAAGTGATGGTTGAAGTAAAAGTATGGGGAAGCCTGGCAGATTGACTACATTATGCTTCCCCAAAGCTGCCAAGGCAAGTGCTATGTACTGACCAGGGTAGAAACAACCACAGGGTAGTTGGAAACCTACCCTGTGCCTCACACTGCTACTCGGAATACCATCTTAGGCCTAGAAAAGCAACTCCTGTGGAGACATGGCACCCCTGAGAGAATTGAGTGAGACAACAGAACCCACTTTAAGAATGGCCTTATCAACACCTGAGCCAGAGAACATGGCATTGAGTGGATATATCACATCCCGTATCATATGCACCAGCTGCCGGGAAAGTTGAACAATGCAATAGACTACTTAAGACCACCATGAAGGCACTTGGTGAGAGAACCTTCAGGAATTGGGAACTGAACTTGGCAAAAGCCACCCAGATGGTCAACACCTGAGGGTCCATCAGTCGGGCTGGTCCTGCTCAGTCTGAACCCTTGCACACAGTGGATGGAGATAAAGTCCCTATGGTACATATGAAAGGTATTTTAGGAAAGAATGTTTGGATTAATCCCACCTCAGGCAAAGACAAACCCATCCATGGGATTGTTTTTGCTCAAGGACCCAGTTACACTTGGTGGGTAATGCAGAAAGATGGGGAAACCCGTTGTGTACCACAGGGAAACCTTGTCTTAAGTGAGAACTATGTGTAAGGTTACATCATGATGCAGATGGAAATAGAAAAAGGTGTGGATAATGTCCCAAACTGAGAATAAGAATGTTTTCTATTGCCATCTGTGCAGCAGTTGTCTTCTGGACAGTTTTCCTTATCTCCTGTTAATAGGCCCATCAATGTCTTACCACATGACTCAAAGAAAGCTCCCTCAAAAGCCATTTCTGTTTAACAGGTGATCAGTGACCCACCACATGACTCAGAATGATATCAGCCCATTGTGAGATGCTCCATCCAGGCAGGAGAAGCTAAGCATTCCCACCTAGAGATTTTTGGGCAAAAAGGCAGCCTTCCCACAGGTTTCCAAGAGGACACAGCTAGGGTTTCCACTGGATGACTACACCTTTTCTACAGGACCACTGCTCCAACAGAAACCACATCTGCCACTCCAGGAAGACTGCAGCCACTCCAATTTGGACTGTGACCAACAGTCTGGCCAAAGGGGTGTCGGGTTGTATTCTGACTTTATCAGTGGTCTTCTTTTTGTATTCTTGCATGTATTTTGTTTCTTTTCCTTTTTCCCAATAAACTGTATTTCTGACTTAGAGATTCTCACTGTTTTTGCTTTAAAACCAGAACATACATTCATTGTCCGTTACATTGGATTGTACATTAGTAGTTACATGAGATATCTAGTGAAGCGTTACATTGGGCTTTTTCCAGACAGAAGAAATGGACACTTTGTGGGTGTATCTACTCATAAATGGCAGAATACACCCTTCACATATGTGATTCCTCCCTTTGTGGAGGAATCCCTCCATATGTGATTTCTCCCTTTTCTAAGAAGTCTGTTTGTAATTATTCTAAGTATCTTGTATACCTACACACATTCATATGAATTTTCCAAATTTATTCAGGTAATTAGTTTCCATAAAAAGAAACTTATATTATATAGTAACTATACTCAAACATGAGAGAGTCAAACACATTGTCAGGATCTTTTTGCATAGAGGATGCTGTTAGTTTTGTTCAAGTTTAACAGCCTTATGGTTCTTTTCCATGAGATACTGGATGCAGTTTTATTCCTTCTGTGAATGGGGAGATGCAGTGAGGTAATACGTTTTTGTGCTTGCTAAGAAAATAATGCATTGAGTAGTACAAGCTTAGTATTTTACATTTCACAGGGTAGAATTCTAGGTCCTGTGAGATGACACAAATTCTTAATAATTCATATAACCAGCTGTGCTTATTTCATCTCTGAAAGGCAAGAAAACCTAAGGTTGAAGTGGTGCTAGTATCTACATCTGATAGCAACAAAACACTTTGGAAGAAAATCTAAAACTCAAATCTAAAACTCTCAACTACTCAGGATCTGAGTAGTTGTAGCATTATTTACATTAAATTTTACATTTTACCAGATGCTCCTGAGTACTACATTTTTGATCCTTATAAAACTGAGAGTACTTTTGTTTGTACTTCTGATCTTTGTAAAAAAATAATTTAACTTACCATTTATCTAGCTAAAAATCTGTCCATTTCAAGATTTGGGAGTCTTTTCTAGGTAGGCACCTCAATCCAGCTCCATAGGAGACCTTGTGTTACAAGAGCCAAGTTCACACTTTTACACACAACTTTACTATTGGTATTTTGCAAGAACTGTTGAACCCTTCCACGATACCAACCTTTACTTTCAGAAATACCTGCTGACTGAGTAGGTCATAAAATAAACTTAATTTTTTAGTTGTATTTTGTAGATCCAAACAACTGTCTAAATTTGTTTTTCAACTGTGACCTCAGAGTAACCTTATTGTTTATTTTCAGTTGTAGTTCCATAAACTGGTATGGTGTCTTGCAAGGTAATATCCCTCAAACTGTATAGGTTTGTGTCCTTTTATTCAAGAAATGAACTTCTTTAGTTGGGAATGCAAAAAAGTGCATAATGGCACCAATGACTAGCTGAGGATGTTGCCTTCTTCTCTTCCCTATTATCTGGTCTGTGTTGGCCATTGCTATGATGGGGATGTCACATGCGTGGAGTAAATAGGAAGGTGTAATGTACAGTGAAAAACTGTACAAAGTTTATTCAAGAAATGAACTTCTTTGGTGTGGAATGCAAAAAAGTGCATAATGGCACCAATGACTAGCTGAGGATGTTGCCTTCTTCTCTTCCCTATTATCTGGTCTGTGTTGGTCATTGCTATGATGGGGATGTCACATGCGTGGAGTAAATAGGAAGGTGTAATGTACAGTGAAAAACTGTACAAAGTTTATTCAAGAAATGAACTTCTTTGGTTGGGAATGCAAAAAAGTGCATAATGGCACCAATGACTAGCTGAGGATGTTGCCTTCTTCTCTTCCCTATTATCTGGTCTGTGTTGGTCATTGCTATGATGGGGATGTCACATGCATGGAGTAAATAGGAAGGTGTAATGTACAGTGAAAAACTGTACAAAGTTTATTCAAGAAATGAACTTCTTTGGTGTGGAATGCAAAAAAGTGCATAATGGCACCAATGACTAGCTGAGGATGTTGCCTTCTTCTCTTCCCTATTATCTGGTCTGTGTTGGCCATTGCTATGATGGGGATGTCACGTGCGTGGAGTAAATAGGAAGGTGTAATGTACAGTGAAAAACACAGAGGCATGTTTATAACAACAGATTGGGCTTTTCATTTAGTTTTATAAAAGTACAGCATCAAGGTGAGATGCACATTTTTAACATTTCTAGAGAATATATGTGAAGTGAAAGAGCTCATTCATTAAGATTATAGATAAAAACTTGAGAGTAGTCACTAGGTGTCTATTCAGTCTGTTGGCATGAGGAGCAGACAGTTGCACAATCAAGATTACCTTAATAGACTTATGAGAACAAAATACTCTTAAAAACATAAATATTTACATTGAACAATGTTTGAAATAGATCTGTCAGTTGAAGATACAAAAATTTCTGATATTACAAAAGCCCACTCAATGAGGGTCAGTTTTAACCGTGAGAACGAGACATATAGTATTTTAATATTAAAGTACAGAAAAAGACAAATAGAAACACTTCAGAAAGTACAGACAGCAAATACATGATGTAGTGAAAGTCAAATATCTGCTCTCAGAATGGATTTCTTTCTTTGACCTGTTACACGGAACATATTTTCAGTTGAACTGTATGTGTCCTGATTCTTTATTCACAATTCTTGAAATGCTAACTGAGGTCCTAAAAATGCATGGAGAAGAATAACCCCCAGATGGCAAAATATTAATTAAGAATATGCTTAGAGCCTGAGGCCATTCATGTTCATGCTGTCCAAGTTGTCCAATTTTACTTTCAAAGAAATTTTGTACTTAAACTTAGAAGGGCTGGATTATGGGACTCTTTGAGGCTCTGAATGTTACACTGTAGAAAAGGCATCTCTTCCCTTTCTTTTTTCTGATTTATTATATGGCACTCATAGAATTAAGCTTGGAGCAGACTCATGGAGCAGACTCAAAAATACTTTGTATTTCAATCTTTTTTTTTCTGCTTTCCTTTAAAACCTATTTTATTTATTAGATATTTATATAAGTGTATTTACCTGCACTAAATTTGCAACAAGAGGAACATTTTTCAGATTGATTGTAGTTGTGCAAATTGCTGGCTTGTTGTGAACCAATACTCTTCACTTGAGGAAATTGCACTTGAATTATACCTGAAGGCTGTACTGCCATTCAGTGGGACATTGACAGGGTGAAGAATTAGGCAGAGAGAAACCTAATAAAGCTGAACAGGGGCAAGTGTAGGGTCCTGCACTTGGCACAGGATAACATCCAGTAGCAGCACAGGCTGGGGGCTTACCCACTGGAGAGCAGCTTTTCTGGGTAGGACATTGGGGTGCTGGTGGGTGACAAGTTGACCATGAGCTGGTCATGTGTGCCCTAGGGGCCAGGAAAGAAGTAGTATCCTGGGATGCATTGGGAAGAGTGTGGCCAGCAGGTCAGGGAGGTGATTCCGCTCCCCTTCTTGCCCTAGTGAGACACATCTGGGGTACTGTGTTCATTTTTGGTTTCCACAGTTGAAGAAAGATAAGGAGCTACTGAAGAGGGTCCAGTGGAGGCCACAGAGATGATGAGGGGTCTGGGGCGTCTCTCTTGTGAGGAGAGGTGGGATCTGGGTCTGTTCAGTCTGGAGAAGACTGATAGGGGATCTCACTAATGCTAATAAATAGCTCCGAGGCAGGTGGCAGGAGGATGGTGCCAGACTCCCTTCAGTGGTGCTCAGTAGCAGGACAAGGAGCAATGGCCATAAATTAAAACACAGGAAGTTCCATCTCAACTTGAGGAAGAGCTTCCCATTGAGGAAGAGCACTGGAAGATCTTCCCAGGGAGACTGTGGAGTCTCCCCCTCTGAACACATTCAAAACCCACCTGGATCTATTCCTGTGTCACCTGCTCCAGGTGACTATTCCTTGGTAGGGGGTTGGACAAGATGATCTCCAGAGATCCCTTTCAACCCTAACTATTCTGTGATTCTGTCAAATTATGGAGATTTGGGGGATTTAAATGACAAAATAAGGTTACTTTTTAGAGTGAAAGGCTTTGCTGATAGGAATATAGTATAAAAATAGAAATTTCCAAGAAAAGAGAACAAAAAGATGTGGTTCTGCTCTGAAGAGCAATACTGTGAATAGCATTGTATAGACAGATAAAAGATCTTTGTATATTTTGTTAAGTCCTGGATTAAATCTCTGATTTTTATAAAAGAGAATTTATTTTTCTTACTCCTTCTAATATTGCCTGACCAACAATAATGATTCTTCAGCCTTAATTGAAGACTCAACTTATGAAGGCTGAAAAGAGCTTGAAAACTGAAGTCCTTTGTATAACTCTGACAGTTAAAATTTATCATGTGTTTAAAAGCTGTAATAAGTCATGGTCACATAAAACAGTTGAGCAGAGGATGTTCAGATAAAACAGTATGAGCTCACTTTCCCTTCTGTTCACTCTGGCATGGCAGAGGAGATGTGTAGAAATCTGCCACACTTTCTCTGAGTCCATAGAAGAAACAAAACGTCCAACATCAGAACCTGGATTTGTTGAGTAAAATGAAACCTTGCAGGCTATGTGACCACAATTCTATCTGCTGTTGTGTACTTAATTTTAGTCTGTAAGGCACTGTAATGATTGATGAAATGAAGTGAATTAGGGCTGCCTTTCCCAACAGTGTACTGCAATACAAGTATTTGCATTTTACTAGGGGCAGATGCAGCTCAAGTGACTTGTGCACAATTCCTGCAGATCCCGGTACCACTGAAGTTGCAAAGGTAGTCATAGGATTAGACAGGGAGGTTTGTAGATCCCAGGCCTCTGCAGTGGGTAAAGGTACTTTCAAGTAACCTAGAGCATACTTTATTCCAGAAGTCAGTTCTTTTTAATTTCTAAAGAGTTTTGCAAGGATATCTTTTAAATACGTCATCTGGAGATTTTCAGCATGACTTGTGATTTTGCTGACATGAAATTTAACAGTTTACTTCTATGCATTATTTTTTTTTTTCCAAAGGAGAAAGCTAATTTCAATGATTTATGAACTCAAATGCATGATCTTTAAATAGGCAGGAAAATTAAAAAGTCAGAGTATCTACAGATGTGTTTTCTGTCAGTAACTGGCAGAAAGCTGCATGGAGGAGGGGTGGAGGCTTAGTAGCAGTAGAGGTCCAGAAAATGTGTGATATGAAACAGAGCAGCATTTACATACCTGTCATTCAGAAGCCCTATAATTCCACCAAATTTGGATATGGAATCAAATTCAACTGCTGAGTTTGCCTACGTGTTTCTTATATTTAAAGGAGAGTGAGTAAGAGATGTTGATAAAGCTTTCCTAATTCAAGTTAGGCAAAGTCAGTTTCATCATTTTTAGAAGTGAGGCTCCCTTGCATAAAAAGACAATCCCCTGCATATCAGCAAATTCTATTTGAAGCAAAGCGTGAAATTAGTCACCCATATTTCTACAGCATTGTGTGTTTATGTAACACTATATATACATTTATGTAGCATATCTGTAACATGTGTTCTGAACTCCACAGATGTTTTTCCCAAGGTCACTGTTTGGAGCATAATGAAATTTCAACATAAACTGGAGAAACAGGGTTAGTGAATAATTACAGCTCTGTACAATCCAAGTCAGTAGCTGCTTGTCTGCAGCATAATTTTGTAAACCAGTTACTATTATTGCCAGAATAAACCAGAACTGTCATTGAAGTTTACATTCCTCACACAGAGTCTTCACAAACTTCACTTATATCAACAAGCAAACTTCCTATCCAAAGTCAAAATCACATCATGACAACACCACAACACATAGGTCATTTAGTGATGCTTGTCCTTTTGCCATCTTTACAATGAAATTGTAAAAGCTACAATCATTTCCTTGCTGCAAAAAACATTTACCCTGAACATTTTCTTTTTTCATTCAATGCTATGCAGTGTCATTGAATAACAACAGCAGATTTGAAACAGCATCAGGACAGCCATAACTAGCATGTCTGACCTACCACCTAGGAGGGGAGAGGGCAGACATAAGCGGTTTCTGTTTGAGGCCAGATTTCGGTTTGGGGTGACTCCGCTCTTTCCGTCAGCCGTGGCGCTGGCCATGGTCCTGAGTGCTGGGACCCGGGAGAGCGGGAGTGGAGGGTGTGGGACCCTTACGCTGGAGAGAAAAAAGTCATAGATACCGCTAGAGGATAAAGAGAAAAGAGACTGGTGTTTCTAAGAGAAACTGGGAAATAAAGATTGCTGCATGTTATTTTCCTTGTAAGTAAGGAGGGCACATGGCGCTGCTGTGCAGAAGAGTTCAGGAAATTAAGGACTTTGTCAAGATTTTGGGTAATTGGCTTTAATTGAATTTAAACATTCTTTTGAACAGACTTGTTGCAGAATTGCTGCTATGATAATTTCAGCTATGAACTGGGTGGTTAGTTGTGGCCGAAAAATTTGGAATTGGAGGTTATAAGGAATAGAAGCAACGGAGAAACTCAGTGTCTAGCTTTGTTCTTGCTTTTAATTCAAAGTGAGAGAAAAATTTTTCTACAGATTGTTCAAGATAAGTAGTAAAATGGCATACCTTGGCCATTTTTCCCCTTTCAGCCTAGAAACATTTGATGTCCTCTATGTTGAGCTGCTCTGTTTGTAAATCATTGATTTCTTTATCCTTTTGCAATATTGGTGACAATTATGCCAATGATAAGCAATCCTTTTTTCCTGCAACAGATCAGAAATTATTTCTACTGGTGTCTTCACCCTCCCAGCCTGAAAAAAAACTGATTTTAAAACTTAAGTTTCTGTATGGTGCATTTGTAGAATGTCCCATTGCATTGCAGCTGAACGTGCTTGATGGAAAAGACAAATTTATACATTTTGGAAGAACCACCTCTAGCAGTCTTCTGCATTTTCCATGCCTGCTCCTATGTTCTTGCACAGTATAAAGTTAACCAACATTAAGCTGGTAGTCAATATTACTTTTTGATAGCCACCTTTGCAGACAGTCATATTTGGTGGAAATCCTTACCCTTTTCAGATACTTCAAGCTGCTTTTTTGTTTTGCTAGAAGATGTGCATAATTAAGGCATTCTGTTTATTTTACTTTAGTTTTGGTAATGCAGCTATTAACAAGTATCTCCCTTATAAGATCAGAATACAATTTACATCAACAAGCCGCAATGAATTACTCATTTTCTTTGGCTGAAGTTTTGACAAGCAGAAAAATCGTGGTGATGCTGTCCAAATGAAAATCAGCTGCAGAAAGGTGATGTTTTGTTAATGTTTCTGTACTAGCGAGTTTTAGTTTTCAACCTGTTTTGTACACTCTGAAGCCAGAAAAAGTCCTTAGGCCCTCTAATGTTACCTCCTGCCAAATCCATGCAATTAAGTGTCATGGACAGCTGCAGATTTTGAGTCCTGTATTGAAGGCAGCCTTTGTTTTTTGGCAGGAGAATTATCACATTCCCCAAATCCAGATGATAATCTGTATTTCTCTAAGATTGTATTTCTTTAAGACTTGTCACCTGTTCTAGCTATCACTCTTTAAACAGTTCACCAGTGTTTGAAATGTGGGAATAACAGGTAATAAGATCATATTCTTTCTTCCTGGGTTTCTCTAAGTGATGTGTTTGAGTCCTTGTTGAGGTCAAATAAATGCAGAGTGAGACAATGGAAAGCAGCATACAAAACTATTTTTAATTAAATTAAGTAGCTTACTATTTTACATTTATACTTAGCTCACTGTCCTATTTTGATGAAAACTCAATTTATATTCTATTGGAAAGATTTTCAAAATACCATGTGCTACCACAATACCGTATACTTTTCCATTGGAGAAATTATTTAACATTTTCACTTGCAACAGAACATGCAAATGTACAAATTGAGTGGATTTGCTTTCTATTGAAATATTAGACAAAGAATTTGTAACTGGCTAGAAAATGTGCAGGTGCTTGTGGTAATAATAACACCAGTTTTTCTGGCATTCCCTGGGTGCATACTAAATATAACTAATAATTCTAATAAAATTTCCAGGTTTTATCCATTACTTCTTTCCTGATCACATCAGATGTGTATTCTACATAACATTTAAACTCTTCTGAAGGTGGGGGAGGGTCCATATTTTTTCAGGTTTTTGTTGGTTTTTTTATGTGTGAGTTTCTGTCTAGTCACACATTTTTTTTCTTCTCTTGGCATTTTTCTTTGAACTTGACAATGTTCTTTTGCCTTTCTTATTTCTGCACAGAATGTTATTTTAGTGGTTTAAAAGTAGAAGATCAAACAGATAGTCATGTTACCCTTTTCTGCCTCCTTTTGCTGTTTTTTTTTTTTTGCTTTTGAGAACCTTAGTTGCTCAGTCTTACCTAGGATCCTGTCAGCTTCTTCTTCTGATTGTTTTGTGATGCCAGACCTCTTGTTTGGCATGTAATCAGTTGTTCTGGTGGTTTTCTATCTGAAATGAAATGACAGAAAAGAAATTTCTAATGTGATGTCAAAGGGAGGACTGAATCCACCATCCCTGAATTAATTTCAAAATTGCAGCTTGTAGTGTGTTTAGGCAAAGAAATCTGAAAGGGGCAACAGGATACCAACTGAGAGGCAGATTCCCAGAATGGTTTCTCAGCTGTGCCATTCTTCCTCCTAACTTATCACACCATCTTGCATCTTAGATCCAAGGTCAGCTTGAGTGGGCTTGAGGCTAAGGACAAATTTTTCACATGTTCTTCTTAATGGTAAGCAAACTGTAACGGGACGTTCTCACACAAATGGTTGCAGTGTGAGAATGGCTTTGGAGCTCTTCTTTGTCCCACTGGATCTCCTCACTTCTCATCATTATCACTCAGAGCTAACATTTTCAGGGCACTCACTGGAATAAAATCTGCTTTCTTTCTCTGATGCTTACCTGATTTCAGACTTTGCTAATGTCCAAATGTTCAGTTTCCTCTGGCAACAGGTACACTTTCCAGATCAAATACACTGGACACTGCCAAATTAAAAGCACCTTCTCTTCAGAAATAGTTTTGTACATTGAACTAAGTCTCATTTTGCCTTTTGCTAGCAGTAAAAATGGGAAAATCATCCTAGAAGTGTGAAATACTTCAAGTACCCATAGAATAAAGACTAAATGTTTCTTACTTTTGCATATGCAGAAGATGCAGAGAGAAAAATTGCAGAGTTGACAGAGAAATTTGATCTTCAAAGTTTTTTATGTCATTCTAAAACAGTTATTTGCAGCATTTATATGGCAGAAGCTTTGTGATCTGACTATCTGTATTGTAAACTAAGCAACAACTGTTATTGACAAGCTGGAACAGCTGTCAAGAGAGGAAATGTAACAACTTCATTGTTACCATCGTAATTTGCATTTCTTCCATTTATACTGTGGGGGAAACAAACCTAATGTGTGACTTTGAAATTGAGATAACTCCTGTTCTTTTTCAAGTGTACTTTATATCTGAGATGTCTTATATTTGCTCCTTCTCTGAAAGTTTATTTTATTCATTCATATTGACATTTTACAGTGTCATTTTCACCTAACACCCAGCTATGCATTCAAATAGGTTTCATTGTTTCCATTTTAGGATATCTATATATCTTTTTCTAATCTGTCTTCTGAGACTTATCAGCTGGAAGGCTGATGTGACTATTTCTCATGCCAGCACTTTTGTATTTGCATAAGGCTGAAAGAAAATGTGAAGCATGTTACTGGCTTCTATTAAAACCCAAAGTAGTCACGATTTGTTTGTTTCCTTGGTGGTTTTAGTTTTCATTGTTTATTATTATTTCTGTGTCTTCACAGTTACACTAGGTGAATCAGAAATTAAGCAGTCAAATGTCAATTATCTTCCTTCTCAAACATTCTCACTGAATCAAATAGTTTTGAGAGAAAGTTACACCACATCATAGTGATGAGAAGTACCATACCCTTGCCATTCATTATTTTTGTGACTATCTGATGACATACTTGTAATAAAAACCACATTTTATGAAACATAAAGTTACTTTTTAAGATTTTATTTTTACTATGATGATTTTGCACACTGTTGACTTTTGCTGATTTTTTTCATGGCTGTTTAGATACTTGCAAAATATTGCCGTTTAGAGCTTTTCAACCTGCAGAATATGATAAATAACCCCATGGCTTCCTGTATTAACTTGTTTTCTACTGTATAGAACTATCAAGTTTATCTATGGATGCATCTCTTCATTTTGTAAATACTGTCACAGGTATGTGATCTGATGCAGTGTAGGTTGACAATTGGTAAACTTGAACATATAGAGAGTTAATGACATTTTAATCCTGACCAGGACCACATTTTCTGTGCCTTGCATGGTTCCTAAGATGAATCTGTCTGATTGCTAAAATATGTACTAACTTTCTCTTATACTTTGCTACATGCCATCGCATGAGATGTCAGAAAAAAAAATAGAGTTGAACCTTTAAAACAACATGGGTGGCATGAATTTTTGGAATATTGATGTTCAAAACCACAAAATCAGTTATTCTATTTTTTCCATATACTATCATTACTGACTGATGTGTAATCACACAATGTCCTTGTTCATGTCTTGCTGGCAGTGCTTCCCTAATGCAACCCAAGATCCCTGGTCCTTCATTCCATAACCACCCTTATCTCCAAAGCCTTGTTAGGCTTTGCCTCTTCCCTGGAATTATTGTTATTGTTGGTTTGGGTTTTTTTTATTTTAGAATGTTTATTTCTCACTCACATTTGAAACAGTTTCACGGCAGTTAAACTAATCTACTGAACACTTGACTGAATCACAATCCTCTACCTAGTCCTGTGTAATAGCAGTTAGTTTTCTTGGGCAAGATAAATTGTCCAAGGAGGAGAGATTGTCACATCTGAGCAAACCTTGTAGAAATATACTCTTAAGTGGTTAAGAAAATTGCATTTAAAATGTAAAATTTAGCTTGAATGATAAATGACAATATGACAAGCTAGCATATTTAGAAGTCCATATTTCTATGGCAGAAAAGTAAGGGTCAAATATTATAAATCATTAATTGTTACTGATTCAGGGAATAAGTTTATAACTTGTTTGCAGGATACATTACTGTGGTGTTACATTTTAGTTAAATGGTATGCTCTGTCTCATCCCTCAAAAATGTACAGCAAGAAAATGTGATTGTTGCTGTTTGTTTTGTTACAGATGGTTGTGCCACACACATTTGTAAATTCAAGGAGATGTTTTGACCAAACAAAAACCTTGTGTAGCCACAGCTTTCCCTTAGTGGTGCACGTGATGTGTTGCATACTGAAAAACTCATGGGAAAAAAAGTAGGAATTCTATTGGATGATTAAATCTGAAATGAATGGCCACACGGAGGAACAGAGAAACAACCCTACCAGTTAGCAAAACAATAACAAGTATACATTTAAGCTGGTTCTGTCTTTTATTGCTAGGGTTTCTTAATGGAAATATAGGAATCTTGCTTCATTTAATCTAGTCTTGAATATTTCTTGGTTTCAAAAGAAGATGTGACATGCCACTATAATTCCATAGTGCCTCTTAACGGTGAGTTCAATGCTCTTCTCAGCCAATTGCATTTTATCACCCCCAAATAAAATTGTTTTCTCTCCTCTTCTCTACACATTTTGGAGGAACTGGACAAAATTCTGTTGGATTTTCATGATTTCCAGTTGTTGTATTGCAAATGAAATGTAGCCAGAGAGTTTGGATGATGATATGTGCTTGTAGGACTCAGTATCTGAACAGATTTATATTTTACATAAACATGAAGTCAGAGTTTATATCTGAACATGTCTGTATTGTTTTTTAATTGCAAGCTCTGCTAACATCCAAGATGATTATACAGAGCTTAGGTATATGTGAAAAATATATGCTGCAGTTCTTTTTAGTGATAAGAGAAATTCACTGTGGTTTCAGGGTGAGCAAAGTGTTAATGCACTATCCAGGTCTAAAACCTGTGTAGGATAGATCATGCAACTTCACCAAATCTTTTGTTTGCTTGATGCAATAACATGGTCTGGAGCTATGCAGTATTTCCTAGAAAGGTAGAAATAAAATATTCTGCAATCAAAGGAGAAGAAGTTCTTTGAATTAGAATGAAAACTATTACATCAAGATATGTTTTAAACAAATAAGCTTCATGCTTGGATAGAAATCGTGTGCTTCTCTGGTGTAATTATTTACTTTAAGCTGGAGTGTAGAGCAGAAATCCAAGAACATTAATGCTACACAAAGTATTGTGTGACAGGAGAAGTCTCCTTGTCCACTGGACAGGCAGAACCCACAGAAACATGGATCAAGCAGCCAGTGTGGGGGTGGGTTTAGGCCATGAGCTCTGAAGACAGAAAGTCAGATGGGATATCCCAAATGTGTCTCAGGGAACAAAAAATACCAACAACAAAGCCACCACCACCACCAAAAAACCCAATCAACCAAAGCCAGTGGGAGTCTGTGTATTTAATTCCACAAGTTCTGTGTTTCTGCTGGTCAGCAATAGTTCTGCTCCTTTGTTTTTCCTGCTCTGTTGCTGCTCTTTCTGGTTTTGGTGTTTTATAACTGGACCACCAGAGACCATGGAATTTGAAAATGGAATGTTTTGTGCTGCTTGTGTGAGATGGAAGGCAGCAGGTACAACAAAGGCTTACATGGCTAGTAAGATGGGAGGCCCTGGAAGCAGAGAAATGTTACAAGAAAAGAGGAACAGAATGTACAGAATCAAATGCCTCTCGAGGTAAAGCTGTGGCCTGTGTCTGTTTTCACTCTCTGAGTTTTGTTTGTCCTTAGTTAGTGCATTGTGAGCACCTGACCTGGCTGAGCTCATCTGGCCTTAGAACTACCAGGCGAGAAGCTGCAGAAGGGACCAGGAGTGACTCCCAGCCACTTGTGTCTCCTAATGTGGGGTTCCCTTGGCCAATGGCAGTGCTAACCTTCAGTACAAGGACCTCTGACATGGCCTTCAGCAGCTTCAATTCAAAGTTAAGAGGAAGTCTCTTGCAAAGCCTTCCTCCATCTCCACCTCTGTCCTAGAAGCGTCAATGTCAGCAGGGACTCTCATTTCTGGAGCTATGAAGGTTAACAAGTCCGAGCTTACAGTTTGCAGGTTTGACTGACTTCCCCACATTCCCTCCTGAAAAGCGTCCATGTAATTGGGAATTTAGTGTGGTCACATCTTCTCTAGATGTTCCTGTAATATAAAGATAGAAGTTTTGACTTCCAGAGCTAACTGAAGCCCCCAGTCCTTTCTGCATCAAATACAAGACCAATTTCCAGACCTGAAGCTTAGTCTTTCCTATAACAGATATCATCTGATATAGACATAAACTATATATTAAAATTTTTTTCTAGGAAAGAACAGATCCTATTTCAGTCCAGCATTCTGTATCTCATAACTCCACCATTGTTTTTTACAGTCTTGATTTTATAAAATTTTTCATGTCAGTCATTTTATGTTATAAAGTGGGTTTGGCATTTCATACCATTTGTTTCTGCTGGAAGCTTGATCAAGATGTGGTTCCTCTGGTGACTGAATCTGCCTGATGATGAGTTGAACTTGGTGGATGGGCACATACCCCTCAAGGTGCTTTATCACCCCCACAACCTGCTCACTTAATTAAAACACTGTGGAAAGTTTTGGGTCAGGATGCCAATAGGGAGATTTCTTACTATTTACCATGACAGGCAAAACAAGATGATCTTGAGGAAATTGGTTTTAATTAATGCCACTTAATATCAGACTAGAATGGGAGGAAATGAGAGAAAATCTAAAACTATTTTTCCCACACACACACGTCCTACAAGACTCAACTTGAAGGGTTGCAATCAATTCACAGCACTTTGTCCTTGGTGCTTCTCCCTCCTGAAGCTTTTTCCCTGCTCTGACATAGGGTTCATGCCATAGGAGACTATCCTTCCCAGCCTCCTCCAACATGGGTTATTTCCTTTTGGCTGCAGTTCCTCACTAACTCCTTCAGTGTTGGTCACTTTCCATGGGGTGCAGTCCTTCAGGAACAGGCTGATTAAAATAGTTTTTGGGAAGATGTCTCCTCCTGTGATGCAAATTGAAGAAAAAATATAAAGAAAGTTTTCATCAAATCAAGACCAGTCAAACAGGAGCCTTGACTATGTCTCAGTTGCTTCTGTTTTATTGTTGGAAAAACACAAGGTGCTTGGAGAAATGTTTTGAATTTTCAAAACACAAAAATATAGACATAAGGTCTGTGTAGCATATCAATAAAGAATCTTTAAATTTTATGTTTGAAACATTGGATGATAAATTCCTTTTGATGACATACACTCAATTAACAAAGTGTACATAAATAATTTGAATCAAACTTTCAAGTGCTAGTAGTAAATATTCATTATGTAAATGCTGCAAAATATAGGTGCAAAAAAGAGCTGTTACTAAAATGACTGAACCCAACATAATTGAAGCTGTGCTGTATTTTCAGTAAATGAAAATTACTGCAAAGCACAGACTTTAGGCAACAATAGAGGTCTTTCTCTTCTTTGTTAGATAGCATTATTTGAAGGAAGAGAGCCTGAAAATAAATGACAGCTTTCTACCAATGCCAAGAAATTTAATTTTCTTTATTATTGACCAAGAAAAAGCTTTGAATATTGCAGCACATGAATAAACAGAAGAAGTATTTGGCCTTTGCCTGAAAACACAGCAGAACTCATCATCACCTAATGAGTTGCTGCACAGTTAGAATCTTGTCCCAGTCATAGGAAATGTAAACAATCTAAATAGGGATCCATTCTACTATTTTATGAATTTATGATGGTTGAAACAAAGTTAATGATTCATATCATTCACTGAATTAAAGAATTAACTCACCCTTTGTTACTGCACAGTAAAAGATGAGAGAACCTCAGGTTTTTTTTTTTTTTTGTTTTGTTTTGTTTTTTGTTTTTTGTTTTTTTTTTAAAGAAAAACATTATATATTGTCCTGGAATGTCAATGCTGGATAGGATTAGGGGGTTAGTTACCCCCTTAACATGATTTAAATAAAATTATTTATTTTGGATTTATTTATTTATTTATTTGGAATCTCAGGATCCTTGTGACTGAAAAATTATCAGAAACATATGCTTGGATTTAATGTAGAAATGCAGAGCCAAGTGCTGGATTCTCATTTTTCTCCTCAGTCGACACAGTGAAGAGAAAAATGGAAAATATATGCCACAACTCATAAACTCATTTATTTATTTCTTACTATTTCAGATACATTTTCCAGTTGTTTTGCAATTTCTTGACTGAAGAAGAAATGTGGTGTGAGGTTGGGGAGTTCATCTATCCAAATTTTTGTGGTGTTCTGCCAACACACAAAAATTATGTCCCTGCTGGAATTTTACCTAAACTCCATATCTGTCTGCCTGAGACATGCACAGAATTTAGAACAAAGCAGATAAAAGGCTGCAGAGTCGAATCAGTCACCTAATTAGTGTTGAGCAACATTAATTTAAAATGTACTTTCTGATGGTCTGGTTCGCTTCTGCTCTCAAATATAAGAGCATGGTTATAAAAGAAACTTTCTGATGTAATTCTGTCTGACAGTTAACCTCTTCAGTCCTGATGATTTACTGAGGAAAGAAACATGCATTGCCATGGTTATCTTGAGGAATTTGGTAAGAAGCAGAAGTATTCCCTGTACCAAAATAATTTCTGTAGCCTTTCTCACATGTCAATTTAGTAACAAAGACTGGTTAAAAGAATATTTGTACCTAACAGAAAGTGGCTAGGAAAAGAGAAGGTTGCTAAAAATACAGTGCTTTTTTCCTTCAAGTGGTATGTGGAGAGAACTGAGGAGTTGATTTGAGTCTGTGAATTCAGTTACAGAAAATAAATAAGTGGCTGGCAAAAGCAGAGTATAAACTCTCCAATAATAGTGGTCACATGTATTAGTTGATTCATACATACCTGGTGAAATGATGTGTGAACTGAAAGTGTTTTAAAGAATTCTGGTATTTTTTTCCATGTCTAGCTTGGAGAAAAGGGCATGTTGCTCAAGTATAAAGAGCTTTGTCTTTGTCTTGAAACACTTGTGGGATAACTAGAGTTAAAAAAAAAAGGAAGTAGATTGTTTGTCAGAAAGAAAATTGGGTCATATCCCTTTCCCAGAAAGCTGTTGTTCTTGGAAACAAAGGTGTAGGAGAAAACATTACAAATAGACATAATTTTTCTATAAAGACCATATTTGTCATCATACGGCATTAATGAAGCAACAGGAAGGAGAAAATATCAATGTTTTGTCTCTTTGTGATTCTCTACTTACACAGAACTTTTTTTTTTTAAGTATTTTTCACATTGCTTTTCTGGAACGTCTCAGGCTTTTTTCTTCCTTTTTTAAAAGTACACTTTTTCATTCACTTTTTCAGTGTTAGCTGCAGATACTGGCTTTTTAGAAATCAGCTGTGGCACTCTTACTGTAGCCACTGCTCCTTTACATAATGAGCTTCTTGAAATGACAGCCTTAAAAAAAGAAAGTACATTTAATAGAAGGTTGCAGTTTTGAGTGACCCACATGTTGCAGTTTTGAGTAAAAGGGGTGAACAAACTGGCACAGGTAGCTCTTTTCAAATACCATGGTGGAAGAAGGTACAGTGTACTTTTCCTGTCAGTCATCTCCGGATAAGCCATTCCTAGCACTCCTCAGTAATTTTTTATTGTTTTTCTTTAAAGTAAGAAGATTTGAAGAGTATATACTTTTTCCTAGCAGTTGCCTCTATAACCTGTTTTGTGCACCTAGGATTTGCCTAGGGCCATGAGATCCCACCATGCCATGAGTAATTGATAGCTGCTGTAAGATGCATTCTTTCATTACCATGCCAGAAAAACTAGCTGACCAAAAGCAGCAACAGTAGAAGCAGTTACATATTTATTTAAATTATATGCTGCAAGAGCACTTAAAACTACATGATATGGTTGACTTACATAACCTCACATTTACAGAACAGCAGTAGGCAGGTAAAGACACTGCAAGGCAAAATGTGCCTACTTAATCTACTGTAATAGTAAAAGATCAAGCAAAAATGATTTATTTTTTCTTACATTTACGCATAGGAGCTTAAGGGAATTTCAGTGCTTTTACAAGAGAAGATGAGGTTGAAGGAGGAGATTATAGGCAGTGTATTAAAGGTGGATTTATATGGTTATTTTATGCATTATTCTTTAAAAACTGGGATTTTTTTAAGCTCACAGAATGAGTTTACTTTCATATGAAGAACAGACAGACAGACATTCTTTAAGGATTATG
The DNA here is from genome assembly GCF_031753505.1 of Anomalospiza imberbis. Lineage (NCBI taxonomy): Eukaryota > Metazoa > Chordata > Aves > Passeriformes > Viduidae > Anomalospiza > Anomalospiza imberbis. Next base: position 39,499,882 of record NC_089721.1, on the reverse strand, counting down.
GTTTTTCATGGTTGAAATTTGAATACTATAAATTAGTCTCAGTAGTGTCTGTCAGACACAAACTGGTCAGTTACACAAGGTGTGTAGAAAGGGCACAGGCCTATTTAGACCATATTTTAGTGAGGCATGCAAGCATGAGGCTTGATACTGCATCTTGATGCAGGTTGCCACAGTTGACATATTTTTCTCCCCTTAATAACTGAATGTGTAATATTTGAAATGGCATTAGGTGTAGCAAGTCTATACAGCTGTGTTTCATAACACTTTTTCTTGCTGCATTGAACCTTAAGAAATTGGCATCATATTTAATTATGTTCAACAAGTGTTGCATCTTCTCTAAGATACTCATGATTTAATTAAGGTGTGAAAAAAGAAAATATAAAGTCCTAAGCTATTATGTATTATTTACTCAATTTTATGCTTCATTGTACTATTACTTATTGCCTAAGCTTGGAAAGTAATACAGTTGCTCTCCTCAAACTTGCTGTTTCTCTCTCCTTGCTGTGTTTTTTTTTTTTTTTTTGTCATTACATGCTGTGTGTCCCCAAACTCTGAAACCATGAGCCTATGTGCTTATTTTCTATTTGCTGCTGCTTCTATTTTGAATTCCTTTTTCTCACTTCCTCTCTTACTATGCAGCTCTTCACTTGGCGTGTCTCCTGACCCACTCTGCACACTCCCACCACCTCCTCCTCTCACCACCTTATCTTTGTGTGCCTGTCTTCTCACTTCAGCATCCATCCTCCTCAGCCTCCCTCAGTGTCTAGATATCTGCCTATTTCATCTCCAGATAGCTAGATAAATATAGATACATGTATACATATTCTTCTCCATTTCTTCATCTAAGATGGCTTCTCTATTTTTTTTTTTTTCTCCCAAAGGTTTTTCTTCTCTGTATTCTTTCTTCTTCTTCTTCAAGTGGTGGTGTGCTGTGTGGAACTTTGTGCATGCACCACAACACAGCGTAGCTGCTATCTCAGAATGGTTTTGTCACACATTAGTCTGCCCTGGTTTGGGGAGACATGGGGAGGCAGATGTCTGAGAGATCCATGAAGTTTTTCATTTTGACAACATCAAGAGAGTTTCCAGTGCTAATCACTGACCAAGACATGGAAGGGCTCTGAGAGACAAGTATCATGGTGACGTTTTTTTGCTGCTTTTGAGAGTCTTGAGAAGAGTTTGCCATGACCTGCATTCAAAAACTCATTGCTCTATGGGCTGCTGTACTTAGAAAGGGTGGGAGCAATTTCCCCTATCAAAGGCAGCTACCTATAGGTACCTATATAAAGCTTCATCGGTGCTCAGAGTTAAAACTCTTTCAGGTCATGTTATACCCACCCTATTCAAAATGCCATCAGGATGGAATGAACCATGTTCCAAAACTGCCAATTGCTCTCTGTTATCTGCAAAGGGAATTCAGATAATTATCAGGGAGGTACACACTGACATTTGATAGATGAATTTTGCTCACTGTTTCTGTACAAATGGAAAGGAAAAAAATGTATTGAGTCAGACAAGCAATTTTATGGTTCAGAAAAGGTATTCAGCCCTCCCTTCAGCATCACAAACTGTCAGACAAATGGGGAGGTAAAGCCAAAGTAGGGAAAGACTATGCCAATGAGATATCTGATGAGTCTGCTAATAAGGAAGAAATACTCAAAAGTCCTGTGTTTTACCAAAAGCTGATATAAATACTGTGCAGAGCTAAAATTAGCCAGAGGTGTTTAATACTTAATGGTCTTAACTTTGCAACATTACATCTTTCCAAACTCCCTTGAACTGACATTGGAGTTTTTACACTTTTTTCCCTCTCTGAAAAGAAACAGTTCCTTGGTTACACCTGAGAATGCCCAAGGGAAGAAAAATTTATCTGAAAAGAGCCAAGCCTGGTTTGAGGATATTCTGTTGATGCTCATGGAGAATCAATGTCAGAATACATTATGCTGGTAGCTGACATCTTGTGTGCTTTGGACAAATTCTTCCTGATTTTGTAACCTCTTCAATCACTTTAACTCAACACTAAGATGGAGAATTGGTTCTTTGTAAGATTAATATATGCTACAGAGATATAGGTTTTAAAAAATCAGTAAGACAGACAATTTTGGAAATGTTGTCATTTGCTTAACATTTTCTAGTGCTCAGTAAAATGCTCTTTACGAGAAAATCTTAGGCATTTTCACCATATGATCAGCTCATCTTACTGACGTATTATCTCAAGACAGAACTACAAGATTTCTGCTTTTTCCACAGTGTCAGATTATCTAATAACATACTGCCTCCTCATGCAGTTTGCCCTTTTATAGAGTATCATGGCTGAAACAATATTACACCTCTTACAATTACTGTAGGAAGTATGGTGTTCACTTTATTATATGAAAATTATTTGAAATAACTGCAAGATTTTTTTTTTTGACTCATGCATAAATTTATGAAACACAACCAGAACAGCAATTTTCATCATAGACTTATGTAGCCCTGCTGCAGTGTTTGAGTAAATGGGAGTAATTTCACATTAGTGCTGTATACTGCCCATTTCTAGTACTGGATAGTACAAAAATAGCCTTGCATGTTCATTATTAATAGCTCTTACAAATTTAAGTTTTTGAGTATAAATGGAAAAAAAAAAAAAAAAAACAACAAAGCAACACCACAGCAAACCTCTAAAACAAATGTTCAAAAGCAACTCAAGGAAGATAAAAAAAAAAAAAAGAGAAAGAAAAATGCCAAAAGACTGTGAGCCTGCTACAGGCAACTTTGTTGTAAATAACTGTATTTTCTGCAGTTTCTGAATCTTAAGTCGTTCTGTTTACAAGTGATCCATGTAATAGTGAACTTTCCAAGAAGTTCCCAGGTTGGAAGACTGCTACTGTGCCTTTCACCTCCTTGGGGCTGTGACTGGTCCCTGCCAAGGTCCCTCCTCCTCTCCCTTGTCCTCTCCCTTGCCCTGGGGCCCTGGGTCACATGAATTCTCCTTTCTCTTCAGGTGATGGCTCTTGGGGCAGCACTCCTGTCTCAGGCTAATGGGATGCATCTTTCTGATCAGGGACTAATCAGGATTCTTCTTCTTCTTTTTTTTTTTTTTTTTTTTTTTTTTGGAATGTCCTCATTTCTTTTACTTTACTAGAGGCAAGGGGCTTTCATTTATCACAGTCAGTGCTTTTTATTATCAAACACACTACAACACTATAAACCAGGCAGCAAAATAATTACCCTTAAATCTCTCTTTATAGGCAATTGCTGTTAACTCTTTATGAATTAAATCCACTCCAATGGACAAATTATGAAGCTCTGACTTTCTATTGCAGTTGATAGGAGTAGATTTGAAACTCTGGAAAATAATTTCACATCTTTAAATTATAGTCAGGGAGATTATTTGCACAAACTGTGAGAAAACAAGCTACCTCTTCATTTTTTTAACAATACTGGCACTAGACCTTCCTGATAACTAAAAAATATGTTGAATGCAGGGCTCCTCCATTAGGATCAAAATGTGATGCACTTACAAAATTTCATAGGCCCTTTGGTGAGAGAAGGGGAATGAAGATGAAACCAGGGTGGTTTATTGTGTGATATGCTAAATGGAAAGTTTGCTGATTTTATGTTTTCTAAATATTTGCAAAACTATATTGAGCAGTAAGCTAGCAATAGTTGTTAATTTCAGGAGGAAGCTAAGCTAAGCCCATTTGTTGAGACATTGAAAGTCAGAGTCTTTTGCAGCTATAGTTTGCTTTAAAAAATGAATTAGGTGAAAAAATTAGAATGATGAAATCTTCTGGGTTGTACCTCACAAAACCTGTGCTATTTCACAGAAATCAGCAAGTGACCCTGTAAGTCTCATAACTGGGAATTACTTTTGCTGCCAACATCGTTGTAGTGCAGCTGCAGTGAATGAATACATTTAAATAACACATATATTGAGCCATAGTGTACTAATCCAGGATAATTTCTGTAATTACTTTCAATTTTATGTAAGTGCATATAAAATATGTCATATAAATGGTGAAATCACAGTCTGAAGTGCAAGCTGGGCCCTCATTAAGATCCTGAATACCTTTAGCAGTTTTATCAAAGACTGATTACTCTTACCATTTACCTTCATGGTGGTACAGCAAACATATCTTTCTTCAGATTTGAATGACTGGGAATTCCTCTGTATAGATTTTCATTTTTCCTAAGGTCTCAGGGGTACTCTGCTCATCAGAGGGCACTTCAGCATCACTGTGCCATGCCCTCATTTCCTGAGGATAGTCTAGGTTTGGGAATTTATTCCTCAGAATTTCAAATACTGGGCAAATACAAGTAAAAGTTAGTGTTGTGACATGGCTGATTATCCTGTTTTACCTTCCAGAGAAATAATACAACTGATTATAAACTTAGTACAAAGCATTCTTTTATGCATTATATGTTTTGGGATTTTCAAAATACTTTAATACTGTGGCATAAAAAAATTATCACAGGTTGAGGAATAATCCATTAAGTGTTGCAGTGCAAGATCCTATCTTCTGTAAAAAGAGACATTCTCTGTTAGAAGTTCATGTATGCTTTCTAGGAGACAGAAGGCTGCAGTAAATGCCAGCATCTGGGAAGTCAAGCAGATTAAACTATGATGATGGAAAAACACTATTACTGAACAAAGCAAAGGGAGGTTTTCTTCAGATTACCATTTGGGGGGAATAGTTCAGTATTTGAAAGTGCAAATCAAATAAGGGAAAAAAGGCACTTTGACCAGGAACATTGCACGGTTCTCTTACTTTCTTGTGGCCCACAATAGCATTTTTGTTCCAATGTAGCCTGATAATGGCAATACAGTATGCATTGATCTTTGCTGTGCAGGACTGAAAAATCTCTGGCTAAAAATCATTCACCTAGATTTTAAAGTACTATATTCAGTCCTGGTGTGTTGTTGAGATGTTTTGCCTTCTGTGCTGCAGTGAAGAATGGATTCAGCTCCTGGCAGCGTGTGGAGCTCATGGCTGAGTTGTCTGCTCTTGATTGTGCTGCTGTGCAGTGCAGGGGACCCATTTGAATTCATGGGCAGTGAACCACTGGGTGCGAGCTCAGTGGATCAAGAGTGAGCTCCCAAACAGGGGCAATATGGTGTTAGTTCAGCAAAGGCATAATATCTGATTGGTGCAAATAATACAGTGTGTCTTCCCTTATGTGACTGGCAAGAGGGATATTTGTAAATGTGCATCAATTTTCCTGCTGATAAACACACTAGAAAAACCCTAACTCCATCTGTCCCGTTTCCTTCCTTTATTTTGAGAGGAGAGGGAGGATTAGCAGTAAATAATAAGAATGTTGTTTGGAATCACGACATATGGAAGAATTTGCTGAGTGTAACTTCATAAAATTTGTCCTGTTCTCCTACCCCTTGAGAGCTACCCTGTGACCACACCTAGGAGCTGTTTCACAGCCCAGATGAATCAACGAGAACAATGTAGGTTTTTTGAGTCAGGGTGACCTTTTTAAGAATTTTTTTTCTCTCTCTCTCCAGAGCTCACCATATGGCCAGGCTATCTCAGCATTTCTGCAGCAACAGCAGCAGCTTCTGATTTCTCTGCCTGTAGCCAGGCCTACCCTACTGAAAGATTAGCAGATGGACTATGTCAGAAGTTAGGAATTCTCACAGGAGTTGCAGCACATGTCCATTTAAATACCCAGGGTTTACCTTTCAAGAAGGCTAAATTGCCACTTCTTAAGAACTCTGTCTTAATTTGACTTCCCCTGAGAATAAAAAATTAAAGACTAATGTCACATTTGGAAATCAGTTTCTCATGTAATAAGATCCCTGATGCAAAATGGCACAAACCCTATATTTTAAAATTGAGAGGTTTTGCCCTGGGGAAATAATTCCAGAAATGTACTTAATTTTCTGCTACTGTAGCTCTACACTGCAAAACAACTCTGACAGTAAACTTAGATCTTAGTGAAGATATTTGTGAGGTTATCATCTTTGCCCTTTGGTAAAAGCTAAGAGGTATATGAAGTACATATCTCATTTATTTTTAATTTCCCTCTTCTGTTTTTTTATTGTTTTGTTGGGGTCAGGGGGGACAGGTTGTGGGGTTTTGTTTTTTGCATGTGTGTGTTTTTTTTCCAAGGCCATAGTAATTCTGTGTTAGAAAACTGATGGTGTCAAATGAAGATCTATTTTGCTTTTTACTTTTGGAGAAATGAAGGCAGAAATTTAAGACTTTTAATTACTCCTCTTCACAGACATTACACTTCAGCACCTTGCAATTAGGACCCAATCCTACTCCTTTGCTGCTGGTAAATTTGTCCTGTAGATAAATTTTGTATTTATGCTGCTATGGAAAGGCTTACCAAAGAAGAGGGGTGTAAAAAGCACTCTAATTAGCTAAATGAAGCTGTAAGGGTAAATCCAGGGATGATGCAGTAAGTGCATTATAGCAGTGTGTTGTTCAAGTAACAAACAGGTTTTTTTTCCTGGGAGGACTGATGGTGGCTTTGAAAAGTCATCCCCAAAAATAAGAGTATGGAGAAATGAAGCAATTAATTTTAGATATATTACCTGAAGCTTTTAAGTGGCTTGTAATATCTATAATTAGCTTCGTGTAAGAACACGAATACATAACAGGTGGAAATATCTCGGTAGCACCTGCTTTGCAGTAAATTTATTGTTTCTACCTGAATGATAAGTAGATACAGATATACAGGTGTTACACAGTTTTTCTATACTCTGGAACAACAGTTCTGGTTCCTTAAGTTGCTCTGATTGTGCTTTGTTCTTTAACTGACAAATTTTTCTATGTTGTGAAGTCATTGTTCACAAATACAACTACATGGCATCACCACATCCCACATCTGACCTAAATTCTTTTTCAGACCTAGATTAGATATCCATAGTTGAACACCACTCTTCACTCCTTACATCCTGCCTCAACTTTCCTCTGTCTTTGAAAGGAGATACAGAGGGTTTCTGAGTGTCTCAAGCAGCTGCAGAGTGCATTTGAAGGTGTCAAATTCTAGGTTTGCATGAGTAGTGCTTGTATTGAAAACTCCCCTGTAAGTACCAGAAAAACATCTTAGTAGTCCTTCTGATTGTTCTGTTTACTGTTTTCATTTGCATAACATCATTCCCTAGGAAAAAAAAAGAAAAAACTAGGATTTTTGTCAGTTTTACTGTTTTCAGTGTGGTAAGCTATTAGACATATAATCTCTTAATCAGTTTTCTTCTTACAATATGTGTTCAGCAGGGGAAGAAAGATGAAGGAAGTGGATTTAAACCCTCATTAGCACCAAAGCATGTATGTTATGCATGTTCCAGTGTCCTGTGATTAAAATCAAACCACATGACTGTATGTGCAGTCCCTCAGATCTTATGGAGATTATGTTCATTGTTCTTGCTTCCTACAGCTAAATATCTTTTGTGCCTGAGTCAGTTTATAGAAATAGTGTAGTCCCATCAGTCTGAATCACATTTTTTATATAACCAGGGAAAATGTAGACTGTTTAAGGTTGTAATATTTTACAGTCTGTGTCTGTAATATTTTAAATATGAGGTATTTTATTTTATGTTCTACCTACCTGATTTATTAATTGACCCCAAACAGGACTGTGAGAGTTGCAGAAATTGTGCACAATCTTCTCAAAATGCAAAAGTGCTAAGGGGAGAGCAACACAGAACATGGGTAATAAGTTACTGAACTCCTGATAGCTCCAGTGGGTAAATGGAAAAAACAGAAATCTGCAGGAAGAAAGGGACAGAGTGGGACAGAGCCTCCAGTGTCCTTAAGGCTACAGTCTGCATTGTGCACAAACCTTTTGGATCCTTGAATGTTTATAGAAAATGCAATACAAAAAGCTCTTTCTATAGGGTAAGGACTGTTTATCCACAATCATTAATATTTTGTTAGCCATAACCACCTGGCCTTTTGTGAAGACAGGACATATTCCTACACAGATTGCTGTGACCCTGCTGTGAGTGCGCTTGCAACAGTTTCTGAAGTTTGTGAGTGTATTCAAAGTTTAACAAGCATGAGTGTTGTTTCATTAAAAGCATTTGTTTCCTAACAGAATTCACAAATTGCCATTGCCAATAGGTTTGTTATTACGCCATTGGGGAAAAAAATATTTTCAAAGGTTCAGATGGAGGAATAAGGAAAACATTTCTTCTGAATAAAAATGTGGATAAACTTCTCAGCAATATAGTGAAACTCAAAATATAGTGAACCCTTATGTTTTGCTGGATAAAAACATTATTAACTAGATGCTTGTACAGAAAATATTGTTAAAGCATAAGTAAGAATCTAGAGGGATGGTGATTGATCACTGTGAGTCTTATGCATCTTCAGTTAAATCTTCAAAAAAGAATTCTTCGATTTTGGATAAATTTTACTAAATCAGACACAGCCCCAGAAACAGAATTTTGACACCTGTAAAGCTAAGTTTACAAAGTTGGACTTCACATGAGATCTCATTAAGGGTATTTGCTCTCCAAGCATCAAGAAAGGAAATTGTCGGAAGGGGTGGCAGAAGTACATGATGCCTTTCACAGCTTGGCTCTTATTCAGAGGAGAATGTTCTGCATATCAATGTGACACCCAATCTTCAGGGCACAAAAGGGTGTGCAGGGACACAGAGTGGTTTGCAGGGACATAGAGTGACATGCAGGGACACAAAGTCATGTGCAGTGACACAGAGGAGTTTGCAGAAACACAACATACTGTGCAGGGACACAGAGGAGAGTGCAGGGACACAGAGGAGAGTGCAGGGACACAAAGCAATTTCCAGGGACACAGAGTAGTGTACAGGAATACAAAGGGGTATATTAAGGGACAAAATGTGATGTGTGAGGACAGAAAGGAGAATGCAGGAAACAAAGGTGGTTCCAGGGACACAAAGAGAGATGTGGACACACAAAGTGGTGTTAAGGGACACAGAAGAACCTGCCTGTCTGACAACAGAAGATCTACGAAGTTACATGTCCAAACTTTCCTCCCTGCTGGTGCACCACAGCTCTTTTCCCAGGCTGTGGCTGATGTGGATGCTAGACCTGTGCCTACAAGGGACCTCTGCTGTGCAGGGCACACAGCAGCCACTTTCTGGCATGGACTACTGGTCTGCATGGATGTCACCCACTTGGAGCTTACAAAAGCATGAAGTAGCACATGGGCATAACTGACTGCATGTTTTGTTTTAAGTCACTCTTTAAAGGTATGCAGAGAACCTTTTTAAAAACATGAATACATAAATCCTATACAGACTATGTCTTAAATACTGCCCAACTGCAATTCTATTTTACATTCCAGTGGAATTTGAAAATGACAGCCTTCAGGTATGTAATTGGATTACACTGCGCTTAAGTTTCAGTATGATGGGGAGAACACGAAAGAAGTAGTTTATTTCCAAACATCTAATACACCACTGTGCTGAGTTCATTATGTAGAGGAGAACAGACTGGTATAGATTAGATGAGAATCACCCTGGATTACAGATCAGCTCTGACGGCTAAAAAGCCTCAGTCCTTTAAAAATGGAAACTGCAGCCTTTCTCTAGCATCACTAGTTAAACACTGGCTTGATCAGTAACTGGTGTTGAGAACTTAAAGAAAAGATGAAAGATGTTCATGGACTAGAAGTTCTGGAATCTTCTCCTTGAAAATAACAATTTCATACTTTAAAAAAAGAGTTCTTTCATTTCAACCATTGAGTAGTGGTGACACTTTCATGAAAACAATTCAGTGTACACTTGCCTGCAGATGTGTGTGATTATATACCAGGATGGTCTGTGACCATGCTTATTGAGAAGGGCTTCTTAGCATCCTGTTGAAGTGTTTGTAAGTTTAGCTGCACTGGGAGCTGTCAAATAGAATGGTGAAAATGGTAATTTCAGAAAAAGCAGAAAAGGCAACATGGAAAAGAATACCCCACATTAGGTGACACAAGTGGCTGGGAGTCACTCCTGGTCCCTTCTGCAGCTTCTCGCCTGGTAGTTCTAAGGCCAGATGAGCTCAGCCAGGTCAGGTGCTCACAATGCACTAACTAAGGACAAACAAAACTCAGAGAGTGAAAACAGACACAGGCCACAGCTTTACCTCGAGAGGCATTTGATTCTGTACATTCTGTTCCTCTTTTCTTGTAACATTTCTCTGCTTCCAGGGCCTCCCATCTTACTAGCCATGTAAGCCTTTGTTGTACCTGCTGCCTTCCATCTCACACAAGCAGCACAAAACATTCCATTTTCAAATTCCATGGTCTCTGGTGGTCCAGTTATAAAACACCAAAACCAGAAAGAGCAGCAACAGAGCAGGAAAAACAAAGGAGCAGAACTATTGCTGACCAGCAGAAACACAGAACTTGTGGAATTAAATACACAGACTCCCACTGGCTTTGGTTGATTGGGTTTTTTGGTGGTGGTGGTGGCTTTGTTGTTGGTATTTTTTGTTCCCTGAGACACATTTGGGATATCCCATCTGACTTTCTGTCTTCAGAGCTCATGGCCTAAACCCACCCCCACACTGGCTGCTTGATCCATGTTTCTGTGGGTTCTGCCTGTCCAGTGGACAAGGAGACTTCTCCTGTCACACAATACTTTGTGTAGCATTAATGTTCATGGGCTTGGGCTATACACACCAGTGTAAATTAAAAGCCACAGAAATAATTACACCAGAAAGCCACAACAATCCCATCCAAGCCTGAAGATAATATGATTAAAATATGTCCTGATGTAAGATTTTTCTTTCCAGTTTCCACTTGGTTGTTAATTAGCAATAATTAAAATTAATTTCCCCAAGCCAAGTCAGTTTTGCCCATGTTATTAATTGGTAAGGGATGTCTCTGTCTTCATCTGAACCCAAAATCTTTTCTGTCTAACTCCCCACCAGCTTCTCCCCAATCCTGTTGATGGACTGGAAGTGATGGAGCAGCCTGGAGGGTATCTGGCAGCCAAGAACAACCCACTGCAGTCCTGCATGATGTGCATGTGTCTCTGAGAAGGAAGGTGAAGGTGTGTTGATCCCAACCTCCTGCCCACTTTGTGCCTGGCACCTGGGTGTGTAGTAGGGAGGGCTCCATGGCATCTGCAGGTTAGCTGAGGACTGATGCAGCATTTTTCCTCTGTACATGTGGAAGAAATCCAGCATTTAAGGAAGACCTAGACCTATTTAGGTATTTCCCAGCTGCCAGAACTGAAGCTGGAAGAGCTGGTCTTAAAGTTTTGGAAGTCAGGACCTGACTTGAAACCTCCCCTGTGCTTGCAATAAGTTCACATTTGGCTGTCAGGTCTGGCAGGATTGCAAACCACCTATCACTCTGATGTAAATAACCCCCACTGGCATAACCTGCACCAGAGTATATGCCTTCTTAATTTCTTCAAGATTTTTTTTGTGTTTTATAAGTATTAGCAGTGTCTCTCTGCTGCAGCTTCATCTTTCCACTGTAGCTTTGTTAATGCAGTAAAATTACAACCAAGTGTTAAGTCTGCAGGTAATTGTTATGATAATGGCAAGTTGGGTTTTCTGACTGTGACAAAAATACTAGAAGTCGCAGATTGAAAAAGCTCTCTATTATGGAAAATCAGCTATTTCAATTTGTCTTTTGAGAATTATATGTAAAAAATGGTCAGAATACACATTCTTTCACACTGCATGGCTTTCAGTCTTATATCTTATGATTAGAAATGTCTGTCCCACCAGGTTTAAAGAAGAAAACATACATAGTAGCTTTAAAAAAGCCCAAGAACTTTTGAATCTGACATATAAATTTTTTTTAACTTTTAATTTTTTTTTTTTTTTTTTTTTTTTTTTTTTTTTTTTTTTTTTTTTTGCTAAAGGATTCAGGGCTGGCACTGAACATAAACTTCTTGGCAAAAGAAATTTATTTCAGAGAAGACAGTGCATAGGAATTGATGATTCAGCACAACACAAACATTCAAGGAGAAAGCTGTGTAACTTACCCAAAAGAGGGCTATTAAGGATACATGTGGGCGCAAGAGCTTTCAGAATCCAGAAAATGACTAGACCTAAACTTACTGGTTGTAAAGTTTGTTCAAAACTAGATTTAAATGTGCAGACACAAACAACCATTAGTTTTTCCCTGTCTAATTTCAAATGGTAACTTTCCTATGTACAGAGCAAGCTGTTAGAAGTCCATAACCTCAACACTGCTTCCCTTCCCTCGACCAGGAGAACCAGAGTCAACATGTGAGGATGTTCATACTTCCACATGTTGTCGTTTAGTGTTAGATCAAGTCTGCCTCCTGCATCTGGAGATTGTCATGAAGAGCAGTAATCAATGGTGTTGACAGCTGCTCATAGTACAGACTGTTTAAAACACTTCTTGATGAAGGACTATGTCACCAGAAAAAAAAAAAAAAAAAAAAAAAACAAAAAAAAAAAAAAAAAACACCAGGCAGGTAGTGGGTTGAAATGGTGTTTTAAATAAGGCATATCTATTCCCAGGAGGGGTGAGTTCAGTGGATAGATTCAGTTGCTAGGCTTTGTGTGGGACTTAGGGAGGGCCAGTCATACCATATCTGTGCACAGCATCTGTGACTGTGAGAAAATGCTTGAGACTGCCAGTCCAAGGATCTGGGTCTGCATCTTGCACAGGTAGTGTAAGCACATGCATTGGAAGGTTTGCCCCACTGTGTCCAAAGTTCAATACCAAGGACAAAAACATGCATAGCTTCTCTTGGTCCACTCTTCCACCTTCTTTTCCTTGCTCTCCTCATTTCACCGAACTGCTTAGAGATGGGTAGCTAAGAACTCTCCAGTCCCTGAAAAGAGAAAAGCATTCTCAAGGAAAATTAATTTCCAAATAAAATACTCAAAATCAGTTTGAGTCTGTTGGACTGCAATAGCTTCATGTTGAACTCCCCACTATTATAAGTTCAGTTTCAGCCAAGTTTAAGTGACATTTTTTTTTCTGACTGGGTATGAAAGAAATTGGGTTTCCTGCTAAGAGTTCCCATGCTGTTTTAGAAATACAGCTATTCCAATGTGTGGTCTGACCCAACATATTAGAGGGGCTAAAGGAAAAAGAAGAAATGGTGAATGCATTTTCTATACATTTTTCTTGCACAGTCCTGTAGGAAGTGCTCTAATCTTCACCTCATATCTGCATTTCAGCAATCATACCTGAAGTTCTGTTTAGGAACTCAAATTTCAGAAAGGTGGGTTACTTCAAGGGAGCAATGTACACACAATACAGCAGTAACCTCCAGAATTCAGTGTAGTTTGAGTTTTGCTTCTGTGCTTTTCAAATTAATGCTTGAGATAATGATTCTTGCTCCTTTAGTAAGTTTGGGTCAGCTATTTCCACTCAGTGAAAGGCAGGGAAGCCAGACTCAGTGCTGGTGATCTCTTTCTTGTTTTCAATATTTACCTACCAGCTAAACTGAAATTTAAGAAGTAGCATTTGATGTGGGGGAAATTATCTAATGTTAATATGGATATGAAAGAAAGCAGCTAATGTGGGACCTAACTGAATTCCTGCAGTTTAAAAAGGCACTAGAACCAGGTGTAACAATGTGTTTAACCTCTCTGTGGGATAGAGGTCCTTTTCTATAAATTTCCTGCAATACTTGAGGGAGGAGCCCCATTGGAAGCAAGTTAGAAATATGCTGCTGCAGTACCAGCAGGAATTATCAGCTGCTGGTCCAGCCAGCATAGCAGGAGTGGCTTGAACTGCTGCATTTTAATTAGTGTTTCAGCAGCCAACCTACCCCATGTCTAAAGAATTATAGTCCTACTAGCTGTTATCTGTGGCAGTTACTGGTTCAAGAATAGTGGTGAGCACTAGTTTGATTACAGTTTTTGTTTGTTTGTTTGTTTGTTTTTAATTGTGTTTGGCTTTTTTTGTGCTTATCTAAGGCTCCTTTTATCTGCTGAATGCAGTGAAGGCTGAATGTAAAAAATATCTTGTTGGACTATTGCATTGCCTTTGGAGGCCAGCCTTTCACCTCAAATATTAGAAAATCTACTCAGCAGGTAAAAGTTAAAAAAAAAAAGCAAAAAAACCCAAAACAACAAAAACCTGAAAAGGTTTGGATGTTTTCATTGTAAAAATCAAACCAGCCAGAACTGTAGAACGCAATGGAATTAGATTTCTTTTGCAGAACCATGTACATTTTTTCCACTAACCTTGCCTTCTTTAAAGATTTGTTTTATTCCTGATTGTATGTGGGAATCCAAGGCTTTTTGCTGCTCCTAAATGATATATGTTCTGTGAAATTTTCCATTCTGTTTACAAGTCATGAAATAATGAGGGGAAAGGGAGGGCTACAGTGGCTTGCAATTGCCTGCAAGTCCTGTATATGTAGATATTGATATTTAGAAGAAGGTTTGAGATTAGATTTGAATAATTTAAGAATTGTTTGTTAGATTACTGTAGAAAGAGTTTGTTTGATACCTCTACATGAAATGCAGGTTGTGAGAATTTCCAAATTTATATGTATGTACTTTTTAAAGTGAAGGAAATATTAGTAATGCCATGGAATATGCACTTTTAAACTAACTTTAATTCCTCTCACTGTTAATAGATTTTATCTTTTTTTTTTTACCCTTTTTTTTTTGTTCTGTCCAGTCTTTTAACTTCAAACAGGATGTTTAATTTTGAAGTCTAGGAATAGTAATTTCATTTGTATAAATCCATTTTGACCTTTTAGTGCATACATAAGAAAAGGTAAATTAATGAGTTTTAACTTTATACTTCTGTAAACTATACAAAGAAATCAGTATTCTTTGTGAAAACCTATAATGGACTTTGATCTCTTACTGCAGTTTTGGCAGCACAGATTTTCATGTCTTTGTACCAAGTACAGTTTTCTTCGGACCGATCATTCTTTCACCTGTTTTTATTGGACAAACTTGATTGTGTAATTATTTCTTGACTGCATGAAGCACAAACTAATTTATTTTTAAAAAATCAATCCATAATTTAAGGAATTTAATCCAAATGAAATTTGCAGGAGATTATATTGAGGACTGTATTTGTAATGAATTGATTCAAAGGCAATATAAAAACCAGGATGAGTGGGCATGGTGTGGAAATGCTGACCTACTTTTAAAAAGATTGAATTTCCTTCTTACAGTGAAATTACTGCCAGTGAGTGTTATTTTATTTTAAAATCTGCAGCTCGAGGAATTTACTTTTGCTACCTACCTGTGGCCAAATAAACATATGGCAGCATTTCATCTTGGTTGCCTTTCCTGTTTCAGAGACAGAAGCTTTTTGTGGGTTTCAGGGAAGAAATGCTTTTTTCCAAACTGGGTCAAATTCTGTCTTCCTTGCTTTGTATTTTCTCTCTCTGCCAGGCTCCACTGCAGGGTCCTGCACATGCTATTTTCTCCTTTATGTGCAAATTCTGCTGATGACTTCCACCTCCTTAACACCCCTCCTGGGTGTCCCTGCCTTTCTTCCATCTGCGCTGCCACTGCTATTTTTGACTGCATGTATTTGAAGCATGGCCATGCCTTTTCTCTCAGTCTTCCAGTCTGGAGTCCTTAGCATAGGCAGGGCACTGTGATGCTGCTGCCCAACCATTAAAACAGTGTCTTTATGAAACGATTGGAAGCTCAGTAACACCTGAAGATAATAATAAGAGAAATAATCTAGAATGCTCAAGCAACTATATATTGATAGGTGGTTGGGGAGGTGACAGAAAGTTTTGCACATTTCAAATATTTTAAAAGCATTTTTCAAATTTGTGTTTTAGACAACACACATGCAGGGGTCAGTTATTGAATTTTAGTCTATTTTGATGTATTTAGTGGTACATATGTATATTGCTTGACTAATGGGTGAGTGAAATTATTGTGCCACTGAAGTATTTTTACTTCAGCAAAACTGTTTCTCTGATAATACTGGGTTGTGTGTGCCTCGGCTCTGATACATTCCATGTAAAGGACATCATGAGCTTTCTTATGTGTTGTCATTGTCTTCATTGTAGGTGGCATCCCAAAAGTGAATGTTTTTGTTGTCCATTATGACCAAGCAGTTAAGATGTATCCATTATTTTCAGTTTTTTTTGTAAGTTCAATACATATATGTATATATGTATACATGTATATATGTATATATAGAAACATCTCTTTGTATTAAAGCATTTGGCATCTTCACAGTAAAATTATCTCTTGTTGTGCTTGCTGTTCTTCTTTAGCATGATCACAGTTACCCCTGGGCTTTTAAAAGTAAATCTTTAATAGAATCATTAAGCAGCTTTCCAGATTGAAACACGTGTAAAGGAGAATGGCAATATTTGCAACAATTCTAATAACTATTCTCTAACGTGGCCAACTACATATTCCAAGAATACAGCTTTTTTTTTTTTTTTTTCTTTTTTTTTCCCCCCTATTTTTCTTTTTCCAGCCAACTTCAAATAACTAATGTTTTGAATTCAGGTAGACTGTTTCCAGGCAAAAGTGCAAAAAACCAGCAGCTGGATGCTCGTTTAAGCCAAATTTTCTTTAGAAGTAAATAAATGCACACTTACACACACAAATATATATTATAAATATTGCATATAAATGTGTATGTATATATTCAAAGAGATATATATTTGTATATACTCACTAAATACAAAGAGGCAAAATCTGACAGAATCAGTTCTAAACAAGCAAACACAATACAGTGACTAATCTTGTGGAATATGGGAGACATGATTTCTGGTTTCTAGTTTCAATAGGTAATGAGTCACTTGTCAGTCATACACTGCATTGCACTTCTGCAGGTGATTATCAGCTGTTTGGGCTCAGGGGCCTCTCAGTTTCTCCCATTTAAACTGTTAATGGGGTAGTGCCTTAACCATTGAGTATAGGTGATCTCTTTCTATAGCACTATTTACATTTTTCATTCAGACAAAGCAAACGCCCCTTGCAGAGAATGGGACATTGAGAGGCTCGTGGTCTGCCTGTCTGGCCATGAATTCCTTGCCCGAGGGAAGTGGTGTGTTTGCCACAAGGATTCCTGGTTTCTATATATTTGTGTATTCTGACAAAATGTGTCAATGAAGTTTTCAGTTGATGAAAATTCGAGAGGAGGCTCTGAGAGGCCGGATGATGGCAGTCAAGGTTTGATGTTGCAAAAACTTAGGTTAGGGGCAAGAGGACTATTAGCCGCTCTCTGTGTTTCAGCTTCGCATGAGAGTCTTGCAGCTGAATCTTCCCACTGCTCTTTGGTGGTGAAAGCCTGAATTGCTCTAGTTGGTGACCTTCTAAGTCACACAGTCACTCAGGAAGCTGTGTGTCACAGCACAGTCACACAGCACACTCAGGATGTGCTGATTCAGCAGAGGAAAGCAGTGTTGGTTGTTAGCTGATGTTAGGTGTATTCTCTCCTGGCTGGTGAGAGCAAGTCTGTCAGAGCTGGGCAAAGCCATGTAAATCAGAAACAAAATATTTCAAAGTGTTCCGTAGTCATGCAATACCTTGTCATCAATTTTATACCAAATTAGGACTGCAGGGATATGCAGACATATCTGTACAATAGAGAATAATTTCCAATGTAGCACCTTTGTTTGTATTTTTAATATTGACTAATGAACCTGATGTCAAACTGGTCAGCTGGATTCTCTCTCCGGGCTGTCTTACACCTCTCTCAAGCATTATGCTGCCTGTCTTCTAGGTTTGGGTACAGTCAAATGAACTGTTAAAGGTGGTGTGATGCTATCTATCCTTGCTGGTGGAGATGTCCATCTCATCACTAAGCCAGTTAAATAATCTGGGTGTTCTAGTGGCTAGGCTCTTATTTACATGGAAGACTTTGCAGCACCACATTGCAAACTGGTGATGCAAATACTGATACTAGCTTTACTGAGAGACAGGGACTGCTCTCCATTGCCAAAGCAGCAGTAAACATCGAGAGATTTGCAAAGGAATGATCATCTATTTATTTGGATTGTCAGCTGGATAGCTTATCTAATTCTGCCCTCACCTAAATACAGTAATTTCTAGAAAGTTTGCTGCCTACTTTATAAGAACATACGTAAACAAATGAGTTTAATGTTTATACAGCACTCTGCATACATTTAGCAGAGTACAGGAATGATTTGCAGTTTATGCACTGACTTCCCCATTACAATGCTGCAGTGAAGTACTGGAGATATAAACCTTATCACAGTACATTCTTAGAATTCTATCTTTTAACAGTTTTTGTTATATTTAAAAGGTGTGAGTGTTTTTTTAATGTGATATATTTTTTTTTCTTGCTAAATAGAGTCTTTGGAGACCTTGCCAAGGAGAGGAGATCTAATTAAAATCATGTAATGGTTCTGGGAGTCACTGAAGCTCCCAGTACTTCCACACATTTATCGATATAATTTTAAGAGAAACAAATCATTTTAGCATTTGAGATGAAGATTAATTTATATGTGGTGCAGAGAAGGCCTCAGATGACTGAGCTGCATAACCCTTGCCACAGATGACCTTTCCTTATGAAGAAGTCTTTCTGAAATAAATCTTCTCAATCAAATGCCAGTTCTTGTGCTCAGTCATGTACTTATGAAAATAGGGATGTGCCTACTACTCAGAGGCTTGTATGACACCTGTCTGGCCTATGCTGAGGAGGGAGAAGAGCAGGGCACCCATGGCAGTTTTGTACAGCACCTAGAACAAAGAACCTTGTGCCACAGATTTATTCCCATAGTCAAGCATGGCTATGGCATTCTACTGTTTAAAAGAAAGCTGCTTCTGTCATGTTTGTCCCCTGTAGACTCACTGAGATGAGTTTCTCCTGGTTCAGAGGGATCTGCTGTGCAATTTGGCATCTGGTATGCATGGGAATTCACTCACTGCAGAGCTGCTGTATGCAATTCTGCAATGGTTGTTCAGGAGGTCATATATGACAACAGCAGTCCCCTCTGCCTTAAAAATATGCAGCTATTTAGAAGTGCTGAGACTTGGAGTGGGTCTGAGGGCAGGAAGTTTCTGAAAATACCTTAAATTCAGTGATGCTTCAGTACGTCCATTTTGGTAGAATACAAAGGTATCTGAATGGTTTGTAACCAGTATGAATTTGCCAGAGGTTTCATCTCTCTTTGAGTAATTCAGAGTACAGGGCCCTTCATTGACCCTAACAAGTAAAGTACAGCAAGTTAAGCCTCCCTCTGGCGACTGTCTACCCCAGCTATCCCCTCAGAGAATTGCCTTCCATCCAGCAGAGGCTTAATTTTATGTTATGAGTGGTCAAACTTTACACATTCAAGTAATTACACCTTAAAGGCAAACAGAAGTTGTAAGCCCAGTCCACTTTTGCTGTGAATAAGTCCCACCAGTTTCCATTGAATATATGTAAAGTGCTGCTTCCTCCATTTGGTGCCCAATTTGATTCTTTGGTCCGGTGGGCAAACACAAAAATTTTCTCCTCTGTCTCACCATTGCTATCATCAACAATTAGTGAAAAGACTCCCACTATGTAACTTATCATTGCAAATGTGTT
This sequence comes from Anomalospiza imberbis, assembly GCF_031753505.1. Lineage (NCBI taxonomy): Eukaryota > Metazoa > Chordata > Aves > Passeriformes > Viduidae > Anomalospiza > Anomalospiza imberbis. The sequence continues at coordinate 39,480,482 of NC_089721.1, read as the reverse complement.
GCCATAACAAAGGCAAGATATGCTGACTTGATTATCCAAGGAAACATCCAGGGATTGCCATGAGACAGAAAAGATGTGGCCAAGAAGAATGTTAAACTCTTGCAACTTCTGTTGGCTGAGTAACTGCTAAATTCTCTGGTTAAACACAGAGCGGGTTTGAAACTTCTTGGGTTTTGGGGGGAGGGTTTATTGCATCTGTGGGGAAAAGTGAGATAGTTTTGCCCAAACTGGGAGGAGTAGAAAATGTAGGCAACTCTGTTTATTGACAGATTCAAAGAGTTGTATGTACAACCCAACTATTCTTCCTTTTTTTTTTTTTTTTTTTATTATTTTAAATTTAGTGGGGCTACATCCATTGTCTACAGATGCAGGCAGAAAGGGACCCAGAAACCTTACGCCGTCAAAATGTTGAAGAAGACAGTAAGTCATTTTTGTTTTGTTTTGCTTTGCTTTGGAGTATGTTTGGGATTTTCTCTGGGATTTTTTTCCTTTTATTTTGTTTTTGTTTTTCTTTTTTTTTTTTCTTTTTTTGGAGCAGTTTATTCCTGTGGGGAAAATGTGCTAGATTTAGGATTATAAACTGCTAATCTTGTCTTTTCCATGAGTGAGCTTTGGCTCCTCGTCACTAAAACACCTGTTAGAGCTAACAGTACTGTAGTGGGAATGCCTTATCCCCACAAATATGATTTGTACCTTCAGCTGGTGTTGTCCATATACACTTGGATTTGGCAAAACTTTATGAAAAAATGTATCTTTTTCTTTCATTAAAAAACCTAAAAAGGATACCTTGAAAAATTTAAATATTCAGTGTTTTGTCTTTGATGTAATGCATTGTTTTGCTCAAAAAATGCCATGACACAATTCATCTTTTTTCAGAAAGTGATTAAAACACCAACTCTAACCCAAGTAAAATTAAATATATTGTAGTGGGTTTTTTTACCACTACGAAGTTGCTAGAGAGCCTGTTGAGATGACAATTTATTTTTAGAACTCCATATATATCACACTTATACTACAGCTATTTTTTGTGTTCTGAAAAATAGATGGTAGAAAGCAAAAAGAGATATTAAGACAAGAAAGGCAAGTTATGGACTGAGAGACTTCATGCAGAAAGACACTATAGGGCTTGGGATAGAGCAGTTCATATTCCTAGGATGGAAAAAGAAGTCTGAGAGAAAGCAAGCAAGCTGTGAGGCATGTACATGATATTTTTCATGAATGGTTTTGATTCAGTTTATCCCAGTGTTAGAACATTCATTATTCTGTAATGTTCAGGAATGTTCACATGTAGAAGCATAAGGATGGGTGGGTAGGCATAACCATGTCCAAATGGTGGTTTCACTAGTGGTCTCAGTGCAAGACGTAATGAGTTTCACATGTGTAAAATGTTGGCATTAACTTGTCGTCTTTGAACGCGAGCCACAGTTCAAACTGGCTCAAAGACTGTGTGTGCTGCTTTTGACTTTGCATCTGGTACACTGGAAGAAGCAGAGCGTGTGCGAGTGCATTGCTGCAGCTTGTGGTCTGCTGTTCCTATAGAAGGGCACAGAATTTTTGAGGTTTCATCTGTTCATTATGCCAGCGATTCCCATAATGTTTTAAGAGTATACTGTCCTATAATTCTCATTCTGGAATGCACTAGGAAGAACTACATTTCTTAAAAATATTTATCTGCCTTTTGATTTTTTTGCCTTCATGGAAATTAATTCATGTTTACAATTGTCACATTTATGTATTTATGCTAGATCTATATTTCTGTGTCTTAAACTAGTCAGTTTAGACTTTGGTAGACTTACTATAGCACAGGTTTGATTTTTTTTTTAAATGGCACCAAAGGAAAAGACTATAGTTATATAAGTTGGTTTTACATCAGCAATAATATATAAGTTTGACTTAATGCAGCCTTGTTTATATTAGCAGTGTGGTTAAGCAGTTCACAGAGCTGAGCTGTTCCCAGTGTAATTGATGCACTTTGGGATGTTTTGCTATGAAAACAAGTAATCCTCTTACAAAAATGAGCTTTTCTTTGTAAATGAGAATATGGGAGACAATGCTTTAAGGACATGTCACTGCTTGTGTCTGTCCAATTTGGAGATGTAATTATTATCATAGGGACTGAAGTACCCGTGGTAGAGTGCTCCTGGAGCTGGAGGTCTGATCTTTGCTCAGAGTATCTCAGTATAAAAAGTAACCACGTGTGAGCCAAGTCATGTACTAAAATGTTGATAAGCTAATGTTGTCCCCTAACTTTCCTGTTGCCTTTTTGAAAACAATTAGAAAAAGGATGGCAGTTCAATAGTGGAGGAAAAGGGATGGGAGGGAAAGAAGAAGAGCCTGTGATTATTTTTGGTAGAGTCCCATTTCTTCAATTCCATTCATAAATGTACAGAAGGGAGCTCTGAAAAGCACATGAAATTAGAAGATGAAGGAAGATGACAAAAGAGCAAATACTCTTGATTTTTCCATTCAAACTGACTGTCTGAATGGAAATAGTCTGCTGCTTCAAACAAGACTGACTCTCTAAGGAAGAGGTCTGTAAAAACAGGGTGAGGGACAGGGATAGGGTGGTCCAGATTGCTCTGTAAGTGATGACAAGTGATGTGTGTTTAGGAGGCTGGTAGCTGATGGGCAGCTCCAGATTTCTGAGTGATGATCACTGAAGTGCTGTAATTTGAAGTAAAGCATTAGAAATTTTTACTTTTGTCCCATGGGAAGAGCTTTGGTAAGAACCTATGACCCTTTAGGACTGAAGTATTCTGCTAGGAACAGTTTGCAAGAAACATAAAATAGCTATCTGTGGTCTTTTCATTTAAATAGAATGAGTAATTTTTCATTTTGCATGATTAATACATTCTTATTTAAGAGCAAATAAAACTTTGGGCAAGACCTATCATCCAGTTCTGAGAATTCATACTTGTACAGGGTTTTGAGTTCCTAGGAGGTTCTGCAATTAATAGATTTTTTACCGTCTTGTTTAATAAAATAGCAGTAGATTAGTTGCTAATTTCTGGGGAGGTCTGGAGGGTGTGGGAGGTTTCATCTGTGGTTTAGGGGTTTTTTATAGGGGTTAAATCATCAAAGAGTAACAGAACAAACATTTCTGTGTGACTAAAATAAAATAAAGTGTTCGTAATATTATATTTCAGTTGAGAGGTATAATAATTTTTAACCATTAATTCTTAAACTTTCTTAACCAAATTTTCTACAATTTCAAAGGGAGGAAGAAAAAAGGGATTTTACTGCTTTGAAATTATTGAAGCAAAATTCTTCCATTTTCTGTTGATTTTAGTTTTATCAGGCCCAGTTTAGGAGTAGTTTCAAATCTTTTAAATATGCTTATGGTGAATAAAATTTACTTCAAAGAACACCTCTGATCCTTACACCTGAAGTGACTTAATGTCAAAGTTGGGAAACTAAGGCAAGTTAGAACTGTAGCTTCTAGAACTGCTAAAAGACAACTGTCAGAAGAGTTGAAGAGGTCCAAAGAAAAGTTGATTTTTGAAATAGCAGGAGCAATACTCTCCAATAATGTATAAGAAATAAAATTTATAATGGTTCTTAAGAGCTACAAAACAAAATGTTTAAAACCCAACATATATGGTCAGATGAATAAGCATACAAAAATATTGCTTGTGATTTCCTCATCTAACCTTTCTGCTTAGTTCCTGAGCATAATGGAAATGTATTGCATGCTCATTTGCTGTGTTTAGCGGGTCTTTTAAATTCCACGCAGGTGGTAAATGTAAAGATATGAACCATGTAATTTCTTTGAGGGAAATCTATTTCATGAAGCAAGAAAGAAGAAAAACAGATCACATAGCACTTCAGAAAAAGTCATCAAATGAACAGAGTACTGTGATGAACTTTTACACTTGCAATTGCAAATATGAGATTGCTTTGCTTTTTACTATGCATTTTACCTCTCCTTGATGACCCAGTGCTACAGAAAAGTGAAGTATCTTTAGGATACACTTTACAAAACTTATTCTTACTGCTCTTAAACTGAGACTTAAAAATTATGTGATATTTACAACCAGTCATTCTGGAGTGGTCATTGCTGCAAACAACATACAGCATGTGGATCATATTGGAAGAATGCAGTTCTCTAATGAAGCAAACATATACATGTGCTATTTTTTATATGAAGTATCTTATCTGCTTTTCCACCTTTTGGTGTGTTTTGAGGAAGCTAAGCAGCCTGGAGATTATCTCAGAATCTGGGTAGGTGAATTCCTTCCAAGAAATTAGATCCACCTCCACCTTAAATTTCCTACCTGAGTCTGGACAAGTTGCTTTAAAAATAGTGATGAGAACAGATGGACTCTGTTGCATGGTTTCTAAACTAAGACACCAAGTGCCTGCCTACATTGTAGGTCTACCGAGTGCTAACTACTGCAAATGAAGTAATTTTGGAGCTGCCACTGCACTAAAGCAACATTCTCTGCTGAAAGGAGAACAGGATTCTGAGCTGGGTTGTTTGTAGCCTGGGTCCTGGCATATTCCCAGTATTTCTTTTGGTTTCAACTCTTTCATCCATAAAAATGAGATAATATTTATTTTATTTGCATTTCAGCTATGCTTTGAATGAAGCCTGGGTAATATTTCTCAGTTCCAATTGATATGTGCTGTCCCCTAAGAGCAATTAAGTATTATGAAATATTAGACCCTGTCTGTCTCAGTCAATGAAACATACAAGTATAGAGACTGTTTTGGAGAATTTTCATTTTGATTTCCTTCTTTTTTATGTGTCAGCATCCTCTCTCGCACAGTTCATGATGCTTAAATAATAATTCTGCAGCACTTTTATCAAAGTCAGCATACATGAAGCAGCATTCTTCTGCAGACTAGTTGATATTCAAATTCAAACAAATATTCAGGCCCATGAATTTTTTCTCAGATGTGAAACAGAGCAACAGCTTTCAAGCAATACATACTCTGGAAATAGGTGAGCTGGGATTAATCCAATTGTACAAATAAGTTAGATAAATTGAGGACAACAGATACTTTATGTCTGTGAATCAGAAAGGAGAATGAGCAAATGCAAAGGTAATAGGTTTGCCTTGTGGATAATTGGGGTTGGATATCTGCAGTTAGGGTCTAAAGGAGATCATAATGATCTATAAGGCACATATAAGTCTCAATTGCATTAATGTTTGCACATACACATATAGACACACACACACACATATACACATATATATATACATTGAGAAGATGGGACAGGCAACTCAGGAAGAGTACAATGATGTCGCCGGTCATGTAAAGAAAAAATTAGAAAGGTGAAAGCTCAAATAGAACTCAATCTGGCCACTGCTGTGAAAGGTAATAGAAAGTGTTTTTATGAATACATCAACAACAAAAATGGGGCCAATGAAAATCTCCATCCTTGACTGGATGCAGAGGCAAACACTGGAACCAAGGATGAGGAAAAGGCTCAGATGCCTTCTTTGCCTCCATCCTCAACAGTAAGGCCTGTTTATCCTCAGGGAACCAGCCCCAGCTGGCAGACAGGGACAGAGAGCAGAACAGACCCTGTGCAATCCAGGAGGAGGGAGGTAGTGACCTGCTGAGCCACTTAGACACTCACAAATTCATGGGACCAGGTGGGATTCATCCAAGGGTGCTGAGGGAGCTGGAGAAGGAGCTTGCCAAACTGCTCTGCATAACTGATCATCAGTCCTATCTAACTGGGAAGGTCCCAGATTGGAGGCTGGCTAATGTGATGTCCATCCATAAGAAGGGCAGGAAAATGGATGCAGGGAAGTACAGGCCTGTGAGCCAGACCTCAGTGCCAGGGAAGATGATGAAGATCATCTTGGATGTGATCACACAGCAAATACAGGACAGGGGATCAGGCACAGCCAGCAGAGGTTCAGGAATGGCACGTCCTGCCTGACCAACCTGATCTCCTTTCATGAGCAGGTGACCTGCCTCTTGAATGCAGGAAAGGGGGTGTGAATGTGGGTGTGTCTACCTGGACTTGAACAAAGCCTTTGGCACTGTCTCCCACAGCACTCTCCTGGAAAAGCTGCAGCCCATGGCTTCAACAGGAGCACTCTTGGCTGGGTTAAAAACTGTTTGGATGGCCGGGCCCAGAGAAGGGTGGTGAACGGTGCTGGATACAGCTGGCCTCTGGTCACTGGTGGTGTCCCCCAGAATCAGTGTTGGGCCCAGTTCTGTTTAATATCTTCACTGATGATCTGGATGAGGGGGTCCATTGCACCTTCCATAAGGTTAGGGATGAGACTAAGTTAGATTAGAATGTTGATCTGCTGGAGGGCAGGAAGGCTCTGCAGAGGGATCTGGACAGGCTGGATCGATAGGCCAAGACCACTTGTATGAGGTTCAACAAGGCCAAGTGCCAGGTCCTTCTCTTGGGTCACCACAACCCCTTAAGCTCTATAGGCCAGGACAGTGTCTGGAAAGCTGCCTGGTTCAAAAGGACCTGGGGGTGCTGATCAACAGCAGCTGGGCATGAGCCAGATGTGCCCAGGTGGCCAAGAAGGCCGATGGCACCTGGCTGGGGTGAGCAAGAGTGGGGCAGCAGGACCAGGGCATTGACCGTCCCTCTGTGCTGTCATTGGTGGACTGCATCCTCCGTCCAGTTCTGGGTCCCTCACTGCAAGAGAGACATTGAAGTGCCAGAGAAGGGAACAGAGCTGGGGAAGGAGATTAAATCCTTTGAGGAGCAGGTGAGGAATCTGGGTGTATTTAGCCTGGAGAAAAAGAGGCTCAGATGACCTTGCTCTGCAAAACTGCGTGAATGGAGGTTGTAGTGGAATGACGGTCATCCCCTTCTCCCAGGTAACAAGTAAATTGATGAAAGTAAATGGCCTCAAACTGCAGCTGGGGAGCTTCCATCTGGACATTGGGAGGAATTTCTTCACAGAGGGGTTATTAGACATTGGAATGGGCTGCCCAGGGGTATGGTGGAAGCACCATCCCTGGAGGTGTATTCAAGAAATGACAATGTGGCACTCACAAGGTACTCCTGTCTTTTTGTCAAGGTGGTGATTGTTCAAAGACCGGATTTGATGAGCCTGGAAGACTTTTCAACCCAAGTGATTCTGTGATATATATATATCTAAGCATGTTTGTTTTATAGACACACATATAAAAACACACATCCTAGAAGCTCGTGTATTAATATGTATTCAAAACTCTATGCGTAGCAGCCTGAACTGCTACAAGTAAAGTCCAGGGCAAAGAAGCAGAAAGGGCCTTTGCATAAGATCCACAGATGTTTAATTCAGCTGCGTGGTGAGATGTTCAGAGTTCCCCCAGCACACACAGGTCTCAGCTCTCACTGCCCTATCCAGAGGGCTCTGGGGGTGAACCTGGTCTTGGGACAGTACAAAGATGAGGGCCAATCAGGGAATAGGAAGGGAGTGGCTCAAGGACATAGGAACAGATATAGGAACAGGGGAAGGAGCCAGTGGGGTTTTAACAGCTTTGAGGGAAGCTTCTTGTGTCTCCTTAACTTAGGGGATGACCCCCAGGGTCCTCACATCTACGTATTCCAAACTCCACAGGGAATATAGTTGGCTGGGTTTTTCATTTTCTATTGCAGTGAATTGGTGGTATTAAGTGGTTATCAAGAGGCTCATGCAAATGTTTGGTTTTGTCTCTTGAAGGAACACAGCTTTTGGTTGAGCCTTCCCAACTGATTAGGAAGACAAGTGTCAGGGTGGAAGGGGTAGGGGAGGAATGGGTGGAGACTTGTGTATCACATTGGCATAATCAGAATTAGTAAATTTTTCCTGTACTAACTTCAGGAGAAAAATTATATATGTTTGTAGGTGTAATATTAAACATTCTATTTATTGCCATATGGTCCTATGTGATTTATATTTTAAGTGTCTCCTACCTCTGTATGCCTATTTCTCTATAAACTTTATATATGAATGTGTGTATATATATACACACACACACACGCATCTATGTGTATATATATTTATATAGCTATCTATCTATAGCTATAGCTGTCTGTATCTATATCTATCTTTATCTATATCCATATTTAATCTCTCAAGGTCCATTGGTGCAGTGACTGTCACTACTCATCGTGGACAGATAGTTATGAGTGATAAAGTTTAGCAGACAAAAAAGCAAGAGCCTGACATAATACACCAATTTGTATGACATGCTAAGGCAGTATCCTTTTTTCTTCAGATTAGAAATGTGTGGCATATATTCACATTCATATGCTCATTTAAGGTCATTTTTTTCCTCACATTGTATTAATGTGTAATATTCAGATTTGTTTTCAATTTTTTCAAAAAAAGAAAAATAATTATGTCACATGTAATCCTACATGAAAACAGTCAACTGCACAATGCTGTACATCAGTCCACAGTAAAAAGGACTATTTAAGTCAACTAGCCCACACATTGTCTTCAGTTATTTATTCGCATACACACACGTACACATGGACACCACACAGGCCACTGCTTGGTAATTAAAGGGAAACAGTAATTTCCTAACTACCACTTAATTACCACTCCACCTGCTGTGGAGTGGTAATTAAGTGGTAGCAATTAACCTCCTGGTAATTAACCTCCTGGTAATTAACCTCCTGTTATTTTTCCTGGCTTTCTCTTTTTTTTTTCATCCACGTCATCATCTCATATGGATATGCATATGCAGTTCACACTCTTATGTTTTTACCGAGGGACAAAAAAAAAATTGAGTCAAAATTACTTTGAATAAAGAAATAAGGCAGTAAAACTTTGAGTTTTCCACTGCTTATATTCAGCTTTCCCTCATGTAAGGGGAGTCTGGCTTCCATTTTCTGAGTCACTACAATCCATAAGAAATAGGTTTTGAGTAGGAGTCCATCAAATGCATAGTGTCTAAAGCAGGACAAAGAAGTTCACTTAAATTATTTTCAAAATAAGGGACAACTAAAGCATTTATTTTCTGAACTAAGTTACCAATGGATTTTTTCTCTAGAAGCTGTGAAATCAGGTACCTGTCAATGAAAGTGGAAATTTAACTGAAAAATAAATTTGTTAGGTGTTTTAGTCCTTGCAAAGAAACAAACAAACAAAAAAAAGATTGAGTCAGGACAATTTTTAGGAAAGGAAAAAAAATCCCTTTCTACTATTGTAGAAGTCTGCTCTATGTATATAAAGTTATTTAAAATCTGCAATATATGGTATTGTATTATGTGTAGTGCAGATATTGTGTAAAAATCACTTAATATAGAATATTTTTTCTGTGACCCTTTAGATTGAATTGCTGTGTTATTCCTGAGTAAGTCAGAACTTTGTTTAAGATTTTAAGAATTGACAGTATGTATTATATTTCTTTCTTCCTTACCTAATTTATAGGTACTCAGAAACAGTAATTTCTGGTCTTCACAGCTTATTTTTCGGAAATACAAAGATCATCTAATAAAAAGAGAAAAATATAAAGCTCAACTCATTGTTATGCTGCTCAGGGAAGCTCAACCTACACTATACACTGTTGAACAAGTAGTTCTGAGTGATAATATCCTTTAGGTGATAAATTCAGTCAAAAAACCCAAACCCCCAAAAATGACACATGTTTAGATTTGAACTGCTTGACAGGAACTCTTTGTGAAATTTTCTCAGCCACAGGTTCCACCAAGCTACCCATGCACATTTTGCTCCTTTCCTGTTGCAGTGATTTGTCTTCTCCATGGCTTTAACCAAGCCTGGGGGACCTCTGTGCCTGGGGTGCACACAAATATGGAGGGGTAAGATGGGGTGTAGGACCAGAACCTCTTGCTCTATGAGGCTGTGTTTACTGCCACACAACCCTCCAAAGGAATGGCATTTCTGAACAGAGGTGAGACATCCTCCACTGGGACTGGGGAGATGCAGAAAAAAAAACAGTCCTGTAAATTATAGTGTTTTTTGTTGACACATAGTACTAACAAGAGAATCTCAGCTCACAGTTTCTAATCTAAGAAGCAAGCTCTCTAAATTAGTTACAAAGTCTTGCTTTCACATCTGCCTATCTTTCTTAACATCTCACCATTTCTACATGCTTCTCTGTATCATCTTCCAATTATATGAAATACTTCTCATTTTTAGTCCCTGAAAATCTTCAGCATGGGATTCCTTCCCTATTTTCCTTTGAGCCTCCACTGTTTTATTTAGTTATTCACATTATAAGGTATATTACCTATAAATCTGAAGCAGTTTTGGGGTCCCTGTGTATGAGTCCTGTAAGCGCAGAATTACAGGTTCTGGATACTACCAAGCAACACAGAAATTGCTTCAGGACTCCTTGTTATCAGCGTTTGGGGTTGACCTGTCTGAAAAATTGACTGGAATCCAGACATTACAAGTTTCCTAGTACAGGGGTCATTTGAGCAGCAGGCTGAGAGATCCAGGATAGTTCAGAAGAGAAAATGTGCACAACTTAAGTTGCACCTGACATCGTCATGCTTTTATTCCACCTGAAATATTTTGAATATAAAAACCAACCTCATCTGAGCTTCAGTGCCACCAACTAAGCCTTCCCTACCTGTCATCTGTGTAACTGCTCATAAATGGAGTGGTGCAGCATGTAGCCCATACAGGTTTCTGTGAAGAAAATTAACTCCAGGCCAGACCAAACTGCTTCATTGATTACATGGAATTATTTGATATCTGTGATTGAGATTATAATATTAATGTGAGTCTTGATGCACCAGACCGTCATTGGGTAGCAGTGAACTCATACCAGTTGAATTGAGAAAAGGATGGGTCCACCAGGTTATTATTCACGTGAAATTTCTTAACTTGCAGCAAGCATTGCACTTGGCTAATGATACAAGCAGATATAATTTATTCCAGATCTTTATCATGTAGCTGAGGGCTCCTGAGAATTCGGAGTGATTTTAAGATAAAACATCAATGACAGGAAACATCCTATCACCAAGTAGCTCTCCATTTCTAATTTTTATGTGACACTTTGTTTATTCAGAGGGATGGTGTGAATGTGAAGCCAAGATGTTTAATATTGGATCCATTACCCAGGATAAAAGCTGATTAATACATTTTCACTGAGAAGAGAGGAAATTTTTGGATTTTTAACAGTTATAGGTGAAAAGCAAGAATATATAAGAAGATGACAAGTACAAATTTATAAATAGAACCATAAATGCATCTGTTTTGACAAAAACAAAAGAAGTGCTTAGCTTTGATTTACACATTGTTCTTGCATCTTAAAAGTGTCCTCCTCCACCCAGCTTTGGGAACAGTAACAATGGCAGTAACACACTATAAATAGTGAAACCCTGAAGTGAGCAATCCATGAATACCTAATAGACTTAAAGATGTTTGCATAAACTGCTCAACAATTATCTAACATATTTGCAGAAATCTGTGTGTTAATGAGACAGGGAAAGAAATAACAACCCAATTAGTCATATAGTTAGACCCTAGCCTATAATGAGGCTTATTCTAAAGAACATATACCTTTTTTTGTACTCTCATAAATAAATATAAATGTAAATATAAATAAATATACAACATAAAATATATTGTTGCAAATGACCAGTGTTGTGCAAGCTGTAAGTGGCTCTGAACCCATTCACCCTGTGGTGATACCACCAAGTTAACGTGGGCAAGAAACAGAACCTATTCACAGTGGTTTGTGTGTCTTTGGGGAATGTTACCTGCATCTGATCACCTTTACTACTGAAACCATGTATCTTAAGATGCAGGGCCTAATAATCTGGTATGTCAGGGTGTGATTTACTGTGCTGAATTTTATTCAGCCACATGAATTTTCTGTATCCATCTGATGGTTTCCCTGCAAATGTACTGTGCTTTTCTTCAGAAACAGTAGTGTTGCTTCTTTGATGGAACAATTTACTCTTAACAGTGCTATCCCATGCAGATAGATCAGTCTCTTCCAACTTCTACAAACCCAGATATTTGCAGCCAAGAGCTACCAGACATTTAATCACCTGACAGGACAAATGCAGGCACATTGATGTAACCAGCAGTATTCCCATGCAGGTGTGTTCAGTCTGAGGAATATGCAGCGCTTGAAGGACTACAGTTGCAAATTGGAAGCATGGACATATGTGCAGAAAATAATTGCTCCAGTAATGAGTAGTCTTGTTTGTTTGTTTGTTTTTCCTCTAATAATACAAAATTACTTATGTATGGTTAAAATAAAAATCCTCAGTAACCCACTGTTGTTTAACCTCAGCTGGCTTCTAAGCCCCATGGAGCTGCTCACTCTCTCATCCCCAGGATGCAGGATGGGGAGAAAATCAGAAGACTAAAAGTGGGAAGTCTCATGGTTTGAGATGCAGACAGTTTAATAGGCAAAGGAAAAGCTGTGCAGATAAGCAAAGTCAAGTCAGGAATTCATTGTATTGCTTGGTCAGCCATCTCCAGATAAACAAGTCTCTATCTCCCAGAACAATGACTTAGGAAGACTCTGAATTATCTCCCCCACCCCCTTCCTTCTTGTCCCTCAGCTTTATGTCCTGAGCATGATGCCACATGGTCTAGAGTATTCTTTTGGTCTTCTGGAGTCACCTGTCCTGTCTCTGCCCATTCCCAATTCCTTATGCACTCCCAGCTTTGTCCCTGGTGTGCTGGAAAGAGAAGCAGAAAAGGCCTTGGCTCAGTGCAAGCCCTGATCAGCAATAATAAAAGCATCCCTGAATTATCCACACTATTTCTAGCACCAATCAAAGCCCAACCCTATGCTAGCCACTGTGAAGAAAATAAACTATCCTAGCCAAACCAGCACACCTGCACAGTGAAAACTCTGGGCTGAGTTTAGGGAAGATATTACAGGGCTGTGCAGTTGCTGTTGTGCTTTATTGAGTTATTTATTTTGCTCTTTAGAGAGCCCATATTAAGCTTGAGTGCTGATAGAAAGAGAATAGTCTGGCCAGATTAAAATACAAAAAGGTTACTTCAAACAGTTTTGTTTTTAAGATATTAGTCTATTAGGAGTTCAAAGGTTGTTGCCACCCAAGAGAGAGCTGCAGACCTTGCTGAGAAGGTCAAACAATGTCCCACCAAGAACAGCTACTAAAACATAGGAGGAATTCTTTACTTGAACAACTGTTATTTTCATTCAAAAAAGGTAATTCAATTAATCAAATCATCTGAAGCAGCCGTTAAATGAATGTCCTAGTTGGAACAATGATGCATCCTTTCATTCAGAAGTGTCAGCTTTTTAAAATTCTCTTTTTACCTACTGTCCGCTGCCATGCTGATTACTGAATTACATCTGACTAAATCAGAGAAGTGGGCTGAGTCTCATATAAGTCCCTATTTTCATTTGTCCTGGGATCTTTATGTCATACCACTTTTTGTAACCTCCATGATTCTTTATCATTTATGCTGAAAACTGACATCTGTGTCTTGCATTGATACATAGATGAGTTCAGATGATTTCAATACAATCCATCTTTATAAAGATGTAAAAACACATTCAGAAGTCTTCTTTCAAGTGTTTTATCCTTGAAGTCTTGACTAAAAGATTTTGTGAGAAGATACTTTATGTATAAACTGGGAAGAAACTGGAATTCTTGTCATTCAGGACGTTCTGAAATTGAAAGGCCAGACCTTAAACTGCACAGAAAATATCTTCTTTGAACCTCCTTCTTGTGAAGATTTATTTAAATTCAAGCCTATTTTTTTTTTCTTCAGAACTCTCAAGAGAGCTTGGGTAACCCATCACTCCTGTGTTTAGTTGTGACAATTGGGAGCAGAACTTTTAGACTACCAGGGAATGACAGCACTGCTTGTGTGTAGTCTATGTCTGTACAGGTTTTAATATTTCAGCTTAACTGTGAGAAGGAAAAATAATGGCAAAATTATAAATGGTAGTTAGGAATTGATGCCATAAGATATAGAAAGGTTTAGGCTTCAGAGCAGTTACTGTATGAGCAAATAAAACTTTGTTTCTTGGAAGTACTTGGAAGTAGTGTAGTGTCAAACTAATAATGCCTTGTACTGTGATCCCTGTAAGTGCAGGGAAGCATATAGTCAGAGCCTGACCTGCTGGTTCCATAAAGAATTAATTGATCATATTAGAGGTGTTCATGTGAGTCAAGAAGTGGGATTTTAATTAAGGAGCTGTGCCGAGCTGGTGTGAACAGACTCCCTGAAGTGGGCAGTGCTGTGAAACTCCTCAAGAGATGTTTTGCATTGGTTTCTTCACAGCCATTGCCTGGACACAGTGTTTCCACTGCACCGGGGTCACACCTGGGCAAATGTGCCCCTTTGCCTCCACAGTGCCCAGGGGAAGGAGAACAGCAGAGACTGAACTTGCAGGATGAGGAATGTCCTCTTCCTCTTGCTCTAAGTTTGAGGGTACAGAGAACATCCATTGGCCGCCTGTTTGTAGGGTGGTACTATATTGCAAAGCAGCAGCTGGATTAATCTGCTTAAAGTGGTGGTTCATTTTATTTTGTTTCACTTAATTCACACAGAAACAACACTTTTACATCTTTGTGTTTGTTGGCATTACTCTGTCTCACCATCTTGGGGCATGGAAACATGGAAGAAGAATCTCAGTTTTCATTAAGGAATTTTCCATTCCTATCTCTTGTCAAAATAATCTGAAATTAAAAAATAAGAAGTACCCTGAATATAAATCTAGTGCTCCTTTTCTGCATGACCAGTATGAAATTTGAAAGACAGGGTAATTGCAGACACATATCTATAAAAGACACAAATACCTAATTCTACTGAAGTGAAATAACTGGAGGGACAAATACTAGGAATAATCCAGGAATTAACACCCTTTTAATTTAAATGCTTTATTATAAACTAAGGGAGCAGCATTCCTAGATTGCCTCTTTCTCCCAAGTCCAGGCTTTTAGATCTTTTCTGCTGCAGGTACTTTATCTAGTTAGATTAAAGCCAGCATGCAGATGCTTATCTGTGCTACAGTCACAGCTCCTGGTTTGCTTGATAGAGTTTACTGAAGAGCAATGGAAGCCACAGCACCAGACAATGGCCCTACAGCACCTACAAGCAGTTCTCGCAGATTTGCTGCCTTTTTGCATTCCATGTGCCTCCACAGGCAAGCTGTGGAAACCCACAGTGTTGTGGGTTTTAATAAACAGGCCATCTAACAACTTTGTTTGGGTTTTTTTTGGCCTATGACAGTGAAATCTTCAAGCTCAGGTCAGCAGTGAGGGGATTATAAATAACTGTTTTGGGTTTACCTGTCAAATGACTTCTCTAATTGACATGGGTGTTCCACAGCAGGTGTTGCTCTGTGGGTCTATCACAGCAAATGCCTCTTGATTACTTGCAATTTAAAGTTTGCAAATATAGAAAATACAGCTCAGTAAAATTGCACCAGTGTTAAAATCACCCAACCAGGCATTTACACAACCTGGCACAGAAGTAATGTTTTTCACACAAAGTAATAATTTAAGTAGAAATCAAGTTACACTGATGAAATATTTGACCAAAAGTGTACTCTAGTTCATTTAGCATAGATTAAAAGCAAAGGATAGAAGGAAAATTGCTAAACTAGTGGAACTGTGAAACACCTGAAAGTTAACATTTGATTGCTTTTTCATTTCACAAACAGACCAGTTCTGCTGATCCCATTATTCTTGACTGTAATATACTGACACATATCTCACTGATGCTCCTGTGAGTAGTGCTAGTCTAAGGAAAGCTCAGATAGTTTTCAAGCACTGAACTGCCTATTTAAATTGCATACAAATAGGAGGAGACAAAATAAAGAGTTTTGCAACCTCATTTTGATCAGTTATTACATACACACAGATCAGACTGCTGTATTTTATCTAGCCTAACATACTTAATTTGCCCAAACATTTGTGGTAATGGCATATTTTGATTAAATTATTTGAGTTTTAAAAATTGTTACTATAGCAACATACACTCTAGAGTGAGATGCCTGACTCTCATCCCAGCAAATAATTTCTGTCAGGAAATTACTTGATAGGATGATGATAGGAAAATTCAATATAAGTAGTTGAATTGCTGATATTCCTGCCCAAACTATAAATAAGCTAGGTTTGGCCCTGAAAATAAGCTAGGTTTGGCGTGTTTTTTTGGTAGGAGCTGAACAAAGTAAGTGTTGACATAATTCTATCTGTACTTAGCGTAGGAGAAGGTAAGAAAATAAAAGTGATAAAATAGCCTGTCTGTAATGAAATGTCATGACTAAATATGTCCCTGTTTTTATTCTAGAACATTTCATATCACCCATATATGCCTATTTCTGTAATAAAATATATCCCAATAGCCATTATATAAATATGTAACACTCCTAGAGTGTTTCTCTGTGGTATATTTACCATTGCATCTTATCATCTTGAATTTTGAGGTACCTGTTCCTCATACCATCACCTGAGATAGTGTGAAAGTCTACTGTTGTGTGTCAGGTCACAAACTTGATCACAGAGGAACTCACCTTCAGTTTGAGAGTACATGTCTATGAAACCAAACACCTAAAACTGAGTCTTAGTCCATGTTTTGACTTATTTAGGTGAGAGGCAAGGTGACAGGAGGCCTCTGTACTTTCTCACTTCTAACTACTCAGTGCCAAAAGAAGTCATCTTTAGATTTTGGTCAGACTTTTCCATGCTTGCTCCCAGGTGTGCTTGGTGCCCAAACTTTTTCAAAACTGCAGGAAACAAACAGTGGGTTTTTCAGTCTATATCAGTGCCTTTGGATAAGGTAAATTTTCCAGTCTAAACTGCTCTACTGAGGATATCACTGTCCATGGTCAATTGTACATTAATTTTTCTGAGGTGCAAAGCATGTGAGAACGGTCACAGTGTGTATCACTATGTTAATCACCAAAAGCCCTTGTTGCCTTTGTTACCTTTGGAGGCCTTTGCTGCATGTTTGCACTCACTAAAAGATCCCTAAGTGATGCCAAAGAGATGTTAAAACTGAGCAAGACCACAGGCTGGTGCTACCAGTGTTTTAGGAAAAGTTCACAGGAGCCTACCTTCAAACCTGCTGCTCAGTGTTTATGTAGCAGGAAAAGAAATCTGTTAAATTGCATTTGGAGTAGAAAGCAAAAACATTTATAAAGCGTGCATTGGTCACAAGCTTAAAGAGTCCTGGGTTTGATCCTAGAGCAAGTGTTTATCCATGAAGATTTTGTTATTGGCCATATTATTTACCTTCAATTAGATGTTCAGGTAGTGGAATATTTCATCCTTCTTCAATGTTTGATTTCTTCTCCTTCCTACATGCACTGAATTTTTCCAAAGTTGGTTTTTCTTGCTTCATTTTGCTTCCTGGCAGAGCCACTAGAAGAGATTGAATGTCAGTAAGTTTAAAGAAAGCCCTGAGGGCTCTAGTTCTCTACTCATTCATGCCACTGTGGCATTACTAAGTTGGAATCATCCCTGATTGACAAAAGGGGAGAATCAAATTCTGCCTATACAGTAGCTCTGAATGTAATGGATACTTGGATTTTGTTGATGCTGGAAAAAAATAAATTACTGAGAAGCAGCTCTCTTCTTTCAGGTGATAAAAAACCCCCATGTGTCTTCTTCACTAAGAATTTGAAGGTAATTTTATATCCTCTTTAAAGGTTTATATATTATGACTGCTGTTCAATTCCCATCTGATGTAAAAAGCCAAAACCAAAACTTGACTTCATAGAAAGCCCCCACGATATAAAAAGTAGCACAAGTCCCTCTCAAAATGTTCTGCTCGATGTCATATATGTCATCAGTTTTGAATCACACAGTGACTTGCTGACTCTTATTCATATCAGAACCCCCTGAGTCACCAGTGTAAGACTTCTGTAGGGTTTGGGAGAATATTTGCAAATGAAGTAGTTTCCTCATTAGTGTATTAATTACCTTAGAAACATAAAAGCATTCATAATTTGCTTACATTTTCCATTCTTGCTTGTTTAAGCATTCTAGTTCCAGGAGAGCTGCAGTTTTCTTTCCTGAATAAAATACTCCCAAGCTTCACGCTTCTTGTGAGAAATGACTGATGACCCCCAAGAACATAAGTTGTGCCTGGACTGTTGAAGACTACAGTTTGAAAAGGGAAGGGGTATTCTCAGAGGTTTAACCAATAATTTGAATTAATAGATCATTCTGTCAGGGATCGTTGAAGCAAATTGAGGTTGAACTTTATGCACTGTGGCTGGAGGTATTTGACCTTTGCATCACTTTTTTGTTTTAAGCAGTAAGTTACACTACTTTGATGAGCACATCCTTCATGCAGAAAACTTTTCCAGCGCAGCTGCTGGACAGTGTGTCAAAAGAAAGCTAGCATAAACTCCACAAACATAAGTAGCAATAGACAAGGTCAGAACTTGAGTAAAAATAGGAATTTTCCCACCTTTTTCAGATATCTTTCCTGGATTGTATTTCTTGTGTGACTCACATGTATATTTGTAATAATTTTGCTGGATGTGGACATTTTTCTGTTATAGTATCCATCTTGTGTTAATGGAAAATTTCTCTTTCTGTATGCTTGACTCATGTGTCTCATATTACCTTACTCTTCTGGGAGATCTAGAAGAGTAAGGTAATGATACTATTCATACGTAGCATCCTCTGATTCATCCAGAAGTTTCTATGCTGAACATGGAAATAATTTTTTTCCTTTTTCCCTCCTCACTTTTAACCAGGTAGACAAGAAAATTGTCCGCACTGAAATTGGAGTTCTCCTTCGCCTTTCACATCCCAACATTGTAAGTTTAGCCATGTTCTTCCACTCCACATTTGTTTCCTTGTTTTTTAATATTCTTTCTGTTTATGAGAGAAGACTGTTGTGGTTCACCTGCACAGACCTGAATTAAAGCTCTGGGTTCTCTTTGTGAGCATGCTATCAGCTTTTTTTCTGAACATCTGTTGAGTTAAAATTCCATTTTAAGATACAACAATGATGTGCTTACAGAGCTGAGTGAGAAACTATGTGAAAGAAGTTCTGCAAATGAAAGTAGACGTTGGTATTTTCAGTCCTGGGAAACGTAAAGACCAAAAGGTCTTTTTGGTTTCTCTGAGAGGTTGGCAGATGGCCTCTTGAACTCCTGTATTTCACAGAGGCTACTGAGGTATGAGATTAACCAAAAGAGTATAAGAAAAGAAAAAAAGATAACAAAAAAACCTGGGAGAAAACAAGGTAACTCTCCCAGCTGTGGTCTGTGTGTTACTGTTGACCTTCAGATGTGCTCTGCAAGAAGACAAATATGGAAAATAAATACTTTCTGCATTCTTCTACCAGATAAAATTGAAGGAGATATTTGAGACCCCTACAGAAATCAGTCTTGTTCTGGAACTGGTCACTGGTGGAGAACTATTTGACAGGTAAGTTATTTGTACATACCTGTTCCAATACCTTCCTTCCCCAAGGTTGTTAGAGCTCAAATTTCTTCTCTGTATTTAAACCCTGTGTTAGTAATTACTGGAATTATTTTACCAGCATATGATTTATTTACGTGAATAAATATTTGCAGCAAATATCCTAAAAGTGTCTTTGGAAATGTAATTACTATGAGACTTTTGGAAAAAAAAATAATTGGAAATTGAGGAATTAGCCAGTAAATGTTGAAGAAAGGTGCTCAGCAGGCACACAGCATCGAGTGTGTTAGAGCAGACAAAAGATGGGAAAAACAGCAAAAAATTGACAGGTCATCATAAAACACATTAGGTGGTAATCAGCCTGCCAGGAGGATAGTGTTATGTCAAAAAAAAATTTTGTAAGCAGACTAAGAGGAAAGAAATTCTCTTTGGTATTCACTGTGTTGTATCAAACATCTGGTTTTGCTACAAAGGTTCTTCAAGACAGCTGTTGTGTTCTGAAGGTTTTGCTTGTGAGGCTGCATATGCTTCTGGAGTAAGTGCATATGCATAAAAGGAGATAGTAATAGTGTGATAGTGTAATAGATAGTAATAGTGTTGGGATGATATCTTATTGGTAGGGATTCGTTTTTTTTAGAGCAAGAGATGATAAGAAAAACATTTTATACTGGCTTGAGTAAATGAATTAACTGACTGGTATTAGTGATTTCCAGCTCACGTAAGGACGCCTTATTTGATATTCCTTGTTCTGTAATTAAAGTTTAGTATCACAGAGGAATATTACAAAAATACACATCAAATATTCAGTCTGAAGGTATCTTCCACTTGAAAAAACAAAAGCATACTTGTTATTTTGTGCCATGGTCAGACCTTCAACCTTGACAAGAACTATTTCTGAACTGCAACAACAAAAGCAACTGCTCCTTTGACATCCTAAATTCGACAGAAGAAAGGTAATTACTCTCTCAATACTGAGCCAAAGGAATAAGGAGTGACATGCTGCAAATGAACTTCCAGTCCTGAGCTGGAGATGACCCTGCTCAAAGTGTCTTACCTTTCATGTAGGCCTTTATATATTCACATGAGTTTCAGATTAGGTCATTTTCAGGAGGGCTGGAGTCTTTGATGAGATTTGATGAGACTTTAATGAAATTTTGCAAAGGTAAAGCACAAAAAATCCAGTGAAACAGTTGGTTTCTGAGCAGCAACAATCTGTATGGTGGAACTGAAGAGAAAAGATTTCATGGGATCCAGGATGGGGAACTGCATTATTTGATGAAACCAGGATTTAATATACTGACAATTTCAACATTCTGTAATCTACACTCAGTAGTGACTATGGGATTTGAACTGTCGGATTGATCTTTTCAAAAAAATTGGATGCTTGATCCAAACTAGGATCAGCTGTCTAGCATTCTGACTAGAAGCAAAGTCACTCAGTAGAATTGCAGAGCGCCCTTGTGATGCTATAGATGAGCACCAATACTGTGGAGATCTGAAGTCTGCATCCCCCTTTGCCCCAGGTACAGCAGAACTGGAAACTTTGTCAATACAGACCTCTGTGATTTGGAAAAAGATCCAACAAGCAATGAAACAAGAAACTATATTAAATTATTTTCAGCTTTTAAGCTAGGAGTAGTACTTCACTCTTCAACCTTAAACTAAAAGATTGCAGGAATATGCAGCCTAAACTAAATGAAGCAGGAATATGCAGCCGAGATGTTTTGCACTAGTAACTCCAATTAAACATTAGCTGTTTCCCCTTTCTAAGCTGGGCTAAAGGATTAACACATGTATGTACAATGGCTGCCCTCTGAGTTTTAGGGAGAATAAATGTAGTTTTCTGCCTTAGGGCAGAGTCCCCTCTCATGCATAATCTTTCCAGTTGTTACATCTTTTTATCATGCATGAAGGAAATGTCCTGACTGACAGAGACCTTGCGCAAGCCTTTTTCTGTGCTTGTATGATTCCCATCGCAGGAGAAAGACACTGACCCTGGAATATCTCCTCCTGAGCAGAGGAGCTGTGTCAGATGTGGAGGGACAGCTGTGACCAGGTCTTGGGATCCACCCCATGGTTGTCCTCAAGGTGAGACCCTCTGTGGACAAGCAGAACCCCAGTGTGGCCTGGGACCACCTCCAGGGTGTGGAATACCTTATGTGCCTTGTTTGTAAACCACCGCCCATACACACAGCAAATCATCTTTTGTTCTCTGGAGGAGTTACTCTTATCCCTCTTTCTAATCAGCTATCATCAAGTGGCACAGCTGGGCCTGTTACACAAGCAGTACTGCTTTCCTGGCTGCAAACATCTTCATCGGTGTTACTGCTAAATCTTGTAATATGTTGCTACTTTTTATATCAACTGTTTTACTGCTCTGGTTTTCTCCCATACCAGATGTCCATTCTTTTTCTAATAGTATTTGAGTTGCAGAAGAGTAAGAAGTCTTCTGTGTAAACATCCCTCTTATCATGGAGATGATTTTACAAATACCCAAGATCCAATTAGTCTTCTAGAATCCTAATAGCATTGTTGATGTACTGCTGGTTTCATGCCATTCTAACTAAAAGTTCTGGGTAATGAACTTATTCATTTCCTTCACCATATTTAACATTACTGTCAAATCATCCACCTTATTGCTAAAATGAACTCTCATTATGACATTTTTTCAATTGTTTTACCTAAAGGAAGATAAATTCAAATGAATGTATCAGTTTGACACCTGAGTTGCTACAGCTCAAATCAGATTGATTTTCGCTGTATTTTTGAAAAGAAAAAGTATTTTTGAAATTCTTTTCAAAAGACTTTGAAAAAGTCTATTTCTCAGACTTCATAAATCACATTGTAAGTCATACCCTACATACTACTCCTAATACAAACTCAAAACTGGAGAAGTTTGTGTAAATTAGAATACTGTATGCCAATGTATATGATGGTTTTTGCCAACCCATCAAGTGAGGAGTGAAAATGAGCTTGTGGCAAAGAATGATAGAGTGGCAGACCAGTGGAGGAATTTACCAGGACAGAGAGAAAAATGCATCAGGTCTAAATGAACTGGTATTAAAGTTCTTTAGAGGTGCTGCACCTCCAGCCTAATGCTGGGACATACTTCTGACATTTGCTTGGCCCTCCTCTTTCATTTCTGCATGTCTAAAACAAACAGGCATGGTTGAAGTCCATTTAAACTGGCAGTGTTTTGCCAGAGCCCCAAGGGACAGTCTTCTGATAAGGCTCTGAGTGTTCCAGCAACGTAAGCCCAAAAGCACAATCTGATATCTTGTCTTTTGGGCTATCTTTTTTTTTTTTTTTTTTTTTTTAATTCAAATTTTATTCATATCTACTGTCTTTCAGCAGAATCACCAGTATATATCCTTTTCAAATATGAATTTCAGCAAAAAAATTCAACTCTTAACTTTTTTTTTAGTCAGAATACCTGCAGATTACTAAGAAGAGTTTTTGTTTTTTCCACTTCAGATAAAAATGTCAATCCATAAATTCTTGTTTTTACTTTGGCTCTTTACATAGGCTCTTCTGTTTCTTCTTTCATGTTATCAATAAGTGCACCAAACAATGTCTAAAAATAGCACTTGCAGCTGACAGTCTCTTGACTCACTTCCATTTCAAGTTTCATGTAATTTCCTGTAAACTCTAGGTTCAAACTCATGTTCTCTTCTTTTATATAGTATGCATTAACAAAAATATTAATTGTTCTAAATAACTTACCTTTTTAAGATGTGTGGGAATGATTGCTTCTTATGGACAAAATATAGTGAAGCTTTCCCAGGCTTTAGGAACACCTTTTTGTTTGTGCTTTTGGAAATTATTATTTCTAAGGGATGTCAAAAATATTCAAGGAATTAATCAGTCACTAAAGTGGGAATGATTGGGCCCTTTTATCACAAGGCCCTTAGCTAGCCAATTAAACCCAATTAAAGCCTCAGCAGTCATTCTCAGGCAGGTCCATTGGTGCCTTCAGTGCTGCTCTTTGCCCCTCCCCAGGCCATTGCCTCTTTTGCGAGCTCTCAGGGATTCTTCTCTTAACCCCCTCTCAGCAGGCAGGAATTGTGGCATGCTTCAGTAATTCTGTTTGCTGCATTGCCTCACACAGCCAGTTGCACAGAAACTTTTGAGAGGGAAGCTTGCAGCCAGTTCATGAGCACTGTGGCTTCACAACCTCTAGAAGCAAGGACTGTTATTTTTAAGAATATCTGCTGAGATCAAGCTCCTGAAAGGTTAACTTGTCTAATTCTGTGAGTGCTGAGTAATGCTGAGTTGGAAGTAGAAAATAAAAGAGGGGAAAACAAATCCTAGTATGAGCTATAAGAAATATGTACTCTTTCTCTAAATTCTCCTGCATGCCACATTTATCAGAGAGTCTTGCTTAATAACAATGGAGGGGAAACAGTTTTCCTGAATGACTGCAGTGCTGAATTTCATTTCTAAACACAGCATTGAAGAAAATCTTCTAGTTTGTTTCAGAGGGAGTCAGATCCAAACCCAGGTCAGTATTTCTCATTATCTTATTTCAGATCACAGAGAAACAGTTTGAGTCATTAGAGACAGTAACAGCTAGTCTGCTCTGGAATATGAACATGGCGGTAGAATAAGGGAGATTCTGAATCAGAGCTACTTTTTAAAATATTTATTATTCCTCAATTATATAGTTTGGAAAATGCATACATATTTATGTGGGAAATCTTTTTTTTTTTTTTTTTTAACTAAGCAAATGCATGAGAGCATCTAGGAATTGCAATCACCTCAATACAGACAAGAATTAATAGATCTGTGAATCTTTCATTGAGAAAGTGTCCATTGTGGAAACCATTTTGCTATTGAATAGAGTGATGTCATTTTCTTTTCCTGTTTCTGCTAGTTTTTAGTCTCACTTTAGCTTGTATAAATCTTCTAATTTCATTTTAATTGAGTAAAAGAATTTGCATAAGAATTAAGTAGTTGCAGAAAAAATCTCCATGACAACCAAAGCATTTTAGATAAATTAACATTTATTATATAGAACCAAACAATTTTTTTAATGGTTAGCACATACTGGCATTGGAATAGAGCTTGTATGTATCTCAGGCAGTGTCTTGCCTGAGACTGCAGATGAAGTAGCATGACAAAGTCCTCAGCTAAGTTGTGGTGCAAGGGTTTTGGGTAAAAGCCAGCTAGAGGCAGAATGAAAATTACCCTAAAAGAGTGATGGCTTTTTTTAATGTCACAGTAGTTATAAAGGATGGTCTGCAAGGCAAATACAGACAGTGCTTAAAGAAAGCAAAACAATGCTGGGAACTGATAAAGTATAATAATTTTTACTGTCTTAGATGGCCAAGTTGATTTAGCCAGACTTTTGCAAGCCATATGATATGTTTCTAAATTCAGCTAATACTCAAATGCTACGAACTCCATGTTGTGGAGAAATAGTATTTATAGCAGCAACATTAAATACTGCAAATTTTAGAGTAACTGTTTAGATTATTAGCATAAAACTAAGTGCATTTGCTAATATGAGTTAAGGCAGGAAAGCAACAGACTTTACCTGCTCACATTTTAGGCAAGACTGGAGGATGGGTGGAGTGGCCCACATGGGAGGGAAGCAGAGAAGAAAAGCTAAGAATAGGAGAACTAGCGCATGTAGAACATGGGGGAGGAAAAAGTAAGCCTGTTAAAAGTGGTAAGATTTCAAATTTTCTTGATCAGCAGGAGTCATGAGTACATGTTGAGTTTAAAAATGCAGGAATATTCATTGCACCAATACCAATTCCAATACCAATAAAAAATAAAAGAGAAAGAGGCTTTGGTGTCAGGCACAGTGGTTTCAACTGGAAGTTTCAGGCATTGCCACAGTGAGAGGTCTGGAGTGGTTCTGTGGAGGGGGGAAGGGTGTTCACCCTTCCTCACTCTTAGCTGAGACCTATCACTATAACAGCAGCAGCAAATGCTGACTGAGAATTTAAAGCACTGTCAGCCTTGCACAAAGAGATGTGTGCTGTCAGTGACTAGCCCAGTCTAGCATCCTCTGGCATTGGACGAGTCCTCTCCTTGCTCAAAGCAGGTTCCTGGGTGATTTTGATTTTTTTTTCTACCAGTGCAGCTGTGCAAGCTCTGTTTCTTTTGCTGGACTTGGAAATAGCTCACCCCCTGTTTTGTTACTCTTTGAAAAATCAAACCCCACAACTAGTCCTCTCCTTCTCTGCTGAAATGTTCACTTGTTTGTTCCTTTAGGAGACTGATTATTTTCACTTGCCTGATCTGTTTGTCGTTAATCCCCAGAAACATGTTCTAGCCAAGTGTAAAATTGTATATCAATATAATTTTAATACTCCTCTGAAAATTGATTCTAAAACGATGCATTGGGATTTCCCATCTCTTTCCTCATTGATTTTCAGGTCCCATGTGTTTAATTTAGCAGGACTGCACTCTTCCTTTTTCCTCCTACCAGTAATAACATTTCTGCAGAGCAGGTGTGGCCACTACCTCTCTCTCTTTACTGGGATGGTCCACTGCTTTCCATGGCTTCACACGGATAGAGTGAATTAAAGCCCAGTACCAGGAAGAATGCCCCAAATGGAGTAAAAACCATTGCATTGTCTTCCCATATTACACTGGAGGCTGCAGGGATGGGGTGAATGCTGGTAAGAGTTTATGCATCTGCACATGTAAACTCTCATGAAGACATGCAACATGGAACTATTATTAAAAAAATTAGCAAGTGCTAAAATTCCATGCTATAGTGGCTACACTAAAAAGTATCTGCAAAACTAAAGAATTTATACTGCAAGAAAACTTCCAGTGGTCACAAGGAACTGAAATGCTGGAAAGACTGTTTGGAATCTGGCAAGGATTACTGCAAATTATGAAACACTTGAACACATACATGTGTTTGATGATGGAAGCTACCAAAATTTCAAATGTAGGCAAGCATGCTTCCCCAGAAACACATTATGCCATTTCCACATGCTTGTTGGGCAGTGTGATGCTAGGGTGGTTTTCTCACTGCTAAATCTGTTGTAGCCCCATTACCTGGCAAGGCACTTCCACCTCTGGGCAGCAGCAGCAGCTGGGAGAGCATAACACAGATTTCTGTGGGGTGCCTGGGCCCTGCAAGCAGTCAGGGATGTGTCTCAGCACCATGGGACTGGGGCTGCTCCCAAAGGACACCCCCATCTCTGCTGGCACTGGGAGAGTGAGTAGAGGCGATGAGTAGAGGCTCTAGGAAGTATTTCCCTGCTTCTTTATATAGAAGGAGGCAGATTTGTCTCAAATATGATAACATGTGCTTGGAAAGACAGGACTGAGTCAGGTGGTGCTTTGGGAGGGCTCTGGCTTGCTGTCCATCTAGTAGCCATTCTGCTAAATGTGTGCCTTGACATATAAAAGTGTAAACAATGGATCAGCATGTTTCAATAAATGTGTATACATAACCATTAAAAAGGGATCCTGCACAAATCGGCATTGCATCTTTGCTCAGTCTAGAATGTCGTCATTTTGAAGTTCCATCTTAAATTTCCTGTAGTGCTTGCAGCACTAAATTAAGTGTTTTTCCAAGCACTTTTTCTAGTTTCAAGCAGTTCCCTGCTGTCTTCCTTACAGTTTTTGTCTCCAGCACCTTCTTGGCCTACCTGGCTTGTTCATTTGCATATCAAAGAGAATATTTAATTAGTTCCTTATTGCTGCTGTTCCTATCTTTCTGACCTCTCAGCAAAGGCTTAATCTTCACCCATGATTTTGTCAAAGATCATGCTGTAAACTAGATATAAATAGTTGAGGTTTGCTTCAGTAATAGTGAAATATGATATTTCTGCTGGTTTCCTTCCCATTATAGAAAAAAGGGCAATGAGTAATTGTTAATCTGCAGGCTGAATTTGAAAAATCCTTTTAAAGAAGACTCATCGGTCACAGGTAGGAGCCTTGCTGGCACACCTACATTTTTCTTATGTACACTATCATGGGGAGGATGCAAAAAATAAACATGCAAATGATCCCCCAGCATTACTATATGACATAAATTACAGGATAATCTTCTTTCAATACTCCTGCTTATTGCCTAATAGCCAGGTTTTAGTTGTAAAGCAGAGTTCCCTTAGAAATAAATTTTCATCTTTAGAAAGGGATATGTCTTTTTTCATTTATTGCTGTCACACAATATTAGGCTTTCTAGTTGCTAGATTATTATTAATTAAGAGTAATTATTCTCAATATGTCTGAATTCTAGATTTCTGCAAAACTGGAAAGTTAACTCTGTATGACATAATCTGTAATTGGCTTGCCAGTGCATGTTATTCACCTGTAGTATTAGCAGATGGGTCCAGTGCATTGCACAATATTTCTATAGTTGTTTCTTATTACTTTCCAGAAATATGGGCCCACACCTCATTACATTTATTTATTTTAAAGTGTAAATTGCAAGGCTTCATCAACAAGGTCTGTGTGTTTCTTTTGCTGTGTGTTTAATATAAATAATGAGAGCAGCATGCTATCCTTACCAGCATATATTGTCTAAGTCAGTGTGAACTTATCTTGAGGTCAAGAGGGCAGCCTTGAGTGTCTCATTGATTTTTCTTTTGTTTCCAGTGGTCAGGTAATTAACATTGTCTGGGCATTTACAGTAAACTCCTCTTTTCTTTGATTTTGACGAGTAGAGGAAAATACAAAGCCGTAGACTGCCTTTAAAGGGTTTTTTTTTTCATTCCCCTGGTTTATGTGTTTCAAAAAGATAGAACAAAGACTGAACTACCACACTGCAAATAGAGAATTTTTTTTTGATTGAGGGAGAAACGTAAATTGAATTGTAACTGCATTACTTTATATTTCTCTGCTCTTATTCTGAGATATATTGGAAAAACAGAGTATTCTAAGTACTGCTTAAGCCTTAGAACCTGCCTCATGCATTTCTGAAGTCAGGTGCATGAGGTTATCCTGCACCTGGTGGACTCAGTGTGTGGGACAGGGTGGATGCTACAGACAGGCACATCTGACTGACACTAAATACTTTATTTGAATTAAAAAGGAAGAGGAAGCAAAGCCAGCATATTTGGGGGAATGAATGCAAAAGCATTAATGGGGCTCAGGTCTCACAATGTGATCTAAGAGAAGAGGATAATTCAGCCTGAAATGGCTAAGGAGTAATCTAGCCTTCAAGTATAATGTCACATTTTATTGTGTAATTTTTAGGTTTTTGTAATCTCTTTCCTGTACTTCAGGCTAAAAGCCTAATATAATGTCTCAGTGAGTAAGTTTTGCTTTGTCTCCTCTTATGGTGATATGTTCCAATAAAGCTCTACCTAATGGTGTAAACAGATAACCAAAATAGGAGAAGGGCTGAAGGCACAAAAAATCAAAGGTGTTAAAGCAGTGCATATAGCATGACAGCTAAAGGGCTGCCAAAAAGCCCAAACAACCCAAACCAAACAAGCTTCTAGAAATAATCCCAAGCAATTATGCAAGAATAAAATAATAATGAAATAGAACAGCTGCTTGAGAGGGATTACTTGCTGTTATTGCTGCCACATGAACAGACTCAGTTCTCTGTGAACACAGTAAGTGTAAAGGTAAAGTAATGGCAGCTGATTGGAACATCCCTGTGCAGACTGCTTCCCAAAGTGCCATGCCTGTTGCCTCTGTTTCTGGTGGAATGCTAGCTTTGCATTGTTTCTTACTTCTAATCACTTGATGTTCTAATGAGTATAAAGTAACGCTTTTCATATGCAGTTACTCACACCTTTCCTGTTAGTTTTGTGAAGCTGTGAGGAGTTGCATTGATGGTGACTCAACATGAATCTGTTATTTCATGAAATAAATGAAAGGAAGTGATAAAAATGCAGTGGGGAGAAAGAAAGATAGCCTTCCTGCCACCAGCAGAGCCTTTTTATGGATCTTGGGGCAGAAGGTCTTTCCAGCGACCTCAGACAATAAAGGTTCCTTGCTGTACTGCTTCATGGGGATTTTAGGATATTGTTTTATAAAACTGGCTTGTCTGCTTGCAGAACATTATTTTATAAAATGTCTTGTAGGCACCACAGGTTCTGTTTCTAGACAACATCTGTCCATGTTTTCTTCAGCTTTGAAAAATTAATACACTAAAAATATCAAGACTTCAGATCAAAAATCTGACCTTTAAGGTAACTCTTTGAGGGACAATTTTTGTAGTTCATAGGCGCTCTGCTCAGTTAAAAACATTAGTAAAAAGACTGTTGAGTGTCTTACATAGAGTATTAGGATATCTTAATGATAGATCCTTCTTTTATTAACTGCTTGTACGTCATTGTGCAAACCTGTGTCTACTGCTGACTCTGTAAGAAAAAGTAGCTTTTCCAAAAGAAAAAAAGTAGCTTTAGTTGTAAAAAGCCCTGTGTTTCTTTGCATATAGCATCCCCAGTTTCCTACTGATGGGGGGTGGGGGGAAGACAGTTGTTCAGCCCATCACACTTGAGGGATAATTTGAAACAAGTAAAGTTTTACAGCAACCTTTTCTCTTGAATAATTCAGATCTGTGTGTGCATAACATAGTGCTTTTTGTTCTATAACTTACTATCTATCTATCTATCTAATTAACTAACTAACTGGGGAGGAAGAGCTTAAGTTAAATCTAAAAGTGAAAAATCAGTTCCTAAATATTGAGAGGTTCAATAGAAAGAATTTGTCCTTCAGTGATTCAGATTCCTTGAGTGTCAGAAAGTTTCAAAAACTGTGAACTGAATGTGTACATATACTATGAACATCTTATCCAGTTGATATTTTATCTCCTGTCTTTCATTCAACTGGAAATCAAGGGACTTAAATTGCAAAAGGGTTGTTTTCTAGTCTCTTGAGGACACTTCACTGTCCTGGTCTTTTAAATTTGATTGCTTGCTATCTCATTTTTGAAAAGAAGCATCTACCTTAACTGTTGGTTCACCTGGATGCATCATTGTATTGCTTTTTTTCTGTAGGATTGTGGAAAAGGGGTATTACAGTGAACGTGATGCTGCTGATGCTGTCAAACAAATCCTGGAGGCAGTTTCTGTGAGTATTATCTGGTATGTCATGCTCAGCACCTGATCTTTCATCCACAATGGCTCAATAAATACTTGTGTGTGAAAGAGGCAGTGTGCACAAGTTTCCTCTGGCAATTAATTCCATATTGATAATTTTTGAGGTAATCAGTGACACTTTGAAGAATTGCACTTCAATCAGAATGACAGTACTGTTGAGACAGAGTAGAATAATAATTGTGGCTAGTAGCATGTGCGGTTTCTAATATACGTTCTTTCTCTATATGTTTTGTGCTTTTCAAACATTGGATTTTTTTATATAACAATTTCATATTCTATTACTTAGAGAAAGGCATACAGATTCTTGAGGAAGGTTTCTAGTGTCTACATACAGCATTTCTGTACATTTTCTGTGCTTCTTAGTCACTAGTACCTCTTCCATCTGATTTCACACCAGATGTTCTCCAAACCAGCAACTGGATGCTGGGGAAATACTTAAGAAATTAATTGTAAGTGTTAGTACTGCTCACTTCCAGTACAGAAGAGAGGGGACAAGAGAAAAGAGAGGTCAGCCTGCAGGGCTCATTTGAGGGATGTTAGTGGTGAGGCAGGCTCTATACAGGCCATCCATCCAGTGTCAAAGGAGCTGTCCTCAGAAAAGGACTAGTGGTGATTACTGGCCTCTGCAGATGATCTCTCCATCATCTAGAGATGAGGAGATTACTGGTTACAGCAGTAATTCTGTTCATCAGAAGGAGCAGGGCAATCTGTGTATGTTTGCCTGGGATGATAAGGAAATACCTCAGTGTGAAAAGCCCCTACTGGTATTATTTGTGAGCCTGTTCACACTAAATAAGATGTGAGAATTGGTGTTCACAACACTAACTGCACATACTGCAGACCATGCACGTTCACTCCATGGTCCCTTCAGAATGATCTGATGTCTACTGTGTCATTCTCATCCAAAGAAATCTAAATTATGTATATGTTACAGCAAATCATAATGCATTTGTATAAACTTTTAAAATTAGCTCAGATTATTATTTTATTACAGATTTTTTCTTTGTGTCGAAGTGCCTGAGTTAAGATGGCTCTACATTATTTAACATTCTTTTACAAAAAAGTGATGATTAAGTTCTGCTGAAACATATTTCAGATGGTGTTTAAGGTCTTTATTTTAAAGCCAGAAACAAAACAAAAATCTTCAGCTTCTATGAGTTGTAATATCTTGGCTGAAATCAACAGAACAGTGATGTATGAAAAGTAAAAAGCTGATTTTTATATAAGCAATAATTAGGATTTCTATGGTTCCTTGTACTAGATCCCTAACTAGGATGAGCTGTATTCACTTCTGCTCTTACAGCTGACACCAAACATCTAAGCCAAAGCTGGAAAAAGTAAAGAGCAGCCGCGAGAGCTGTGGAAGTGGCAGTTCCCAGCTTGGGATCTTTACATCCCTGCTGAAGTACTCTGACAGACTGGGGCTATAAACTTGACAGAATGGTGTTTGTGAGCAGGACAGGAGTTATTGTTAGAAACTGGAAAACACTGCTGCAGCAGAATGATCTTTTCAAAATAAAAGGAAATGTATCCATAGATCATTATTAAAACCAAATATTTGTACAATTTGTACAATAGGCAATACCAGTGAATACCCTTCTGGCACCAATAGGCTTTTTGACCTATGTGATTTTTATAAATTGCTCTTTGAAAAAGCACCATCCAGCCTTCTTTTTGCTGACCTCTTTTGAACTAAATGTTTTATAAGGCCCCTGTTCAGGGCTGTTGCTATAGTCATGGATCTGTCCTTGCAGTGGATCATTAATGAGGAGGTATTATGTCTTCATATAGCAAAGGTTTTTATGAGAGACTTCTAAAGAATTTAATGAGAAGTGTAGAGTGGCATTTTAAAAGCACATAAACATTTTTTATTCAATTTCCTTTGAAATTGTTAAAGCAAATGGACTAAATAACAGACTAATCAATAAAGCTTCTAGGTCTGTCTGGCTTTTGCAATACCTGAATATCTGTAAGCCCAGCTCTAACTGGCTTACCAAGAATTAATCAAGCAACCAGAGTATCACACAGAAGATTAATCTGAATCTTCATGTCACAAACCATCATAAATATATCAGACATCTGTAATCCCAAGATCAGAGAAAATAACAAAACCAGCACTGTTGTGTAGACCTCTGTAGTGGAATTTCTTAGAGAAAGAGGTCACGATCTGTACGTTCACGATTTATATGTTTAGAGTGAAGGTTGAGCTACCCCAGCCTAGGCCTCAGATGTGGGCCTGGGTGAGGCCTGGAAGCCTGTGGTGCAGTTAAGAATAAGTTTGTGGCGCAGTCAGAAATTATGTTAAGGTATAACACAATGTACTGAGCTATCTAGGTGTGAATTAGTATAAGTCTGCAGTGTGAAACTTTAGCCACCTTAAGACAAAGACAAACAATGTTTGCTTGCCAATGAGAGTGTGCTCACAATTGTAAACTATCTGGAAGTGTATATAAAACTACTGTCTGTAAACAATAAAGGGAGAACGTCGGATTAACCATATTGGTTTGGATCTGCGTTTGTTGCTGTCCAGCTCACCTTTTTATTTTTGGTCCCTGCATCAGACCTCCACATTAATTTTGCCTTTTTTCATGATTTTGCTTTCTGCTGTTTACATCTGATCTGGACTTCCCAGACAGTGACTGTATTTGCCCCTTAGAAGGAACACACGACATTTTTTTCCCTCTCTTCTGCATTTTTGCCTTTTCCATTGTTCTTTAATTGTTCTTCAAGCTGGGAGACAGCTTCATTCATAAGATAAAAGGCTTGTACAAAACTAGGTCAAACCAATCTTCATCCCTTTAGCTCTTCTGCTGTGCTGTTCAAAATTGGTGGAGAGGTTTGGTTGCTATCTGACAACACAGGGAGATGAGATGGAATCTGATGATTCCATCAATGAGTTTCATGCCTAAAGAGGAAGCATTTGAGGGCAGTCTTTCTTCTCTCCTCTCAGGGAATGAGTTGCATGCAGTGTAGTCTTCCTGTACACTTATTCTAGTAGCAATTTTTTGGGTTTTTTTTTGTTTTGGTTTTTTTGTTTGTTTGGTTTTTGGTGGGGTTTTTTATGTAGTTTTTGTTTGTTTGTTTGTTTTGTTTTTTGTTGTTTTTGGTGTTTTGTTTGTTTGTTTGCTTTTTGTTTTGTTTTGTTTTGTTTGTTTTTGTTTTTTTATGAATGAATTTCTGCATGCAGATGTCCTGAGGCCAGATCTTCACTGAGTAACTTGCAGAATGAGTTACTGATATTTTGGTATCCGAGTAGTCCTCTAAAGATTGGTCATAAAAAGAATATTCATTTCTTTAAGAGAAGAACCCACATCTATTTTTTAGCTGGTCAAACTTTATAAAATTACACTGATTTTTTGTTAATGTGTACTTTTAAAATCTTATATTTGTCATTAAAAATAATGCTGTTCCTTCTTACTTACTCTGCATTACTGTCAAAGGAATAATTTCTGCTTGGGGGTTAAATTGCTCTTTTCAATATATTTAAATTTGAAATTAAGCATAATGTTTAATTTTTTGTATTTAGGGTAGTTACTAGCATATGTACTATATGTAGTTTTGAACTCATCCATCAGTCTCTAAATTAATTTCCCATCAAATTTTACAGTGATTTGTTTTCTTAGACTGCTCATTATCTTGTCTAGATAGGAATATTTTCCTGAAGTTATATGCGTGACTCCCTCAGTTTCTATTTTTTAATTTAAATTTTCTACACCTTCAAGCTTTATTATAGATCTGCACTTCTGTTCAAATCCTTGTCATCTTAAAATCACAGAGAGCATGCTGAACTGTCAGGTATGGTGGCAAAGCCTGAGGGCACTTAAGCAACTTGCAGGTTTGAGAGAGAAAATCTAGATTAAAGGTTTATGTTCATTTCAGAGAATTTTGATCTGTCCAATAATGAGCTGTATGTTAGTAGGTAAGAACCTACTTACAAATATGTAGCTTGCAAGCACATTTACAAAATCTGAGGCACTGGTGTGCCTGACAATTAGCGCTTAGGCCAAATGAGCTAATCAAACTTCTAAAGACAGGATAAGACTCAAGAGAGTTTATCTAAATCAATTAGATAGATATTTGGGGGGTTTGGCATTCAAAGAAAAGTGTACAAGAGATAAAGATTATGCAGAGGCTTCCTTTTTTTCTACACAGTCATTGAGTTAGTTGTTGCTGGAGATAGAAGCAACAAATGTATTTCAGTTTTAGCCACCAGATACAAGGTGAACTTACTCGAGGTTTAATTGTCACAGGTTTCTGAAATTTTGAATAACAATGTGTTACATCATCAATATATACTTAGCAAAGCCTAAAAAGGCACACCAAGAAAGGACACCACAAGAAAGGATAAGAACTGGGAAGAAAACCGGAGCTCAGTTCTGTAGAAAATCAAGTCAAAATTAACAGAAGAGAATGGCAGGGATGCCTAGGTATTACAACAGAGAATAAAGACTTGTCTAAAATAGTAGCAAAATTTGGGAATACTCTAAGTAGGAAGAAAAATCCTATGCTTGATTGAAGATATTGAAGAGCATTGACTTCCCCTCTTAAGAAGATTTTGCAAAGGATTTTCATGTCAATAGAAAAGGCATTGGTACCTTCAGGTTTCTCCCCATTCACTGATGAATCCTGAGTGTTTTCCATCCTCCCTCTGGCAGTAGAGAGTGGTTTTCTGAGTCTGTTTTTGGCATGTTTTTATCCATAAGGAGGAAGTTAAGAAACAGCCACTGTTCTGATCTATGACTACCCACCAACCCCTGCTTTTCTAATGGGGAAAGAATGGGAAATGTAAAATTCTTCTCTCAAGTTTTCTGTATGTTTTCTTGAAAGTAGAATTTCAGAAGCTTGCAGGTTTAGGCCAGATTCATTCTGTCTTTAACTATGTGGTTGTTGCTAAGGACCGATGCTGGATGCCATAAGACAAGGAATTTGCTAAAGATTATGATTTTGTAGTGTATTCCCTGAGAGTGTGGTACTTTTTACAGGCTTGTAGCCTCATGAAATAACATAGACACTACTTTGATAGTGGTTGTATTAGACTGCAGAATAAAGAGGTTCTAGCAATATTTCTAAAAACTACTTCCATAATAAAACATGCCTCACACACAAAATAAACCCTGTATATCAAGGCAGAGTGTCAGACATAGAGGAAGAATGAAATAAGGGGAGAAACTATTGTTTGCTTGCATTGTATCTCATAATACAATGAAGGCAGGCAATGACTGATGGTTGGATTGATATCAAGAAGTGTTTTGCAGGTCAATTACATTTATTATTCCCTGAACTGGGAGTATTGCTGTGGTCATGGCATACAACTTAATGACTTGTATTAAGAAACAACAACATCTGTCCATCCTATTGCATTGTTGTTGGATTTTTTATTAAATAAAAAATAATTTCTACTTGATCTAGTCTAGGCACAAAATGTTTCTTTCTTCAAGATTTGTTTGTGAGGCTTGAAGGTGAGTCTTTTTGGAGAGGGCTGATTTAGCATGTCATGAACAAAGATGATTCCATGGAAGCTGGAAAATTGTCTTGGCCTTTTCTTCCATTTGGTGACAAATTTTAACAGGGACTTCATCAGTGCCCTGGGAGACTGTTCTGTCACACTGCTGTTAAGAACAAATAAGCAAGTGAAAAATTGTGTAAGAAACCAATCAAAGTGCTGCCCCTGCCTGGAAGAGAAATGCGTTTGTGTTTCTAATGTGCTGTCCCTGAAGCAATGTTCAGTAATGGTTCCATACACAGGATATTCTGCTTAAAGGGTGAAGGCATTCTTAATAAGTCAGTTAATAATATTGCAAGCTTTGATTGCTTTTCATGTTTGTTACAAACAGATTTTAAGCATTTTTTTTCTTGCTGGGGAGGGTAACAAAGTGGGACTTATTATCACACTAACCTGATTTATCAGTGCCGTGATTCAAAATTATTTTTTCAACAACATTTTTGAGATCAATTTTCAGCTGAGTACAAGGTTTCTCTTGCAGCACACATATTGAACAAGAGTCAAAAGAGCCCTGCAATGCTGTCATCAGCAATGAGGAAATGAGGGTATTGTATTTGCTATTATCACTAATAGAGGAAATGGAGCGAGCAGATTTACTATATTACAGTTAATATCCAGTGCAGCAAAAAGTCAGGGTCATATTTGCCTAATTATAACTCTTTTATATTATGCTTTCATCTAAGCAAACTGTCCTTCTCTTGTTTTGGAAACACATCACTACAATATTAGTTTTGGAAAATATTTGGAAGTAACAATGAATGTGACTAATTATCACTTCTTTTAACTCTCAGCACACCACAAATACAATGCCAAATGATGCTATGTTTGAGTCAATAGCTGATACTTAGTCCAAGAGACTGATATTTACAGGGAAATTTCTGTCTAAGAACTGACTGGGTACTCAAGGATTTGACTTTTTCCTAATTCATCTGAGGGAGATGGACAATTTTTCTGCACCTTCATTTATAAGATTCTCTTGGTTTGAAAAGACAGGAGCATGTGAAGGAAGGCAAGAGTCTCCCATGAAATGGAAAATTAGTACAAACACAACTACTGATAGAGTCAGAAACCTGACACCCTGAGGAGTCAGGGTATTGGTGATAGTCCAGTTAAGTGGTGGCTGCTCCTCCTGGAGTGGCAGATTAAATGCTGCTGAAGCCGTGGTCCTGTAGAAGGGTGTAGTTTTCTCTGAAGGTCTGGTGATAGAGTAGATGGGCCTGGTCTTCCTCCGGGAATCCAGCAAAGAGGCTGAGTTCATGTCCCAAAAAATGCTGATTTTATGCAGGTAGGGATGATCGGCTCCTCCCTCTGGGTGGAGCATCTCACAAAGGGATGATGCAACCCCATCAGTCATGCAGTGAGTAATTCAATGGCCCATTAACAGAAGATATCTCCCCAGAGAGAGACATTGTTCTTGGAAGAGATAAGAAAACTGCCCACCTCCAACAGATGGCAAATAGAATATATGCTTATCTTACAAGCCAGGACAAAGATGGGTTGTTGAAAATATTGTCTGAAGAGAGTGTTGACCCTGTCCAAAGTCTGGGTCTATCTGCCTCATTCACTAATTCTTGAGACACTGTTTTGTGATGGCCTGGCAATCTCCTTTAGAGGGGAAATAGCATAGGAAACCAGCTCTGTGAGGGTCTGAGTCTTGTCTTTAGACAGCCACACACTGGTCTTTTGTGGGTTAGCCAGCACAGTGTTAGCAATTAATAAGCACAAGCAAAGGAAATCAACTGCGTTTATCTCAGACCTTAAACTGCTAATACTCCTTTTATTAAAATAATTTTTATTGCATGTATTTTGCAAACTGTAATGCAGGGATAGGGCACTCAAGTACTTGTTCCTGTGGGACACACTGTACACTCTGCATCTCCAAAAAATACATGCTGCTATATGAGCTTGGCAGGGCTTTGAAGATTGCTGAGTTGGATAGGCTCCTAAAGTATCCTGAGATCCTCACATACTGTGTAGAAGCAATAAAAGTTTACCAGCTGGGTGCTGCGGAAAGAGTCAAGAAGAATTGATGAAGACTGAGGAGGTATCAGGAATTGCCCTGGAGGAAATACCAAAGTAGAAAACCACCCAGCTGTGCATGGAAAGATAGAGGAGAATTGTAGGAGTTCCACAAGTAACTGCTGCCCCTTTTGCAAACTGTGCAGCCTT
Source organism: Anomalospiza imberbis (assembly GCF_031753505.1). Taxonomy (NCBI): domain Eukaryota; kingdom Metazoa; phylum Chordata; class Aves; order Passeriformes; family Viduidae; genus Anomalospiza; species Anomalospiza imberbis. The sequence goes on along the minus strand of NC_089721.1, from coordinate 39,442,522 downwards.
GATAAAGTGATAGCATTGTGGACACATATTGCAGTATTTCACTAAGGACTGAAAGGCATCTGGTTAAATGTTACATTAAAAAAGAACCATCTTTATAGATGTTGCTGCTTTGTCCCCAAAAATATTTACTGAAGACTAAGGAAATCCTTTTATCCAGACCTCCAGGAGTGTGCCTAAGCCAGATGTGCCTGTAAGACTAAGCAAGGACAGGCTTGTCTCCTTGTGTCTTGCTGTTCATGCATCAGTAATGATGGTAAGGAATAAAGAGATGTTGATTTCAGGAGTAAATTACAAGGGAACCTGTGAAAAGAAAGACAATTGCCAAAAAATTACTCAGTAGTATTATTATAGCCTTATGCAATTTTTCACCTTCAGTTTCTTAGTACTAGACTGACTAACATAGCAGCCTCTCAGCAGAACAACTTCTTGCAAAATTGCATTTTTTTCATTAGATTGTATGGAAAGTTACAAGAACCCCCATGCCTGTGATTTGAAAAATCAGTAACATAATTTCTGCTCTTTTTGGGGGAGATTCCTGACATGCCAAGGAGTTGTCATAAACTAAGATTGACTGACACTGATCCCCTTTAAATAGGCTACATAGAAATCAATCAGTAATTGTTTCAGTTCGGTGGATCTATTTCTGTGACCCTGGTATCATGAGTGAAACAAGACTCCTCATTTAATCTCTCAAGATCCCTAACTGATCCCCTGAAATGTCAGCAACTGTGGTTATTTTGGAACTTGTAAAGAATCTGATTTTCTCTCTTTTCATTTACTATTTCCTGATTATTTTTATGTCTCTAAGTGATTTGTTTACACAATATTGTCACACTCATTTGCTGGCATGTGAAGAATGCTTTCTGAAGCCTTTTACCTCCACTTTTATTGTTTCTATCAACAAATCCAGGGAATGCCTAGACTTTAAATTTCACACAGTCCTTCTTTTCAGTTGAGCTTTACACAGACTTCCATGTTGGAAGAGCCAAACCCTGGCAGAGGTGAATATTGAAGCCAATGCTTTCAGCAATCAGCACCACCCCACACCACTTCATTAGATTTGAGTCCATGATTTTACTTCATGAACTAGAAATAATGAGACCAGGTATTTATAAGAAACAGGGTGTCTCCTTGGTTCAGGTAGTGGGGGAACAGGGCTTTTTTAGGAACTATGTTAGATGGTGCCTGAATGAAGCACACAGTCAATGGTAGTTCGATTTCTGGACATTGACAGATTTCACTGTTTGGTGAACAGTGCTGGATGTGAGGATTTTGTTTTATTTTCTGACACAAGTTCTTGTGCAATAGTAAGGATGGGCAGCTCATGGAGTGTTAACAAACGGTATATTTCATCATTGAAATGTGCTTTTCCGAATACTCCGCTCAGCTGAGTCCATCTGATGAGCAGCAATAGCAGAAATTCAGCATGCTGTCAGAAAGTAAACATACGAATGTTTTATTTCTTGTGTTTTAAAGTTACTTTATTTTACCATTGTGGTTTCCTGTCTATAAAATATTATCATACTTTGTAATTATTATCATACATTATGGCAATTAAATATAATAATTCTGAATTATATTTCAATGAGCAAAATCTAACACCTGTAGAGCTAGATATAATAAATTATCAATGTTGCAATCCTTTTCCTTGCATCTGACTTCCTGCTTCACTGGGGTTCTTATATCTTTCTGTGTGACACAATGATGGATTTTTTATAAGGAACTTGGAAAGTCATGCAATAAAATCGGTTAAAATTATGTCCTTCATTTAAAAATCAAGATTTAATGTAAAATTCCATAAAGATTTGATAATATGTGGTATGGAACATTGTTGCCAACAAAAAATTCAATATGGTTTTCTGTGCAGATACAACCACCCTGGAATAAGTTTGCGCTTGTGGCTGTCTGGAAGGATGAATAATTAAACAAACTCAGAAAAGATAAATTTGACAGCTCCATGTCCCTCATAAATAAGAGTTCTTTCTTCCTGAGTTCTGAGAGGGTGCTTCATTAAAGTGTCTTTAGTCTGAGCACCACATGAGCATTCAGCTGTACACAGAATATCTTGTCTTGTAGCATTTTCCTTGACGACAAGACCAAAAAAATCTCTTCTGCTGGCTGCTTAATTTTTTTCCACCCTGTGAGAGAGATGTTTGGTAATGTGTTAGTTTCTTGTAAAATGTATTTGAAATTATTCAATATTCTGAGAAGTTATTAGTTGGAGGGAGCAAACTGACTCCCTACATCTTCTTCCTAAAGAAAGAAAGGGTAGAAGACAAAAATAGTCCAGCAGATGTCCTGAAGAGGAGACCAGTGCAATCAGGGTTTACCTCTTGTATTTTATTCATGTCAATCCTAGTTTTTGCTTCTGAGACCCTCCCTCTGATTTTGTTTCTCATAGGAAATCCAAAGTAGGGAGGATCAACAAGCAAGCAAGTGCTGGTTAACAGCTGCAGGCAGACAAGGTACCACAGGTACCTCAGCTGCCTCAGATACCTCTCCTTTGTGAGAACTGAGAATTGCTTAGTGCAAAGACACCTTCTCCTAGAGAGGGTCTTCCACCTCTCAGTGGCTGCTTCTTCTTCAGGTTTACAGGGCTCCCATCACCACGTGCAGGAGCAGAGGGAGGTTCCTGCCCTGTTCCTTCCCATGCAGATGCTGGTACAGAGCTGCACAGGCCGGGGTCTGCCAGCATCTTTGCTTCCTGTGCAGGGACTGATTGAGGAGTGGCTCTCCTTCATGCTGGGTGCTTTCCAGAACTCCCATCCTCCAATACTACCCATGGTGCAGTAGGGTAGTGCCATTTACTGTATACCCAGATTTGGTATATTTATTTTATAAATCAATATTCTGCTCTTCACATGCCTACTGGTAAATCAAACACATGAACTGAAGACATTTTTCTTTTAAGTAGAACAACATAATTTCAGACAAAATACTCTTAACAAATCAGAGGTTATCTCACTGTATTGAAGGATTCATCTGGTTTTCTGTAAAAGCATAAGTCCTTGCAATAATTTTGAATGAATGATTGTCTAGAAGGGCAAACCTGTTGTTAAAAATTAAATTAATAAATCCACAAATAAAATTAGAAGCTTCCATCTCTAGTAAGCTTTGAATTCTCTAATCAGGTAGTGTGAAGAAAAATCTGGTAATATGTAGAGAAACCAACTGAAAGACAAATTCTGATATAGTTTGCTTTTAAATACCTGTGTGGTCACTGAAATTTGCAGCAAGGATAAGGTCCAGTATGTCACTTGACTATAAAGTAATCATTTCCAGCCCTACATGTTTTTACAATTGTTTCCATGTGAGACTGCTGGATGGGTCCTGTGCTGGGTTGTCACTAGTGTTATCAATGGAGGTGTTCCAGCTGCCACTTTCCTGAGCTTAATTTCAGAGTAGGAGTCTGCGAAGGATCCCCTATTTAGTCAGGTGCAGACCTTCTTCCTTTCCAGACTTGCTGCATTTCCCCCATCTCTGCTAATCCTAAGGAAGCAGCAGACTGAAGCAGTTATGTCTGAGCAGATCTTTAGCATGTGTTCCAGGAATGCACAAAAGATTTTTATAGCTTCATCTTAGTGAAAATGAAGAAATATCTGTTTAAATAACATAAGATTACTTTCTAAACTATTGGATAAGATGAGTGATATTGGGCTAATATTGTTGCAAGTGAACTGGTCAGTAAATAGAAATTGAAGTAACCAGCAAAGCATGTCTATTTTTAAGGTCTTTTTGAGGTATGTTGCAGGTAACCCAATAATTGGAGTTCAGGATCACACATTGGGACTGTTCCATGGTGCACTTGTGCTCTGTGGCTCAGATCACACCTCAAGCTTTGGAGCTGATGGGCAGCAGCCTGGCATTGGCAGGGTGGCCTCTACTCCTACGTCCCCATTACCACATAGATGTTCAAGACATAGCCCTGGGTCCCCATGCTTCAGCCTGTGCCAGATTCCTCAAAAAACAAATGCCAGAGCTGGCTGGATTTAGATTTGTAACCCAGATGACACTGTTTTCCCCAGAAAGCCTTTAGTGTGTTGAAAGCAAAGGTTCATGAAATGCTGTCACACTTCAGGTTTGATACTTGGTATGTTGTTACACAGAATGGGCAAGAGGCTCTTCAAGAGTAAATTAGTCATCCCTTACTATATTACTATTTTACTTACTGTTCTTCCTGGACTTTATTTTCCATGACCTTTTCTCTTTATTGTTTCTTAGAATTGTTTGCTTTCTGCATGAAATACAGATCAATGTATCTAAATAATGAAAAGTCATGGACCAGTTCATAGCTTTCTGTCAGTTTTCAATTTGATTGTTATGCTTAAAATCACAGAGCTGATGTCTGTGATCTAGGCAAATAAAATTAAATTATTTAATATGGTAAGACATAGCTAAGCAAAAGACAAGAAGTAATTTACTGGACTATTGTTTTCAAACACTAACAATCTACTTTGGAGAGCTGAGTTTTCATTTCAGAGCTGTGTCCAATGTGTTGTAAACTTGGCAAGGGCCTTTGGCGGAAATCCTTTCATGTAAATTTGGACATATAATAAGGAATGACACCAGAAAAATAAGGTTGGTTATTAGCCTTTCCTGTTGGACGTCCCACCAGTTACCCCAAGAACAAAGCCTTCATCACATCCCTTCCTTAAAGACAAGCTAAAATGATCTCTGACACAGCCCCTATAAAAATTCTGATCTGCAGCCAGAAGTGATGAAAAGAGCCTGGCAGCCCTTCAAACAGAAGACCCTTAAAACCCCACAAGAGCCTACTAATCAAAAATGTTGAATGAAAAGCACTGTGTACCAAGCAGGGTGTGTGGCTCTTCCAGCAGGGACATGTCCTTCACTGGCCTTCTTGACTCTGTTTCTTGTTCTGCTGCTGCAAAATGATCTTGGTTTATTACCATTGCAGGACTCAGGGGAGTCCACAGTTTTTTCTGATTAGAAAAAGTAGCTTGTATTTTGTCAGTATTCTGAGCTCTAAGTTGCACATGGAAGGAGGTTGTCTTCTGGAGGGACACGGAAATAGAATCCTTCACTGCTCTTTTAGGGGGTGTCAGAGACCACTGGGACCTTCGGTGTCATTCTTCCTGTAATCCTGTCTAGTGACAGCTGCATTCATGCTTTTGGGTTGATCAATGAATGCAAAAGAATGAAGAGTGTGAGGCCATAAATCCTCTCTTTTAAATGTCTGATCCCTTCCTCACAGTGCCCAGCATAGCAGTAGAAAGTAGAAACATGTCGTGGTTTTAGGAGGTCAGGAATTCAGCTCTGAGCTCCTCCCTGGATGCAAAGTTTTCTGCTGAAACAAAATTGAATGTAGCTTTATGCCTGTTCTCCTTCCCTTCCAATGCAGGTATAGGCACCTAAGGTTATTTAGATTTGCACAGCAATTAATCACACGAGATTTGAGAATAAGCTGTAGCATCTGGCATGCTGTAGATTCTTCATCTGCTATCAATTTTAATTAATTCTGAATTAAAAAACTAAATGTGTAAAATTTCTTTCAAATACAAAAGAGTGAAATATTCAAGTAAGAGTTGTGCAATATTTGGCAATGGAGGTAATTGTATATAACATTTCATGATAATTAGATTGAAGGACTGCTGTTTCTGTAATGGCATGGACACATGGGACCTTATCAGAATGAGCAGCTGATTCCTCTAAGTTATGATTTACTGATGTACAGTGACCAGAGAATGTCAGAGAATGTGATGAGATTGTTCTGAAATCCTCTTTTCTTAATATCTGTGCCAGGAAAATATCATTTGCATCCTTCCTAACTTAGGGGAAGGCTAAGTTTTGTAAAATGAGAGATTTTTGCCTTTCTTTACTGATTTTCATGGGTTTTTTTTCAGTTTCAGGAGGTTCAATCCCTGGTTGACTTCTAGCCCTGGTGATATTTGCTTTGAATTGAGAGTGTCACTACTGAGATTCATTTAAGTGTCCAGTTCAAGCCATAGAAGTTTTAAAGAGTCTGTTTCTTTAAACAAAGTAGTAAACATGACAGGCATTGCACTTAGGCAGAAAGGAATTTTGAATGACATTGCATTTCCATTCAGAGGCATCAGTGTATTTCAACCATCTGGAAAGTCACTTTGAATTTGGCGTGGACATTCATCCTTGTGATCTGTCATAAATCTTCCTTTGCAGTGTTTCATTTGCATTTTGTGTTAATTTGGGGGGGGGTGTCTAAGTAGGGAAACATGGCTAACAAGCAACAGTGGAATGTTCATTCTGATAGGTAGTGTGTGCAGTTTAACAGGTAGATGAACTTATCTGCAGATATTGTTGATTACACTAGTGGGCTTGTTCTGCTCTTGAGGAATCAAGACTTACTTTGACAGTAAAGAACTTAGGTTTTAATTAACTTAGAAAACTCTTTAGTGTAATTTAGTGGTATAGGTGTGGTTTGTATTTCAAACAAGTCTGCTCAGACCAAAGCATTCTGCATGTAAAATAAATGCAGCCAACTAATAAAGAATTTTTGAAATAAATATTTAAAACATTGTATGGCTAATATTAAGCTTCCTTACCCGATTTCAACATAAAGAAGAATAGATTGTTAGAAAAAGGGTATTCTGTGAGATGCAACATGGACACACTGGCATAAACCCAGCATCAAATCTGTGTAGAAAAAGGTAAGGCTATGCTGGGTTACACTTTCTGAGGCTGGAAAATACACCACTCTACAAAAAGGGTGTGCATGCCCTTGTTGCAAAAATGAGGTGTCACTAAGCAGATGCTCTACAGCATCCCACTGCCCTCTTCTGGGTCTGTCTGGGGTGGCTTTGCCCTCTCCAGAAAAAGTGTCCAGGCACTGGAAGCAGCAGCAATGCATGCTGCCTTGCTTGGGGCAGGGATGGTTGCTTGGAGCCTCAGTTGTGCCTTGTTGATTGATGGAAGAGAAACCTGTGTATTTCTGCCTTTAGCCACCACTGCAACAGCAGTTTTTTATCCAGGATTAGAATTGAGAAGAAGGAGTTCTTAAAGAGAAGGAAATGGTGCCTTCAGATGGGGCTGGAAAAAAATAAATAGTGGCCTTCAGCCATATACAAAAATACAGTTCTCTTGGCTGCCAAAATGAAAGCCTCTTTTTAGTATTTGTTTCTTTAGTATTTTAGGGTTCAGAATTTTTGCATTTCTCTTGAAAAGAAATGGCTTGTCTTCAGGAAAGAACTGAGATATCACAGATTCGCATATTTAAATCCTAACTACAGAGAAGAATATTCAGTCTCTAAGATGTAGTGTGTATAGCCTCAGGTGTTATGCACTGCTAGGCTTTGACTGAAGCAAACTGTCCCAAAGTTTGAAGCCATTTAGACTACAGATTGCAGGCCAGGTCCTCTCCTGAATTTTAGAATACTTTGGTTTTGGCAAGTATTTTCCTTAAAAAAAAATCACACTTTTTCTAGGGATTTTATTAACTCATTTTTGCTTGTTTAGTTCACAGTGAATAATCATACCTCCAGAATTAATCCTTCTTGATTTCATGCAGGCTAGGCAGAGAAGGGAATATGCTCTGAAAAGGGAACTAGAACCTTATATGCCCTTTCACCAGCAAAATAAAAGCAAATAAGGTCTCAGCTGAAATAATTTTACTTCTCCTGTTCAGGAGGCATCCCAACAGAAAGCAGCTATAATGTAATACTTTCCTGGCAGTCACAGTATATATTATTGCATGACCTTTCCCTTTGCTTTCATAATTCTGCCTGCCCCAGCCACGTGGTGGGCAGCCAGCTGCCTGTTGCTGCCTTCCAGGATGGTCACAGCTCATCAAACTGGGCCTTAAAATCCTGGTCAAGGATGTTGTCCCTCAAGTCTAGTAGGGATTGATGCACAGCACCAGGTACAAATGCACAGTTCCACATAGAAGTGATATTACTGAAATGCACACTCTTAATTTTGCACCAGAGTGTGATAATTTAACAGGTTAAATGCACTTGCTTTCTTCTAGAGAAAATGTGTCTGGTTTGGTTCAGTTCTTGTATGATGTGCTGGTGTACATTTATATGCATACAGTCATCCATGAAATGTGATAGTGTGTAACTTAATATTGCCTGCTCTCAGCAGACTTTGTGGTAATTTTTTTTTTAATGGAAAATACCAGCTTTTGCTCATAATTCACATGCGTACTGTTACAATTCTATGATAAATAGAATCCAAAACCTGGGATAAGAGAGCTTAAGCACAGTGACAGTTAAGATAATTAGGTTTGTCAAAGAGGTAAATGCAGTAAATTCATTTTAATGGTGGAGAATGTTGGCATTTTCAAAAGTTTTCATAACATTTTTGATCTATTCCTGCTAAATTGTGTGTTTGATGGTGCGCTTGAGAGTTTCTGTTTCCTCATTTTGAAACAGCATTGGTTTGTATGAAACTTGTGACTTTTTATAAGATTTGTCTAAACAGAGTTACTCTCATCTCTGCAATTTGAAATGAGCTGAATGATGACTGCAGCAGCTGAAGCCCCAAAGCTTTTGTTCACTGATTTAGCAGGGGGAAAAAATACATCCTATACCGAAAACCAGGCATGGATTACATAAAAGTACAGATTTTACTGTGACTAAATCTCCATCTGTGGAGATCATCAATGCTGCACTGAAACCAGTGGGGTAAACACAGCAATTAAATTTGGTTTTGTTGACTCCATGCTTTGGAAAAAACATCAGGTGTGCTCACTTCTGGACTCTTGGAAGGGTGCTCAAATCTGAAATTCAGCCTTTTGTTTCCATTGTCTCAGTAAGTTCCAGGTTTCTTGCTGTTGCCATCATAGATATATCTTCTCACAGAGCTGTGATCATGAGACCAGTCAGCTTTTTGCTACTGCATTCCTGTTGGAAACCTCCTTTGACCTCAGTGATTAAGTAACAGTGTGGGTTGTCATTTCTCTTTCCATCTTGTCCATTCTTGTCTTGACAAACAGCATTTGTTTCCTCTCACAGCCTACAGCTATTGTTAAGCCAAATAAGCCCATAAATTTAATCTTTGTTCATAAGAACATGGACTTCAGGCTTAACAGATTTCTTATTGGGAGGTCAGAATCTGATTGCAACCTGTTCTGGGAAAACTCCAGTCTCATATTTCTGGCACCCATGCTCAAGGTAAAATAATTCAAAACAAATATTTAAACAAATTCTCCTGATGACTCATATAGACCTTATCTTTACATGTATCACCTTATATATGTAAAATATTGCATCTCACTTTATTAATCTTCCTTTGCAAAATGAGAATTTTCATGTTCTCCAAAATTTGCTTGTTTTTCAGTCCAGAAAACTCTCACTATATAAGTTAAATGTTACAGCATATAGTAGCATCATTTTGGCATCTGATCTAAACCAGAGTCTTGCGCAGCAGCACCTTTCTTCATGACAATATCTCCCCAGCTGCATCCAAGGTCTGCATTTGTCTGTTGCAAAAATGGCATCACTCCAGGAGTTCACTGTGTGCATCTGGGATGTGCTTATAGCACATCTTGAGGTGTATGAATACACCTAAGCATCTCTCTTCCTCTTGCATTTCCAGCTGATAACTCCTCATCTGTGAGTTCAACAACTCTGTATAGGTGTCCAGTGGCAGGAATGATTATCACCTCTGAGGGAGGTTGGTATATTCCTGTGGATCTGCCAACACTGAATGCAGCTCATCTCTAGGGTGGTCTTATGAAACTGGTTATATCTGCTGTGTAAGGAAAACAGCAGAGCTGTGTGTAGGACAGGACATGCTGCCAGGATGCTGGAAGATGCATAAACGGGAATAAAGGCTGGTGCTTAACACAGATCATGGAGTATCTGGGTAAGAGAAGCAATGCAAGAGGGTGTGAGAGACCTAAGGAGAAGGAGGTGGAAAGGCTAAAACAAAGAATGTGATAATAGGAAACAGGGACAGACCCTCAAATGAGCAAGAAGATACCAGTAGCTTGACTAATTAGACTTGTGGAATGAATAACTGAAGAGAGAAGAAATATACTGTACCCTGAAACTAGTTTAATAAAAGGAAAAGAAAGGAGCAGCAACAGAAGAAAAGATGCGTTACAGGCAATCTATTAGCAGGATTATGTGGCTAAATTAACAAATGGTAATTATCTAAAAATCAACATAAGTAAACATTAAAAACCTAAGGAAAAGAATGTACATAAACTGGAGACCTCATCATAGACAAGACTGTGTAGAAGCTTAGCATTGAAGTCTGCAGTGCTATCTTTGGTGTTTGACAAAAGTCTCAGTGAAACATATGTTTGCCAATTTTATCTGAGCCTCACAGATTGAAAGGTGTAATTTTCAGCAGTACCTTTCCTTTCCATCACTATTTCAGAGCTAAACGATCTTTCTGCACCACATTCCCCCTTGGACTGGAGCTAAGCAGCCCATTCAATCATTCCCCTTTGACATGTCAGCAGCTTGAGTTGTTCTGACATGACAGAAGACATTCCTCATCTGAACTTCTTCCAGTGCATCACTGAGCAGGCAAAAAAGTAATCTCCTCTTACTTATTTGCAGTGTTTTGTGTGCTGGGACTTTGGCTGAGCAGAGATCACTCTCAGTGTGATGCTTACCCTGGCAAGCTGAGATCAATACTAAAGGATGTAGTTGTCATTTCCAGTTCATCAATGAAATAAAGTACTCCCAGCTCATTCTTTCCCTTTTGGCCTTCTTACTTTCATCCTGTGTCCTCCTTCAGCCCAACTGCGTAAGTGCTTGCAGCCAGCTCTTACCCAAGAAATAGGATTTGATAAATGGAGTCAGATTCCCTATGCATCAAATCCTATTTCTGCTAATTAGCACAACACACAGAAGCCACCAAAACCTGCAACTAAAAAACATTCAAAAAGCTTGTGGCTTGAGCCTGGCTGGAT